>NC_136058.1:194612690-195251940 GCF_964261635.1 Lissotriton helveticus | reverse complement strand
AAGGCCAACTGGTTCACCATCAACCTCCAGTAATCCAAGCGGACTTGCCAAAGACTCGAGAAAAAGTGGCACGCGAACAGACACCGGACAACCACGCAGCCCTTAAGAATGCCAGCCGCAAGCATCACCAACTCATCCCAGCCACCAAAAGGACCTCCTTCAAGGAACGCATCGACAACAATGCACACAACTGCAAAGAGCTCTTCGACATCGTGAAGCAACTCTCCAACCCCAGCTTCAGCTCCAACAACATCCCGCCGTCGCAAGACCTTTGCGGCTCCCTAGCCACCTTATTTCATCGCAAGTTGCAGACATCCATGACAGCTTTAACGCCCAGACCCTCTCTACAACCGCCGAGATCGCAGACTCACCGCAGACCCCCCCGCCTCACCAACCACCTGAACTCCTGGACCCACATCAACGACGACAACAACATCAAGACCATGAACACCATCCACTCCAGCTCACCATCCGACCCCTGCCCTCACCACATCTTCAACAAAGCAAACCGCATCATCGCACCCCAACTCCGGAAGATAATCAACAGCTCCTTCAAGACCACCACCTTCCCAGAAAGCTGGAAGCACGCCGAGATCAATGACCTACTCAAAAAGCCCACAGCGGACTCAAACGACCTCAAGAACTTCCGACCCATCGCCCTGCTTCGGTTCCCGGCGAAGGTCATCGAAAAGACCGTCAACAGGCAACTTACCCACTTCCTTGAGGAGAACAACATCCTGGACCCGTCCCAATCTGGAAACCGCCCTCATCGCTGCAACAGATGACATCAGAACGCTACTAGACAATGACAAAACCGCGGCCCTCATCCTCCTGGACCTCTCGCCCACCTTCGACACTGTTTGCCACCACACACTACGCACACGCCTACACAACGCAGGAATATGCAACAAGGCCCTGGACAGGACCACCTCCTTCCTCATCAGCAGAACCCAGAGGGTCCGCCACCCCCCATTCCATTCTGAAGCCACCAAGATCATCTGCGGCGTCTACATGGCACCGCCCTCCAACATCGTCCGCTTGCACAAACTCAACATCAACTCCTACACCGACGACATACAGCTGACCCTCTCACTCACCAAGAACCCCACCGCTGCCAAAACCAACCTCCATGAAGGAATAAAGGCTATAGCCAACTGGATGCAGAACAGTCGCCTGAAACTTAACTCAGACAAGTCAGTGGTCCTCATCCTCGGCTCCATCCCCTCCGCCTGGGATGACTCTTGGTGGCCAGCCGCCCTGGGAGCTGCACCCACACCCACCAACCAACCACCCATGCAACCTGGGGTTCATCCTGGATTCCTCACTCTCAATGACCCAGCAAGTCAACGCAGTCTCCTCCTCCTGCTTTAACACCCTCCGTACCCAGGCTCTCGTCAGCAGCAGACTGGACTACGGCAACGCCCTCTACGCAGGAACCAATGCCAAACTCCAGAAAAGACTCCAACGCATACAGAACACCTCGCACGCCTCATCCTCGACATACCCCGCCATTCTCACATCACCGCCCACCTGAAAGACCTGCACTGGCTCCCAGTCAACAAGAAGATCACCTTCAAGCTCCTCACCCACGCTCACAAAGCACTCCACAATGCCGGACCAGCATAACTCAACAAACGTCTCATTTTCTACATCCCGAACCGCCAGCTTTGCTCCGCCGACCTCACCCTCGCCACCATCCCATGCATCCACAGGACCTCCACCGGCAGAAGATCCTTCTCCTATCTCAACGCCAAGACATGGAACACCCTCCCCACACAGCTGCGACAGACCCAGGACCTGCTGACCTTCAGGAGCCTTCTCAAGACCTGGCTGTTTGAGCAGTAGCTGCACCCCCCCTCAGCGCCTTGAGACCCTAACAGGTGATTAGTGCGCTCTACAAATCGCTGATTGATTGAATAGCCTTTCCCTACATTTCCCCATGCTAATCCAATGCGATAAGAATACTCTGTCGTACTGAACACACAACCCGGTGCCATTCACAACCCTTGCATGTAACGCACACATGCGCATGGCCTACCTTTTACCAACACTGCACCCTGTCCCCAGGGAGAACCATGATATAGCAAGAGACATGCACATACTTGGCACATAGCTTTCTAAATGCCAACCCGAGTAACAGTAAACTATGCACACAGGCCCCATCAAGGCAAACCTGTGGCACAATCAATGAGCTACCTCCATGGAAGCACAACCAGTGCTACATGCCCATGGAGGAGCATTCTAGATGCATGCTCTGTGTTTATGTCTTACCCTTGACAAGGGACTTACAGCTATATCGAATCAGCCAATCATGTATATGACGAGAACATCAACAAGAAATCCTGGCCTGTCACTGATTCCAACAGGACCCGCCAGGTACAGACAACACCACACGAAAGAAGATACGACAACTCCAATACCAGGTGCAGTGAATTATTTTCAAAGTGTAGAAACTCCAATATAGCTCAGTTACAATGCCTGCCACGACGCAATATATATATTAGGATTCCACGATTTTGGAAGGTGAGAAGAATACTGTTGTGGGACAACTGTCAACTGGTCACATTATGGGGGATATTCTCAAGAAATGTCAATAATTATCGCTAACCTCTGTTAGCGATAATTTTCCTAACGCTGTGTACCGCAGGAAACTATCGCCGTGTTAGCGGCGTATTCTCAACACGCTGCTAACAGGCGATAGTATCAGGGAACAGCGGCAAAAACTGCCACTAACATCAGCGCGATGGCGATAGGAATTCTGGCGTTAGCGGGCAAAAACCATAGATAGGCCCATTAGCGCCAAAAAACTCAGGCTAGTCAGCCAACTGAGAATTGTTTTGTCTCTAATGCAAAAAGTTGTATTAGAGTCAACCCTCAATTGAAAATAGGCATAAAAATAACAAATTCCAGAATGCAGCAGCCAGGGCCAAGTGCAGCACACATCAACAACTCCTGCAAGCCAGCCAACATCGAGGATGACCAGGATGAGAGCCTTGATGACTCGCTGGACCTGCGCCTGGATGCCTATCTGGACTTGAACCTGGAGCCTGGATGCCTCGCTGGACCTGCTTATGGAGCCTGGATGCCTTGCTGGACCTGCATCTGGAGCCTGGAGTGGGATGCGGAGGAGCTGTGGAGTCGATGAGCCATGGCAGTAGACATTGAGGCGCAGCAATTGCCCATACCTGGTGATGAAGTCTGGCAGGTCGCATGGAGACACGTTGCTGACCTGTGTGAGAACACCGCCTTGCGCACTGTGGAGCTGTTAATATTAGTGACGCTCTTGCGCACCAACATAGGGAGGTCGGCATCACATACTACTATCCACAACAACACCGGGGTGCACGGAGGGGATTACCAATGGTGAGTGCCACCTCCCTGCATCACAGGCCATATGATGTTGGGCTGGCCGTATGCTGTGGAGGGTGAGGCCCCTGAGCTGCGCCAAACTTGTGTGGCGGGAGCCCTGCAACTTCACGCCTAAGGGGGCCCTGCTGCATCAACTGCATCGGGAGGTTCACCAGTGGACTTGGTGGCCACTGCTGTGCCCAGGCTTGTGAAGTCCCACCTGGCTGAGGCTCCTGCTGGCTGAGTCACAGATTTGGGGAGAGTGCAGCGGATTGCGCCATGGTGTCAATGTCCAGGTAAGGAGAAGGTGGGACGCCTAGCGCAGGATGGCTGGGGGTTGAGTCGCCCAGGCCTAGCACACATAAATGACGCACCCCCAGTGGTGGCTCATCCGCTATGGCGGAAGAGCGTCATCCCACTGCTTACAAGTACTGCAGAAGAGGAACAATCATCACATGATGATGACTTACTGATGTAACTGTGCTATGTTTCCTTTGCGGGTAGGAGGGTGGGTAGGACTGCTCCAAGCACGGGGCATGGCATGGGCGGTTTGCATGCCCACTCAAGAGCGCATTGACTATTTGGTCGGCCCACTCAGGCTGCCCAAAGCAGTCATGCGCACTGTCCTGTTCGCAATGCAGGCTGCATTACAGCCTGCATGGAGAACATGCCCACCCCTCCAGCCCCTGGCTGCATATCTTGTCCCGTTGCCAATTACCTATCCCACCACCGCATCGCAGTGTTGTGATTTCCTCAGGAGGGGGAGCCTGGCTGCCTACTTCCTGTTCCTGGAAGCAGATGAAGGAGAGCAGGAGCAACAAAGAAATGGGACCCAGCTTCAAGGTAAGACTTCCCTTATTAAAATATTTACAACACCCGCTCACACACACATCCCCGCGTCCATGCCCCATCCAGTGTTTTTCCAGCATTTACCACCTTACAGCTGTCCAGCCCCCTCCAGCACTTCTCAATGGCGGACGCTGTGTGCCCATGCACAGCGGGTGTACCACTCGTGTGCCAAAGGCACATACATAGTTGCGACGTATGCCATAACATCGCATTCTATTCCAATGCATACTTATACTAGGCACATTGAAACAGTAGTGTAGGTATTGCATAGCGGAGACTTTAATATCACTATTTCCACTTCAGTGAGTGCAACCCAAAACTAACCTTTGCACCCCAAACCCAACCGTGAACCCTAAAATTCCATTTTGAGCCTCCCGAATGCATTCAAAAATCTAATTTGACGCAAATGCACGCCCAAATTTCTATATTTTACCCCAAAACACACCTCATTTTTCATATTTAACCCCAAAACACACACCATTTTTCATTTTTTACCCCAAAATACAGCCCATTTTTCATTTTTTACATCCGGAACACATATCCACCGAACACCTAATATTACCCCATTACTGACCTCACAATGCGTTGTCATCAAATGCGATGTAAAGGCACTTGCGTTGTCGGAGTTGTTTTGTTAACGATGTACTGCCTGGGTTGTAATGGTCGTCTCCCATGCCAAAGGCAACCCATAGGCTACGCTGTTTGAGTCTGTCTGCCCCTGGACCATGCTCAGCACCAAGGAGCATTCCTATTGGACACTCCACCACTACGACAGCAGCACCCTCCCTGCCATCAACCCTGGACGCCCCCTCGCCTGCCGGGACCAACCTCTGCTCCGGACAGGACATCGCCATCGCCATCACTGACAGCTGCAATTTCACCCGCAAGGAGCACCCGGACCATGAAGGAGGAGGCCTTGCCATCAACTACAGAAGCACACTCTGACTGACCACCCACTCTAATGACCCAAGGGTGACCATGGGCCACCTCAAATCCCAGATCCAGACCAAGCCCAAACCCAACCTCTGCGGCACCCTCATGTGCAGGCCCCTCATGCGCAAATACCATTGTAGATCTCATTGCACTGCCGAGTCTCACCGACGACATCCTACTCGGTCAACTCAAAGTCCCACCTGGACAACCCCAGCCACCAGGACACCACCCCCTCCTGGGGAAGGTCCCCTACATAAGACGAAAGCACCAAGTCACTGCAACAAGCCACAAAGCAGGACACACGGTTGAGCACGTCACCTCCGCCAGCAGGAACTTCTACTGCAACCACGACCCGGACTCTCCTGGACCGACCATCATTGATAACGTCACGTCTTCACCTTGTCCACCCAATGCCACTGCCATCATCGCACCCCCTTGCAGCTGGATCAATGGCACCGAAGAACGTCTCGTCAACTTCCTCCGCACTAACACTCCACCAATACTTCCAAACGATGACACCGCAGCACGCAACCACCACCAAAGGATCTCCAACAACGTCAACATTTGGGCATCCCCGCATGAACTGCACTGTGTCAGTACCTTCCACCTTCCTGATGGCAGGCGTGAGGGTGACACAGTGACACAAGGATAGGCTGACCCCAAGTATTGATGGAGTTGCACCATGGTTGTGACACAACTGCAGCAATGCATGACTTTAACGCAGACAGATATGTCAGGATTCCTGATGTATCTGTCATTACTTGCGTCATGGAGCGCTGTCCAGTGAATACAGTGTATCCATTCTGTCACAAGAAGGGGGTTATGAGAAGTGTTGCAACGCTGTCTTGTCGCAGCACTGCAACACTTTCATGATTGGGGCCTAGGAATGCGCACTTATTGATGGTGCACATTCCTGCGCTGTAGTTCTGTTGTAGGGCAGCGCTTGCAGCACTGTCCAGCACCAAAACCTGCTGATATGTGGCCCCAAGTGTTATCCCCATTTTTAAGACCAGATATTTTCTGGTCTTTTGTTCCAGCAGCTAATAGGCCTTAGCAGCTGGTTTGTGATCGCATTGCGAAGTGGGGTTAGCGTGCATTTTAACAGGGGAACGCCTACATTGCATATGATTAGCGTTAGTTGTCGCGAACATCGTTGGCGATGTTAATAGCGTCCGCTAATGCCAGAAAACTGTCGCTAACAGCCATTGAGAATAGGGCGATAAAAATATCGCCGCATTAGCAGCAGAAAAGTGCAGCTAACGCAGCGTTAACTGCTTGAGAATATGCCCCAATATGTCTAAAAATGGCTAAGGACAAACAGGGTGTACACAGAATGCATGGCCAATTCTCTGTGTTTGAAGAAGATTGGGAGTATGATGTTTTTACATCACAAGACTACATTTTAAGGGATAACCCTCATGAGGAGGACTAAATTATTGTGAGATTGTGATGGGAGGCAGGCTCTCGATTAGGAACAGGGGCTTCTGTGTTTTCTGGAGTAGAAAAGGTTTACTTGTTTCTCCTATATTATGTTGATTGCCTGTTATGCAGTGGAGGCTGGTGACATTTGAAAGTGGTGAGTCGTAAAACAATTGTTGCACAGCACTATAGCGAGCAAGCGTAGCGAGCGACTGCGAAACACCTACGGGGTTTGGGGGGGTTCTCCCCACAAGAAAATTTTGAAAACAGAGTGGGCAAATAGTGCATTTTCAAGCAAATTTGAGAACACTGTTAGTTTAATAAAGCAATTGTGAATCTGTTCTAACAAAGATAGAAACATACAGCACCTCTTGAGCCAGGACATGTGCTCAGTTTCGGACAGACACAAACATACAGCATGCCTTAAGTCAGGACAGGAGCTCAATGCAGGGACAGACATGAACATACAGCACCTCTTGAGCCCCGAGAGGAGTTCAGTGCAGGGACAGACATGAACATACAGCATGTCTTAAGCCAGGAGAGGAGCTCAATGTAGAGACATGCAACTACACAGTTTCTCGTTATCCAGAAGGGGTGCTCAATGCTGGAACAGACTCAACCATACAGCAACTCTAGATGCATGGGAAGGCACTCCACATACAACACCTCACTATGCCGAAGGGACAGTAACACTGCGCATTGCGTCATGAACCAGCTGAAGTGATTATTAAGTGAAACAACCAATTCAATGGTATTTAACTTTTTTCACAGCACCATTCTGGTAAATAACCTTTGTCCTTAGTTTGCAGCCAAGACTAGCGACTGATAACATTAACTCAGTAGTCAATATTGTTAAAATAGTTTAAAAGATATCATAAAACCATCATGTGCATAAAACCATCCCGGCACTGTCTGAACTCGGAAGTCAATATTGTTAAAATAGTTTCATATATATCATAAAACCATCACTGAACTGTCTGTCTGCTCTTACAACAGTTTGCTGGTGCTGACTCGACACCCCTTTAGTAACCTGGCTTTATCAACAAGCCCGAGTTAAAGCCGGGTATCCGTCAGCTCTCAGCCTTCTGCTAACTGTCCGTGTGACTTCAGAAGCATCACAAACAAACTGGAAAAGGCTGCAGACAGTGCACGGAAATTAAATAAAAGGACAAACATTTACTGTTTTGTTCATAGGCTATCCTGGCCAAAAAACAGTGTGTGGCATGTGATGTGAGGCTGATTTAGACACTCTCGAAAAGTTCCATAAATCAAGAAACAAAAAATGTAGGAAAATGTTGTCATTTCTTCAACATCAGCCGCCACATTCATTAAGTGAATGCTTTGCTGGCATGTGCAAAATAGATCCAAGAATGCCAGGACAATGCTAGAATTTCCAGATAACCAGGGACTATTTAAATATGTTCAATTTAAATTTACTATATGTAGACACATCTTACATGGAAACAGTCGCGGGGGTTGCACGTGGGTGGGGGCCGGGGGAGTTTAAAATTAAAATAAAAAAAAAGAAAACTTACCTGACCGGGTCCGCGCCGCCTCTGCTCCTGGGCCGGGGTCCCGCGTTGACGTCTTCAACTTCTCAACAGGAACAGCCGCGTTTGAGAAAGTGAGTTTCTGTTGCAGTACCCCCACACTTTTTGTCTGATACCTGATGCATTTTTCCTTGGTGTGCCCTGAGTCCCTGCCAATCAGGTACCCAGGTCCTGTGTTCCTTCCCTAAAAACTGAAATAAAGCCTAAACCCAAGTGGCATCTCTGGCCACTTGTCAGCCCCTAGTAAATGGTACCCTAGGTACCCAGGGCTTTGTGACCAGAGAAGACCCCTAAGGGCTGCAGCAATCATTGTGCCACCATTGGGGGCCCTGTACCCTGACACACACACACAGCCTTTGCAGGCTGAGTGTCCTGGTGCAGAACTAAACAAAGAGTCGACATGGTACACATCCCTGTGTGCCTTGCCCACAAACCCACTGCCCTGGCATACATCAGCCACCCCTCTAGCTGGGTGCCCTACGCCAGTGGTGTGGGCACAGGTGCATGAGCCCTGTGCCCCTACAGTACCAAGGGCCATTCCAGTGATGCCATTAAGAACATATGGTGCTGGGAGGTTGTCATTACGAACTCCACAGCACCATAATGGCTACACTGAAGGCAACAAGTTTGATATCAAACTTCTCAGCACATTAAACCCACACTGATGCCAGTGTGGGATTTAATGTAAAATGCACTACAGAGGGCATCTTAGAGATGCCCCCTGAATCCTAACCTACAATCCAGGTAGGTCTTGTCTGAGAGGCTGCCTAGGCTGCCACACAGCAGACATGTTGCTGGACCCCTGGGTGGAGAGCCCCCGCTCTCCTGGGCCTGCAACAATGCACATGCTGGGCGGAGGTGCCAAGCCTCCTCCCCCAGGATGGGCAGGGGAAGCTTCAACGGCATTCCACCTTTGTGAGCTTCTCCATACCACTTGCTGTACTCAGCAACTGGCCCCCACCAGTTCTGACCCCACTCTGACGGGAAGACTGGTGGGAGACACTACGTCAGAAAGGGGGGTGCCAGCCTGTGCCAACTCCACCCCTCAGGTGGGAGAGGCAAGGTGATGCACGACCCCGGGCTCCGGCCATCTTGAAGATGGGGAGCCCTGCCCAATCCCAGCTAGGCTCCTGCCCCCCTCCCACAGGAGAGAAGCAGGCTATGGGGTGTACCCACCCCAGGACAGGGACCCATTGGTCCCTGCCCTTGCCCTACCGGTAAAGCCCCTAAATGTTGTATTTAGGGGCACCCTGAACCTTCTTCCTTAGATTCAGATTCCAAAACAAGAAAGAAGAACGAGGAATAAGAAGACCTGCCGTGCAGCTGCTAAAAAGATGAAAACACCACCTGATTTGACCTCAGCCCTACCGGCCTGTCGACCCTCGAACCTGCTCCTGCTAAACCCAGGCGTCTCCAGTGCGCAGCAACATCAAAAACCCCGGTGGACCTGACTGCCTTGTGACTCTGACTACCTGGGTCTCCCACGAGCAGTGGTACTGCTCAAAGCAAGTAACAAGCCCTGGCAACATCCCGGAACCGCAAACCCTGCACACTCAGCACCCGCCAAGCCTGGCCTGTGCTGGAATGAATCAAGACCCTGAGGATGTCCCCTCAGCGATTCTGACCTGGAATCCAGTGCCCAAGCACCATCCTCGACGATCCCGACGACGCCTGCAGCCTCAGGACAAGGGACCCCCTCCAACCGCAACCAGCAGATGGTAAGAATTCCTGACCTCAAAAGACACCCCTGCACCCAGCGCCCCACGGCCCCCTGTGCCCAACTCCTGGGTGCCTACCTATCCTCCAAGATCTCAACTTACCCCTTGAAGTGTTGGTCGCACCAGAAGATCCTCCGTCCCCGAGCCTGCAGCCTTTGTTCCCTTTTCAAAATATCCATTGAACAACATTGAGCGCCCGACGGCTCAAAAACACCCTGCACCCAGTCGCCCGAGTGCCCCTAACAGTGCAACCTTTGTCCTTATCTACTTCCCCATTTGCCCTGAGCAAGTGACCAGGAGCCCAGCTCCCACAGCCGCGTGGCCTGCTGGCCAACAGCCACCAACCAAAGGCCCCCTGCCACGTATTGAATAGCATTGGACCTAACTGCCTCAGCACCCGGCTGCCGCTGTGCCGCTGAGGGTGTACCAACTGTACCTACCTGACCCTGGGGGACCCCTGAGTCTATGCCCAGAGCCTTAATTTCACCAGTCGAGTACTCACCTGAAAATCGATAACTCACTTTCCTTCTATGGGATAACATTGACTGGTTTGACTCCAAAAATCTTCTAAGTGTGAAGTTTTGAAACTTTTAAAATATTCATCTAAAATCAGCCGAATAACAAATTCTGAAGTACTCACCTGTGATCAGGAGAGAAGCCAGTACTGTACCTTTTAGCCCAGTACTGAACCGCAAAAGTAATCCTAACCGTGTTTACTAGTAACCGTAATTTTCTCCCATAGGAAACCATTGACTGTTTTTCTGTGAAATTTCTTCTGTCTGTTTTTGCAAACTACAAATATTCTTTAAAAATCATACCAACTACTAAAACGCGATTACTTACCTATCTTAGGTAGAGACCCCAGTGCTGAACCTAGGAGTCCAGTACTGGATTACAAATGTAACGAGAACCTACTTTACCTGTGACTTGAATTTCCTTCCATAGGATAACATTGCTAGTTTTTCACTGAAAAGTTTCTGTCAACTTTGAAAATACATTTATATCCTTTAAAAATCACTGCAATAACAAAAACGTTTTTACTAAACTGTTTTCAGCTTAGACCCCAGGACTGATTCTAGGATCCAGTCCTGGAGTTACAAAAGTAATCTATAAAGTCATTAACTGCATTTATGTAGCAAAACCAATTGAGCTCAATGTGAAATTGTTTTTAGAATTGTGTTGCCTATTGCAACCACTGTAACTATTGTGCTTACAAAGTTTATTGCCTTCCTGCAAAGTAACTGCCTGAAGTCACTCATGCTGAGAAAAGTATATTTTGATACCTGTTGGTTCTAAAAATAAAACAACTATATCTTTTGATATAAAAACAATCGCCCTGGAGTTTAATTCTTGAGTGTGTGAAACCTTTTGCTGACTGAGGGCTATATTATCAAGAAAGGGCGATACATTCTCGCCGCTTTTATTGGCAGGAAACTGCAGCTAAATCGGCGATAATGGGCTTGATAATATGCCCTTGTGAATTCCCATAGAAGCCCAGGTTAACACCAGAACCTGGGCTTTTATTGGAATTTACAAGGGCATATTATCAAGCCCATTATCGCCGCTTTAGCGGCAGTTTCCTGTCGATAAAAGCCGCAATAATGTATCGCCCTTTCTTGACAATATGGCACTGAGTGTGTACAACAAATGCTTTACACTGTTCTCTGGTACTGCCTTACTGCTCGACCAAGCTACCACTTTAGAGAGTAAGTCAGACCTGACTTTAAACTCTGTTATACCTCTGGAGATTGTGGACTCTATACACACTGTACCTTACTTTGGTCCAGTATATATAGAGCCACTTTCTTTCACCCGGCACTGGCAATCCCTCTCAGCCAATACTGACGCTGCTCCAGCAGAGTCAGGATTGGCTTAGCAGGGATATTCACCGCCCGCCCGCCCATAAGGAGACCGAGGGTTGCGGCATTGATCAACCCGCACTCTCCTAATGCTCAGCCGCCAGCCAGAGCAAATATTAGTGCGCATGACTGGGCTGGTGGGAATAATTCTCCGACCTAAACCCAACATGTGCACATGTGCTGCTGCCTGCTGTGAGCTCCGCGCCACCCCCTGATCTGACAATGCATGTCAGTCAGCATGACGCCGGACCACCCACCCCCTTCAGACTCTGAAGGGGGTGGGCGGTCCGGCGTCATGCTGACTGACATGCATTGTCAGTTCGGACAGAGCCACCGAGGGAGCTGCGGGCGCGGGATGTGGGTCAACGCCCCAGCGCCCTAATAGACGCAACGCCCCAGCGCCCTAATGGACGCATCGCCACTACTGTTATGTTTTCCAGTCTTGAAAATACACATGAATGCCTACTCATGGCTGTATTTATAGGACTGTACTACTGCGTCCATGCGGTTACTCTTTTTACTTCTGAATATATAAAGCACTGTTATCAAAAAACGAAAATGAAGAGTTGTAAGAGGGTACTCCTGACATGAACCAAATGATTTCAAATGAGAAGCAAGAAAGATGACTGGAGCTAACCTGTTTGCTAGAACCTTTATTAATAGATTCTAGTCCGTGATTAGGATAGTAAAGGGACAATATAAGTCACAAAACATAGGGCCTTTGCCATTTTGGGACTACTACAGTCACTGACTCCACACTAAAGAGGGAATATAGCTATACTATACACTTCCTGGAAAAGGCCAAAAGTGAGGGAATGACAACTCGAAAAAACCTTTACACATTTTAGTGTTCAAAATGTTTTATTAACATGTTATGTAGGAACAAATAGATATAGTAGGAAAATGTCCTTGGATTATTAAATATAATACATTGCTAAATATGTTTGTGTGTATGTGATATAATAAATGTAGTTGAAAATTCTTTCCAATATCCTAAATTAAAATACAAACTAAAAGAATGATAATACATAAATATGGCTACCAGAAAACAATGGCAGATCTATGAGAAAGAGAAAGTATAAAATATATATAGCACAACAATGAATTAAATGTTAGCAAGAATCTCTCAAATGAAAGAACAAATAGAAAGAGGTTTGTAACTTTTAGGAAATGTGATATCAATATGATGTCCATTTTTTTTTGTTGTTTTTTTTTTTAAATATGTTTTATTGATCGCTCAATATACAGTTACATCACTTTGGACATATCTGAATGAGGAAGCATAAATCAGGTTAGCATGTGCATTACAGGTGTAAACATAAACAGCAAGTATTCCGAAGAGTTCAATCGCCACATAACTGGGCCGTTAGCATCAATGGGAGAAACTGACAATTGTATCAAATAGCATTTCCTCGTTGCACATCATTACATGTGGCGTCATCCATCTCACCAGAGTACCCGGTGTATCATGATGTCCAGGGCGCGATCTGTAGCTCGCTGCCCACTACGCACCCCTCGTTTCCATACTCAGTGTTGCGGAGTGATGTTTCCCTGATAGGAGACTTCTCTGGGTGGACCGGTCTCTTTGTTCCGTATGGTGATGTTGCTATCTGTGAGCACATCATGGCTGCTGTGTTACGTCAGCGGAGTAATGTGGTATGTGTTGCCGTACGTTATGTACCTGTAAGTGTGCTCGTGAATCTTGAGAGTACAGCGCTGTCAACTGGGGGGCAACAGTCTGTAGAACCAACCTCCGAACAGAGGGAGGAAGTAAAGAATATCGGGGAGGGGGCAAACATTAACTCAAATGAAAGAGGGTGCTGCGTTACGATTCTGGTAATCAGAGTCCCGTAGTCCGGTACCATGTCCATGCGTGTCGCGGATGTTCCGCAATTGCGGATCGGTGTGTGTGGCTTAGTGGGTGTGTGGTGGGGTGCGTCTGATGTCGGGGAGTCGCATTTCTGCATCGGTTAGATCAATATGATGTCCATTGTGATCGATTCCCATCATGCATGAACAGATAAAGTACTTGCACCTTTACAAGTAACCATAATTGATTTGATTGCTGAAGAAATCACCAATGCCGGTATATCACAGAGAGGAAATACAATACAAAATTGGAATATTAAGATGAAGTTTTTTTTAATTATATACCCAAACTTCACAAGAGAATTTGAGATAATTGGACAATCAAAGAGTAGGTGGTTTCAGGAACCCATCTCGCTATTGCAATGCCAACAACTAGGTGAGTACCAAGCTTTAAATAATTTAGGAGAAGTCCAACACAGTTATATAATATAAACAAATCAATCTGAAACAAAGAACCTGACAGTCAATCTGAAATATCGTATAACCATATATGTCTCCATTGATCTACGAAAAATGAATATCAAGAGTAGGCTTCTAAAATTTATTGCATTTGTATAAGTTAATAGAATTGGTAGAAATTCACAGTTATGTACCTCAGAGGCAATATTATCAGACACGGGCAGAATAATATATGCATTAAGAACAGATCATTCACATTTATGATACTCAAAAGAGTGGATATGAACTTTAGTATGTAGATCCAAAAAACAGACAAACATATTGTCTTGAACATAGAAAATACCAGTAATAATTCAAATTACTAAAATTATATGGCTCGATTCAATTTAAAAGTGATTGTGCCACAAGGATAATTTCATTGAAGATTGTAAGATGATGGAAATGTACCATCAAATACAAATAGAGCATTTTTTGTGCTCTAGGAGAATTCTAAATTTCCCTGTTAATGATAGCTAAAATAACAGGTAGAGGAAAGGATATGATTAACTTTTGCTCAATTGAAACCCATATGTGGTTAACGTTGCCCAAATTGGGGTGGTAACTGATTCACAGAAGGAAAGGAGTCCCTTTGGACCCCTTTCCTCTTTGTGAATCTTGAAAAAAGTTTCTGGGAGCCCTGCCATGGCACTCCAAGAAAAGGTTGTTGAAAAAAGATTTTTTTTTTAAATGCATCCCATTTTCCTTTAAGTAAAAAAATGATTGCTTTATTTAAGGCAATCACAGACATGGTAGTTTCCTGGCCCTAACAGACCAATATCCCTGTGCAGGCAGCAAATCACAGTAGGTCACAATTTGTGACATGTCTCATTAATATTCAGGAGTTGGTCAAATTGTAACACATTACTATTCAGTATCTTGTAAACTGACCTATTAATCAGACCCTCCAGCATTTCGCAATTTCACGATTTGCTAAATAATCCTGAAATTAGCTAAGAAGCGTGATGAACACTATATTTGCCATATTGACCACAAAAAAAGTCTCTCAGTTGACAGCAAATAATGGTGACTTCTTATTGGCTGTGGTTGTAAGTACACAAGCCGCCATACAGCCTCAATAGCTGCATCATTCTGCTGCATTATAGTTTGCCTGAGAAGACTATAAACAGGCTCAGTCTCCGAGATTCCTTTTCGGAACATCTGCTCTCTCTAATCACTAAGGGGCATATTAGGAAGAAATTGCGATATTTTTTGCTAAATGCGCCTGGTGTATTTTTCGCTGTATGTGTTAGTGGAGAAAACCTGCTATTAGCAACTTTTTTCTCCATTGTGCTAAAATATCCAGCGATAGTGGAGAAATGCGTCAATATCGCTGGAAATCCAGCTATATTCACGCATTAACACCAATGGGGACTTAACCTGAAGATCCACCTCCCATTGGATAAACAGGTAAGTCATGTTTTCAGCAGGCGTTAGATTATAGCGATTTTTTTCATCGCTATGCCTGCCTTGCTAATAGGCGATAGCTTTCAGTCGCTAACAGTTTGGGTACGATAAGGCCCTTGCTAATATGCCCCTAAGTCTGGCTGTCAGATGCACATAAGAACAAGGTAGCCTCTTCTTTAGGAAGCGACACAAGATACAGAGGAGGAGAGGTTTGAACGCTCCTCAGCCAAGCCCATCTGAACCCAGCACCTACCCCAGTGGAACAGACCTCTGCCACTCTCCTGGCACAGATACCCTGCCTGCGGGTCCTCACTGGCTCTCAAATCGAGCAGTTAGAAGGCTACGTGTGAGATAACATTGCAGAGCCCCCTTGCCTTTACAAGACAAAAGCCTGGATGCTCTCCATGGCTTAATAGCAGATAGGCAGACTTAGCTCCACACATTCCTTCCTCTCAGAGCAGCTAATGGTAGCAGGCTAGAGGATTGTCAGGTGGCTGCTGAAAGGCATTTTGGGGCACATGCATCAAGACAAGATATTCAAGCAATTCGCCACTATCCCCGGATATTTTATCGCTTTAGAGATAAACGTTGCTAATAGCATGTCATCTCTGTGATAATCAAAAGAGTGGATATGAACTTTAGTATGTAGATCCAAAAAACAGACAAACATATTGTCTTGAACATAGAAAATACCAGCAATAATTCAAATTACTAAAATTATATGGCTCGATTCAATTTAAAAGTGATTGTGCCACAAGGATAATTTCATTGAAGATTGTAAGATGATGGAAATGTACCATCAAATACAAATAGAGCATTTTTTGTGCTCTAGGAGAATTCTAAATTTCCCTGTTAATGATAGCTAAAATAACAGGTAGAGGAAAGGATATGATTAACTTTTGCTCAATTGAAACCCATATGTGGTTAACGTTGCCCAAATTGGGGTGGTAACTGATTCACAGAAGGAAAGGAGTCCCTTTGGACCCCTTTCCTCTTTGTGAATCTTGAAAAAAGTTTCTGGGAGCCCTGCCATGGCATTCCAAGAAAAAGTTGTTGAAAAAAGATTTTTTTTTAAAATGCATCCCATTTTCCTTTAAGTAAAAAAATGATTGCTTTATTTAAGGCAATCACAGACATGGTAGTTTCCTGGCCCTAACAGACCAATATCCCTGTGCAGGCAGCAAATCACAGTAGGTCACAATTTGTGACATGTCTCATTAATATTCAGGAGTTGGTCAAATTGTAACACATTACTATTCAGTATCTTGTAAACTGACCTATTAATCAGACCCTCCAGCATTTCGCAATTTCACGATTTGCTAAATAATCCTGAAATTAGCTAAGAAGCGTGATGAACACTATATTTGCCATATTGACCACAAAAAAAGTCTCTCAGTTGACAGCAAATAATGGTGACTTCTTATTGGCTGTGGTTGTAAGTACACAAGCCGCCATACAGCCCCAATAGCTGCATCATTCTGCTGCATTATAGTTTACCTGAGAAGACTATAAACAGGCTCAGTCTCCGAGATTCCTTTTCGGAACATCTGCTCTCTCTAATCACTAAGGGGCATATTAGGAAGAAATTGTGATATTTTTTGCTAAATGCGCCTGGTGTATTTTTCGCTGTATATGTTAGTGGAGAAAACCTGCTATTAGCAACTTTTTTCTCCATTGTGCTAAAATATCCAGCGATAGTGGAGAAATGCGCGAATATCGCTGGAAATCCAGCTATATTCACGCATTAACACCAATGGGGACTTAACCCGAAGACCCACCTCCCATTGGATAAACAGGTAAGTCATGTTTTCAGCAGGCGTTAGATTATAGCGATTTTTTTCATCGCTATGCCTGCCTTGCTAATAGGCGATAGCTTTCAGTCGCTAACAGTTTGGGTACGATAAGGCCCTTGCTAATATGCCCCTAAGTCTGGCTGTCAGATGCACATAAGAACAAGGTAGCCTCTTCTTTAGGAAGCGACACAAGATACAGAGGAGGAGAGGCTTGAACGCTCCTCAGCCAAGCCCATCTGAACCCAGCACCTACCCCAGTGGAACAGACCTCTGCCACTCTCCTGGCACAGATACCCTGCCTGCGGGTCCTCACTGGCTCTCAAATCGAGCAGTTAGAAGGCTACGTGTGAGATAACATTGCAGAGCCCCCTTGCCTTCACAAGACAAAAGCCTGGATGCTCTCCATGGCTTAATAGCAGATAGGCAGACTTAGCTCCACACATTCCTTCCTCTCAGAGCAGCTAATGGTAGCAGGCTAGAGGATTGTCAGGTGGCTGCTGAAAGGCATTTTGGGGCACATGCATCAAGACAAGATATTCACGCAATTCGCCACTATCCCCGGATATTTTATCGCTTTAGAGATAAACGTTGCTAATAGCATGTCATCTCTGTGATAATGTCTGGCGATGCTTGGCGATAAAAAAAGAACTCGCTAAGCCCATTTAGCAATAAATATCGCTAGTTGTTGGTAATATGCCCCTTCCTCTTTTTGAAGATAAGTCTGTTGTATCACATTTTATTTCTTCTGTTTATCAGGCTTCTATAACTAGTGTCATTTAACTTTCAAAGCAGAATAAAAAAGATATTGAATATGAATAAATAGATAGTAGCAATATATGTAAATGATATAACTATATTGGTTTCATGATATCAATTTCCCCTTCTTTTATAGACACACACACAAACTCGTCAATCAGGGGAGAAACACTTCAACATATGAAAAAACAGACCTATTGGCTGGCCATTTCTTTTTTAAAGATTGCATATCATGTTTGTGCTATTCTCAAAAGTGCTACACTATACCTGCCACTACATAAGATTTTATATAGAGCAGGTTTCCCTTAAATTGGGTCTGAAAAGGAATGATTACGAGTACAATAAAGTGCTCAAATAATGTTGAATTTCAATTTTTGCGCCACAAAATTCGTAAATCTTTGCTGCAATATCCTGGGGCGGGTCTTATAAATACATAGGTTGGTTTGCAAAATACCAATTCATTCAATGAACATTAGTGTGCAAATTGCGACCAATTTTGCTGAGTGCAATCTTTGTACATATGGCCCTTAGTGATTAGTTTATTCAAATTACTGAAGAAACTAGAAGGAAGCATGGAATATGGAGTGTAAAACTTGAGGGAAAATACCAATTTTAATAGTTTCACATCTGCCCTATCAGGATATATAAAGGACAAATAAGGAGAACTATTTATTTTTATTGTTTTTAACTTTGGAAATTAGTATTTTCTCACAATCTTAACCTGCCATTTTCTAAATGGATTTGCAAAACATTATTCCAAGATCTTTAAACCCAGATTGGCATCACAGAATACCAGTGTTACGTAACATATCATTGGAAGGGAAAAAAATAATATTTAGTATATATCTAAAGACATCTTGATATATAGTCTAACGTACCCTCTGCCGTATAATTGAGGATATGCAAGTCACAGAGGAGGTCCATGACTCTAATGTGCAAGAGAAAATATTAGCTAAACCATTTCAACTCCCTTTGCTGGTTAATAAAAGCAAATACCTATGCATCCTTTAGTCATACAAGCAAGAACCTTATCAGCAAAATATGTATCTTGAACAAAATACACATCAATTGTATGCTATTCAAATAATATAAAACAGGTCCAGGGAAACCTGGCCCCTTAGCATTCAATGAAACAATTGTATTTTAAGATGTATTTATTAGACATGTGGAGATGAATGCATAATTCAAGGGACAGAAATAGGAGAAATACACAGAACAAAAATATTATTTTTAAACAAATCGGTAGCCCACAGAAACTGACAAAGAATACAAACACCACACATAAAGTTTCTAAAGAGGAACCACATTAAACAGAACATTGAGATCATAGGTATAAACCAAGAACCAGCACACCTCAACAATCTGCTAATTAGACAACAATTAGTAATTATGGGGTTAATAAATTATTCACAGCCTACAGAAGTCTGAGAATCAAAGTAAATAGTATTGTCATGGTCAAAGTAATCAATTAAGTCCAAATGAGATGGAAAAGCTTTGGAGATTTCATTTATCCTGATCCACTTGGTCAAAGGGTAAAAGAGGCCATGGGCCCGATTCACTAAGGCAATCTGAGACAAAAGTCTAACTTTATGACTTTTGGTATTCATGGAGGTCATTTACGAGTCGTAGCTTTATGCCTACAGTCGGGCTGGAATCTCCAGCTTAAGCCGTACTCACCACACCTGGACACTACAGTCAACACTAAGGGCTGCCCTTAGTGTTGACTGTACAGTTAACACTGAGAGAAGCGCAAATTGTGGACAGCATGTGCTATGA
Source organism: Lissotriton helveticus (assembly GCF_964261635.1). Taxonomy (NCBI): domain Eukaryota; kingdom Metazoa; phylum Chordata; class Amphibia; order Caudata; family Salamandridae; genus Lissotriton; species Lissotriton helveticus. Next base: position 195,232,228 of record NC_136058.1, on the reverse strand, counting down.
TGCAAAAGAGCAAACGTTTCTGGGACATAATGTAGTGTCTGGCCACATCCTTTTCCCTGCCCAAACTGATTTTCATGACCTCATCTACCATTTATCAGACATTCCTAGTGAACTTTTTTTTACAAATTGTATTCCGTCCATTGATTAATCTTCATCCGGCTCGAGCTGGAGAGTACTGTCCAGGTGTGGAGAGCACAGCCCAGAATGGAGATTCCGGCCCGACAGCGGAAGTAAAGATATGACTTGTAAATGACCTCTGTGAATACCAAAAGTTGTAAAGGTAGGCTTTTGTCTCAGATTGCCTTTGTGAATCAGGCCACATATTTGTATCTAGTAACCTGGATTTTAAATCTGAAAATCAATTCTTAATGGACACATTTTTTTTCACAAAATCTTGATAAATAAAGATTGTATTGCCCTCTACCATCAAAGAAGGAGGTTCTCTACTAGCTTTAGGAATGGGCACACTATGATGGTTTCTCAGAAATCTAAGTACGACGAATGTATGAAGTTACAACACGGACTTCGCGACGGAATACGTTTAAACATGGTCATTACAACGCAAGTCATTATGACGACTTGCATTAGAGGCGCTGGATTTAGGAATAGTATGATTTATTATTCCAAATCCAGACTATGTAACAGTAGGGAAGGTGTTGGAATAGTAAATCATACTATACCTTATTGTAGAGCGCCATCCAGCGCAAGTCCTTGTAAAGACTTGCATTGTAATGACCACGTTGTAAACATATCGCAGTGTAAAGACCGCGTTGTAATGGATGTCTCCCAAGTATGACTTATCTTGCCTTGGATAGGCTAACTTTTATGTGTCAAGTGATACCATGAGGCTCATCAATTAAAAAATGTGTTAAGAAATGTTACTGTTAGAAGTAAAAGTAGCAAGTTCTCCAAGTATGTTCTTCAATGTTGACCTTCCATTGTCTGTTGCAAATTAAAAATGTGTAAATTATAATCCCTAATCTGTTTTCCAAATCAAGTAATACCTTTTTCATAGATGAAATTTGATTAACCATTGTGTCTAAAAGATGACTTGCATTCTTTTTATCTATGTTATGTTATTATTGGAGAATGCCACAGTTAAACATGCTAGGGGGCATATTATCAAAGGCTGGCGATAACATCGCTGCTTTAGCATCCGTTTTCGGGCAAAAGCGGCGATAATTTTATCGCTTTAATAACAAGGACATGCCAGTGCGTGTTTCCTTGCCTTAGCGCCCATTGCAGCATGCCTCACATCGCATCGTTAATGAGATGCAAAGGAGGCGTGCGTGACAAAACTCCATGGAAAAATATCGCTAAACCAGCTTTGCGATATTATCAACGAGGGGTAGCGATATTTGAAATCGCGTTAACTATGCCTTAAAGCAGGAATTTAACATATGTTAAATTCCTGACTAAGGCATACCTAACTAACATGGTAGGTGGATTGTGGGGCTAAGGCCACAGGGCCTTATCTTCAAGCTATCGCCGTTTTCCATTGAACATCGCTGGAAAACCAGCGTTGATCCATAGAAAACCCCGCTATCGCTGGAATATTTTTTGCCATAGCGCTAAGTGTTGATAATAGAGCCCTAGCTTGATAATATATTCCATCAATAGCCGGCGATAATTATCGCTCGGGCTTGATAATATGCCCCCTGGTCTTTTTGTATATGTTTAATATCAGAACAATTGGTATAATCTTTTTTGTTTATGGCAGGAATATCCTCAAGAATGTTACCAAGTGATAATACCTGCTATTCAATTGCTTTATATTTTACAAGAGGAAGAGAGGCTGCTTGTTTATTTTTATTTTGAAATGTTCGGGCAGATTTCATTTCAGTGCATGTGATAGGCACATTGTTCATTAGGTGGAACAGCACTAAAAAAGAGCATGCAGTATATCTATATGGATACTAAGCTTTCAATACTAGAAGGCAGTACTGCAGAGAAGTTTCACCAATAAATTGAAACACCCTTTAAAGTGAGCCAGACACCAGACTGATAGGTTCAATTATATGCTAGATGTAGAAAGGAAAGTTTGATAAAGCAGCAATAGTATTACATATTTCCACATTCACTTCAGTGCAAGCACAATATGAAAATTCAGGAGAACAGTGCGGAACATTCATAAGAAGAGCTCACTCCTTAATGTAGTTACACAGAAAACGTTCAACAGCTCCTTTAAGGGAGAATCAAAAGTCTTTTTAAAGATTGCCTCTATTCCAAATGTAAAAACCTCCTCCTCAGATGTCTGAGGAAGAAGAGCATTCTCAGGCTAGGACGAGGGTGTTCAGAAAAATAAATCAATGGGGAAAGCAGCCAGGCTAATCAACCAGGTGCTGAACAGGACTATACAAGGTGTCTGTAGGCTGAAAATGAGAAATAAATACACCTACAACCACTGGAAATCTTATAGGAAAAAATTCAGATGAGGTGGAGCTCAAGTTGTGGTGGATATCTTGGATCGCACACAGTCCACCATTCCCTGCTTCTTTTCCATTATGGCCTGTGATATTAAATACTCTAATTTTGTGATACTTATTTGCACTGACAATAAACAATTCTGCTCCATGGACAACTGGGAGACATCTGCATTCCCAAAATAAATTAGAGTAAAAGAACTAAAATGCCCTTTGTATCTCCTTATCTTCTTTGACTGGTACTGTTGCAGGAAGATCCTTAATTCTCTGAATATAACTATGTTATGTTATGTTATGTTATGTTATGTTATGTTATGTTATGTTATGTTATGTTATGTTATGTTATGTTATGTTATGTTATGTTAGTTAAGCTTGTAAAGCGCCTGGTTACACTATACTAGTGTGTCCCCGATCTATGGACTGCCACGTTAAGCCACTCAGCTGCTAATTCTGCTCACTCGAACATAACAGAGCCCTGGCCCTAGTCTTTAGGAAACAGGAATGTTTTCAGCTCTTTGCGGAACTTAAGCTCTGACTTCTCCAGCCGGAGCTCCAGAGGGAGTCTGTTCCATTTTTGAGCAGCCAAAACACGAAAGGAATTTCCTCCCATTCTTACTCTGCTGAATTTAGGAGCCTGCACCATCCCTGTCCCACTAGATCTCAGTTGACGGGTCAGGTGGTACGGCGTGAGCAGGTTGTGAAAGTAAGTGGGTCCTTTCCCTTGTAGGATACGGTGTCCAACACAGAGTTCCTTAATTGGGAGCCAGTGCAATGTTCTCAGTGCTCTCTTAGAAGCGGCTCTTTTGGGCAGCATCAGGACCAGACAGGCCGCCGCATTTTGTACGCGCTGCAACCTCTGAATGCATTTAGCACTGGCTCCCAAATATAGGACGTTTCCCTAGTCCAGCCTCGATGTTGTTAGTGCATGGACCATGGTCTTTCTGGCTGTCACAGGCAGATAGTCCAATGTCTTCCTGAGGACCCTCAGCGTGCCAAAGCATGTGCCTGTTACTCGTTTGGTGTGGTACTTGAGCGAGATCTTGTCATCGATCCACACCCGTAGGTTCCTCACTTGATTGCTGGGAATGGGTAGAGGACCCAGCGCTGGAGGCCACCATGCTGAGGTCCACACTAAAGGAGCCTTCCCCACAATCAAGACCTCTGTCTTGTTTCCATTCAGTTTGAGGCAGTGATTGGCCATCCATGCCGCCAATTCCTGCAGACATGACCTAAAATTAGCGGCGGTCTGCTCCTTCGGCTGGGTCAAGGCCACCACCAGTTGCGTGTCGTCTGCATATGACACGACTTCCAGCCCAAATGTTTCTTTGATCTCAGCCACTGGTGTCACATATAGATTAAAAAGGGTTGGGCTTAGACTGGACCCTTGAGGCACCCCCTGTTTAAGACTGATGGCTTTGCACTGGAAAGTTCCCTGTGCCACTTGGAAACTGCGGTCAAACAAAAAGGACTCCAGCCATACCCATGCCTTGTCCACCACTCCTCCCCTCTTTAAGCAACGTAGCAGCGTGTGATCGGCCACAGTGTCGAATGCAGCACTGAGATCCAGCAGGATCAGTGTCGCCGTATGGTCTTCATCAGAATGTTTCCATAAGGTTTCTGTGGCTAACAGCAATGCTGACTCGGTCGAGTGGAGTGCACGGAAACCCGATTGAGTGGGATGGAGCAGTCTATTGTCCTCAATATGGGCTGTCAGCTGATTATTGACGGCCTTCTCCGCGATCTTGGCGAAGTATGGCAGGAGTGAAATGGGACGCAAGTTCTCCAGTTGCTCCATACTAATATTAGGTTTTTTTTTCAGGGGGAGCACCACAGCCTCCTTCCAAGTTTTCGGTACCTTGTCTTCCTCAAAGGAGAGCTCTAGTAGGTGTCTAATATAAGGCTCTATAGTCTCCACACTCCCTCTCAGTGTTTTAGGTGATGCAGGATCTTTAGGGGAGCCTGAGTTAATACTGCCCGCTATAGTGCAAAGGATCTCCCGGGATGGAACACTGATGGTTTTGAGGCAGTCCGTGCTTTTAACATTGGTAGAGGTGTCCCGAGTGGCCTTCTCTGGCCGCTACCGGGAATGAGGAGTAGATCTTCTCTACCTTGTGTGAAAAGAACTCTGCCATCCGATTGCAGGATTCCTCTGACCCTGTCATAGGAACCGTAGTGCTGGAGAGGTTGGAGATCTCTTTGTAAACGGAGAACAGCTCCTTCACTGAGTTGTCTGCTCCCTCTATCCTATTGCTGTAGTAGGATTTTCGTGTTTTCCTAATTAAGGCGTGGTATTCTTTCAACATGATTTTATAGGCAGCCCTTTCTTTCTCAAAGAACCCTCTCCTCCATTGTCTCTCCAGGCGTTTACATTCTGCTTTCTTGCCCCGGAGTTCAATCCCGAACCATGGGGCAGACTTAATCTGTCTCCTAGGTGCATTATTTGACCAAGGCGCTGTTCTGTCCAGTGCCTCCGTAATGCGCTTGTCCAGTGCCTCACAAGCTGCCTCAATCCCCCGACCTCCTGGGGGCCCACCCTGGCTTAGGGCCTTATTTAATGCCTCTGTAGAGAAGTTTGCCCATTTCCTGCATCTAATCTGTGTTCCCAGCTTTCCCTGGGTTGGAATTGCGGGTGTCCCTACCTTAAATGAGATCAAAAAGTGGTCGGACCATACCACAGGTATAGGGGGCTCAATGTGCATCATCTCCCAATTCGCAAATATCGGGTCCAGAAGATGGCCATGGCAGTGGGTGGGCAGCTCAGATTTCAGAGTAAGTTGGGGTGCAGTCAGTTCCTGCCAGATTTCTCGCTCCTCCATGCTGGTGGCCTCATCAAAATGTAGGTTAAAGTCTCCCAACAGCAGGAACCTCTCATACCTGAGAGCTGGCTGAGTAAGGCTCTCTATCAAGCTTTCAGCGAAACGCTCACCTGGTCCTGGTGGTCTATATACCAGGAGTCCCTTGAGAATGTGTTTTTTTGATGCTGAGATCGTGAAGGAACCAGATTCACTGTCCACAACATCGGCCGTCTCGAGGGTGCACTGGATCTCGTGCTTACATATTATGGCAATCCCTCCACCCCTTCTCGCAGGCTTATCAATTCTGCTGATTTCATAGCCATGAGGGAGAGCTTCTAGGATTTCTGGTGCTGAGGTGTCATCAAACCAAGTCTCAGTAAGGAATAGGACATCCACCTGCTCATCCACCAGATGGCCATGTATTTCCACCCGGTGCTTCCTTAGCGATCCGCAGTTAATTAGGGAAGGATTGAGCATCTGAGCCTTATCTCTGCGCTTCAGCTTGCGGCTTACGGCAAAAGAGCAATAAGTGCAGGTTTTGCCTGGTTCTCCAGGCTGATACTATGCTTACTTTCTCCCCCAATGTGGGGCACAGTGCGTGAAGCTGTTGGGCGCTGTAGCGTATTTCAGCAGTCGAACCGGCAGGGGTGGTGGCCCCTGGCCCGACCGGTCGCGGACGAGTGCAGAAGGGCTTGCCTTTGGCGCGCCGCCGGCGCGCACGCTGCACGCGTTCGCTGTGCGTCCTAGCTGTCATCCAGTTTTTTGGGGGAAAGGCAGGCCGCTCTAAATCCACCCGCCCCAGCCGCCACAAACGGGATACTCCCGCGGTGGACATGGGAAGGGCAGACTAAGTTCCCAACAGTAAGTGCAGCAGTTAATTGAGCCAAGAAACCTTAGTTCTGAATTAAAAGTCAAACATTTATAATTTTAAAACGAGATGTGCAAAATGAGGCAAAGTAGCAGTAAATACAATGAAGCAGCAATTATTTTCTTACGATCGCGTGTCCGCCTCGCGTCCTAGCTGTCATCTGGTTTTTATGGAGAAAGGCAGGCCACTCTAACACCACCCGCCCCTGCCGCCGGAAGTGCCTCCTCCCTCCACAACAATCGGGATACTACTCACGCGGTGGACCGGGGAAGGGCAGACTAAGTTCCCAACAGTAAGTGCAGCAGTTAATAGAGCCAAGAAACCTTAGTTCTGAATTGAAAGTCAAACATTTATAATTTTAAAACGAGTTGTGCAAAATGAGGCAAAGTAGCAGCAAATACAATGAAGCATCAATTATGTTCTTATGATCGTACGTCCGCCCACGATTGATTTTCAGTGCTATGAACTCTGCTGATTTTTCATGTGCTACATACAAATCCAGTATGTCTCCAGCTACTGTTTTCTTGTACCACCCCTTTATAAATATTTCCCGCTTATGGAGGCCTTAGTTAATGTTTATCTGTACTCGTGTGATTGCTACACCTTCATGAGAAAACAATAGTAGGCACACTGCTCCTCCTTGATCAGATGTAATGTAAAAAATATTTATAAAGCGCAACTAACACCTAGCGGTTTCTTGGCGCTCAGGCATGGGGCAAAGAGTGTTAATTGTAAGCATTACAAAACAAATGGGTTTTAAGAAGTGACTTGAAACGGGAATAGGGGGAGGCAAGTCTTATGTCAAGAGGGAGTGTATTCCAGAGAAAAGGGGCAAGGAATGAGAACCTAAGTCCTCCCTGTTTCTTGCGTTTAAAAACCGGGACCTTAAGTAAGGCCAGATGGGAGGAGCGGAGATTGTGGGAAGGGACGTATGGGCGCAATAGTGAGGAAATAAAAAGCGGGCCCATGCCGGCCAGTGACTTAAAAATAATACAACCTAGTTTGAATTTGCAGCGCTCAGAGACAGGGAGCCAGTGGAGAGATTTTAACAAAGGACGGACGTGTTGGTGCTTAGGCTGTTGTAAATAAGACGTGCGGCCTGATTCTGGACAAGTTGCAGCCTCTTCAGTTGGTAGGCCGGTATACCAACATAGAGGGAGTTGGCGTAGTCTATCCTAGAGATGACTAGAGCCAACAAGACCAAGGTAAGGGCCTCAGTGGTCAGGAAGCGAGCAATCTTTAGAATTTTCCTTAACTGAAAAAAGCTGGAGGAGACTACCGCATTAATCTGGGACTTCATCGTAAGGTCATTACTAATGATGACCCCCAGACTTTTTGCTGAGTTGACTGGGCTTGGGGGGAGACCCAACCTCGCGGGCCAAAAGATGGATTTCCATGGATTGGCGGCCCCCCCGACAAGCACCAACTCTGTCTTGTCGGGGTTGAGTTTCAGGTGATTCACCCCCATCCAGTCACTAATGCGACAGGGGGTAGACTGGAAATTGTCAATGGACTGGGCCGAGGAGTTAATATCGAAGACCAGCTGGATGTCATCCGCGTAATTGAATGTGGTGACATTACTACCTCGTAAGGATCGAATAAGGGGGGTCAGGTATAAATTAAAAAGGAGGGGGATAGGAAGGAGCCCTGCGGGACGCCACAAGTTAGCCCGACCCTGTCAGCAGAAAACTGAGAGAGCCGGACCGCCTGGTGGCGTTTGCTCAGAAAGGAGCGAACCCAGTCAAGGGCGGTGCCCCGGATGCCAGCCTCCCTGACACGGCCGACCAGGATATCATGGTCGACCGTGTCAAAGGTGGCCGACAAATCCAGGAGCACCAGAACCTGACTGATGTTAGAGTCCGCCCCTCTCCGCAGTTCCTCCATAACTGAAAGTATAACAGACTCCGTGAAGTGAGCGGGTCTGAAAGCGGCCTGTTGGTAATCAAGGAATTGTGAGTGTTCAATGAACGAGCTCAATATGTTGGTAACATGAGACTCGAGAACTTTACTGAGGTAGGGAAGGAGGGAAATGGGGCGGAAATTACTCAAGACCGTAGGGTCTGCCATATGTTTTTTAAGAATGGGCACAACCTCGGCAACTTTAAATGAGCTAGGAACCAGGCCAGAAGAAAGAGAATTATTCAATAGCGCCAGGGGGGGTAGGACAGGCTGTGAAAGCCTCACGGAGGATCAAGGGAGGGCAACAGTCTGTGGGGGATCCAGAGGCTACCTTATTTAAAAGAGCTAGAAACTCCATCTCTGAGATTGGAGGGATCTGAGTCAGCCGCTGAGGGTTGGAAAAGGGGAGAAAGGAGTCAGACCTAGGGGAGTGGGGCGGAACCGATAACAAAATGCTGTTTTTAATATTGGCAATTTTGTCCACAAAAAACTGGTTAAGGGAGTCACAAAGTGCGCGGGAAGGGAGAGGTTTAATAGTAACCCTGTCTGGGTGTGACAGCTCCTCCACAATGGAGAAGATATCTTTGGTTTTAGTGGCAGAGTCAACAATCTTTTTGGAAAAATAGGAGGTCTTTGCTGGCAAGATCACTGATTTATACTCTTTAAGCAGGGTCATAAACCGCAGCTTCGTGTCGGGAGCATAGCCGCGTCGCCAACGGCGCTCAGCCTGCCTAAGTCCGAGCTTTAGGACTTTGTGGTCCTCAGTAAACCACCTTTGGGCGTCGTGAAGGCGCTTAAGTTTAATCTGTCTAAGAGGAGCCACAATGTCACTGGATGATTCAAGCCAGCATGCTAGAGCAGAAGCTTGGGTGTCGATAGAGCCAAAATTAGGGGGGGTGGAGGTTCTGAGTAAGGTGACAAATTTGCTGAGATCGGCCCTATTTCAATTCCGGGCCGAGAGGTTGCCCTCTAAAGCTCTACTGGGGCAGGGGGTAACCGTGAGAGAGAAGGAGATGATAAAATGGTCTGACCATAAACAAGGTGAAATGAGGGGAACAGAAATGTCCAGGTTGGAAGTCCAAACCTGGTCCAAAATGTGACCTTTAATGTGAGTCGCTGAATTTATATGTTGAAGGCAATTCATGCCAGATAAAAGATCAGAGAATGTAACAGAACAGGTGCTCTCCTTCTCATCGGAGGGCCAGTAATTAAAATCTCCTAGAACTAAAATTCTTGAATTATTGATGACAAGTTGGGAAAGCATGTCACCAAACATCGTAGGGAAATCGGGCATGGACTGAGGAGGGCGGTAGACTAAGACACAAATAAGGGGAGTCACTGGGGATTCCAGTCTTAGCACCAGGTAATCAACCGAGGTAATACTGACGGTAGTCAGGGCGGAAAATCTGATAGAATGTTTAACAATCGCTGCTACCCCACCTCCTGGCCTACCAGAAGCTCTATTCGCTTGAAGGATGTAGTAGCCAGGGGGGATTGCAGCAAGAATATCTTGGGAGGACTCCTCGTTGAGCCAAGTCTCCGTCAGCAGCAATAGATCAGATTTCCCGGAGTCTAACAGATTGAAAATTTCCAGCTGGTGTTTTACCAGTGAGCGAGTATTAAGATAGCTCACTGTAAAATTGAAGTGTAGAAACCCTTTGATGAAGGGGGGATTGATAGCTGAGAGAGGCGGGATGGCCAGGGAAGGGACTGAGGCCAGGGGGGAACTATCTCAGGAAAGGTTTCTCTGACACAGAGAAACCCCAATGGCTCAAATCTCGACAGAGTCATAGGGGCAAGGGGCCAGTGAACATGCAGTCGGAGATGGTCTGAAGACGAGTATTTAATAAAACTGGCAGAAGGACATGCCCCGTGCCCCGACCGTCCGCGGACGGGCGCAGACGGGCTTACCTTAGGCGCACCTTCGGCGCACCATCGGCGCTCCCGCTGCGCTCAACCGCTGCGCGTTCGAGTTGACATGTGCAATAAGTAATCTAGTCCCGCCTCCAGCTAGACCGCAACCTCGGGTCCGGCCGGTCTGGGGACTGACCTAAGATGGCACCCTACCCTCCACACAATCGGCAATACAGCCGTGATGGACCGGGGCAGGGGAAACATACCAGGCAGCAAGTAAGATACACTTGCACACCCTGGATACAGAACAACCTCTCTTTTGCCTCCTGAACTGATCTGTAAACATACCCCTTAAACAGTTTGTGTTTTACAGAAGATAGTTGTAACACTGTCCTCTCATTAAATGTCGGTAGATGTTATATCTAATCCTAATGTGTCTATTTATGTGACAATTGTCATCGGTTCTTGATCCAGGAACCTTCTGAGATCAGAAAACATTGCTGGTCCATTTCCATTTCTAAATATGCTTAGGCTATATTTCAGTTTTCTTAATGTCTAAACTCAATTGCAGATAAAGAATAAGAGTTTGTGTTGTACCTCGATGTATCAGACACCACAAATATGTGCATTATATGCCTCAAATAGTTCTACTTCTTGGCATGGTATTTTGTAGGTTCAAATCCACTTTCCTAGGTCCATTTCTATCTACCAAGCTGCCTAATACAACATAGAAGTCAACATACAGGCAAATCAGTAATGAGCAATTTAGTAGCTAAATGAGGCACCGCAATACAGACCAGTGTTTTTGTGCCTATGACTTTAAGAGTTGACCACGGTAAATTTTTCTGATATCATATGATAGTTCCTTTAGCATGGGATTATGAACCTCTCCCTACTATGACACTTATAGATTCTTGCATCTCTTGATATGGTCTGAGCACAGTTTGTGCTTCAGCAAAAAAATCACATCCACACACCCATCCTCTTCCAAGAATGTACCATTTCAAGCACTACAGTTACCCATAATTTCCCCCATAGTAATCTTTAAGATTACTTTACGAACAAGCAAATCATCCTCCTTGCCAGCCTACATCACAAATTCTACAAATAAGTCTTCTTGAAGCCTCATGGTAATTGTGAAAACTTGTATGATGAGAGACACGAAGGTATGCAGTTCCTATGGGTGCAGGGGAAAGGCAGGTCTTTCTAAAAGTGCCCTCACACACCCCGAAGGACGTCATTGGGCCTGCTCCTCACCAGGCTGGCTCTGCAATGCTTGACGGGCACCCACGAAGGGGCTCTTTGAAGGAGATCTTTTGGTGATGAAGCCGTAGGGTGAGTGCGGGTGTGTGGGCTAGGTAGTGCAATGAGTGTGAAGGTTACAATAGGTCTAGAGCAACCCTAACTAATGTGTTTATTCCCAGGGAGCACTAGCCTAACTACAAATAGTGAGCCCCAGCTGGATGTAATGATCCTATAGGGCTAGTGTGGTGCATAGGGTCGACATGTTTCATGCCAAAATAGCCCTTAATGGGTCTGGTGGCACTTCATTGGGGACCAAAAAGTGATTCAATAGAACTCTAGCACTAACGCAATACTGGTTAAGTGATTCCTGAAGTTGGCTAGTAACCAGATGCACTTGAGTGCCCCGAGTCAATAGACCCTGAGGAGGAAGACCTAGGGGAGAAGGGGAGGGAAAGATAAAAACAAGAAAACCATGGTCCAGTTTAGATATTGCTAAAAACAATTGTTATGCTAGTAATGACGAGTGGTGTGGGGTTAGGTGAAATTCCTGCATTTGCGTTAGTGGCTATATGGTGTACCAGGTACTCATATTGCAGTATTAATCGTACGTACACAGCCAGTGTTTGAGGTAGTAGCGTAGCTTACATTTTTAACTCGGTAGTACTCGCAGTGGTTATTATAGCTATGGTCGCAAAAAAGTGACTGGGATGGCCAGAATTACCTTCATAGGGTGTTCCAGATTGACATTGAGACCTTGCATCATAGGCATTGTCATCAATCTGTATGGCGCACATAAGGAGTAACCATGGCAAACACACGTACACATGCAGACATGCGGCACATACACAGTGGTAAATAATATCTATGAATGCGACGAGTGATGTTCAAGGAGCATTCGGACACCAGAGTTAGTCACATGTGTCCGTTGAAGTAAAAACGGTCCCACTATGGGTGCGTTGGTTCTACATGGGAACTGAACCTGTGAAAATGTAACTGAAAGTGCCAAAGGGTACCGTATATGTAGTAGAGAACACACCCCAAGGTAAATGGGGCTTTGCTGACGGGGGTAACAGAGCACTTTGTTGCTCTGAACTGTAACAAAAAATAAAATTAAATTGTCAATTACTGTGTGTATAGCGTGTTCCTTACCAGGAGGGGGACGCTGCTTCTCCTGAGGTAAATAGAGATACTCACGGCAAGGAGGCAGTGCAGCTAGCTTCCGTCCTACCCTGGCTCCAGTCCCCCTAATGCGTGCTCCCGGGTCTGCACTCTTAGAGGATACCCACGTGTTGCGTTGGTACGTGTTAAGCTAGACTGAGAACCACTGCGGCCATAATGGATGAGAATTTTATTGATAACCAAGAGTCCCTAAGCAGAAGGGGTCCGTGATCAAGAACGGCAAAGGGCATGTATCCAAATGGACAGGAATGAGACATGAGGCCCATATTACCCGAAGAAGGAACTATTCAACAAGCAGTAACTCCAGCACTGACAGTCGGGGTGGTCATCAAGAACACCAACAAGTACCAATTAACACAATGTATGGATATGGCTTGCCGCCCTTCCAGGGACCACCGATGTGGCAATACCCGCATTTTCCACCAGGCCAACAGCCACCGTTCCCCCCTTCCAACCACCACCTTTTTTAGGCAAAGGCTGGGACAGAGAAAGAGGCATAAAAAGAAGAGGTGGCTACAACCAACAGAAGCAGGTACAGTGGCAGGACCAAACACAACAATAACACATGGAACTGAGAAGCCACACCGGGAAGAGAAACTACATGTCCACCTCTCTGAGAGACCCCTCAATGATGTGGAAAAAACAGTGTTAAAACGAGGGTTGGGCTTTGTTCCCACCCCAAAATAAAAAGTAAACTTTTAAACCCAACTACGAACTCCATAACTTCTTCAGTAAAGTACGTCTGAAAGCCTTCTTTGGAAATCAAACAGAATCATTGCCTGTGGATTCAGGCCTATGCAAGCCTTCCACTTTCACTCCAAACTCTAGCATGGTACCACGAGAAGTCCTCACATTTGAAAAAGCAGTCTTAAAAGAGATTGAAGAGAAACGTACCAATGTAGGATTTCACAACACATCCAGATTGGAAACCGAGTCCATTAAAACCTTGACTGATGACCCTACCCTCACCTTTAAAGAAGCTGACAAGGGAGGTGCCATAGTAATTATGTCAACTACCGACTACAGAACGGAATGTCTGCATCGACTACAGGATGTCAGATACTACACTCCCCTCCTGGAGGATCCTACTACTCGTCTCATAACACGGATCAAATCATTGGTTACTTCCGCACTTAATCAAGAATGGATCACAAAAAGTGAGGCGGAATTCCTCATTAACGATAATCCCAGACAACCCCTATTTTTATACACTGCCCAAGATACACAAGGGGGTACGACTACCTCCAGGATGGCCTATTGTTTCGGACATAGGGTCAGTCCTAGAACCACTATCTACATTTTGTGACCATTTTTTCCAACCATTGATCAAAACAACACCCTCCTTCCTTCAAGGGATGTTTGAATTTGATTGAGGCCACCAGGCTGGAGGGCAGATAGCCGGATGTCTTAGTAACCCTTGACGTCGAAGCCCTCTATACAAATATTCCAAAATTAATAACTCTTGAGGTTATAGAGGAGACCCTAGGAAATACCACTTGGACTTCTCCTACCCCCATAAGTTTTAATGTGGAGTGAGCACACATTGCCTTAACAGAGAAGGTTTTCCAGTTTGAGGACCAGCTTTACCATCAGACCCAGGGGACTTCAAAGGGCAGCACCTTTGCCCCTAGTCTGGCATGTCTCTACATGTCAGACTTTGAGGTAAGGCATGTAGTCATTGATACCAACCCTTTCATGTTTAATGTCTCCCTGTGGCGTGGCTATATCAACAACATACTGGTGTTTAGGAAGGGCGATATTAATTGTATCCCCGCATTTCTTTCCTGGGTCTATAGCTTCAATCCCTATCTCAGGTTTATGGCCAACACCTCTGACCCTGAACTACCATTCTTGGACTTAATGATCAAATGTAACAACAACAGATTGGAAACTATCACCTTCAATAAACCAACAGATAGCCACAGCCCATTATTATTTAGTAGCTTCCACCCAAAGGCTCTGAGGAAAAACCTCCCCTATGGGCAGTTGCTGCGGATAAGATGCAACTGCAGTAACTTGGAGGATTTTGAATCACAGGCTTCGGAACTGACCAATCACTTAGCCAAATAACAATACCCAGTGACCAAAATAAGATCTACTCAGAAGAGAGCCTGCAATACAAACAGAGAAGTACTGCTTGAGACACAACCAAAAGTCAACACTGATCATATGACATGCGTAACCACCTTTACACCAGAATCTAACATGATCAGGTGCATTATAAAAAAAACACTGGAACATTCTCCATATAGGTGACCATGCCCCCAGTATACAGAAGTTTGCATTTAAACTTACAGCAAAGCTTAAAGACTTGTTGATAAGCACCAGACCCAAGAAAAATATGCCCCCACCACAAAATACTCTGTGTAATGTGTAATTTACCCCTGGTAACAGGTCATTTCCCTTGTGGACAGTGTGTAGTTTGTCCCCTGACGAAGGCCACCAAGACAATCACACCATTGAATACCTTGACGTGGCAACAAAACAAACACGCAAACTAATGTAATTGCATTTATCTTATCACCTGCCCTTACCAGTTGCAATACATAGGCATGACTACTCGCCCTTTAAAAACTAAAATAACCGAGCACAGAAATAATATAAGATGCAAAGAACTAAGACAAAGATGTGTGCACATTTTGTAGAACACAATCACTCTACCAATGATTTAAACTGGAAGCATTCTCACAAATATCCAAAGAGCTGCCTTTTAGGAAAGAACAGAATTGGGTCTTCAAACTTTCCTCACACATGCTGGGGCCTTAATGATGACATACCCTGGGCTGAGTTGAACTGCCCATGATTACTATTCTCAATATCCTGTCAATGTGTCATGTTTTAGTAAACTCGATCCATTTGTACATGCTCCATCTTAAAGAGGGTGATACTCTGGGGATCAGCAACCCATTGTCTTGACGAGCGAGGCTACATCACTAATCTTCCACCTCTGCATTTCATAACACAATTCATTTGATTTACCGATGTACCTTTCATTTACACCTAATCAAGAGCCACTCCCTGGGTCTGGATTCTCACACAAGCACAGCAAGCTAGCTAATAAATGGCAATGCCAATAACTAACCCTGGGCAATGAACTACACTCGCTCTCGGAGTTTGCGGAGATTTGTTAACTATGCATTCCATGTAAAACACGTAGCGGAGTCAGCTTCTAAACTGCACCCACAATTACTTTGATAAAGCAACTTTACATGTTAACAAAGCATATAACCAATTCACAAAAATGAACTTTGAAATTGAAAAATATCAGGCAATGAGAGAGTTGATGATTTTGGGGTCCCTCCTAACCTGGGAGGAGGACCAAGAAGATGCCTTGAACAAAAAGAGCATATCATGCTGAATGATTCAGTGGTGGTGCCATCCTCTTAGGACCACCCCAAGCACAGTCATTATGGGTAAAAATACAATTCCAACCAAAGGCCCTGCAAAGCATTATGGGATGAGATTAGCAGTGGGCAGTGAATATTATAGTATCCAATATCAAAATACTTCTACAAAGAGCTGCAGTTCAACTCGCGGTTACTATGTGTCCCTCACAAGTGTCATGGTTCGTCTATTGCCCCCCCCCTATCATGTCACCTGGGTGTGTGGGTGTGTGCTTGAACCTTGCTCATGCGGGACGGGATCTCCTCACTTCCGGTTTCCTGAAGGTTAGCGGTCCAGCCTATCTTGCCAGAACCGCTGTGACGTCACCAGCACTTCTGGGGGAATCCGATAACAGCTGCGGTTCCCCCTGTTCTGTGCTTCGTATTGATGCTCGTCCTGATGCCTAATGCAGGCCGTTCGCTTGAGGTTACTCCTTCAGGTAATCTGTTCTGCTGCGCTGAAGCGCTGGTCTTTGCCTGCAACGCTGTGCTGGAGTGCATATCTGTGTACTACATCGCCGCATTTGGAGCGCTTGGGGTTCTGTTCGAGACTTTGTTTTGCCCACGCTCATATCTGTGTAACTGCATCCGGGCGCTAGAGCGCTTGGGGTTCTGTTCATGACTTTGTTTTTGTCCACGCTAGAGGGCTTGTTGTTATTCTGCTCTGCCAAGCTGGAGTGCTAGTCTTGCCTGCGTCGCTGCGCTGGAGCGCCTGTGTCCTTGGCGGTAACCCTGTCTGGCCTCCTTGTAGCGCTTGTTCTTGTTTCCATGGCCTGGAGCACAGGGGCGCTTGTCTTTCCTCTGCTATAGAACCTTGTCTTAGCGCAGGAGCACTTGTTGAATTTGCTGTACCTTGCACAGGAGCGCTTCTTTGTGTAACTTTCCCCTTACATTTCCTCACCGCACTGGAGGGCTTATTTTCTTTTGGGTTCTCTTTACTATAGCGCAGGAGCGCTGGATGATTTTTTTGTACATAGCGCAGGAGCGTGTGTTACTGTGACTTGCTTTTTTTCCTTTTTCCTAATGAAGATGGCAGACCTATGACATCCACACCTGAGGTAACCACTGACTCCAGCATGAGTGTATGTTAGTGACTGATAGCAGGTTGTTTGTGCTGATGCTCACAGGTGTTCCATTGTCTCCCTGTCCAATTGGTGCCCATGGTTCATCAGAACAGAGGGACGTCCTCTACTACCTTCCCGATATCATCCTGCCATTCTTTAACTACCTTACCCACTCCCATCTTCATCCTAGTTTGTTGTCAGATCTAGAGTAGGGTAAGGTGGGCATGGGGTCGATAGCTCATGTAGTCTCTGCGAGATCTCGCCACTAGAAACAAGTAACTTGTGGGGTACCCGACAGAATACGAAGCCCAATTTAACCATCTCGCCCGGATGACATTAGCGATCCTGAGATCACTCCGTAAGATATAGCAAGTATGCTTGCAAACATACAGGCAGAAAACCATAGCCTGATCCAAGACATGATGGCCTTAAAGGGTCAAGTGGGGGCTGGGGTTACAGGTCCCTGGGGTCCTTCTCCTACTGCTAGAGTGAGACAGGAGGGGTTGTTACGGCTTCCCTTGTTCACCTATGGGGGCGCCTCCTCCTCTACACAACAAGAGAACGCCATACAGGTTATTGCCCCCCACCCCGTACAACTAGCTGCACCCGAACTCTTCTACGGTGATAGCACCAAGTACAGTGTCTTTCTTCACCAGTGCCACCTGCACTTCATGGCTAGAGCAACTGCCTTTCTGGACGACGCTTCCAAGATCGCATTTATCTCCTACATGGGCGGCGACGCCGCACAGTGATCCATCTCACTGGTGGAAAATGACGACCGCATGCTTTATAACCTGCCCATTTTCAAGGAAACATTGCGGCAAATGTTCGCCCGTCACACCTTTGTCCAAGCCGCGGACAATGAACTGCTTAATCTGAAACAAGGCAACACTGACCTGCTCCATTACATCATGACCTTCAGTAGGCTCGTCATAGAAGCACATTGGCCCCAGACCACAAAAGTATCCGTGTTCTACAAGGGTCTGCGCGATGACCTAAAGGACCTAATTTTTCAGATGCCTGGTCCCCCGGAGGAGATAGGTCCTTTCATCGATCTGGTGGTCAAGGTGAGCTACAGATTACAGGAGCGAAGAAACAAGAAAAACAAAGGAGGCGACAACCGGTTCCTGTCCTTCAAGGATAAAATCAAAGACGAGTCTACCTTTTCTGGAGATGTGCCTGAACCGATGCAGATAGGTGGTATACAAGGACCTCTCACCAATGAGGAAAGAGAGAAAAGGAGAAGACAGAACCAATGCCTATACTACGGAACAAACGAGCATTTCGTCAGGGAATGCCCAGTAAATCCTACCAGAGCCAAAGGAAGGCACTGCCTGTATCCAAGAACAGACAAGGTGGGAAATGGAGAAACCCAGTAGGTAGCGGGGTCCAGCCAGTGGGTTCTTCGTCCAGCAGGACAATGACCCCTGCCTTTTTCAGTGGCAGCCATCACCTGGGTGTGGAGGTGGTTCTACAAGCCAGGACAGGACAGGTCTGGCAAGTAACCGCCCTTCTCGATTCAGGTGCCACCGGCAACTTCACTTACTCCCAGTATATGAAGAACCTGGGTATGGCCACAGTACAGTAGCTGGAACCTTAGACAGTAAAGGCAGTGGACGGTACTGACCTCACCTCTCATCTTATCCAGTACCAAACGGAGGTCTTGATTATGGCATTCGAGAACAAACACACGGAAACCATTGCTTTTGATGTAATCGATGCCCCCCAGTTCCGATTCATTCTGGGCCTGCCATGGCTGATGCGCCACAACCCACGAATAGACTGGGCATCCGGAATCCTAGTCTTGGATTCAACCTACTGCAGCACTTCTTGTTATAAACATACCAACTCCTCTTGTGTTTATACCATACAGGTCCACACCCTATCCATGACAGGAACCGGCATGACCACGCGGGACAACGTACCAGAAGCATACCTTGACCTGGCTGCTGTGTTCGACTAAAAGGGAGCCAACACCCTCCCTCCTCACCGTCCGCTCAACTGCAGGATTGATCTGATCCCTGGTTCCATGCTTCCCTGTAGCCGGATATACTCCCTCACCGAAAAGTAGAACGAGCACCTCCGCTCCTATCTGGATGAATACCTGAGGAATGGGTTTATACGCCATTCTAGGTCACCTGTATCCTCTCCTCTTTTCTTCGTGGCCATGAATGAGGGGGATCTCAGGATGTGTATCGACTTCAGGGCTATGAAGACAATCACCATCAAAAATAGGTACCCACTGCCAATGATTTCCAACCTACTGGACCAGGTAAAAGACGCCTCCATTTTCACCAGACTGGATCTCAGGGGGGGCTTACCATCTAGTCAAAGTCCGGAAGGGTGACAAATGGAAAACAGCATTCAGGACCAAATTCGGCCTCTTTGAATACCAGGTCATGCCTTTCAGACTCTGCAACGCCCCGCGACATTCCAGTTCTTCATCGACGAAGCATTGAGGGACTTCATTGACATATTCTGTATCGTGTATATATACAATATTTTGATCTATTCACAGACCATGGCAGACCACGTCCAACACGTACGCGCTGTCCTCCAATAGCTGGGACGACATGGTTTGTATGTCAAACTGGAGAACTGCATCTTTCACACCGAGTCTGTGGAGTTTCTGGGACATGTCATCACCCCAGCTTGTGTCCAAATGGATAACAAGAAGGTAGAAGCTATCTTGCACTGGTCATCTCCAACCACGGTGAAGCACATACAGAGGTTTTTGGGTTTTACCAATTACTACCGCCGCTTTATCACAGGCTTTTCCAGGATTGTTACTTCCATCACTCGCTTGCTACGCAAGGGGGTTCAATTCGGCTGGGATAATAAGGCCCAGCATGCCTTTCAGGAGCTAAAATGAAAATTCACCACATACCCCGTTCTGAGGCACCCCGACTCTGAACAACCATTCACTGTGGAGGCAGATGCCTCACAGGACACACTAGGAGGTGTGCTGTTGCAGAGGGACGTTGAGCTGGGTCTTCTACACCCTGTATCGTTCTATTCCAGAAAACTCCTACCAGCTGAATGCAACTACTCCATCTCTGACCGAGAGCTTTTGGCCATCAAGACAGCTTTCAAAGTTTGGAGCCACTATCTGATAGACGCCAAGCATCCCGTAGTGATCTACACGGACCACCGGAGTGCACAATTCCTTCGCTTGGCCCTTGCCCTCACATCCAGGCAATTATGATAGACTCTGTTTTTTAATAAGTACGACTTTCGCATCACGTGCCAACCGGGAAAATAGAACGCCAAGGCCGATGCTCTATCCCGCCTTGAGGACACCAACAACTCTCTGTTTACTCCTGAGCCATTACCCATCATTCCCGAACATTGTTTCCAGGGTGTTGTGCTGTCTTCTGATTTCCTCACCCGACTCCATGACGACATCACACGGATCAATCCGTCTTCCCTGGCGGAGAACCACAAAGGAGTTACCACACAGAATGGGTTCTTGTATAAAGGAGACAAGTACTACCTTCCTCTTGTAGCTCGTTAACAGCAGGCCTTGTACATGTGTCATGACCATGTTCTGTCCAACCATCCGGGATATCACAATACCGTAGACCTTTTACAGAGACATTTCTGGTGGCCCACATTGGAAGAAGACGCCAGGGTCCATATTGCGCATTGTGCAATGTGTACCAAGGGAAAAAACATGTCCGGACCATCCGTTGTGCTGTTACATCCCATTCCTGTTCCTCCTCATCCCTGGCATACCATTTCCATGGATTTTGTGGTAGAATTGCCGGCCACCAAGTCCGGGTACACTACTGTCCTTGCCATAGTGGATCACCTAACAAAAATAGCTCATTTTGTACCGCTTTAGAGATTACCCTCGGCAGCCGAATTGGCAGTGTTTTTCCTGCAAAACGTGGTGAGACTGCATGGCATACCGTCTGTGGTAATAACGGACCGGGGATCGTAGTTCGTGTCTCGTTTCTGGAATGAGGTGTGTGCTGCCATGGAATTGGACGTTCATTTGTCATCAGCACATCACCCTCAGACCGACGGCCAAGCCGAGAGAACTAGTGGAGGAGTGTGGCTCACTGATTAGAGCGGCAGACCCTGATGCAGAGGTCTGGCCCGGGACCAGGGTTCAATTCCCGACGCGGCAGGGTCCTGAGCCCAAAATGTCCACGGACTCGATAATTCTCGCCTCGGTGCCTATTCTAATCATGGGGTCCCACGTTGCAACTCTGGGCAATAGTTGCTTAATCTCCACTACGGCGGCCCACCCGCTGCGGGATGCCTGGCTTGCACCCTGGGGATACCCAGTAGGGGTTATCTCACAGGGAAAAGCCAGGACGGGTTCCCAAGGCAAGCGCCTTGATGCCTTCGGGTGATACATGCGCTATATGTCACAATACATACATACATACAACCATACCATGGAGCAGTACCTCCGTTGCTTACTTCTATCAGCAGAAAGGGAATGGGCAGAAGTGCTCTGGATGGTGGAATTTGTATATAACAACACCAAGCATTCTGCCATCATACCAAGCACATACCGTCTCCCTTCTACTGCCTCCAGGGCAAGCATCCCAGAACCATGTCATGGGAAGAACCACAGAACAACCCCTTGCCCACGGTTCAGGTGTTCCACGCCAAGCTCAGTAGCAGGCCCGGTTTGAACTAGCCAAGGAGTACTATAAACAGTACCCGGACACTAGCAGGAAGAAAGGAAGGAGACAGGGTGTGGCTCTCCATTCGGAACCTCAATATGCACGGCCCCAAGAAACTGTTGCCCCGTTTTGTGGGTATTTACGTGATTGAGAAGGTGATCAATTGTGTGTCCATGAAGCTCTTCTTACCTCCTCAAATGAGAATCCACCCCGTATTCCATGTCTCCCTACTACGTCACGTATACCCTGAGTGCAATGTGTCCTCCCCTCCTGATCCAGGTCTTAGAGATGATCACATTGAGTACGAGGTTAGGGCCATTCTTGGTTCCCGTCGTACCCGGGGTAGACTCTTTTACCTGGTTGACTGGAAGGGGTATGGTCCAAAGGAGAGGTCCTGGGAGCCCCTGTCGCATGTTCGCCACACTTCCCGGTTAGTTTGCGCCTTCCATGTCAGTCACCCATTCAGCCCTCACCCTGCCACCCCTGTGTGATTCTGCTGTTTTGGGCGGGGTTCTGTTTTGGGTGGGGATGCTGTCATGGTGATTGAGAAGGTGATCAATTGTGTGTCCATGAAGCTCTTCTTACCTCCTCAAATGAGAATCCACCCCGTCTTCCATGTCTCCCTACTACGTCACGTATACCCTGAGTGCAATGTGTCCTCCCCTCCGGCTCCAGTTCTTAGAGATGATCACATTGAGTAAGAGGTTAGGGCCATTCTTGGTTCCCGTCGTACCCGGGGTAGACTCTTTTACCTGGTTGAGTGGAAGGGGTATGGTCCAAAGGAGAGGTCCTGGGAGCCCCTGTCGCATGTTCGCCACACTTCCCGGTTGGTTTGCGCCTTCCATATCAGTCACCCACTCAGCCCTCACCCTGCCACCCCTGTGTGATTCTGCTGTTTTGGGCGGGGTTCTGTTGTGGGTGGGGATGCTGTCCTGGTTCGTCTATTGCCCCCCTCCCCTGTCACCTGGGTGCTTGAACCTTGCTCCTGCGGGACTAATCTCCTCACTTCCGGTTTCCTGAAGGTTAGCGGTCCAGCCTATCTTGCCGGAACCGCTATGACGTCACCAGCGCTTCCGGGGGAATCCGATAACAGCTGCGGTTTCCCCCGGTACACAACATTAAAAAAAAATCAAACCTATTTAGAAAAATAAAGCTAATTTTCATTTTAAAAAGTCACCAAAATGAAAAAAATCCAATCCGTAGAACACAAGTTGATTTTTTAAAGGTTTAGGCAAAAAATAGTGCCAAAAGACAACTGCGAGTGTCTGATTGCACCAGACCACGAGAAAATCACAAGTTGAGGCCGACCACAGATACAGGGCCAGGTTTGTACCGCTGAAACTTTTACCTCCGCCTTCGATGCAAGGACTGTGAGGCGCGACTCTGCAGGGCTCTGTGTTGTGGAGCGTTGCTCTGTATTAGATCCGGTGTGTCTTTCAGTGGGGAGCTGCATAGCTATCAGGGCTCAGCGCCACTCAGCATCAGATCCGGTGAAGCCTTCGGTAAGAAGTTGCATGGCGCAGCCCTACGGTGCACTGCACAGCTCTTTGTGTGTCTGCGTTGGATCTAGTGAACGCTCAGGCAGGGAGAAGTGCACTCTAACACCAACCTAAGGTCCAGGACCCCAGCAGCACTTGGGAGTCAGGACTCACTCCCACAGAGACCGACATAAGGGACCAGGTCAGATCCAGAGGGGAATGGTCAGCTGGGAAGTAGGAAGGGCCTTTAGAACTTGTTTTATCCCTATATTTCACACAGGAGGTCAGCCAACTTAGAGTTTCCTCTGCGGTTTTGAGTTCAAGGCAAGCAGACCCAGTCCTCCTCCAGTCTTCAGACAGAGGGGCAGTCCGCATTCTGAGTCTTCACAGGACCAGGAGTGTTCTGATTTCAGGTTCTGGGCTTGCCATATTTATGCCCAATGCCAGCCTGAGGGTGTGAGACACCCCTTTGTCTAACTCTAAAACTGGTTCTGGTCAGTTCTTCCCTTTCCTCTGGCCTGGCTAGTGACCCAAAGGGCAGACAGGCCCCGGTCTGAGCTGCATCTGTCAGTGATAGAGAAGGTGTCTTCTGAAATCAGGAAGGACTTTGCACAGTCTATCCTTTGAAGTGCAATCAGGGCAGGGGCACAGCTCCTCTAGATTCATCCTATCAGGGAGACTTCACCTCTAGACCTCACCTCTCCCCACCCAGGTGTTTTGTCTACTGTCTGGGCGAAATAGTGATCAGATCACAGAAGAGATATTTACAGTCATGTGACCCTTGGTGCTGGCAGAAAGGCATATGTCACTTAATCATGAAAATCAACATTTTCTAAAAGTGGCATTTCCAAAATGGTAATTCAAAATCTAACTTGACCATTAGGTTGCATTTTAAATTCCTATTTTAATGAGTCTTTTGAATCATTTTTTTAGCTGGTCCCAAACTGAAGATGATGTATTATTAGTTATAATGTAACCCAGTGCTTTTCTATGGGAGAGCCTTGCCACAGTGAAAATAACTTTAGGGATTTTTAACTGCCTGGACATGTAAAATTGAACAAATATATGACTTCTATGTCCTATGGACACATACAGGCACAAGCATCAGAGCCTTTTGCGATTGCAAACGGTGCGATTCGCAAAAATCAGCCGTTTGCGATCGCAAAATTAGCTTTTGCGATGCACCAAGGGCCAAAGCCCTCGCAACTTAAGAATTCGCAATTATTTGCGAGTTCTCAAATTGCAATTGCATTTTAGGAATCGCATTTTGCGATTCCTTAAGTGCAATGCATTAAAGGAAAAAATCAGCGATTTCGCTGGTAGAGGGAGCAAATTGCAGAAACTTTGAAAAATGCACTGTTGTGCATTTTTCAAAGTTTCATGTTGCGCATGTGTGTGTGCGCAACATATGTGCACAGATCAATTTCAGGGGTGCAACAGGGTGTCCTTTTGACACCCTGGCACCCTTGAAATTGCATTCTCAATTTGCGATTCTCAAATTGAGATTCGCAAAGTGAGAATGTCGTAACATTCTTTCCTATTGGCCTCTAGGAATGAATGAGGAGGCATGCGACTCGCAATTCGTGAGTCTCAAATAAGGAATGTTTAGAAATCGCTATTTTTTAAGCGATTTCTACATGCATAGGCTTTTGCGATTCCTTAATTGCGATTCCTTAAAAATCGCAATTAAGGAATTGCAAAAGCCAACAATGATGCATGTGCCTGTTTGAGCCTACTCTTGAGGTGACATAAGACTATTTTTAAAGTTTAAAGATAGAGTTTATTGAAGAAAGTAACAATAATGAAATGTTACAGTATGATGAATCAACAGTGCAAAAAGTACATTAATATATATATAAATATTGTAATAAGTTATTTATATAATAAAAATATGAAAGAGAATGAGAGAGGGTAACAAGGGCTGAAGAAGAACTTTGTGTTTATTGAAGAAAAGACTTAATATAAAGGGCCTGCATTTGATGTTGGCGGAATTGATTCTGGCCGACACCGACTTGGTCCTGGGACCAACCGTCCCAGGTTGGTGGTACCGACCAGCTCATTAGGATGCGACACTGCTAGGTCGCATTCCTACATTTTGCATTTCGCAAACTGTCTATAATGCATTCTCCCATAGTGAAATGGGCTGGTGTAGTTCATCCCTGCACCCCTGTCTGCACACAAGGTGCAGGGCTCAATGGGGGCATCACAGGTGCCCCCGCTGCCTTCAACTGGAGGACGTGCACCAAAGGGGGCCCTTCTGGTGCCTCCAAAACTTGCTTTCCAACATGGTTTCCATGTCGGACAGGCCAGTATGGAAACCATGTTGGAAACCGTGCATTGTAATCTCAAGGGTGGAAACACCTGCCCTTGAGATTACTGGGGGGATTCCGACTGGCCGAAGCCAGCCGGAATGACTGGCCAGTTTACTTTAGGACCACATATACTTTAATTAGGCGGTTGGTAAGTAAACTGAGGAGCTCATTATGATGCGGCTCTAAAGGCTGCAACCGTCTGTCGAAGCCTTCCGCACCACATTGTAAATGGCCCCTAAAAGTGGAATATAGTAAAAGTGTAGAGTAAATTAGATACTGAAATAACAGAATGATATACACATTAGTATAGAAACCAATCAAATAAATAAAGAAATCAAGGAGGGTTAGAGACTTCTTCAATTCAGGGACAATGGGCCAGATGTAGGTAGGATTGATTTACCGATTCATAATTACCGAATTTTACCGATTCGGTAATTATGAATCGGTAAATCAGAGGGGTGGGTATGTAGGTATTCCAGATGTGCTGGAATACCGAATCGGAGAAAATCGGTATTTACCGATTCGGTAAATACCGATCGGTAATGCCCATTCATTCCTATGGGCTTTGAAGCCCATAGGAATGAATGGGCATTACTGATTCGGTATTTACCGAATCGGTAAATACCGAATTTCACAAGGGTGCAGGGGGTGTCACTTTGACACCCTCTGGCCCCCCCAAAACAGGCTCGGGTGCCATGTGGCAGGCATACATGCCCCAAGGGCAGGTCTGCCTGTCATATGGCAGAGGTGTGCATGCACACATGTGCATGCACACCGGAATCGGTATTTTACCATCAAATTGGATTTGATGGTAAAATACCTATTTTGTAAGGCTTGTGGGACTCAGAAGAGTCCCACCTACATCTCAAATTTACCGAATCGGTGAAAATACCGATTCGGTGTTTTACAGAATCTGTAACTTTACCGATCGGTAAGTTTACCGATTCTGTCAAATTAAGGGCCCTACATACCATTTCTGAAATACCGGTCGGTAATGGCCGAAAATACCGATTTTCGGCCGTTACCGACCGACCTACATCTGGCCATATGTAGGTTAGCAATTAAAGCACAGGAATCTAGGGAAACAGTTACTGGTGACCAAAGAATGTTTCTTTTGATAGCATGAGACAATGGGGTGATGTAGGATTGGTCTATTCTATGATTATAACAAATGCCATTCACTATGCCTGAAAAGATATGTTTAGAGCATTTTTTCAAATTGTTGTTATTTGCTTGGATGCAAATGTAAATAATAAATCTAAAATTTGCACATTAAAAGCACAGCCATTCCAATTGTCCGAAAGAGTCCTGAAAAACAATTTTGTCCAAGTGAAAGGTATATTTGTATGAAAAGTAGAGACGATTTGTGTCCAAACTTTTAACTAAAATTGATAAGTAGCATGGTATTCAAATAATATGTGTCTTAAATCTGAGAAAGAGATGTTAAATGACTAGCAGGTAGTTGGAATAGTGGGATTAAACCTGTGTACATTACCTGGAGTGACCATGAGTCGGCTGAGGATGAAAAAAAGAGTTTGAGTTGAGTTAGCAGCACAAAAGTTTTTACAAATCTTGAGCCATATATTATTCCATTAAGGAGGAGTGGCTGAGGTATGTAAATGACTTTCCCATTGTAACTCCAACTCTGTTTTTTCTCTAATGTCAGGAGAGGAAGTAAGGATACTATAAATGGGGGATGCTTACGGGAAGGTTGACAGCAAGAATTTTAGAGGGACGGTGGTAGATGTAGATGTGGTGGTCAAACATAGGGAAGAGTAGAATTTGGAAATGGCCAAGATCAGGGAATTAAAGTTCTTTTTTATAAGAGGAAGGGCAATTAAACCAGGATTAAGCTTCACAAAAAGAGATAAAGGAGTAATTATGGATTAGTTGATGAGTCCATATTAAACTTTTTGTTCACCAGGATTTCCAAAAGACAGTTATATTATTAATTTTAATTTGATTATATTACTAAATCAAGGAGTGAAGAAATTGAACAAGGACACAAGAAGTAGATATATATGTTGGGTGTAATAGTCTACAAGTATTTAAAAGTATAAGAAGAGACATGGAAGAAGGAGATTGAGTAAACAATAAGAATTCTGGAAAAGAAAAGAGTTAAATAAAAAATAACTCTAAATTTGCCCACAAAGCACATTTTTTGTGTATTAATCTGTTTGGTAAAAGGCAGAATTTTTCAAAAAGCAAGTGGTATGATATGATTGGAAATTTGAAAAGTTTACCCCCCTTGGTGTTGATTATGTTGTAATCTATTAAGAGACATATGAGGTGTATTATTATTACATGAAAAGGAAGTTAAAATAGCATATATTTTTTTAAAGCATAAGACAGGTTATTAATGGTAATTGCAGAGAGATAGAAGAGAATGATAGGAACCAACATTATCTTGATAGAATCCAACCTACCTCTTCGTGGGAGAAACAATATGCACCATTGGGAAGTAAGGGTAGATGAAGTTGTAAGAAGAGTAGTAGAAATAAGAGAAACAAAGGTCTTTTAAGGCATTAGTATTCCAAAGACCCAAATATTTAATTTTTACTCGATTCTAAAGAAAATCAGATGACAAAAAGTCATGTTTGAAGTATCCTTTATCAATCTCAAATTTGTCAGAATTGAGTTTATAAACCGAAAGGGAGGCAAAAGTAGTAACTGTGTCCAAAAATGTTTGTAGGGAAGATCCAGAGGAAGACATAAATAATGGAATGACATCAGAGCAAGGAGAGAATTTAATCTATTTATCTCCGTATTTGAAGCCATGTATGTTATCATGAATTTTAGATGAATGGGTTTGGGTGCTATAATAAAAAGAAGAGGGGAGAGGGGACATCTCTGCCATACTCCTGCGTGAAGGGGGAAGGCGGCAGAGATTAAGTCACTGACAAAAATTGATTCTTTAGGAAAAGAATATACAAGGGAAACTAGATTAATTAATTTGTGCCCAAACGCAAACAAAGTAAGAGTAGAAAAAATAAAACTCCAATGCATACGATCAAAAGGCTTCTCGTGGAGGTGTGGCCAACAAGATGGCCAATTGTCAGCTTTTTCTGCCAGCGTCACCAGCTCGTAACAAAATCCCGAACTAATCCGTCCCTTGTCAAAATATCCAATGCCCTGCATTGCTGCATGAGAGTAGTGAATGTACTTGTATTGGGTGGAGGGATCCTGGAGACACTTGGACCCTGATCTGCCCAACTGGAACCGTGCTGCTGAGGAAGTTGGTAAGAATACCTCCAGCAATGAGGAGGAGCTCATTGACACCCAGAGCCGGGCCTCAGGTGTGCTTTACCTTTGGCCGCAGGCCGTGGCAACATGTGGGCTTGCGGCGCCCACGTGGCTGGGGCCCGCTGCCCCCCAACCAAGATGCGACCTGTGATACTCGGAGCAGGGAGGGCTGAGCGGTGCGGCCTGACTGGCCTGAAAATGGTCATGCCACTGGCCTGACCTGTCAGATGCGGAAGGTCCCCCCATGGGAGGCAACGAGGCTCTGAAGACCTGCCTGCGGAGAACTGCTGGTGGTGACTGCCTCAAGGGAGAAAGAGCCCAGAGGCGACAGCCTCAAGGGAACCTGATGGGGTGGAGCTTGAGGCCTGGAGGATGCCACGGAGGCCTAGCCTGAGGTGGTAAGGAGGGAGGTTGACCCTCCCTCAGGCACAAATCTCCTCTTGCTTTGTCCTCGAACGAGTCCATAGAGCCTTAAACGGTAAGCCTCAGGTCGGGCCCCTCTGAGACCGGTCATAGCCCATTTGTTGAATTTCCAAGACCGCAATAATATCCTGAGAGAGGTAGGGAAGATGGGAGAGGTTTGTAAAGCCCAATCTAAAATAAAGGTCTTCCGAGGTTATTCGCAGGAAGTGAAAAAACAAATAAGAACCTTTGACTCCACAAAACAAAAAGTGAGAGCCTTGAACATGTTATTTTTTCAGGCCAAACTGAAGGTTTTTTCAGGCCAAACGGAAGAAACATGAATCTCGCTTGAAGAACGTTCAGTCTGACGCAGAGAGAGGTAGAATCAGGTAACACAGGCCCGAGAAGGGTCTCTGCCCAAAATCAGAGAATATGGACTAGCCGCAGGGCAAGAGCCAGCGCTAAGGTAAGGGAAGAGTGACGGCCCACTCTTACAGAATACTTCAAAAATTAGACCCTCAACTGACTCCGAAGAGGAGCAGGTCCACAGGCAACCTCCAAAGAGGAGCAAACAGTGCGAGCCACAGATGGGCCAGTTGGACCACAGGGCTTGATGGACTCTGGCGCTCCTCTGCCCCGTCTGACGCCATAACCAATCTAAAGACAGAAGGACCAGTGGAAATTTTTCCAGACCCGGCAATGAATTTACCCTGTGACCTGAAGGGCAGAATGAGCTGGTGGGATTGCCATGGGAGACCCACTGCTACGTAGCAAAGGGGATCCCCTCTTCCATCCTACTTTGGGGATCCAACGACCAGAAAGAAGGAGACTACACAGCTCCCCCATTGACTGCTACTGTTGTTTAATAACTCTTTCTCCCCACAGGGCTTGAACGAACACTCTAGGGACCATTTAAGGGGCCAGTTTAAGTAATAATGCACATTATTGGGGGGGACTTTAATGGCATCATGGATCAGTCCCTGGACCACACCTACCCGCTAAGAGGCCTACAGAAGGTAAAGATCCTTGCAAGCTTTGTGAACACGATGAGGCTAACGGATCTGTGGCGCTGCCACCATCCCCATGATCATGCATATTCTTAGTACTCAGGGGTGCACAAGGTGTATTCTAGACTAGGTCATGGGCCAGATGTAGGTAAAATCAAATTTGCGAATCCTTAATAGCGAATTTTACCGATTTGCTATTAAGGACTCGCAAAATTGAATGTAGGTAGGATTCGCTAAAATATTAGCGATTCCTTAATATTCCTTAATAACGAATCGCAAATTGAGATTAGCTAATAAGGAATACTTACCCATTCATTCCTATGAGCTAGGAGGAATGAATGGGAAGATATTCACTATTTGCGATTCGCTATTAAAGAATTGCAAATAGCTGGAGCTATTTCAAGGGTGTCAAAAGGACACCCTGTTGCACCCTTGTAATGTTCATGTGTGCACATGTGGCGCATATACATGCCCTAAGGGCATGAATGTGTGCCACAGGCACTTGAAAAACAAGCAAAAACTTGCTTTTTTAAAGGAAATCACTAATTACCACCAACTTGAATTTGGTGGTAATTAGCGATTCCTTAAGGCTAAAGTGCACTTTCTTTTGTGTTACTTACATTTCATTTAAAGAATCACAATTTGTGATTCCTTAAATGCAAGAGCAAAATTATTTTGCTAAAAAGTTTAAACTCACCTACATTGCTCGCAGCCAAATAGCAATCGCAAACGCTGAAATTTCAGCGTTAGCGCTCGCTATTTGGCCACCTACATCTGTCCCCATATCTTTGCACCAGCCGGGGAGGCCATGGTGGTAGACAAAGCTGATTATTTAGCCAGAGGTTTGTTGGATCATTCCCCACTTCTGTTGACGTTTTGGACACCGCTCATGCATACACTGACTTGGAGATTAAATGTCTGGGAAACGAATAGACTTTGGCCAGGGAAATCCGTATTCACACAGAACTATATTTCTGCAAAGGTTTTATTGGAGGCTTATAAACTAGAACAGGACCTATGGCAAGTCTGACAGGTCCTGCAATGAGTATCCGAACTCTTGCGCATTTGAGGCAAATAAAAGTGGGTGACAAGCCGTTCTAAGGTCTTGTCTTGCCTCAAATATCTTGCTAAATGCACATCTGGAGCCAGACCCAGTAGGAAGCCTCTGAAGCACTGGGGTAACAGCAGCGCACGGGCTGACCCAGGCTCAGCAACCTTAGGCTCACTATACAGGAGACCATTCTCCCAGTAGTTCCAAAGTGATCCAGACTGATCACCTGCTGCTACTTTGTGCCTTGTTGCCACAAACCCACAAGAGAAGGGTACTTCTTCTGCTCCTCACAGAATTCCTCCCTGGAGGGGCCCCCTTCTTGCTGCCAATGGGTCAGCTCAGGCAGGTCCCCCAGTTCAGCTACTTGCTCCCCTGTAGGTTCCAGGGCATCCCCCTGAAGGTCTGCCTCCTCCTGGACCATGGGAACTTCTGGGACCGATTTCCCGCACCCCCTGCCTCTTCTCTTTAAGGCAGGCACCTGGGCCACTCTTTCAGGCTCCAGGTCCTTTTGAATACCTTTACTGGCTGCCATTGACTGAGTGGTCACACACGCCCACTCTGGCAGACCCAACATCTCCAAATGAGACCTTCTCTCCACCTTAGCCCAAGGGAAGCTTTCCAAATCATTACCTAGCAGACAGTCACAGGCATGGCTTGCTTCACAGGTACTTGAAAGGTACCTGAGGGAACCTGGGCCACCATGCAGTGGTTCTCTGAGTTGTCAGCGGATATTACAGGGTAAAATGCATGGGGGATCACCTGCTCATCTGACACCAGCCGACAACTGACAGCTGTCACACTGGCTCCGGTGTCTCTCAGAGCCTCCAACCTATGGCCATTGATGGTTACCCACTGCCTGTATTTTTTTGTGTTATCAGGCAGCTGGGTCCTAGGGACCGTCTCACTGTCTCCTAGAGAGACTAGGGATATCTCTGCGGGACCTCACCCACCTTGGGCACCCAACTCCTCCCTCAGGGCTACACTAGCCACCTGCCGGGGTAGTGCAACAGTGGGTGCTGCAGTCGCGTTCATGGGACACTTAGGATCCCAGAATCAGTGGCCCACCTGACCACAATTATAACATTACCTGGGCCCCTTCTGAACAAACTTATCTGTCGGGCCCCTGACTTCTTCTCAGGGGGAGGCTGGGAACCCTTCCCTTGGTTCCCTTGGGGATTATTTTGGGACCCTTTCTGGAACTCCCTCTGTTTACCCTTGTCCCCCCACTCTTCTGCTGGGGACCCTGCCCACCTTTGGTGAAGTCTCCCACATGACCCTTGTGGACCCGGGCACTAACCCAGCACTCCACCTCCTCAGCAAGCTTCCTAGCGTTAGTCAGCTTACTATCAATCAGGTGCTGGCGTAGCGCTGGAAAACAATTACTGGACAAGGACTCCCATGCAATCATAATAGAGCGCTTCAAAATCATTCACTTTGCTACCCTTCACCCAACCATCTAATGCTCTGCAAAAAAAAGACACATATTCCACCCAAGTACTTGACTCCAGCTTCTTCAAATTTCGAAACCTTTGTCTATGAAGCTCTGGGATCAACTAATACCTGGCCATTAAGGCTTCCTTCATGTGGACATAGGAATTTTGATCCTCAGAGGGCAAGTCTAACAAGGTGTCCACCCATTACTGAAAAACTGCCCCACAACCCCGCTCTCCAATCCTTCTCAGGGACCCGGTGGGAGGTCTTGGCCACTTCATAGGCCTTAAACCATTGCCCACTATCTTCATGCTAGTGGAACTCCTTAATTGCATCTTTTGGAATACATACTCTTGCTTCTACAAGCACAGATGGTGTGCTAACACCAGAGGGAGTAATTTCTAAGCTCTTGGCTTTCAGCTCCAACTCCCTCAACATTCTCTCATGCTCTAAATGCATTCTTTTTTGTTCCAAGACTAACTTCTTATTTTCTAATTCCGTCTGACCACCCAGTTTGAGCTTGGCTAGCTCCATCTTATGCATTCTATCCCTCTCCCTGTCCTCCAGCTCTCCTGGGCACAGGCCCTGTGAAGAAACACTGCTGCCTGCCCTGGAAGGTACTTTCTCCCCGGTGAGGCCTAATGGCCCATCCAGCTGCCCATCTGTATTCTCTGCCTCATCCCTAGGCTCTTCAGGATGCTCAGGAGCATTTCTAGCTTCCAACCAGGCCCTCAGCTCCTTTTAGAACTCCTTCTTCTTGGTGAGGCCTTTCGAAGAGATTTTAAATCTTTTACAGAGGGTTTTAAGCTGTGGCACAGTGTATGTATCAATCCTCTCTTCTTCAAATTGTAGATCCATAGATGCTTGGATGCTGCTTTGTTCATGGTAACAAGGACCGGCAGTTTTTAGCAAAAATAGAAGTTCCAAGGAAAGAAATTCTACCAAAGTGTATGTGGTTGCCTTATGGCATGCACTCACTAGTAGTTTACACTAATCACTGTATATGAGTCACTAATGCAAGTACAAATCCTCACCGCTGACCACCAATGTTAGAAATGGGGGTCTCTAGTTGACAATGGTGTGTACCTTTGTCCAAATAGGGACCATTGCTTCTAGTCAGGGAAAGGGGGATACACTTGTAAAATAACCCCTGCTCACCACCTTGGTAGCTTGGCACGAGCAGACAGGCTTATCTCAGAGGCAGTGTGTAAAGCTTTTGTAAACACATACAGTAATACAGTGAAAACACTACAAATGGACACCAAACCAGTTTAGAAAAATAAGTAATCTTTACTGACTTAACACAAGACCAAACAACAAAAATCCTCAATACAATATCAAGAATATGACTTTAAAATGGCAGAAATAGCTTAGTTCAATGTAGATGGTAAATGCGACACTTTACTCTCAAAGTACATTGGATGCGTCACGCAAAACAAACAAAAGGGTCACAAGGAAGGCGATGCATCAGTTCCTTGCTTCGGGCAAGGTGTCGCACCTGTTCCTTACTGTGGCACAGTGGAGGTGATGCGTCTGTTCCTTACTGGAGAGGAGGCGAAGCATCTGTTTCTTACTGCGTTCCGGTTGCGATGCAACAAGATGGCGCCTCGATGCAATGCGACAATCCCGTGTGACAAAATGGCGTCTTTGATGCAATGCGACAACTTGGATGCAATGCGTGCACGCCCGACGGCCGAGTCGCGACAGGGCTGGTGATGCGACGGCAACCTCTGCAGCGGCAACACACTTCTCCAGTGACTAATCCATTCCAACAATTTACAATAGGGAGCAATTGCACTTTGGCACTGAACAGCAGTGGCAAAGTGCCTAAAGCATCTAGACCAGCAAAAACATAGCAAAAACCCAGGAGGCAACAGCAAAAATTGGAAGGGAGACACACGCCAATGGTGCCAGGTCTAACACTTACACACAAAAGTGTAAGTTTACCTTTGTGAATCAGGCCCTGCGTGTTTTCTCATAGTCTAAAATAAGCTTAATGTACCCCTACAGATTACAAAGTAGCTAGCAGTTATACAGTGTAGCCTGGGCTGTATTCCCAAGCATAAACAGTATGGTTTGAAGGGTGTTAAGGAGCACTGTATGTACTCCAAGAAACTGGATGCCCACCCATGAACCTTCCCCTCCTGTTACAAGCTGCCACTGTAAGCAATAAGCAGTAAGAAACAGGAAGCAGTTTACAGCACTATCACAACAACGCGGTGCCATTACAATGCAGGCACTACAACGAACGCGTCATTACCACGCGTTCATTACAACGCAAGTCATTACAAGGACTTGTTTTAGGGAACTCGTTGTTGGATTTTAAATCCAACACCTTCCCTAGTGTTGCACAGACTGTAGTTGTAATAGTAAAATATACTATTCCAAGCTCCTGTGCTTCCCTAAAGCAAGTCGTTGTAACGACTTGCGTTGTAATAGAATGCGTGGTAACAAAACGTTTGTTGTATTGCCAGCTTTATAAAGGCAGGTTTTGTAATCTCATGCATGAATACGTCATACATCCGTAAGAAACCCTGGTGGAGCAAACCAAGAGCAATGTTTTTGAAACACCATATATACATTAAGTGCTGTTAAGCGACTGATAGTAGTGGCAACATTCTCTTATAAATGACAATAGCATGGGCAACTCCAAAGGGAAGTACAGGTCATTAGCACCAGCAGTGCAAAGAGAGCCAGCATATAATGGTAGGCTTTTTTAACTTTTTGAAAGACATGTTCCCACGTGAAGGTTCACCAACAGGAGAACAGGCACGTCAGTCATTTTTGCAGCGTCCACATAAGTAAAAGGAAGTGGTGCCCTCCATAGGATGAGGGCCTGTTTAAAAGTAAAAAACAAAAATGTCTTACAGGGAAAGAGGCATCATGACAGACATCTGGTGCTATGAAGTGGCATTAATTGTGTTAGCTGCCTTGTCATTTACAAATAAGGCACCTTTGTCTTTTACATCTATAAATATTTAAAAATGAGCATGGGGCCTTTAAATGTGTGGGGCATGGGCACTAATAACACATCTGGATCCCTTTTGATGGGACTGCATGGGAACAGAGAAGGGAGAATGTGCTGAAAGTTTCACACCTGTCAATCTCAATAGACTGTGAGATACTCACTCTTAACAATTCAATAAGATTTCACCCCACCACCCAAATAAGTGTGTTCTGTCCTAACATCACAAGGTGCAGGCCAGCCAAAGATGATACTCATTGCCACTTGAATTGACATGGGAGCACTGTGGGAGAAAACATTTCTTTTATTTATAAAGTTTTATATAGCGCAAACATGACGTGAGGGTATCAGAGTGCTTTATATAACACCGTTCAGATACATTAGACAGTTGAGGGGGTAATATACATACATTCAATCAAAAAAGGTAGACAGTGGTAGATAAGATAACATATGTTGAAAACAGTAACGTATGAATTAAAGTCTTAGGATGTGAAATTGTTCATTAGAAGCATTTTCACTTCTTTTTTGAAGGAGGAGGAGGAAGGGATCCTGCGAACATTTGGTGGTAATGAGTTCCAAATCTTCGGTGTGATCCCGGAGAAGGCTCTGCAGCATGCTCTCTTTTTGTGGAAGGACTAAGGTTTCAGTAGCAGTGAGCTAGCGCTTCGCGAATGTAACCTCCCGACAGCTCTAGCTTTGTTACTAAGTAACGGGGGGTTTTGGTATGAAGGGCTTTATGGGTCATGCAGGTGATCTTTAGTTGTATTATTGTGTCGTATGGTAGCCAATTCAATGCTTTAAGGTCGGAGAAATATGGTTATTTTTTTTGTTTCAGAGACCTGCCTGGCCGCAGCATTAAGTGAGGCCCTCAGAGGGGCCAGCTTGTATTTGGGAACTCCGCATAGAGTGGTGCTTCCGTAATCCAATGTTTGGTGACACTAGGGTTTGTACCGCCATTTTTAAGTCGACCTGTGGGATGAGGGGTTTAAGTTTCCTTAGGATACTCATCTGATGATTAGCTCCTTTGGTGGTGTTACTGATATGCGCCTGTATATTCAAGTGTTTGTCTAGGGTGATTCTCAAGGATTTAGCAGGGTCAATGATGTGGGGTGAGCAGTTAAAGGTTGTTAGATGCATCAGCAAGAGGTCTATCTTGGGCGTGCGGTTGGTGGGGAGATGAAGAGGAATTCCGTTT
The DNA here is from genome assembly GCF_964261635.1 of Lissotriton helveticus. Classification (NCBI taxonomy): domain Eukaryota; kingdom Metazoa; phylum Chordata; class Amphibia; order Caudata; family Salamandridae; genus Lissotriton; species Lissotriton helveticus. The sequence goes on along the minus strand of NC_136058.1, from coordinate 195,195,794 downwards.
TGTTGGTGTTGAGCATGAGGTGGTTGCCAGTTAGCCAACTATGAGTGTGATGCAGAATAGTGTTGAGGGAGATGAAGCCCTCTGGGGAAAAGATTTTCATTTACCATGGTGTATCATCTGCATACACGTGTTATAGAATGCTCACAGAGTTCAGCGGGTTTGCCAGGGGTTCCATGATTAGATTGAAAAGAATAGGTGATAGTTCTAAGCCCTGTGGAACAACTAGGGTGACCATGGCGGGTTGAGAGAGGAATTGCTTCATCTTGATTCTTTGGGTTCTGTTGTTTAGGAAAGAGGTAAACTATTGTAGCACGGGACCAGATAAACCCATCCTTTGTTCCAGTAAGGACAATAGGTTGTCATGTTTAACTGTGTCAAAAGCGGAGGATAAGTCAAGAAGTATCAAAAGACACGATTCATTATGGTCTAGTATTTTTAATATGTTGTCCATAATGTGGGTGTGTGCTGATTCAGTGCTTTTTCTAGTAGTTTCACCAGAGTGGGGATGTTGGATATAGGGCGGTAGTTGTTGAGATCTGAGGAGAGGAAATTGGCTTTTTTTAGTATGGGTGTAACCTGCCCTACTTTGAGGCAGTCAGGTATAGTGCCTTGCTTAAGAGAGGCATTTACAATCTTTGACCATAAGGGAAGAATAAAGGTTTTTAACATTTTGAATATGGCAGGAGGTAGCGGATCTGTGAAGTCATTGGAGGGGTTAATCGCTAGTAGGATATTATAGATGTCATTTTCAGTGTAGGGTGTGCATGTGTGACTAGAGGCATTGTTTTTTGGAACTTTCACCGGTGTAGTAAATTGGTCCTTGACCGGGGAGTAGAATGTAGACTCATGCTCGGTAGCTGGTAGAAGAGCATTTTCAGATTGTAGGTCGAATTCAATGATTTTGGGGTTTTTTAGGAAGAAATTGGCCAGCTCCTTGCAGTTAGGGGTAGCAGTCTCTTTGTTCCGTAGAGTTTGATGTGTTGAATGATTGTTGTTTAACTATCTCAAACAATATTTATTTAGAGAATAAGAATACGTTTTGGTGGGAGTTTAGCATGCCTCATAGACTCAAATGGGGCTGATTCCAATACCCTCTATATTTCCCATTAGGTAATAAGTGGCAAGCACATAATGTTTAATGCTAGCACACACACTATATTCCATTCAGATCAATAGCCTACTGGGAAATTTCTCAATTTGCCTTCACGTTAACCCTCAACTAAATATCCATGATATGATATCAATTTATCCCTTTTCACCCCAAAAAATAGCATTTGTTGAATTTGGATATAGACACCAAAAACAGCGTTACAGGTAGGAAGCACTGTCCCACTATATGCTGTGGTGCACTAGTAAGTGTGTGCACTGGGTGTAGACTTGGACAGTGCACCCTGTCACATCAAATGTGCTGCCCACAGAGCAGACACAAATGTGTGTCTGTACTTTGAACAACACATTAGGGAAAGGCGGACCAGACACACTATAGGTGCCAATCAGGTCTACGTTTTAAAGGGGGCTGAAATCATATTGCAACTGGGTGCAGTGAGTGACGGCAACTGGGTGCCTTCTCTCTGTAGGGCACAGTCAGAGGGCATCTTGGCAGCCTCTTAAACTTGCAACTGCATCTTTAATATGGCATGGATACAAAGGCAAAGTCCCAACTCCACGCAATGAGGGAAACTCCCTCTTGAGGTCACACCAGGTCAAATTCAGCACCCAAGGCATCCATATTACAAAAAGGGTCAACAACAACAATCCACAGTCCATTATGCAATACTAAAGTGTCCTACTAGTGAAAAAAGTGGGTGCAAGCACCTATTGTGTCCCCAGAGTGCTATGTATATTACAGCCCCAGAACTCCTATTTCTGATCTGAGGTGTCTATTTATTCTTCAATGTCTTATTCCTATTTCGTCAGTACTGCGTTAATGAAATACGATCTCGATTGTTGATACCTGAATGCCAAGAAGGAAAGTGAAGATATAAAACAATGTAATGGTTAAAAACTGCAAGAAAAATAACAGTGATGCCTGATGGATGCAGGAAATAGAAGCTAAAGAGTTGTTCCTACTAATGTCCTTATGTATCAATATATTTATTACTTTTCTTCTAATTCAGCATATCCAATGCACTACCCTATTTCTCACCCTATACCACTCTCAATATATACTTTGCCTCAACTCTCTGACTCACCTCAAACCTCATTCTACTACTCTTTCCAATACATCCACTATCCTTCTCAGTCCAAATAACTGACTGAAATATCGACCACTCAAATTATTTTCATATTTCACTATACTAATTCACTGCTAACCCTTTATGAGTTCCCGAGGAGCATGCTACTCACCGAAAAAGCACGTTAACACCTCATCAGGGGTAGCAAACGCTATATAAATACAAACCTTTTTCCCTCTATCCCTCCACTATCCTTCTCAATCCAAATAACTGACTAAAATAATCACCACTCAAATTACTTTCATATTTTACTATACTAATTCCCCACTAATCCTTTATAGATTCCAGTATAGCATGCTGCTGCCTGAAAAAGCTCTTTGACGCCTCGTCAGGGCTAGTAAGTGCTATAAAATGCAATTACAATACAATACAATACAGAAAGAAAGTCCAGGTGAGGATCGAGTGCAGTGAAGGATAGGCAAAGTCAAAGGTCAAGCCCAAGACGACAAGGGTGACATCACCTGCAGGACAATTTAGAGTTAGAACAATCACACATCCACTCTGCGAAATCCAACCAGAACTATGGCAGTCAATAAGAAAATAATAAGTACTTGTAGTATAATGCTCTAGCTGTAAAGAATTCGAAAGGTGGTCATTTTGCAAACAAAGAATGCAATTGCCAGCAATAAGTACACCTTGGGTAAGAGCTGTCTTGAAAGAGTTGAAAAGGTCTATCAAAACATTTTCCCTTTATTTGTCACTTTTTTAGCCAGAAATGCAGTTTCTGGTACATGTGAATGACATTTTATATGTCAGTGATTATCCCTGTTTCAACTAACCATAAATATTCCTTGTCTTCAGAAGAGAAGATCTGTAGGCCTATGATTAGGGAAAATGTTCATTTCACACATACAATGAATTTTTTTTATGTCTTCTATATATGTTTGTTGTGGGCACCCCCTTTCATACTACACAGCTTAAAACTACATATTTACCATCACAGACAACATTTACAGTAATTGTATATTTTAAAAACTTTCATTATCAAGTTATTAATAAAAACGAATGCATCTAATACAGTGCAAAAAAGAAGAGTGTAAAAATGTAGAGGTAAAAAGTATAGGCAGAAAAGACGAGGCTAACTTGCATGTCTATGTTAAAAAATGTAACAATGTTTATTTACATTTTGCCATTGCATACATGCATTAGCCTTTCATGTTCATTTTCATTGGCATATGTAGAAATAGCCATGGATAGAAGCATAAAAAATATTGCACAACTATGAACTGAGTGCTATGTAATAGTCTGCAGAGGATTGTTTGAACATAAAGTTTTGTTAAATATTTTGGGATTCAAGTAGCACTTAAAGTCCGACCGAGATGGCTCACATACGGAGGTCATGTACTAATAAATGACGGGTTCAATTTAGGATGTCATGGCTTCTTATTTCCCTAGTAAAGAAGGATATTACCTGTTTCTTCCAAACGTAGGAAGGAGTGTTGCATTAAATGGCTTTGTAGGTTAGACAGGCAATTTCAAATTATATTCTGGCAACCAGTTATAGGTCCAGATTACAACTTTGGCAGTGTGGGAGCGGGTCCGCCACGCCACCACCCCCTTCCACACCTTCAAAGCTATGTGAGCACCGCCCACCAGATTACGAGTGTTCTCATATCTTGCAGGTGTTTCTTTGAAGACCATGCTGTTATGGAACTGGGGGTGCATGCATATGGGGCACAACATGAAACACCCCCTGCATGCACCAACATGCATGGGGCAAGGAGGACCTTTCTTTCATGATCGTAAGCAGTTTCATGGAGTAAGAATCTTCATGAGACCGCTGGCGGTCCTGCAACTCGTAATATGCATGACGGGCCGCTGCCGCTCCGCCATCATATTGTGAGCCCCTGACAGCAGCGCCGCCATCAGGCAATGCGGTTCCCTGGTAGTGGCAGTAGTCCAATGGCAGCTGACCGTCCTAATTATAATAGGGCGGTCTGACCGCCGGTGCCATATTGCCACCACCGTTCCACTGTGAGTTTGGCGGTCCATGGACAGCCAAACTCATAATCAGACCCATAGTGGAGATTTCTATGCTTGACATGGTTCTGAAGTTTAATGGCTCAGACAAACAAGCATTTACAATGCAATGGTCTTGGCAATATTATAGGTAGAGCTATTAGAATTGCTCATTATTTTTTTAATCTTTTTTGTATCCCTAAATAAATGGCATTGTCATTTGTATTGGCATTAGCTTTGTTTTTTGCATATGTTATACCTATTGCATTAGCAGAGAGAGAGTGAGGTAGTGAGATAGAGAGAGCGAGTGAGGTATTGAAATAGAGAGAGAGTGAGGTAGTGAGAGAGAGTGAGGTAGTGAGATAGAGAGTGAGGTAGTAAAGAGTGAGGTGGAGAGGGATGTTGTGAGGTAGTGAGATATAAGCATAGAGTGATGTTGTGATGTAGTGAGATAGAGAAAGAGGTAGTGAAAGAGAGTGAAAGTGAGTTAGTGAGATAGAAAGAGTGAGGTAGTGAGATAGAGAGTGATTGAGGTAGTGAGTTAGAGAAAGAGAGTGAAGTTGTGAGCTAGAGAGTGAGGTAGTGATGTTTTGAGAGAGAGAAGTTGTGAGGTAGTGAAATAGAGTGGAGTAGTGAGGTAGAGAGTTATGTAGTGAGAGAGGTAGATAGAGAGTGAGGTAGTGAGAGACAGAGAAAGTGAGGTAGTGAAAGAGTGAGGTAGAGGGATGTTCTGAGGTAGTGAGATAGAAACAGTGAGTGAGTTTGTGAGGTAGTGAGAGAGAGTGAGGTAGTGAAAGAGAGTGAAAGTGACTTAGTGAGATAGAAATAGAGAGAGTGAGGTAGTGAGACAGAGAGAGTGAGGTAGTGAAAGAGTGAGTTAGTGATGGAGAGTGATTTTTGGTGGTAGTGAGATAGAAACAATGAGTGATGTTGTGACGTAGTGAGATAGAGAAGGATTGAGGTAGTTTAAGAGAAGGATTGAGGTAGTTTAAGAGAGAGTGTAAGTGACTTAGTGAGATAGAAATAGAGAGAGAGTGAGTTAGTGAGATACAGAGTGACGTAGTGAGTTGGAGAGAGAGTGAACTTGTGAGCTAGTGCGATAGAGAGTGAGTCAGTGAGAGAGTGTTGTAGTTATTTTTTGAGTGAGTGACTTGTGTTATAGTTAGGTAGTGAGAGTGATATCGAAATAGAGTGATGTTATGGAGAGAGTTACTGAGAGAGAGAGAGAGAGAGAGAGAGAGAGATAGTGTTATAGATTTAACTTGAGTAGTGATGTAGTTATTTTTGTTTTGTGGGAGAGTGAAGTAGATATAGAGTGAGGTAGTGAGAGATATAGAGTGAGGTAGTGAAAGAATGAGGTAGTGAGGGTGAGAGTTGTTGTGCTGTATTGAGATAGAAACAGAGCGATGTTGTGAAGTAGTGAGCTAGAGTGAGGTAGTGTATGAGAGAGTAAAAGTGAGTTAGTGTATTTGAGAGAGAGAGTGCGGTAGTGAGATAGAGAGAGAGTGAAGTTGTGGGGTAGTGAGAGAGTGATGTAGTGAACTTTAGAGAGAGTGTTTCATGATATAGTGAGAGAGATAGTGAGATAGAAATAGAGTGAGGTAGTATATAGAGAGAGTGTGAGGTATTGAGATAGAGAGAGTGAAGCAGTGAGTTAGAGAGAGAGAGTGAAGTTGTGAGGTAGTGAGAGAGTGTTGTGAATTTGAGAGAGTGTGTCATGATATAGTGAGGCAGTGAGAATGAGATAGTGAGATAGTAATAGATAGAGTTAGGTAGTGATGTAGAGAGAGTGAGGTAGTGAGATAGAGAGAGTTAAGTTGTGAAGTAGTGTGTTAGAGAGATAGTTCCTGTGGTAGTTATATTGTGATGCTGTGAGAAAGAGAGCGTTGAGTAGTGAGGTAGAGATTGAGGTAGAGAGAGAGTAAATGAGAGATAGTGTAGTAGTGTGAGAGATAGTGAGGTAGTGAGAGAGATAGTGAGTTAGTGAAAGAGAGAGTGAGGTAGTGATAGAGAGAGTGAGGTAGTGATAGAGAGAGAGTTTGAAGGGACGGTATAGTGGAGCTGAGGAGAGAGTGAAGGGATGGTGCAGTGAGAGGCTGAGGAGAGTGCATCAGTGAAGGGACGGTACCAAAAGAGGCTGAGGAGAAAGTGCAGCAGTGAGTGATGGTGCAGTGGAGGAGTGAGGGCTGCAGCCTGGATGGGGGGCGGGGCTGAGCAGAGAGTGCAGCAATGAAGGGACGATGCAATGGGGGGCTGAGCAGAGAGTGCGTCAGTGAATGGATGGTGCAGGGAGAGGCTGAGGAGAGTGCAGCAGTGAAGGGACGGTGCAAGGAGAGGCTAAGGAGAGAGTGCAGCAATAAAGGGACGGTGCAGGGAGAGGCTGAGGAGAGAGTGCATCAGTGAAGGGCCGGTGCAGGGAGAGGCTAAGGAGAGAGTGCATCAGTGAAGGGATGGTGCAGGGAGAGGCTGAGGAGAGAGTGTAGCAGTGAAAGGATGGTGCAGTGAGAGACAGAGGAGAGTGCAGCAGTGAAGAGACGGTATAGTGGAGCTGAGGAGAGTGCAGCAGTGAAGGGACAGTACCATGAGAGGCTGAGAGAGAGTGCAGCAGTGAGTGATGGTGCAGTGGAGGAGTGAGGGCTGCAGCCTGGATGGGGGGCTGAGCAGAGAGTGAAGCGATGGCGCAGGGAGAGGCTGCAGTGAAGGGATGGTGCAGTGAGAGACTGAGGAGAGTGCACCAGTGAAGAGACGGTGCAGGGAGAGGCTGAAGAGAGTGCAGCAGTGAAGGGACGATGCAATGGGAGGCTGAGCAGAGAGTGCATCAGTGAATGGACGGTGCAGGGAGAGGCTGAGCAGAGAGTGCAGCGGTGAAGGGACGGTGCAGGGAGGGGCTGTGGAGAGAGTGCATCAGTGAAGGGACGGTGCAGGGAGAGGCTGAGGAGAGAGTGCAGCATTGAAGGGATGGTGCAGTGAGAGACTGAAGAGAGTGCAGCAGTGAAGGGATGGTGCAGTGAGAGACTGAAGAGAGTGCAGCAGTGAGTGATGGTGCAGTGGAGGAGTGAGAGCTGCAGTCTGGATGGGGGGCTGAGCAGAGAGTGCATCAGTGAAGGGACGGTGCAGGGAGAGGCTGAGGAGAGTGCAGCAGTTAAGGCGACGATGCAATGGGGGGCTGAGCAGAGAGTGCATCATTGAAGGGACGGTGCAGGGAGAGGCTGAGGAGAGTGCATCAGTGAAGGGACAGTGGAGGGAGAGGCTGAGGAGAGAGTGCATCAGTGAAAGGATGGTGCAGGGAGAGGCTGAGGAGAGAGTGCAGCAGTGAAAGGATGGTGCAGTGAGAGACTGAGGAGAGTGCAACAGTGAAGAGACGGTATAGTGGAGCTGAGGAGAGAGTGAAGGGATGGTGCAGTAAGAGGCTGAGGAGAGAGTGCAGCAGTGAGTGATAGAAATAAACATAAGATTAGCAAAATAAACAAAATGCCTTACCTTAACTGAAAAACAGCAGCATACATACCTGTCTAAACCACTTCGTGCACAGCAGTGCACACAGCTGCACGGAGACGCCACGGGCCATATTGGACCTGAAAAACAAAGAAATAAACATAAGATTAGCAAAATAAACAAAATGGCTTACCTCCAACAGCAAAACTGCAGCATACATACCTGTCTAAACCACTTCGTGCACAGCAGTGCACACAGCTGCACGGAGACGCCACGGGCCATATTGGACCTGAAAAACAAAGAAATAAACATAAGATTGGCAAAATAAACAAAATGCCTTACCTTAACTGAAAAACAGCAGCATACATACCTGTCTGAACCACTTCGTGCACAGCAGTGCACACAGCTGCACGGAGACGCCACGGGCCATATTGGACCTGAAAAACAAAGAAATAAACATAAGATTAGCAAAATAAACAAAATGGCTTACCTCCAACAGCAAAACAGCAGCATACATACCTGTCTAAACCACTTTGTGCACAGCAGTGCACACAGCTGCACGGAGACGCCACGCGCCATATTGGACCTGAAAAACAAAGAAATAAACATAAGATTAGCAAAATAAACAAAATGGCTTACCTCCAACAGCAAAACAGCAGCATATATACCTGTCTAAACCACTTCGTGCACAGCAGTGCACACAGCTGCACGGAGACGCCACGGGCCATATTGGACCTGAAAAACAAAGAAATAAACATAAGATTAGCAAAATAAACAAAATGGCTTACCTCCAACAGCAAAACAGCAGCATATATACCTGTCTAAACCACTTCGTGCACAGCAGTGCACACAGCTGCACGGAGACGCCACGGGCCATATTGGACCTGAAAAACACAGAAATAAACATAAGATTAGCAAAATAATCAAAATGCCTTACCTTAACTGAAAAACAGCAGCATACATACCTGTCTGAACCACTTCGTGCACAGCAGTGCACACAGCTGCACGGAGACGCCACGGGCCATATTGGACCTGAAAAACAAAGAAATAAACATAAGATTAGCAAAATAAACAAAATGCCTTACCTTAACTGAAAAACAGCAGCATACATACCTGTCTGAACCACTTCGTGCACAGCAGTGCACACAGCTGCATGGAGACGCCACGGGCCATATTGGACCTGAAAAACAAAGAAATAAACATAAGATTAGCAAAATAAACAAAATGCCTTACCTTTACTGAAAAACAGCAGCATACATACCTGTCTGAACCACTTTGTGCACAGCAGTGCACACAGCTGCACTGAGACGACACGGGCCATGTTGTACCTAGAAAAGAGAGAAAAAAACCTAAGATTAGCAAAATCAAAAAGATAGATTACCTCAAACAGCAAAAGAGCAGCATATCGGGACCAGTTTGTGCACAGCAGTACACACAGCTGCACGGAGACGCCACGGGCCATATTGAACCTGAAAAACAAAGAAATAAACATAAGATTAGCAAAATAAACAAAATGGCTTACCTCTAACAGCAAAACAGCAGCATACATACCTGTCTGAACCACTTCGTGCACAGCGGAGCACACAGCTCTCGACCCAAAAACATGTGAGAGGTATCAAACCGTGTGTTACAAGGGCAAAGTGGTGTGTGCATGTTACACAAGGGCACCAAACACAAGTACATGGAAAATACTCCAAAGAGGCAGACACTCCAACCCCAGGAATACCCTGGGAGGGCACTTCCATGGTCGTGGAAATTATCAGTAGTGGGAAGTCTTCCTCCAAATAACAAGAGGACGTGAATTACTTTTGGAGGTGTGCATATGGTGCGCCGAGCCGATGAAAGTTTTCGCTCCACTGGGGTTAACACCATGGTTTTTCTAAATACGCTATTTGTGGCTCCATATCTCAAAATGACTTTCGTTATGCAGGGCCAGCAGTTTAAATTGGCTTAGGACAAAACACACGTACACGATGCATTGATGGGAGGTTGCCGGTCTGGTGGATGGGGACTGGTGGTGGTCTTGGGGGGTACAGGGCATCATTGGCAGCCTAAAAGAACTGTTGCGGGGAAGGCGAGGCTCGGAAGATGGCAGGGGATGTGAGGTGCTGTCGGAGGCTTGTGGGGTGAGAGCATTTTGTTTCCGAAGTATGGGAAAGGTGGGCGATGGTCGCGTGTTAGCACCACTTGGCGCAGAGGTGCCAACTGAGTCCTGGGTTAGGGGCGTGGGGATGCTCGGGGTGCGGAGTGGGAGCCCGTGCGTGTGGGGTGGGCACGGGGACCACGCGGGGCGTGCGGCAGCTAGGCAGGACGTGGGCCGCACTCCAGCACACTATGCGGTGGTCGGGTCTTTCGATTGTCACTTTTGTAATGCACCGTTTCCTACCTCTTGTATTTGTTGGCTCACGATTGTCACTTTTGTAATGCACCCTTGCTGCCTCTTGTAGTTTGTTGACTCACGATTGTAATTTTGCTTCTTTAATGTAACGTTTGTTTTGGACTTTGCTCACTTGATTGGTCTCATGTGTCAGCCCTGTCCGTATTGTGAAGCGCTCTGACACCTTCGGGTAAAGTTCACGCTATATAACATGGCATAAATAAATAAATAAATGGCACTGCGTGAGGAGAGCAAGGGGGGGTAGAGAAAACGGCGCCAAGGGGAGGGGGAAGCCAGGAGGGGGTCACCAACACGAGCAGCAAGAAAGCCGCTGCCTCCTCGCTCTGCCAATCGTGAGTCAACAAACTACAAGAGGCAGCAAGGGTGCATTACAAAATGACAATCGTGAGCCAACAAATGCACACACATCGGGGGCAGACACCACTGCAGGCCACAAACACCCATCATGCACACACATCGGGGGCAGACACCACTGCAGGCCACAAACACCCATCATGCACACACATCGGGGGCAGACACCACTGCAGGCCACAAACACCGATCATGCACACACATCGGGGGCAGACACCGCTGCAGGCCACAAACACCCATCATGCACACACATCGGGGGCAGACACCACTGCAGGCCACAAACACCCATCATGCACACACATCGGGGGCAGACACCACTGCAGGCCACAAACACCCATCATGCACACACATCGGGGGCAGACACCGCTGCAGGCCACAAACACCGATCATGCACACACATCGGGGGCAGACACCGCTGCAGGCCACAAACACCCATCATGCACACACATCGGGGGCAGACACCGCTGCAGGCCACAAACACCGATCATGCACACACATCGGGGGCAGACACCGCTGCAGGCCACAAACACCCATCATGCACACACATCGGGGGCAGACACCGCTGCAGGCCACAAACACCCATTATGCACACACATGGGGGCAGACACCACTGCAGGCCGCACGCACTCATCACACACACACACACACACACACACACAGGCCCGACCCGCCAGTGGCCCACATCTTACCTCAGACGTGCTCCGCAATGTCTGCCCAGCTCCCGTAGGCCGCTGGGGAACCACGGCACTGAAGCTGCCCGATTCAGATGCAGCGCTAGTCTGCCCAGCCCATTAAAATATAAATGCCACATGACCAGGAACCTTCTTTATAAAGCAACGGATTGTAGAGATACATGTCACTCTGTTAGGGACATAGTCACAAACTACCCTGTCAGGCACAGAGGGGGCTTATAAAGTACCGTAGTTACATTTATTAAACCACGCCTATTTGGTAGACCCCAGCTTTTGGAGAGCACTGGTGTAGTAAGGGATGCAGAACCGCAGATTGTGAGTCATGTCATGCTGGATAACTCGACTGCGTTTTTTTCTTCAAAGTGCTGAGGGGAAACAGAAGAAGGAAGGGTGGGGGCTTAAGTGGGAATGATGGAACAAGGGAATAAGAGAGGAGGACATGGGGAAATGATGTCATTCACGCTGAGCGGGCGGAGAGGCTGTGATTAGATCACCTAGGCGAGGCATCGACCAATCAGTTTATTAGAGTGTTTGTATGCGTGTGTGTGGGAGGGAGGGGGGGGTAGGGAGTGACACAACGTGGACGTACAAACTCTTAACGAGGGGGCTGTACATGCCTGAGAAACACTCGGGCATGTACAGCCCCCTCGTTAAGAGTTTGTACGTCCACGTTGTGTCACTCCCTCCCCCCCTCTCCCTCCCACACACGCATACAAACACTCTAATAAACTGATTGGTCGATGCCTCGCTGTGCCCCCTCATATGCGCAGCTTCCGATAGGTGTCTACGAGTTCCGGACTCCCTGCAGTTGGCCCCTCAGTCTGCGCCTTGATGCCAGCAGCGTAGCCCAGTCCGCACACCTCCAGGGTCTCAACAGAGCCATGGGGGAAGGGCGCAGATCACACTACACGGCGCTTATGCAAGTCTGTGCGCCACTCTATTTTTGCACTCCTACCATACTGCCCATGTCTCTGTAGGGGTCCCTCTCGCATGCCACAGCTCACAGGTTTGGAATCCACAACTCTGCAAGACCGCCGCATCTTTCACCAACCTCCGGGCACCACCTTGCAGCTCCTCTGCCGTCGAATGCAGTCGGACCCCAGCCGAAGTTCCAGGGACCGCAGCGCAAGACCGTGTGTGCCTGCCACCGCCCGTCATGGCCCACTTTCGTGTGGCGAGCGGGAGGGTAGGGGAGAAATTCCTTCGGCGGTTCCGGCCCCTCATTCTGCCACGCTCTGAAACCCTCGTCGTCTCCCCCGCTCCGGGCACTCCACGCAGCAGCAACAACAAGTGACAAGTGAAATGCAGTGAAACTAAATTCTGGCCTCGTTACCGCATTTCCGAAGAAATGTGTGATGGTGCTGGCTGTGGGTCCTGCTCTTGGGTCAAGGCTTTCACGATTTTCCCTGATTCTGTTGGATAAGGAGTGTCCTGAGTTAGTACTTGTTGGGTAACACGTTCTAATATGGCACTTTGGTTCCTCATGCAGTAGCAGCGTGCCTGTTATATGGACGACGGGGATGTGCCAAAAAATCTGGGAAACAAACATGTCAATTCATCTGTTGCGAAAGAAAAATAAATGTTCCGTGACACCTGATTACATTTTCATGACTAATTAAATGGTCGGGTTCACCGTAAAAACATATTTTATTTCTACTACTCGTGGGAGTTCAGACCATCTGCTTCCCAGTTTTGGCACCTTACAAGCTGATGATTTTTTTAATCATTTAAATGGAAAAATAAAGTTCTCTCTTCTTTCCTAATTAAAGAATGATCAAAGTTGGCTCCAAAAGGGCACATGCGGTCATCTCCACGAATGTGCTGAGAGCGGGAGGAACAGCGCAAATACACGGAGAGCGGGAGGGACAGCGAAAATACACGGAGAGCGGGAGGGACAGCGCAAATACACGGAGAGCGGGAGGGACAGCGAAAATACACGGAGAGCGGGAGGGACAGCGCAAATACACAGAGAGCGGGAGGGACAGCGCAAATACACGGAGAGCGGGAGGGACAGCGAAAATACACGGAGAGCGGGAGGGACAGCGCAAATACACGGAGAGCGGGAGGGACAGCGAAAATACATGGAGAGCGGGAGGGGGGCGGGAAACAGACCGGGGGAGACGCAGAGACGCCCACCGAAACAGACAGGGGAAAGAAGGCACAAACGGACATCGAAAATACACGGAGAGCGGGAGGGGGGCGGGAAACAGACAGGGGGAAGAAGGCACGGAGGGAAACAGACACGATCTTACCTTCACTGCGAAGGATCCAAAATGGCGGACACAAGCTTCCGGATTTTTGGGGTTTGTGGGCATGGTTTTGATGTTCTGATTGACAGACAACGTCACTGTCTAAAGAACATCAAAAATGACGCCCCCAAATCCGAAAAAGACGGGGCTTGTTTGGAGTGACGCATCTCTCCTCCAATGGCTGGCCTCCGTTTAGGAAGCCAGCCAATAAAGGAGAGCCAGGGCAGGGAGGCGGGACCTTCTGCACTACTAAGAGTCATTAAATCTCCGGCCTAAGACTGCGCAAGCGCAGCCTTTTAGGCCTTCGACCTAATAAGAGTCATTAAATCTCCGGCCTAAGACTGCGCAAGCGCAGCCTTTTAGGCCTTCGACCTAAAAACTGCTTTCAGTAGCATGGCTTTGAGAGGGGCGAGTTGGGAGCAAGAAGACCCATCACTCATAGTTATCATGCACATTGCTCTTTTCTATGGGCCTGAAATAGAACATTTTTAGATTTATATAAAATTAGAATACCTGGCGGCATAGATGGAGAATGGGATCTACAATGAAACTTAGTGATTGAGATGTTAGCTTGGGGAGGTTCCTTTTATGGACAAATCATCTATCCATGATTGGATTAATATGTGACAGATTTTAGGGGCAAATTTACCTTGTGCGCCTTTTCATGGAACTAAATATTAAGCCTACAGCTACCTTAAAATGCTTCCCATATGCCACACATCAATACTGTGAAAAGCTCCTAAATAGTAAAATCAACATTGAGGATTCTATTTACTAAAATTTACGCCATGTTTGCATCACAAAAGTGATGTAAAACAATGCTAAATCTTTTTTCACCTATTTACTTTCTAGTGTAAAACCTGCTTTACGCTGGTAAATCACTTGAAAGTAACGCAAAGCAGCGTATATAGCTTCATTGCGTTACTTAGCACCCACGTTTTCTGCTGCTAAGCCCTATTTACTGAGAAAAGTAGACAGGGTTTAGCATCAGAAAATAGCGCCCATTTCAGATACGCACTATGACGAAGAAATGCTTTTATTTTCTACTTTCTTTTCCAACTTCGCATCTGTCCTGCACTGTACAGCACTCGTACAAGGTGAGAAAAGGATTAAAGTTAGTCCAAGCATAGTATTTCGTACTGGAAGAGTAGTCTTCCATTACCAAACCTATGCTAGACTCAAAGAGGCACCCTTGCACACAATAGTGCAAAGGTGTGTCTGTGGCACATGGCCGCACATTTCTGCACCGGCGCTAGGGAGAGGGAAAGAGAGTAAAATATGTCTGTAAAATGGTGCTCTCATGCTCTCGCCTTCTCACACAGTGCAGCATTTGCGTCTGCTGCACTGCGGTGCGTGATAAATTAGTAACTCCTAAGGGCCATATGTATCAAGCTAGTTAGCATTCGCAAAGGCCGAAAATCTGCGAATTTCAGCCATTGCGAATGCTAATTAGCAAAATGGTATGCATGTAACATTTTCGCAGCAAAATAAGGAATCGCACATTTTGCTATTCCTTATTTTGCGATTGCACTTAAGGAATCGCAAAATTTGCGATTCCTTAAATGCAATGTATCAAAGAAATATTTATGGAAAAATGCCAATAGGGATTCGCAGATTACCAACAACTTCTAGTTGGTGGTAAGTTGCGAATTCTTTTAAAAATGCAATTTATTTAGATTCCAAAGGTGCCATATGGGCATGTATGTGCGCCATATGCCCCCAAATGTCATTTTCAGGGGTGCAGCAGGGTGTTCTTGAGAGACCCCTGCACCCTTGAAAAAATTCCTAATTTGCGATTAGCAAATTGCTAATCGCAAATTGCCCCTTCAATCCTATGGGCCTCCTGGTCCATAGAAATGAATGGGTAATTTGCGATTAGCAATTTGCTAATCGCAAATTAGGAATGGTAAGGAATCGCTATAAAAAAGCGATTTTGCACATACATACCGTTTTGCGAATTCTAAATAGCGATTCCTTAAAAATCGCTATTTGGAATTCGCAAAACGAACTATGATACATATGGCCCTAAATCTTTTCTTCTTTATATGCAGTCATAAGTATGACAATTCCCAAAAAAAAATCCTCCTTTGAGAACATGGGTGTGGATGCATTAAACATATGTCACATATTATTGTTCAGAATCCTAAATCTATGAAATCATTCAAATCTCACATGCAGACATCATTGACCTCTTAAAAGGCAATCTTTCCCAGGGCGAAACCTAGGAATTAATTAAAATTCCCATTATTAACTCTGGGTGAATGGCTGCACTGCTGACCCCAAAGTGTCAGTTACCTACAAACATATTATAGCACGGAAATATCAGCTAATTCGATATTGTCCGACAACCTTAGAAATACGTGGAATTCTGCCACATATACACAGGCCACTCCAAGGTTGGGACCCACAATATTAACCTAAATGCTTAAGCAAACATGTGAGCAGTATTTAATTTCAGCCGAGGCTCATCACTGGCACTTCATCATCAACACTGGATCCTTAAGCGCAAACTTGATCCAATTAGAGCACTTTTCATGAGCATCTGTTAAACACACCCTCATTTTTCGTAGGTACTGGAATTTAGGTGATTTGCCCAGAATGTTGAGAGATGCAGAGACTCAACCTGATTCCTAAGCGCCGAAGTTGGCAGCTCTGGCCATTCTGCCACATCCTCTCCCCATTCATGGTTAATAGTTGGTTCTGTTTTAGGCAGCGCTAACAGGAGAAATGAGCTGGTGCAAAATGCCTCCTGACAAGAGCCCTGGCACTTCTTTTTTTACAAATTAACCACCGCATCAGACTACCCCATTGCCTTCTAAGATAAAGAACACTGTACAGCATTTGAAATGTAAATTTTATTTTTATTGATTATGGCACTAGGCAAATCAGAAAAAGATCAGCCACATGTTCCATAAGTGTGCATCATGGTTTTAACATATCACCCTTGCAATGTTTTGTGTTTGTGC
This sequence comes from Lissotriton helveticus, assembly GCF_964261635.1. Lineage (NCBI taxonomy): Eukaryota > Metazoa > Chordata > Amphibia > Caudata > Salamandridae > Lissotriton > Lissotriton helveticus. The sequence goes on along the minus strand of NC_136058.1, from coordinate 195,179,510 downwards.
GTTATTCACATGTGCCTTTGGGCCCCTATTGCCAATTGCTTATATGGTAATATGTATATAACCATATAAAAATGAGTGGTATTGTTTTAAAATATTCTGATATTGTGCTTTCATCCATATATCCTTAGAGCTAATATGAAATAGTGTATTGCTTAGGGCTGGTGTTTAATACCTTTCCACACATACACAGATACAGTACTGTAAGAATTCCCATGAGAGTCTTCACAAGGTGTGTCAGCAACCACAAGTACACCTAATCACAGTCTTCCTGCAGAAATACTGCAAATAGGATAGCTTGGTCCGTTTGGGACAAAGGAGAACCCTGTTTTATACAGGGAGCTACAGCTCCACTGATATTCTGACTGATAAACCAGCCAGCTACCCACTCATTGAGTAAGCTGTGTAGACTTGAGGGCAGCACGTCCTTGGCATGGCAAGCTGGTATGAGGATCTTGGACTCTACCTCTCATGATGGTAGGCAGCCATTTTAACTGCGGATGATTCTTCATAACAGACTCAGTCAAAAAGGGGATAACCAAAAAAAATCTTATCTCTGATACTATAACTATGAAAGTTGCTACCTTTATTTTCCTACCTTAGCTTCAAATAAAAGTCGCTCACAACACTAGTCCAGATTTCTTGTGTATATGTTTGCTCCAGGGAAAGGGTAAGAGAGGAACCCATAAAACTATACCAATTGTCTCTGGAAGGTTCGTCTGTTACTACTGTGGCTTCATTGCAGGTAAGTTGGGAGAGGTTCTCTGGACACCTGTCCGCTTTCCTAATCCAAATGGTGAATTGATATACTTGCACACCCTGGGGGCCAAGGGAAATCTAACAGGTTTGACCAAGAAGATTGATTGGCAGCACCACAGCAACACCTACATGGCATTCTGTCACAAGTAATCTGACCTCAACACCTGGCATTCAAGAAGGAGTCGAAAGATAACCAGATTCAAATCCATTTAGACTCAAACGTTTGCCTTCCCAAACTTTTTAGAACCACAACTGAATTTGTCGATCAACAAACTTTAATGACCCACCTATCTTTATTGAACACGAGGCAGGCACTTTTTTACTTTAATAACAGTAGTTGTGGGTGTTAGGATTTGGGTATACTATATGATATGGCTATGGGGTCTTATAGCAGAGTACACTGGCAAATACCATCTTGGGTCCAGCCAGGCTTGTTTACTTAACCTTAGCTCAACCCTTGGGTAGTTGTGGCAGCAAGCAGAAAGGGCTGGCAAAGGAACTGAGTGCAAAACATTTAACAGCATGAAACAACAAGATAAGAAAGTCACACAACAAGAAAGAGACACAACAACAATTTATAAAAATAGAGCGTATGTTTATGACCTTTTAGAGACCTTGATCATCAAACTCTACCGGAGGGTTCCTGCGATACAGGTTTTAGAAATTTGTATTTCTTTTAAATGCACCCGCAAATAAGCAATGGTCAACAAAAAGTTTTGAAACTTTTCAAAAGTTTGAAAGAGTTAGTGCAGGTACTCCGGCACGGGTTAGGCAACCAAATATAGCGGGGGGAAAGGTCTAAGGGGTCAGAGAGGATACTTTGGACAGTTACCTGGCTACTACAGTGTTTTTTAAAGGCAAGTTCCAAACTTTACAGGACAACCGCCAGAGACATCAATGGAGTGCTCCTGATGATAAGGATACAGGCAACAGATGCTCAAATAATGCTCCGGTTAATCTGCAGTCGGCAGGGGGGTCTTTGTAGTTGTCCCTCAGTCCATGGCTGATATGGGGCAACATTAGCCACGGAGATCAAGGTCACTCAAAGTCCTCTATATTGCAGTAACAGGCCAGCTGATGCCTTGGTTATGGCAAATTAGGACTCTGATACGCACTCCCGGGTCTAGCAGATATGGGTGCAACTTTTGGCTATCCCGGATTTTGTCCTCTTGTGTGCCCAGCGACTGGTAGCGGCAAAACTTCTGCAGTGTCTACCAACTTGTCGGTTTAGGTTTCTTCAGCTCTTGTGTCCCTGGACCTGGTTCCAGGGGCTCAGCCGACTGATCCTTGGAGTCACTGCTGTATGGTAGGGCTGGGAACCAACTTTCACAGTCACAGACACATTTCACTCACCCACAGTGCAGCAGGTGTAGTAATTCTAATGGTGCAGCCTCTCTTTGTGCAGTTTCAAGGGCAGCAGGGCAGTCCTTTTTCGTTCCTCTCTCTGATTCCAGTGTGATCTGAGGGGTAGGGTGCCAGGGACACCATATTTATCCCAAGAAAGAGCCCAGAGGGGATCACATGGTCACCAGCTCATGGGCTACTGGGTCCCCTCCTTCCTGGTGACGTGTTTCCTATAATGTGTGGCATCTGGCTGTCCTATTCTGGACCCTTTCAAAATGGCATGACCCTTCCTTGGTCATCAGGAGCACGGTAGCCCACCCCGAGTTGGAGCTACCAGTTGGCTACAATCCCATGGGAAAAACCTTTTGGATATGGGTTTTCCCTCTCTGGCTCTGTCTCCTATTTGTCTGAAGAAACAAAAAGCATCCTGCTCAAGAGTGTTGTTGCACTCGTCTCTTCAAAGACGGCTTCCCCTTTGAAGCTCAGCGTTTGGGCAAACACCCGAGTGGCACCCTGGGAGAGGAGGTCACACATTGCTGTGCGGCAACTGCCTTTGTTCTTGGGCCAGTAAGTTTTTCACATGTCTCCTCAGGAGGGCAAAAAGCAGTCTCTGTGCCAGGGCCTTTGTCAGGCCGCTGGACTAGCTGGGGTGCAGAGTGGCAACTTTCTGAAAGTTGTTTACTTTAATAGTGACATTAAATTCGACCTAGGCATCAGGTAGGGTTTAATGGCATGATTAATTTGATACCTTACATGACCCAGTTAGGTAGTCCCATTCAGATATTAGCCAGGCTGGGGTGACAACTTGTGACCCTGGGTTAGCAAACGGAGCTAATTGCCTTTCCACAGCAAAATTACGATTCGGAAGTGTTGCTGTTAAGACATGTCAAAAAGTGTCTGTCCTATCTATTAACCCTGCCATAGGGTTTCATAGGCCTTCCTTAGGGTAGACCTATATATATCATAAAGGGAAGTAGGGGGGGCATGGCTATGCTGGCAAAGATGGCAGACGGGCTTGTGTAGAGCTCCGGCCGCCGGCCCAGCAGATCGGCCGTCATCCTGGTCACTGGGGCAGGATAACACCCTCACAAGACACCCAGACAAAGGTGACGACAGCAGCATGGCCATAAGCTGAAAATCGGGGCCGAGCACCGAGGGCAACGCCGATAAATGGCGAGAGGTGGACCGGCGCAAAATGACGGCCTCCGGTTCTGAGGTCATGGTGCTGAGGTGCTGAGGAATGGAGCCCTGCATGGACCTGGGGCGGGCTGAGAGCGGCCCGAAGCTTGAATCCACCGTGACACCCTGGCGAGGAGTGGCTCTGGGACGCGGGTCAAATGTGAGGACACAGCCAGTCAAAGTCGGTAAACCCCAAGGAAACGTGCCCCCCCTAACACCCGGCACAGTACATAAACTCAGCAACTGAGTGCCATTGATGATTGCGACTCTGCAAGGGGGCAGCAGACACCGTGAATGCTAGCAGCCGGGCTGGCTCTATAGATGTGGCATGAATCCAGGGCGGGCATCGTCCCTAGGGAGTGCGAGAGTTGGGCAGCGTTCCCCCTATGCTGCTGGGAGGCTCCGGAGCATGCCAATCTGGTGCCAGCTCAGTGGGGGCTGCTACGTGGTGGACCCAGAAGAGTGAAGACATCTGCGGCAGTACCCTGCTGTGCACGCCTGCGCTGGGGCCTGGACTGCGCCTCAGCAGGGAGAAAAATAGACAACACCAGACCTGGTACCTGCGGCCCCAAGAGAGGCTAAGACCTGAAAGATGAATGGTTGGGGGTATTGCACTCTGTTATCCAACTAAACCACTTATACGGTATGTGTGCTGCACTGGATTGGTGCCTGCTGAACTCCTATGGAACAATGAATGTAGCCTGGGATCACTAGATCACCAGGACTCTAGCGCGCACTACTTTAATAAAAAATTTCAAATTGACACAATTTTCAATGCGTATTCTTTGTTGTATGATTTATCACAAGTTGAATGAAAAATATTTGTTTCAATACAATTTATACACGAATAATACACAGTTGTTGTATTTTCTTCATACACTTTTCATAAATCAATTAGTACAAAACACAGTTATATATACAACCCAATGCATTTCGGGGTGTGAACCCCTTCGTCAGCGGTCTATGAAAAGGAAAAAAGAGGAAAAATGGGAGTGTGTTCCGACTTGTTAAGTGTTGAACGCGAACTACGTCGCAGACTGGAGGCTGCCATACCTGGATGGGAGAGTGCTCTAAGTTATTTAATATAGAATACAGTAAGAGTATTGTCGCTCATAATGGACTAGAACCTTACAACCTATACACTAACAAGAATCTCATTCATCAGTCTAGAACATGAGAGGAAAATAATAAAATGATATTTAAACTAAGCCTCTTGACCAAAATTAAAACAATAATATTGAATCTCATACAAAACAAATGCAGATATTAGCCTAATCATCAATTTTACAGATCAACAAGAGCATACAGAATATAATAAACAATCATATATACAGTTTTACGGTGAGCTGTGTGTTTTACTTCGCAACCTATTTTGATAAACACTATGCTAGTTTTACCCCTTAGAGGAATCAGCTGCAATTTATGAAAATTCAAATTTATACCTATAGAAAGCATATAATTTCTAACTTATCATTAAGCCCGTCTGGGATTAGGGTCTGTAATTTACGGATCCAAAAGGTTTCTCTCCTAAGTAGAATTTTGGCATTGTCAACACCCAATCGCTGCGGAACTTGTTCAATAATTTGGAATCGAATTTGTGCTATTTCGACAGGAAATTGAGAATACGTCTGGCTGAACACAAGAGTAGAATTCGCAATAAAAACATAACATCACCATTGGCAAGACATTGGATCGAAATGGGCCACACCATAGCACAAATTCGATTCCAAATTATTGAACAAGTTCCGCAGCGATTGGGTGTTGACAATGCCAAAATTCTACTTAGGAGAGAAACCTTTTGGATCCGTAAATTACAGACCCTAATCCCAGACGGGCTTAATGATAAGTTAGAAATGATATGCTTTCTATAGGTATAAATTTGAATTTTCATAAATTGCAGCTGATTCCTCTAAGGGGTAAAACTAGCATAGTGTTTATCAAAATAGGTTGCGAAGTAAAACACACAGCTCACCGTAAAACTGTATATATGATTGTTTATTATATTCTGTATGCTCTTGTTGATCTGTAAAATTGATGATTAGGCTAATATCTGCATTTGTTTTGTATGACATTCAATATTATTGTTTTAATTTTGGTCAAGAGGCTTAGTTTAAATATCATTTTATTATTTTCCTCTCATGTTCTAGACTGATGAATGAGATTCTTGTTAGTGTATAGGTTGTAAGGTTCTAGTCCATTATGAGCGACAATACTCTTACTGTATTCTATATTAAATAACTTAGAGCACTATCCCATCCAAGTATGGCAGCCTCCAGTCTGCGACGTAGTTCGCGTTCAACACTTAACAAGTCGGAACACACTCCCATTTAAATATGGCCGCCACCAATCCGCGACGTAGTCCGTTCTCAATATCGGGTTCATTCCACAAATATAGACAAAGGACTAGATACACCGTCACCGCATTGGTGTAAACAACGAGGGAAGACGCCGTTACGACGCCGCTTCTCCTGCACTCCCGGTAAGAACAGCTCAGCATAAGCCTCAAAAATACAAAGGTTGTCAATTGAGGTAACCTAAGACTAAACGCGACTTCTGTCTACTTATCCCCCCTAGCACGGGAGTATGCCGAATTTAAAGCGAGACCATGAGACTCTAATTAAAGGCTCGCAGGTAAACTTTTGATTCGACTTGAAAGTAATATCCATATAAATTAATGGTATCATTTGAGTGTGGCCATAAAACAGCATCCATCTGTTTGTTTCAATAGATCCCAGAACACTACAGTTAAGTAGTAAAGAACTCCAGGTGAGCCTTGCGCCCTAGACGTTTTGCATTAACTAGACAGTGAATAAACCTCTCCAGTTTGTTTAAAATCAACAGGCATTATAGTAATAATTCTTGACACTTATTATTTTTCAATTTCTGATTATTTACAGATAGGTTTTCTTCTACCGGGAATCAAGGTAATATTGTCAAGCACTATGAGATATTTAGTGCTTACTCATGTTTAAATCACGTTACTGACACGCCTATTAATTTGTTTAGATACTTTTAAATTCTGTAGTACACGCAACTACTCGACAACCAGTTATCTAGGTAAGAGAATCTTGCATTATTTTAGATAACACAAAATAATTTCCCTTAAGCATCGAGATTAATTAGGTGTCCGTTTCTTTTCTTTTTTCCTTTTCATAGACCCCTGACGAAGGGGTTCACACCCCGAAATGCATTGGGTTGTATATATAACTGTGTTTTGTACTAATTGATTTATGAAAAGTGTATGAAGAAAATACAACAACTGTGTATTATACGTGTATAAATTGTATTGAAACAAATATTTTTCATTCAACTTGTGATAAATCATACAACAAAGAATACGCATTGAAAATTGTGTCAATTTGAAAAATTTTATTTAGTAGTGCGCGCTAGAGTCCTGGTGATCTAGTGATCCCAGGCTACATTCATTGTTAAGACCTGAAAGAGCCTGAGGCCCGTGACGTGTGACACCAGGAACAGTCCTGAGACGAGGCCTGGGTGAAGACGGGGCCAGCGCCTGGGTGGTGGGCATGAAGCAGGCCTTAAGGCGAGAAGTCGCCGCAAGTCTAAAGTTAGAACGCCCCAAGGAGAAGAGCCCTCCCTCGCTCCCCCTCCTTATCACTCAGTGTGAGACACAGTAAGAGCAGCCAGGCACAATGAGGGAGGGGGCCACGTGGGGGAAAGGGGGCTGAAGCATAAAGGCACCAGGAGCGTCCTGCCACCACGGCTCGAATCACCTGAGACGCAGGAGCAGGGACCAACACAACACTACTGGGTCATAGCCAGACGCAACCCCTGGGAACCCCTGAAGAAGGACAATACCCGCGGGCTGCTTATCCAGAATCGATCAGGGAGGGCTGCAAGGAAATAGCGCGAGGGAGGGCCAGCAGGATCGCACAAAATGGCGGCCATTTGCAGCACGAGCGCAGTGGTAGAAGAGTGAGGAGAGTCGCCTCATTAAAGTGGGTGCAAAAAGAACACTGGCTAGAGGGCGCAATAAAAACGGCATGACCCGAGCGCAGTACTAGTAAGCAACCAAGTATACTGCAGCAGGACCGGCGCAAACCGAGAGGTGGGGATTGTAACTAAAGCCAAAGAACGAGGTCTCCGCAGGGAAGGCACTCCCCTCTCTCCTGCCCAGTAAAGATCAAGGAGTTAGCCTCTGGATACCACAATTGGCAAAACCTATGCCAGGAGGGGGAAGCAAGACATCTATATTAACAGAAACGGCCCGAGCACAAAGTGGCAACCAGAAGCTCAGAGGATTGACCTCTGTGTGAAGCCAGAGCGGCAGAAGCAAAAAAGTGGCACGCAAAAAGACACCTGTGGCCCCCTTGCAACGTACAGGACAGCCTGCAGTGCCCACACTAGAACCCAGAAGCTCTTGAACATTATGTGGGACTCACCTACGACCAGCGGGAACAATACCGGGGCGCTACCAAAACCGTGCCCAAGCAGAAGATCAGGATTGCGATTTCTCCCCCACCGACCTGTGGCCTTTGGGGCCGGTAGCCTTTGGGGCCCTCCAGGAGAGAGGCAGCCGGTTAGAAGCTGAAAAGAACCTTTAGGTATAGCGGCACCCCAGACGGATGTGACTATGGGGCTGCAACGCCAAACTAATGGTCCACAGGCAACGGTCTCAGCATGCCAACAGTCCCTGATAGACCTGGACCAAACTCAAGCATCAGGCACTACCACACCACAAGCGATGTCAGACAAATTGGAGAGAGTGTTGGCAACGATAGAACATTCCTGTATTGCATTGGAGGACAGATTCAAGGCCTTGTCCTCGAACCTTGGCTTACTGCGCGATGATCATCGGAAATTGTCTGATAGAGTAACAGGGGGAAAAAAAACTCTGACCAACCTGCAAGCGCTGACTCAAGTGCACCAGGACAGCATGCAGAGCCTCCAGATTCAGGTGTCTAAGCTGGAGGAAAAGGCAGATGATTTGGAGGGTCGGTCCCGCCGCATCAATATCCGAGTGATCAACTTGCCAGAAGGAGTAGAAGGTTCCCATCCCGAAAGATATATCAAAACCTGGTTCAAATCATTCACCCCGGTCGCTGAACTCACTCCTTTTGTCCTGTGGAGAGGGCCCACATGGTCCCACCCCCCCCCCACCCCCGGATGTCCGTGCGGTGACCGCTTCTCGGCGGCGTCACTACAGAGATAGGGTGCTGTGCTGAGGGCGGCCAGGCAGCACGGTCTGCTTCAAGTTGAAGATAAACAGGTGATGATCTTCCCGGACTACTCAAAGGCAGTTCAACAACAAAGGGCCACTTTCATAGAAGCAAAAGAAGATGCTTCGCCAAAAAGGAATACAATACTTACTGCTGTTCCCAGCCCATCTCAGAATCATCAGCGATTGGGGCATTACATTTTTCACGGACCCGAAGGCTTTGTTTGACTGGGAAGAGACTAATCTTCAGGGTGGCTCACAAGGGGAGTCCGCAGTTTGAGGAGATCGAGAGGCTGGGGAGCCCGGAGACAACAAGACCATCAGAAGCAGGAACAGAGGGGGCGCAGTCCAGCAGCGGGCCACCCAACCGCAACGAAAAAAATAGCAGAGCGCAGGAGGGATATTCAGGAGGCAGCTAAATTAGAAATAATTTGAGTGGTGTCAGACAGAGAGGACGGCTTACATATCTTCTTGTCTGAGGACAATTCCAGGGATACAAGTGTCTCCTGTGAAAACTTGATAACCCCTTGTTGGGACGGGAAGTCTCCTGCATGTCTCTGGAGAGAGGGCTTCCCCTGCCTTATGCTAATCTCCAGGCAAGTCACTCAAAAGCTACTGTATAGTTTCTAGATCCCTACCTCAGTGAGCATGACAATCATACATGTCCACTGAGGGTCTCCCTGTTTACATGGATTGAGACCCTAGAGCGTGGCTCTGAGGTCGAGGGGGCATGCCTAGTGCACCCCTATTTTTCAGAGAGTGGCTACTGCCCTCTCTATTAAGGCTGTGGTAGACTGACAGTGGTGGCAGCAATAAATCTATAGTCAGGAGGGGTGAGTCCCTAGGCACCCTCCTGACCAAGTCTGTGCAGTTTGCCATGCCTGTGGGCCTGTTGCCTTTGTCTGACTGATGTGTGTTTGAGAGCCCGTGGGTGTACAGGGGAAGAATGGTGATTTGAGCCAGTGTGAGGAATGTGAGCTGTCCTGCTGGACATCCCAGCTCCCCCATCCCCCTCCCTATTTCCTTGGAAAGGCCTGGTGGGCTGGGGGAGACACTCAGCTCTTATCTGGGTTTAGCTGCACTAACTTTGTGGAGAGAATCCTCCCCCACTGGTCCGGGCCTCCTGGGCTGGAGTTAATTAAAATTCCTCTCTAGAGGGTTGCGCAGCCTGATACCAGAACACGACCTGCTACATGCTTTACCCATGCATTGAACACGCGGTGAATGGTCTGTGATTGGAGGTGTAAAAAGTAGCAGACCCTCTGATTGGATGAGCCTATCAATCAGAGGTGATAAAAGTCTGGCCTGAGTGGTCAGCTGTTGTTCAAAGACTGGGCTATGACAGAGAAGATAGCCAGGCACGGACCCCGCGGTGTGAAGACAGAAGATAAGACTCTGTTCACTGCGGTCTGGAAGGAAGGTCATTAAGGACCAGCTGTTTGTAAGGCTTGGAGGAGCGTTCACTTTGGACTGGGAAGAGAGGCCAGTGAAGCAGACCCCCACCTTACTTTTTGTGAACTCTGAGGGTATCAGGGTGAACTGGCACTCTGTCCAGCCACTACCCTTCTTCAGCTAGCCAGTGGCTACTGGACTAGTGGGACTCCAGTAAACTGTGCCAAGACATCCGGCACCTTTGATCAGATCCCTGACACCACTAGAGCGGTGTCCTCACTCACAATGGGAGGGCACTTCTGTTGCTTTGGGTGGGGGGTTGTGGGGCTGATCACGACCATTTGACTTCGCATCATATGCTGAAACTATATCCTTTCAATACAAAGTTTGGTATCAAGGCTCTAGTGAATGAGAACAGCCCTGTGTAACATGATCTGTAATATGCAATGCTTACTGTGTGTTTTCATGTTAACTGTGTTTTTATAGTGCTTGTCGTCTAGGCGCTATAATACTGTTTGGGGTCAGAACTCTCCCCCAGAGGGTTGTAGAGACTTCTGGTTTTCACTGTTTATCCTAGTTTCATGTGTAGAATAATTATCTTATGTGTATTAAAGTACTTTTCTTTTATAAAAAGTAAAGCACTGACTGGACATTGAGTTTATCAGCTGGTGGTACGGTTTACACTGTATTCTGAATGTCTAACCCCACCTCACCTCCTTGAGTAAGCCTTGGACTGCTCTGTCTCGCTACCCTGAGAGAGTCAAGTGCTGGAGAGGAGTACTTGGTTATCCAGTTTTGGGTCCCTTAGTACTGAGGCCCCAGGACATCAGTGAGGGAACACTCCAGTTGATGCGATTGGAGCGCAGTTACCCCTGAGTGCCCTGGTGCCCAGGAAGCCGGGTCTAACATTGGTGGCAAGCGGTAACGGATCACTAGACTTCAGACTCAGTGGACACTGAGGCCAGTTGATAATTCCAGCAGATATCCATAAGCTATATGTAAAATGGCAGATAACATTGGAGAGGAATTGGAATTGCAGAACTTGACTGTGGAGCAATTAAAGCAAATGTGTGCTGAAAGGGGGTGGAAGGTCCCAAGGTCTAAGGACAGGGAACACCTGATTAGCCACATGAGAAAATGCTTTGAGCAAGAAGTCACTGTTGTGCAAGAGTTGGAGAGCACTGATACCACAAGCCTGCCAAGTCAGTCAGTGCAGGCTTCTCCTGTACCAGCCCCAAGGCATTCCCCAAGGCTTTCCCCCATGCTTTCCCCTAGGTATTCCCCTAGACCTGCCCCTAGACTTTCACCTCCCCCTATCTCCAGGGCTCCCTTTTCCCCTGTCCCAGGATTCGCCTCCTTAGGAGGGACTGAGCTAGCAGAGACCCTTAAACTTCAGCTGAAACTCCAGGAAGCTAAGGATTTAGCAGAGGAGAAAGCAAGGGAGTTTGAAAGGGAGAAGCTAAGGATGGCCCGCCAGGCAGAAGAGGAGCAGCGAAGGGTCAGACAGGAAGAGTGGGCTTAGAAGGAGAAGGAGAGGGAAAGGGAGAGGCTGGAGAAAGAAAGGGAGAGACAGGAGAAAGAGAAGGAGAGGGAAAGGGAGATGCTGGAGAAAGAAAGGGAGAGACAGGAGAAAGAGAAGGATAGGGAATTGGAGAAAGAGCGGATAGCCCTAGAGAAAGAGAAGCTCAAGTTAGCAGCTGATAGAGGGCTTAGCTCTGTGGATGGTGCATCCACTTCAAAGTCCCAGGGAAAGGAAAATACCACCAAGGTACCAAAAGAATTGATACACATGTATGTCCCTGGCAATGATATTCTCAGTTGGATGCGTGCCTTTCATCTAGCATGTAAGGCTCAAGGTCTTAATGGTCAGTCCAAAGCAGCGACTTTACTGAGTCGCCTCCCTCGGGAAGGGACTGAAGTGATTGAAAGGATGCCTGAGAAAGACAGTCTGACATATGAGTGCACGAAGGATGCTTTGATTAGGCGGTTTGGGTTGAAACCAGCCCAGTACTTGCAGAGATTCCGTGAGAAAAAGAAGGCAGAGGGGGTTCCTTTTGAGAATTGGGTCCATGACATAGTGAGAGACTGGAATGAGTGGGTGAGAGGGATGGAAGCAAATGATTACCAGTCCCTAAATCAGGTGATGATTGCAGAGCGTCTCCGGGAGGAGTGCTCTGTCCCACTCAGACAGTATTTGTCTCACCTTCCTGAGGGGGATCCTGAGAAACTTGCAGTGATGGCAGATAAGTGGCTTGCCAACAGAGTGAACAGGGGGCAGGGGCAACCCCTTTCCAAACCCAAGGGGGAGAAGAACTCCCAGCAGGCTGGCCCTAAACCAGAGGGGAAGGGCCAGAACGGTTCCCAAGGCTCTCAGTCAGGACAAGAGTCTAAGGGGAACGGGGCCTCTAGTCAGTACCAGAAGGGGAAAGGAGGAAAGAGTCCTTTCACTCCGAAGGGGATTAAATGCTATAAGTGCCACCGAGAGGGACACTTAAAGCCAGACTGCCCAGTGAAGGATGTGGTGCCAGTGGCACCCGTGATAGCAAGTGTGCTTTCAGTGGGGGCAGACGTGAAGGGAGGCCCAAGTGAGTTTAACTTAGTCACCAGGGACATCTGGGAACTTGACCCAGAAGCCCTTAAGCATATCCACCCTAACTCAACGGGGTATATGAGTGTGGCAAGTATCAATGGAAGGAAGGTTCCTGCCATGAGGGATACTGGTGCCCACAGGACTATGGTTGAACGCAAATATCTCAAACCCGAAGAGATCATTCCTGGTTCCAAGGGGTATGGACTTGTAGCTAGTGGTGATGACATGGAGTACCCTCTTGCTAGAGTGGAGATAGAGGTGAATGGCAGGAAGGCCATGGTCAATGTCGGAGTGCGAGAGAAGCAGGGTGCTGGGTGCTTTCTGGGGAATGATCTTGTTGAACCCGGGTTAGTACCTGGCCCTGAGGCCTATATGGCCTGGATTTCATCAGGTGTGCTCACTAGGGCACAGAAGGTAAAACTGCTTCCTAGTGAAGTGGGGACTGCTCTAGTGGAAGAGACCCTAGAGGGGAACAGGCCAGAACAAGGACCAAGTGCAGATTCTGAGAAGGCACCTGTCCTGGTGTCGGCACCTCCTGCTCCAGTGGGAGAGGAGGGTGAGCATCCAGAGGCGGATAAGGTGTTGGAGTCTGGGTCCCTGCCAGAGCTGCAGGAGCTGCTTGCGGCAGGAGGACCGTCCCGTGAGGAGTTTTGTAAGGCGCAGGCTGAGTGTCCTACACTTGTTGGCCTGCGGAAAGCTGCTCAGGAACAGGTCTCTTCTGGAGTAGTCGGTGAGCACAAGGTGGCTTGGGAAGATGGACTCCTTTACAGTGAGCCTGCTGTCCCAGAGCCAGGAGCCAGCAAAAGATTGGTGGTTCCTCAGGTGCATAGGAATTTCCTGCTGCAGCTAGCCCATGAAGTACCCCTAGCTGGGCACTTGGGCATCAAAAAGCAAAGAACAGGTTAGCACCTCTGTTTTACTGGCCAGGGGTTGGTCAGGATGTGGAGACATTTTGCCGAACCTGTCTGGTCTGTCAGGCCAGTGGCAAGTCTGGTGGTCAGACAAAGGCACCCTTGGTGCCCATACCTGTTGTGGGGGTGCCCTTTGAAAGGGTGGGGATTGATATAGTTGGTCCGTTTGACCCTCCATCATCCTCGGGCAACAAATACATTCTTGTTGTGGTGGATCATGCCACCAGGTACCCTGAGGCTGTGGCTTTGAGGAGCACTACTGCTAAGGTGGTAGCTAGGGCTCTTCTAGGGATCTTTTCTAGGGTTGGATTTCCACAGTCGGTGGTGACTGATAGAGGAACCAACTTCATTTCATCTTATATGAAGGCCATGTGGGAAGAAGTCGGGGTGACTTACCACTTCTCCACCGCTTACCATCCCGCAACCAACGGTTTGGTGGAGCGCTTCAATAAGACCTTAAAGAACATGATGGGGACTCTGTCTGATCCCCTCAAGAGGAAGTGGGATCTCCTCTTGCCATGCCTGTTGTTTGCTTACAGGGAGATACCACAAAAAGGGGTAGGGTTCAGTCCCTTTGAACTACTTTTTGGGCATCCTGTCCGAGGTCCCTTGACATTGGTCAAGGAGAGCTTGGAAGGCAACCCTAAGTCCCCTACCCATGATGTGGTGGACTATGTCTTGGGCCTCCGTAGGCTGATGGCCCAGCTCATGAGTAAAGCAAAGAGCAATCTTCAAGCCAGCCAACAGCTCATGAAGGAGTGGTATGACCTGAAGGCTATGCTGACTGGGTACCAGGAGGACCAGGAAGTTTGGGTCCTGAAGCCGATTTGTTCCCGGGCTCTGGAGGACAAGTGGTGTGGCCCTTACCAAGTTGTTAGGAAGATCTCTGATGTCAATTATCTAGTTGACACAGGTGCTGCACGGGAGCCCAAAAGGGTATTCCATGTCAATCGGCTGAAGCCGTGTCTTCGCAGGGAGTACACGGTTTCTTTACTTGCAATGGCTGAAGAGGTGGAAGAAGAGAGTGAGCCCCTCCCTGACTTATTGCAAGGTGATGAGAAGGATGGTTCAGTTGAGGGAGTTAAGCTTGCCTCTGAACTGACACCTGAACAGCAGGTGGAGTGTAAAGAGCTGCTGGGGAGATTCTCCCATCTCTTTTCACTTACTCCTGGACTGACACCTGTCTGTGTGTATGACATAGACACAGGGGACACCCTGCCTGTTAAGAGCAAGACATATAGGATGTCAGACCGGGTTCAAGAGTGCATCAAGACTGAGGTGGCCAAGATGCTTCACCTGGGGGTTGTTGACACTCCCGTAGTCCCTGGGCCAGTCCAGTGGTGTTGGTGCCTAAGCAGGGGTCAGCTGAACTGCGCTTTTGTGTGGACTATCGCGGTTTAAATACTGTGACAAAAACTGATGCCCATCCTATTCCCCGAGCTGATGAGCTGGTGGATAGGTTGGGTGCCGCAAAGTACCTTAGTACTTTTGATCTAACCAGCGGTTACTGGCAGATTGCATTAACACCTGGTGCCAAGGAGAAAACAGCATTTTCAACCCCAGGGGGCCTCTACCAATTTAAAGTTATGCCTTTTGGATTGAAGAATGCTCCCGCCACTTTCCAGCGCCTAGTCAATCATGTATTGGCAGGCCTGGAAGAGTTCTGTGTGGCATACCTGGATGACATTGCTGTCTACAGCTCCTCCTGGGAGGACCACATGGGACACCTGGAGCAGGTGTTGATGAGGATGCAGGGGGCCAAGCTGACCATCAAGGCAACCAAGTGTCAAGTTGGGCAGTCCTCTGTTGTTTATCTTGGACATCAGGTGGGTAATGGGAAGGTTCGCCCCCTGGAGGCTAAAGTCCAGGCGTGCTGGACTGGGAGACTCCCACTACTCAGACCCAGGTAAGGGCCTTTCTTGGCCTTACTGGTTACTATCGGAACTTTGTAGCAAACTATGGGACCATTGTTGCTCCATTGACAGCCCTGACCTCTAAGAAGCAGCCCAGGAAGGTGATCTGGACTGAAGAGTGTCAGAAGGCATTTGATGAATTGAAGACTGCACTATGCAATGCACCGGTGTTGATGGCCCCTGATTACAGTCAGACCTTCATTGTGCAGACAGATGCTTCAGACAAGGGAGTTGGGGCAGTTCTTGCCCAGCTCAATGCAAAGGGAAGGGAGAATCCAGTGGCCTTTATCAGCCGCCGACTACTCCCCAGGGGGCAGAACTGGTCTGCAGTTGAAAAAGAATGCTTTGCCATAGTGTGGGCCCTTCGAAGATTCAGGCCTTACTTGTTTGGTTCCAAGTTTGTGGTTCAAACAGATCACAAGCCCCTCAAGTGGCTTATGGCAATGAAAGGTGAGAATCCAAAGTTGCTCAGGTGGTCCATATCTCTGCAGGGACTAGATTTTACAGTGGAACATAAAGCAGGCTTACAGCACGGTAATGCAGATGGACTTTCCCGCCGGTTTATCCAATCAGATGATCGGTCTTCTCCCACTGGGAAGTAAGTACCGGCCATTCTGATCTGGGGAGGGCATATGTTGGGACGGGAAGTCTCCTGCATGTCTCTGGAGAGAGTGCTTCCCCTGCCTTATGCTAATCTCCAGGCAAGTCACTCAAAAGCTACTGTATAGTTTCTAGATCCCTACCTCAGTGAGCATGACAATCATACATGTCCACTGAGGGTCTCCCTGTTGACATGGATTGAGACCCTAGAGTGTGGCTCTGAGGTCGAGGGGGCATGCCTAGTGCACCCCTATTTTTCAGAGAGTGGCTACTGCCCTCTCTATTAAGGCTGTGGTAGACTGACAGTGGTGGCAGCAATAAATCTATAGTCAGGAGGGGTGAGTCCCTAGGCACCCTCCTGACCAAGTCTGTGCAGTTTGCCATGCCTGTGGGCCTGTTGCCTTTGTCTGACTGATGTGTGTTTGAGAGCCCGTGGGTGTACAGGGAAAGAATGGTGATTTGAGCCAGTGTGAGGAATGCGAGCTGTCCTGCTGGACATCCCAGCTCCCCCGTCCCCCTCCCTATTTCCTTGGAAAGGCCTGGTGGGCTGGGGGAGACACTCAGCTCTTATCTGGGTTTAGCTGCACTAACTTTGTGGAGAGAATCCTCCCCCACTGGTCCGGGCCTCCTGGGCTGGAGTTAATTAAAATTCCTCTCTAGAGGGTTGCTCAGCATGATACCAGAAAACGACCTGCTACATGCTTTACCCATGCATTGAACACGCGGTGAATGGTCTGTGATTGGAGGTGTAAAAAGTAGCAGACCCTCTGATTGGATGAGCCTATCAATCAGAGGTGATAAAAGTCTGGCCTGAGTGGTCAGCTGTTGTTCAAAGACTGGGCTATGACAGAGAAGATAGCCAGGCACGTGCCCCGCGGTGTGAAGCCAGAAGATAAGACTCTGTTCACTGCGGTCTGGAAGGAAGGTCATTAAGGACCAGCTGTTTGTAAGGCTTGGAGGAGCGTTCGCTTTGGACCAGGGAAATTACAGACAGCTGCCCAGTGTGGGAAGTAAGCTTGAGGCACATCACCAAAGGTGTGGGAAGGAAGCTTACAGCACATCACAGAGGCTGGTGGAAAGAAGCTTGCAGCACAGGACGAGAGCCAGAGAGAGGAGGATGCTTGATTCTAGTCTTTGAAGGTGAGATCAAATCCCCTCTAGGCTCCTCCCTTGCGCTGTGGGAGTGTGTACAAGCAGTAACTGAGAAGAGAGGCCAGTGAAGCAGACCCCCACCTTACTTTTTGTGAACTCTGAGGGTATCAGGGTGAACTGGCGCTCTGTCCAGCCACTACCCTTCTTCAGCTAGCCAGTGGCTACTGGACTAGTGGGACTCCAGTAAACTGTGCCAAGACATCCGGCACCTTTGATCAGATCCCTGACACCACTAGAGCGGTGTCCTCACTCACAATGGGAGGGCACTTCTGTTGCTTTGGGTGGGGGGTTATGGGGCTGATCACGACCATTTGACTTCGCATCATATGCTGAAACTATATCCTTTCAATACAAAGTTTGGTATCAAGGCTCTAGTGAATGAGAACAGCCCTGTGTAACATGATCTGTAATATGCAATGCTTACTGTGTGTTTTCATGTTAACTGTGTTTTTATAGAGCTTGGCGTCTAGGCGCTATAATACTGTTTGGGGTCAGAACTCTGCCTCAGAGGGTTGTAGAGAATGCTGGTTTTCACTGTTTATCCTAGTGTTATGTGTAGAATAATTATCTTATGTGTTTTAAAGTACTTTTCTTTTATAAAAAGCAAATCACTGACTGGACATTGAGTTTATCAGCTGGTGGTACGGTTTACACTGTATTCTGAATGTCTAACCCCACCTCACCTCCTTGAGTAAGCCTTGGACTGCTCTGTCTCGCTACCCAGAGAGAGTCAAGTGCTGGAGAGGAGCACTTGGTTATCCAGTTTTGGGTCCCTTAGTACTGAGGCCCCAGGACATCAGTGAGGGAACACTCCAGTTGATGCGATTGGAGCGCAGTTACCCCTGAGTGCCCTGGTGCCCAGGAAGCCGGGTCTAACACCCCTCCATTGGTGACCCCCCGAGACTGCGGACACACCGATTTGACAGGACTAATTACTTAGGATGAATCCCCTTCCCCCCTTGGTGATGCACACACATGCCACATACTCTGCAGTGCCAACCTGGGCAGCATACGCATTGATCTGCCATGGCCAATCACTTCAGAGTAACTCTCTTTTCTCCCACATATGCCAAAACGTCGGCCAAGAAATATGACAGTGAACGCTACCATCAGCAATTACCCCGAAACATACCAGATTCACAACCAATATACACAGCAAAATGGGCCCTACAAGGCTACAGGCTCAGAGAACCAGAAGAGAACACACCCCAAAATACATTGGACACTATTGAAACAGATAGTTTGGATGTATCACCAGTTGTGAAAGGTCCGAAATGTTGGAACTTGGTTTCTCAAAGTAAGCTGTTGCATCCCCAGTTACTTTAAACCCCTACAAACTCAATCACATTAGGGACGAGCACCTCAATTTGTCGAACCAACATGTAGTGGGATAGGGAGAAGGCAGGATGCAACACTTTCCATGTCTACCCCTTTCGTTCCTTAGAACTCACAAGAAACCATGTTAAACACAACAGATATTAACTTCCTGACCTTAACTGTCAGGGGAATTGCACACTGCAAGAAAGTGGTATGCAGTATATTCATATGCGAAGCAGCAAGGGGCACAGATCATACTGCTGCAGAAAACAAATCTCACCTCAAAAGAGCTAGACCCGAGGGGCGTTTGCATGGCTATGACCTGGGGTTCAGTTTAGAGAAATGTGCAGATTAGTGGACAGAGAGGAAATAAATGCATTCCTAGAAGGACTATTAGACGAGTGGCCTTTGATAATAGGTAGTATTTACGCCCCAAACCCGGACCAAGGACAGTTCTGGGGCTCATTGTCAACAATTTTTCCACAATTTACGCACTCATCTTGGGTGTTGGGGGGCAACTATAACTGTGTACTAGACCTGACCTTAGACCTATCACATCCTCCCGGCTTGGGTTCCCCTGCGTAAGCGCGCGCAGAGCAATTCCGCTTATGGGCATAACACTGGACCGACTATACTCCTACCATTCAGTAACCCATAGCCTGTGGGTGCGGCTCGATCGGTTCTTATGCTCGCAGACGCTATTTCCCATAATCCAGCACACAGACTATCTAGGGAGAGTAATCTCAGATCACAATGCACACCTCTTAACTTTTAGATGGAGGCAGACTCGTCCGCCAGTCCCAACCTGAAAATTGTAGCGCGAATGCTTAGAGGATCCGGTGTTTCGTCATGATCATGAGAATAGTATTGTAGAATAATTCAAGGACAACGCCAATACAGCATCCAACAGAATGGTAGAGTGGGATGCTTTTAAGGTGGTGAGGCGAGGAGCCTGCTTCAGACAAATATCTGGGGTCCGCAAGACACTTGATAAAAGTCTCAAAAAGGGCGGAACTTAAATTAGCATCACTAACCAAAGCAGAAAATGCAAGCACGGCAACTCACGTGCAAGTCGTGGAGGCTAAAACGGTATATATTGAGGGGGGTTTGGCGGACTTGAGGCGATACAACTTTAAACTATACGCAGCTAAAAGGCAAAGGGATGGTGATAGATCAGGCACACTTTTAGCCTGGTTAGCCCACCAGCACCAAGAATCCCGCCCAATTACAGAAATTGGAGACCCCTTAGGCGGAATTGCAAACATCTCAATGTGACATTTTACAGCTCTTCCGCGACTACTATGCAATGCTTTATCGATGTCCCATGCGAGACAGTCAGGAGGCACTGGCACGATGTCTAGAACCCTTTTACAACACCCCAAATACCGAGCGAAGAAGGGGACCTTCAGGAAGCAGAAATTACACAGTTTGACGTAAAGAAGCGATTGGTGCATTGGCCTGAAATAAAGCCCCGGGGTTGGATGGCCTGCCCTTAGAACATTATAATACTTTTATTACTCAATTGGTGTCGTGACTAACCACTATGTATGAGGTGGCTCTGGAGTGGGGGAGCTGCCGGGTTCATTGCGGTAATCCCTTATAGGTTCAATCCCGAAACCCGACCGAGACTCAGTGCACCTGGCCTCAAACAGACCGATCATGCTGCTATCTACTGAGTGCAAAATTTTAGGCAAGATCCTCGCCGACAGGTTGGGCCCTTTGCTTCCACCACTCCACCACTCATACACCAAGACCAAAACGGGTTCATACTGGGCAGAAATGCATCCCAGGATATCCGCAGGTTCAGGATCAGGGTAAGGAACACTGCCCAAGGGTGGCCTGCCTGATCCTGGACCTTGAGAAGGCATTTGATACCCTAGCATGGCCAAACTTCTTTGAGACGCTGGAGCAAATGGGAATAGGCCTCACTTAAAGAGCATACATAAAACTATTATATACGATACTCACCTCCAGAGTATGGTTGGATAAATCTATTTCCACACCCTTCCCAGTAGAGAGGGGTACCAAACAGGGGTACCCCCCTCCCCCCTCTTAATCGCCATGGCCCTGGAACCTCTAGCGATTCGTTTAAGGCAGGAGGGGGGCGCATGGGGCATCCTAATTGCAAGAACCACCCATATAGTATCAATGTATGCGAACGACCTATTGCTTTACGCGAGGGACATAGAATCCGATCTCAGCCCCATAGGAAACATTCTCTCAGACTATGCGGCCGCAACAGGACTCAAAGACAACTGGGTGAAGTCTGCTATATACCCTCTAAATCCTAGCCTTCCCCCACGGGAGCTAGGATTTGGGACCTCTCCCATAACATGGAGCGCTGGCGCCCCACATTACCTTAGAATCAGACTTTATCACGTGCCTTGATAGGAGCCAGAGCATGGGTACATTTCTGTAAGGCTCTACCCTTGGCGCCCATCAGCAAAATTGCATTGGCCAAGATGATCTTAGAACCACAATTTCTTTATTATTTCGCCAACACTCCTGTAGTCCCCATGCACTCCTTCTTTCGTGGGTTGGACGCTCTACTGAGCTCCGTTATATGTAGTGACAAGCATCCCAGAGTTGCACTCTCAAAACTACAGCTCCCGTTGGATCGAGGGGGTTTGGGGGCCATCCTTTGAGGCCTACTTCTACGCAGCGCAAGTGCAGTGGATGTCTAGATGGACGGCGGGGTGTAGAGACTGCTGCAGAGGAGGGCCCCATGTCGATACAGGCCTTCTGTTGCCTACTGCTTCAGGGCACACAACCTAAGGCGTGCACACAGTCCAAGTAAGGGTTGCGCAAGCATGAATATTGCGGATAAACTGCATTTCTGGTGATAGCCCATTGTATACTCCTTTGTACCCACTAGCTGGCCTACCCAAAAAGGAAGGGTATTACACTGCTCGCACAATGCAAACCTGGACGGATCATAACATTCTGGAAGTTGTATCTCTTTTTGAAGAGGGACAACTGCTGTTGTTTGAGCACCTCTCGGCCAAGACAAGCCTCCCACCAGGGCAATTTTTGTTGCACAGGCAACTGATCCTTAGCAGTCCCCGCATATGGGATCTCACCGAAGGGGAACGAGCAACACACCCAGTCCTACATGCAATTCTCCACATGGGGCTAGGGCGGCATTTAATCACTTGGCTTTACAAAGCAGTCCGGGACCTCAATGCCGCTACATTAGCCCCGTTACGATCGAAATGGGAAAAGGAGGTAGGTCGCCCAGTTCATGATAAGGAGTGGGAACGGGCCTTGGAATATCTGAAGAAGGTATCCAGAAATGCTCGTTTCAAAAACATGCAATTTTCCATATTACACCGTGCCTACCTTACCCCAGCAAGACTCCAGCGTTTTTACCCAGGCACGCAATTGGTGTGCCTGAGGTGCCCATCCACGGATGCGACATTCATCCACATGTGCTGGTCGTGCCCCACAATGCGGCCCTGCTTGAGGGCCTTACACAAGATATTACAGGAAATAATAGGACTCAAAGACATTGACACATGGGAAGCCAGTGAGTTGGGGCTCTTCCATAGACACAAACCCCTCAAAGTCCAAAAACCCTTTACCTTCCTAGCTCTTCTGTTAGCAAAAAGAGGGATTGCAATGCACTTGAGAGCCCCAAATCCCCCCCCCCCCCCATTGGCAGCTTGGGTGGGAGCAGTCAAGAAGTAGGGCTCGGTGGAGGAGGACACAATCAGGAGGGAGGAGGTGCGGGGGACACAAAAAACACACATCTCCATGGAGTGGGCCATGCTATTGCACCAGTTTCATCAACACGCAGCTAGCATGCACCAACCAGCATCGCCACTGAATACGCCGGAGGGTTTTTACTATGTTACACAGCCCAGGCCCCTTCCAGCCGCGGTCAACAGCGATCCCTAACCGCGCCAAGAGTTATGATTGGACGATAATTCCTTAAAACGGAACACTAAAGCAGTGCACAATACTCTGGTTAAACAGCATTCCTAAAGACTGGCATGCTCCTGGTGGAGCTCCTGACCCCCCCTATGTTCATGAAAACATGTAGCGAAGTATATCTCTTTATCCATAAAGGATAAAACAGGCAATCTAGGGCCCCCGACCAAATTCCCCAAGTTCAAAACCCTAGATAGGCACAGACGTCGGTAAGTTCTTCCTCTTCAGCAAGCTGGCTTCACATTCCCTGACACACCAATCTGTTAAACTAACACTCAAGCTTACAAAGACGCTCCGCAATCCAACAAAATATATATGGTTCAACTATATTCTCCAGTCCTTTTACCTTGAGTTCTCAAGGTTCCCACTTGAAGCAGCGTTTGTAACCTATGATTGTAAAGACTTGAGTAAATACCAGAACTGGATGCCTGCTCATTTGTGAAATAATAAAATGGCGATTAAATTGTTTAAAGAAAATCATTAAGGGAAGTGGGGGCTTTGCCATTAGTTGTGATGGCAAAGTCAAACTAGTAGTGTAAACACTGACCTTCAGTCTGCATGTGAATGTTTTTGACGGCGATTATATATAACTGAGGTCTTCAGTATTTGGGCACAGGGTCAGCTGGCAGCCAGTGGTACCCAGACATTTGTGGAAACTAGAGACTTAGCTTAAACCATGATGAAGTGTCTGGCATAAATCAAAAAAAAATGTATTAACTGGAATCCCCTGCAAAGGTCAAAGAATGGTTTAAAAAAACACTATTTCTTTCTTTTTCTATGACACAACTCTCCAGGACTTCAAGCAAGTGGCAAAAGTCTTACCACCCAATATAGCCCATCCTGGCGAGTCAATAGCCATCTTGAAGGAATCACAACTGACCACCAACATGTAGCCCAGACGACCACCCCTGAACACTCAAAGGTTTTACCTGTGTCTGCCGGATACAGGAGAGTCATCAGAAAGCGGATTGGTTAGAAGAGATGGACAGTAGCACTCACCAAGGAAAACCGCTGGATCTGCTGTGACCGGGGATCTGTACTCCAGCTGCTGATGGACTACTAATGGCTCAAAGAGGACTCCTGTGGCCAAAGTCACCCTACCTTACCCATCGACTGAGGAATAGACCAAAGAAGACCCCATCAACCTCACAGCACCCAGAGCATCTTTCAGCATCCTCAGCATCCTGGATCCCCAGCATCAGGACCACTCCATCGAAGTACTTGCTTAAAGTGTGGAACTGGACTTGAGATGGCTGTGATGACCAGCTAACTATCCAGCTAACTATCCCCAAACTGGGCCGGAGTAGTCAAAGACAACTCTTCCAAACTTTTCAAAAGTTTTCAAACTTTACAGTCACTAATGCCTGTTTACACTTTGGACTAAAAAGTTGAAGGGCCTGATTCACAAAAGTAATCTGAGACAAAATCCTAACTTTATGACTTTTGGCATTCACAAAGAGCATTTAGGAGTAGTAAAGTTAGTAATCCTGACTTTACTACTCCTAAATGCCCTTTGTGAATAGCAAAAGTCGTAAAGTTAGGATTTTGTCTCAGTTAAACTTAAGTTTTGGTCTTCGAAAGAAGCATTTAATTATTTCTTATTCTATTATTTGCGTTCTGCAAGGCCTGCAATGGCATGGCTTAGAGGGTGAGGGGGTCCTCTCTAAAACATGAAACTCTGGGGTGCCCCCGCACCATGGGGGCTGCAGGGGCCTGTGTTTTGCCCCAGTGCAAGGGACAGAAAGTGAGAGAGTGAGTAAGAAAGAGAGAGAAAGTAAACAATGGTTAAGAGAAGAAATGAGGAAGCGAAAAGCGAGAGAGAGAAAACATGGAATCAGAAAGAAACAGGGGAGAGATTTAGAATAAGAGAAAAAAATGCTGTGGTGGGGGATGAGGGTGCAGCAATTATTGGAGGAAAGAAATAGCAAGAGATGGAAAGAAAGAGAAAAGGAATGATTAGGCAGATAGCAAGATAGAGAGAGAACGAGAGAAAGGCAGAGATTACTCATGTTGCAATTTTTGGCCGGCTCAGCTCAGCTCAACTCAAATTTTGGTGCTTAGAGCCAAGACAGACTCCCACCTCGGCCTTTGGCTCAGCCCTTCCCATGAATTCTGTGGCTAATCCACAGGACCAGTGGTAGGCATGGGCAGTGTGGGCAACTGCAGAGGGCCCCGGGCCTGTTAACATGTAAGAGGGGCCTCGTAACAGTGCCTTTTAACCCCTTCGGTGCTAATGACGGCTCCCGGTCGTCATCAGTTACGATGGCGTATGGTGATGGTGGTGCAGTGTTGTGAGGCCTAAGGGAGGGAGGCTCCTACCCTGTGCTTTGCTGTCTTCAGCCGAAAGGGCTTCAATAATCTAATCACTGCATCTGCATGAGAACAGCGATAAGATGGATATTTAAAGTGCCCTTAGGTGTGAAGGGGGCCCTGTCCCTGCATGTATGAAAAGCAAGGTATCCTGACAGAAACACATTGCATCACAATTAACAGTGCTCACCTTAGGGTTGCAGCTTTCCAGGAGAAAAGAATCGGCCATTTGTTGTTTTGCAAAGACGCAGATGTTCTACAAAGTAGGACTTTAAAATAATAGTTTGTATTCATTTGTAACATTACTTTTCTGCCTTTGTTTGTTTTAATTATTAGTCAGGTATAGTTAATGCATTTCTAGAACACATTTAAAAGTGCTTTCTATTTATATCTGATATTTGAAGTATGTACAGGTAAGGGTTAAAAATACTGGCTTTTAGGAAATGTCGCTTCTTTTTTCTTCTGGCCAAGACATGAAAATACCGGTGGTCCAACCCTGTTCACCTAGGATAAAGGAAAAGGGACAAAGAAGTACAGAGAATGAAGCTGCATTGAATATAAAGGGGGTATGCCAATGGAAAGAACTAAGATAAGAGGTGGGGGAGAGATGATCGAGTAAAAGAATAGCTGAGAGGTGACAGATGACCGTCATGGGGGCACAACAGCAACAAAGACCAAGAGGCTTGAGGAAACAGAGAGTAGAGGAGCAGTGTATGTGACGGACTGAACCCGTGAGAGAAGGGAAGAGTCCGAGCAGGACCGGCGCTAGGCATGGACAATGTGGGCAGCTGCCCAGGGCCCTGCACTCAGGTTGAAAACATGGGACCCTGCTTCTGTGAGAAATGTCACACAATCAGTCAGCCCACCTGCTCCTCCAGTGCGCCCTCCCCAATCCGATCACATCACAAATGTATTTTTCAAGGGAGGTGTCGTGACCTCCCTCTTCCAAGGGTGTGGTGCCATTCCTGGGATTGAAGGGATGAGGAAAGGAAAACAATGGGTGGGAAGTGGGCAGCAGTAAAGCCAACAATTGTGTTGGCTCAAACGTCAGGAACAGGGCAGCACACCTTGCTAAAAAACCTGCCCTGAAGCCTTGCCTTTCTTTTCTGTTTTACATTGCCAGGCAACAAAGGGTCCCTTTATTCCAAAGACCAGCCGGACATAATCAGGTGAAGAGAGGTGGGTTGAGGAAGCAGCCAGAAAAGACTGACATGGCAGGGCAAGGTTTAGCAAAGCTCTTTCGCATGGGCCTGAAAGCACTGCACCAGGCTGCAAGGTCCAGGTATGGGCCACATCCATTGGCCTTACTGCAATTATCCAGTGATTTGTGGCCCAGGGTATGGGGGGGCCACTCTCCTTGGCCTCAGTGCTGGTGAAGTCCAAAAGGGATAAAACTTCCTCACCTGTACCACGCAGCACATCGATTAGTTTAATGGAAGTGTGGAGCAAGGTACAGATCCTGGCGTTGGCTCTAAATCCTGTGATTCTGTGCAAATCACTAAACCTCCCCATGCCTAAGAAAACCCTGAACTTTTGTAATGGGATTGGTACTGAGGTAAAGTACTCCCAAGACCTTGGGCTGAGTTTGTGCTATATAAAAGTGCAAAGAATGAACCATAACGCCATATCACAGTCACCTCAAATACTGGCACTGTGCATCATACATGACTCGTGAATCCCCTGCTGAATGGATGGGTGGAAGAGTGGGTGGATGGAAGAGTGAAAGGGATGATGAATGGATGGAGTGAAAGGGTAGATGGATGGATGAGTGAAATAATTGAAGAATGGATAGATGTATCAGCGGGTGAATGGGAGGATGAAAGGATAAATGGGTAGATGCTTAGATGGAAGTGACAAGAGAGTTCTTCTGGGGGGTTGCAATGACTTGCTTTGTGCCATAAAAGCTTTGATACAAAGTGGGGGGGTATTTTTACTTTCTAGCTATCCCTTGCCTATGTAGTGACATTTCTATTTTTGCCCTGTGTTTACTCGTGGCGTCTACATCATATGCATGACATTTTGAGTGCCACCCAACTAATACTTGAATGTTACAGTAGTAATTGTAAATTGTAGCATGTTTTGTTTTAAGTGTAATGTTCTAAGGAGAGCCTTACAGTGCCATGAGCTGTGCTTGAGGTGTATATTGACCTTGCAGCAATAGGCAAGGTGTCCAAAATAAACTAAGTAATGGTTTTTTCTCTGTACCTTCTTCAAGAGCGCTGCAGAGGAAAGCACCTTTGTGACCCCTGCCAGTCAGTGCTAGCCTCTCGCTATGGCAGACTCGTTGCAGCTCTATGCATTGCCTCCGTAAAGTTTGAGTCCCTATTTTAAGTCCTACTTTTTGATATACATATAATGTACCCCCTATAGTGGGTCCTCCACGGAAGTCCCCCCCCCTTTGTTTACCACCACAGCAAGAGCTATCTAGTAAGATTCCTTCAGCAATGCAATGCCAGAACTTCTTAACGCATTAACCGCGGCGGAACGGGCGTTCTAAAGGGTGGGCGGGCCGCGTCGGCCAATGGCCGACGGCAGCACTGGGTAGGTAGTGCTCCTGTCGGCCAACGGGAGCACGGAATGGGTTAATGACTCCTAGAGTATATAAGACCAACTCTCTGTGGATGAGTAAGGCGTCAACTTCCAGTTTCTAGCTAAGAAACTGACCAGTTCCGCAGTATTCTTGAGGCAAAACTAAATTGCTGATACTGTTTACCTGTCCAGTTGATACAAAGGCCTAAACTCTCATCTCATAGCAGGAATAAACACTCATGGCATACTAGTGCAACAAACACGCACACTTGCATGAACACAGTCACACCAAGCTGCCCACTACTTTATCCTTAAAACTGGCTTCACTAATGGTTTCAAAATAAGTGCATCATCAAACTTTTTTTCCAGTGACAGTGCAGGGGATTTATATGAAACTATAACTCTCACTAGCACAGACTTCTACCAGAGGAGGTCTCAAGTTGCTTCTTTAAACCGCGTGTAAGTAGTTCTGCTGTTATTTTCTTGCATTCTGGAACTTGTGTTTTCATTTTCCATCGTAAATGCAGCAGAACAAGATCCATTTGAAAGGAATAAATCAAATGATGTATAAGTATGAAAACCTGTAAGCACTCACATTTTAAACATCCTTTTTAATACTTTGGTGATTTTAACCCTTCTTTGATGTGTCCCCAGCAGTAGCAGCTCGTGGACGGAGTGCCGCTGGGCAGTGGGTGGGGCAGGGCAGGGGAGGGGGAGAGTGGGGGGTAGTAAACTCCGGCTTACGGCCGACCGGAGTAATGTAAATGAATAAATAAATAAAACTAATTTCATTTCGCGCGCTGTAACGCCAAATGCGTTTCAGCGCGTGCAATTACATTTGTGTTATTTATTTATTTGTATACATTATTCCGGTCGGCAGTGAGCCGGAGTTTACTAACCCTACACTGCCCCTCCCCCGCCCGACAGCCCCACGGCACTCCCTCCACAAGCCGCTACTGGTCCCCAGGGATTTTAAGTGGAAGCTTTTTCAATAATATATACAACAAGCCATAGTTGCTGATTATTTATCTTATGCAACTAACAACTAACAACTATTGACAAAGCCAATCGTCCTGACTTGTACGTATGATGTTACTTGTTGTATCATATATTTTTATTTATTTATTTGAGTCTTATATAGCGCATGGTTACCCTTGGGCATCCCAGCGCTTGTCAAGGAGTCCGTCAGACGAATGCAAAGCTATTCAGCGTGTTTAAGATGGGAAAAGATATGTTTTCAGAAGCTTCCGAAAACGAAGAAAGCAAGTCTCACGACGCAGCTGCAAAGGGAGCGAATTCCAAAGGGTGGCTGTATGCACCGAGAATCTCCTACCTCCAGTGCGAGCTTTATGAACTCTGGGAACCTGTAACAAAAGTTTTTGATCAGAGCGAAGAGCTCGTTGGGTTTATAAGGCACCACTAGCTTCCTTAAAGAAGGGGGTCCTTTCCCTTGAAGAATCTTATGGGCCGTACAGAGAGCCTTAAACTTGACCCTCTCTCTCACCGGGAGCCAATGCAATGCTTTTAAGGCGGGCTTAGCTGATTGTCGCCTTGATGTATTAGTCAGCAACCTGGCCGCAGCATTTTGCACCTGCTGCAGCTTACTGAGTGTGGCTTCCGGAGCACCCAGGAAAATAGCATTGCAGTAGTGAAGCCTGGAGATAATTAACCCCTGGATGAGTAACCTCCTTGATGACAAGGGGAGGAGGGGCAAGATTTTACAGGCTGAGCGAAGAAGCCCGAAACAAACCCCCGCCGTTTTCTTGGCCTGAGTTTTAAAAGAGAGATCCTGCTCCAGCCAGACTCCCAAGCTCTTGATCTCCTGCTTGGGGCTGGGGAGCTCCCCCAGGCAGCTGGGCCAGACGGACAAGGGGAGAGAGGGAGTCTTGTGCCCTAACAGCATAATCTCCGTCTTAGAACCGTTTAGTTTAAGTGACGATTCACTCATCCAGTACATTAGTCAGGCATAGGCGCAGCACGGCTGGATTCTTCTCCAATTGGGATAAAGCGACCACCAGCTGGGTGTCATCAGCATAGCTTACAATCTTTATCCCAAAAGGGGCCACCACATCCTCCAGGGGGGCCATATAGACGTTAAATAACGTAGGGCTCAACAAAGAGCCCTGTGGCACACCACACTGGAGGGGGATAGATGGAGACTTCTTGCTGCCTTCCCAGACCTGATAGGTACGGCCATGCAGAAACGACCTGAGCCACTGCAACGCAACTCCTGTAACCCCCACATTGGACAGCCGTTGGATCAACACTTGGTGGTTTACAGTGTCAAAGGCAGCACTGAGGTCCAGGAGGATCACTGCCACTGACCCTCCTGAATCCAAAATGCTCCTTGATTCCTCAACGACTGCCAAGAGGGCGGTGGATTTGGATGCAATGACAGAAACAGAAAAATACAAGTCGGGCGGCACACTATGGTAAGCACAGATGTGTACCCTATGTGTGTTAAACCATGCCCTTAATGACATAGGCTGCATTCTTTTTTACCGGTTGCATCCTTTTACCACAGTGATGCCATTCAAATAATATTTCGCAGCACTCTGGATTTTTTATCATGCCCTAATCTGGAGACAACATTTAACATTGAGTAATGAGGTCCATCTTTGTGAGACCTGTGCCTAGCTTTCCCGTTCTCTGTGGCTAATGCAATGCACTTAAAACAGCTTTAAAATAGACTGAATTATTTCATTTGAGTATTCATCTTTTTATCCATGTTACTGATATGCACACACAAGGTCCCTTGGTGGTACCAAAGAAGATTAGAAGTCCCATGATGTCCCTTTTGCGATGTCACTTCTTGTGATGTCATATGCAAATTAGAGGAGCCTCACATCTTCCCTTTCGCCTAAGCCCCAGAAATCCTAGCACCAGTCCTGCTCGCCCTCCTCCACCGAGCGGGCTGGCCTACGAAATGCAGGGTGGGAAGAGTCGCGCCCTTGATACACAGGAATGCTTCCAGACGAGCTGGTGCCGGTAGTTCAGTCTTCTCGACTTTCTCTTCGGTACAGGAAACCTGTGTCTGGGCGATCCAACACAAGGCCATAACATTTTGGAACCTCATTTCATTTGTTTCTCGTGTTCGTTTGTGTCGAAATGGACATTTCTTCCTGGTAATTTATTTGTGTTCAATAAATTCATTCTAGCGTAACTGAATAGATTATGACAGTATGAAATTAATATGTTTTGTTTTCTTAAATGTGATAGCGTTTTGCATCGTACTACAACAATCTTTGTACCGTGTTATTGTTTGTACGCTATCATATTCTGAAAACTGACAAACATTAGCAACTCAGCAGTAATTTTCCATTGCTGGGGTGCAGAACAGGTACAATAAGTACTGTCACGCAATCCACCACACTGGCCGGACTCACATTATTAGCCTTCTTTCTCTCTCTTCGTCGATGACCTTGCTCCCTTTCTACATCCATACTCTAAAACGATTTACAAGGTCAGAGAAATGAGGGAGATAACATTGCATCTCAGGTTCTCCTTCCCAAATCAATGACAACCTTGAATTTCCTGGCTCATTGGGAGAATTGTTCCGGTCCCAGGAAAATACACTAAATAAAGAGAGCAGCCCCTGTTAATGCACCTGGCAAACAAATACAAGATAGAAGATAAAGACATTGTACTGGAAATAAACAGCAGCTCTCTAGATGTTAATACAATTCAGCTCCGCGCTCCCATGCAACAGCAGCGAAGCCATGTTTTGCTGGTCTTTGTCGTCCTCTAGCGGTCATAATGAAAACAGAAGGCGAAAATCTGCAGACCCTCAATCAAATTGTTGGTGTACTGTAAACGTTTGTTTCTCTGACGTCTAGTAGCTAGGGCTCATTTCCTTGTGGCTAACGAGAATTATTCTTAAAGCATGTAGGCACATTTGTATAGCGTGCATTCAGCATTTGGTGTGAAAGCGTATTCAGCCTTTGGTGAGGCTTCGTGGCGTTTTCAGCAGTCCGTCGGCCTCCCATATCTGTATCTGAGGCAAACTGAGTAAAAACATAGAGGGCATATTACCAACAACAAGCGATATTTATCGCTAAATGGGCTTAGCGAGTTTTTTTTATCGCCAAGCATCGCCGGATGTTATCGTAGAGATAATGTGCTATTAAGAAAGTTTATCTCTAAAGCGATAAAATATCCGGCTATAGCGGCGAAAAGCGTGAATATCGCTGAGAATACAGTGATATTCACGCATTAACGCCATTAGGGTCTTAGCCATAATATCCACCTCCCATTGGATATAATGGCTAAGAACTGGTCTTAGCGCGAATATTTCCATCGCTACGCCTGCGTTGATAATAGGCGATAGCGATGTTAGCGACTGTTTTTAGTAGCTAACAGGTTGGGTAACAAACTGCTCGCTATCGCCTCAAAGCTGTCGCTAACATCAGTTAGCGACAGCTTGCTAGTAGGGCGATATAATTATCGCCGCTTAGCGGCCGATAATCTAATATCGCCAGGCTTGGTAATATGCCCCATACACCTAGATTCATCAATGTCCCGTTTTGCGAGTCCTTAATAGCGATTATTAAGGAATCGCTATTAAAGACTCGCAAAACAGGATGTAGAAATCGCAAAAATAATTGCGATTTCTACATGTTCCTTATTTGCGATTAGCAAATTGCTAATCGCAAATAAGGAATTCATTCTTATGGGCCTCAAGGCCCATAAGAATGAATGGGGAGTCATTCCTTATTTGCGATTTGCAATTTGCTAATCGCAAATAAGGATGCGATTTCAAGGGTGCCAGGGGCGTCCAAAGGACACCCTGTAGCACCCCTGAAATGTAAATTTAGCCTGATGTTGCGCACACACATGTCCAGAGGACATGTGTGTGTATAACATACCACTTAGAAAATTGCACTAAAGTGCATTTTTCTACGTTTTCGCTATTTACCACGAAGTCAGACTTCGCGGTAAATAGCAGCCAGAAATAGCGAATTCACAAATAATAAATAGTTAATGAATTGCATTTAAGGAATCTCAAATAGAGATTCCTTAAATGCAATTCCTCGCAAATATGCGATTTCGCAATTAGCGATTTTTGCATTTGGGATGATGAATCCCAAATGCAAAAATTGCGCTTGCAAAGGGCCAGATTCTCAGAATCTGGCCCTTTGCGAGCCCATTTTTCAATGATGAATCTGGCTGATAGTCTTTATAAAACATCTGCAAAATATGTATGCATAGTTTATTGGGTAGGGCTCTAGTACAGAAGTCATAATTAGAGGCACATAGAATATACAGGATGACATTTGTTAATCCCCCCACCAATTTTTTCCTGATTTTGCTAGCTTCAGAACTTTGTGTACTTTGCCACTGCTCACGGTAGTAAAGCGTGTCCGTTTCCACTTGAAACAGCCGCTGTGTATTGGAATTCTCTAATGAGCTTATAAAACTTCCTTATAAGTCCAGTGTAAATGGTACACAGAATACATCTGTGGCATGGAAGGTTAAATCATTGCCCCTTGCCTCCAGTTCCAGTTCCTGCTTGTTACATTCTGATTGAGTGACACCGCAGCTGGCTGGGTTTTCCCCCTGGGGTTTTCCCAATTGTGTTTTCCCACTCACCGTTCTTACCGCCAACAGAAGCCTTGCTCACCACAGAACCTACTTAATGCAGGCCACATTGAGACCATGCAGCGGACACGTGCAGACAAGCTTGTGTGCGCCCTCCATGATTGAACTGCACCCAGTGCCACAACCCATGGCCCTTCTGCCCCCAAACCTACACCCTCGCTGAGCTCTACACCATTGATACCAGATGCCGCAACAAACACTGCCAACCTGCCTACCCATGCTCCACGGTATGACCTTTCACCTGCACCCAATGCCACTTCTGCTGCCACTGCACACACACCAGCCCACAGATGACCCCCAACCCCAAACACACCACAGACACCACCTGAAAAAAAACATCAACTTGCATGTGCCCTTTATAACACACGCTAACCGTGCAAGCATTCGACTGAATTATCGGACCTCATCCACACCCTTGCACCAGACATAGGGCCCGATTCACAGAATGAACTTAAGACTCAATCCTAAACTTACTACTATTTTGGTATTCACAGAATGCACTTACTACTTTTGGCATTCACAGAATGCACTTACTACTTTTGGTATTCACAGAATGAACCTACTACTTTTGGTATTCACAGAATGAACTTACTACTTTTGGTATTCACAGAAGTTAGGATTTTGTCTTAAGTTTGTCTTAAGACAAACTTAAGACAGACTTTAGACAGACTTAAGACAAACTTAAGACAAACTTAAGACAAAATCCTAACTTCTGTGAATACCAAAAGTAGTAAGTTCATTCTGTGAATACCAAAAGTAGTAAGTGCATTCTGTGAATGCCAAAAGTAGTAAGTGCATTCTGTGAATACCAAAATAGTAGTAAGTTTAGGATTGAGTCTTAAGTTCATTCTGTGAATCGGGCCCCCAGTCTTCCTCACTGAGACCTGGCTCAACCCCACGTCTGCCCCCAGATACTGCCACAGTGATCCCCAATAGATATAAAATCACTCACCAGGAAGGCACCCACAAGCCGGGAGAAGGAACAGCCATCATTCACATAGAGTATACAGTGTACCACCACCACCGACATGACCAGCACCCCCTAGGAACATCTCAACTACAAGCTCCACACGGACGACAAGACAACCATCAGAGGCACCCTCATTACTGACCCTCAGGCCCACACTCCAGCTTCTGCAGCAACATTGCATACTTCATTTTACCCTAGCCTTAGACTCCAAGAACTACATCTTCATAGGTGACCTAAATTTTCACATTGACGCCCCCAATGACAAAAACATCATACACCTCCTCAGCAGTATGAGCAGCCTCAGATTCGCTCAGATCACCACGACCCTACACACACTGCAGGACACGCGCTGGACCAAATTTTCACCTCCAGCAACCAGGTGAAATACAGGCATGTCACAGACGTCACGTGAACCAATCACTCCATTGTCTACTTCAGCATCTCTAATCCCCACACTGCCACCCTCAAGATAACCAATGCCCCCCACCAGAGGTGGAATAAAATCTCACAGACCAACTTGGTGAATGCCCTCAACAACTTTAACCCTGCTACTGCCACCTACCTCAAACAGGAAGTGAAAAACATCAACACCTGGATCACCAATTGCTCAGACAATTTTGGCCCCATCAAGAGCAACATCCAGAGGAAATCCTCTAAAAAGCTAACTGGTACATACAAGAACTCAGAACAATAAAACGAGGCAGCAAACAGTTGGAGAGGAGATGGTGCACCAGCAAGGACACCTCTGACAGGGCAGCCTTCAAGACGTCCCTCAACCTATATCACCGCTTGCTGAGAGCAACAAAGAGGACAACCAGTGCCACACACATAAAATAAGAGCCAACAACACTGAGGAACTTTTCAAAGTCGTTAAGAAATTCTCCAAACCGGCTGCCAGTGAAAATATCCTCACACCTTTACAGGAGCTGTACAACAACCTCACCCACTTCTTCCACGACTAGATCGCAACCATATACAGAAACCTCGAACCCCAACCCACATTTCTGACTTCCTCACAGATACGCCACCACCATAAACGGCATGAACAACACACTGACCACCTGGAACATCCTCTCCACCCAGGTCACCACCTCCACCACAAAATCCATCCACTCTGGAGCTCCCACAGACCCATGCCTGCACCACATCTTCAACCTTGGAAACCAAAGGATCGGCCAGGTACTTACCACCCTACTCAATACCTCTATCACCACCGCAACATTTCCCGACACCTAGAAACATAACAAAGGCAGGCCACTACTCAAAAAACCCTCTGCCAACCCCAGCAGACTCAAAAAGTATCAACCAATCTCCCTGCTCCCATTCCCAGCAAAGGTACTGGTAAAGATCATCAACAATCAACTCATGACACACCTGGAGCAAAACGAGCTACTCAATGCCTCCCAATCCGGCTTCCACAGCAATCACAGCACCAAAGACTCCCTGTTTGTAGCCACCAACGACATCTGAGCCCTCCTCAACAAAGGAGAAACAGCAGTTTTGATCCTCCTCAACCTCTCAGCAGCCCTTGACACCGTATCCCACCACACACTGATCGAAAGACTCCACCAAATCAGCATCCAAGGTGACACGCTCAGATGGATCACCTCCGTCCTCACCAGAAAAACCCACTGGATCCACCTCCCATCTTTTACCTCTGAACCCATGGAGATCACGTGCGGTGTCCCCCAGAGTTCGTCCCACGCTCTTCAACACATATATGACCCCACTGGCCAACATCGTCAGATCCCATGGTCTCAACATAATTTTCTATGGATACAACACCCAACTCATCCTCTCACTCACCGACGACCCTACCACCACCATAACTAAATTCCAAGGATGCATGACAAAATTTGACGACTGGATGAAGAACAACTGCCTGCAGCTGAACACAGACAAGATGGAAGTACTGATCTTTGGCAAAAGCAGCAACAAACAGAACAATTCCTGGTGGCCATCGGATCTAGGATCCGCACCCATACCCTCCAACCACACCAGAGACCTCGGAATCATCATTGACAACAAGCTCACCATGAACTCACAGATCAATGCCGTACACATGAGATGCACCTTGACAGAAGCCCTCATCACCAGCCGACTGGAAGACGGGAAAGTCCGCTAAGCAGGAATCATAGAAGGGTGAGAGTGCCTTCAAGGGGATTTGTTTAGAAAAACTTGATTTATTTAAACCAAATTAAGGGGATGAATTAATGATCCCTGTGTGAATTCAATCTTTCTGAAAAAAATAGATTCACATAACAACATGAAACAATTCAAAACTACAATTACGTTAGACACAACCACAAACAAGGTGTATAGAAAAAAGTTTTCATCAGACAAAAATTCAATCGATATATACAGTAAAAAATAGGTCTGAAGGTCTATAAATGATATGTAAATATACAACACAACAGAACCTAAAAGCACCTATCCAAAAAGTACAATAAATGATACAAAAGGAAGAGGTGTAGGTCGACGTTTCGGTCTCTTTAGAGGATGCTTATTGAGACCATCTTCAGGACTGAGGTCAATTAAAAAACTGTATAGTGACAGACTGTACCCTTAATTGAAATCAGGATGTTTGGAGTTTATTCATACGGACGAGCGTCCAGACTGTAAAGAATTTCAAGGTCTTTTCTGTGACCCACATAGGACTTCGTTGCGGATCTGCGTTAAAATAATCACGTTTCTGCACCGTATGCAAACCAGGATTGAGGCTTATATTGGAAGTAATTAATTTGGATGCCCGCTTAAAACGGAGACTTGCACGCATCGGTAGACGGCTGCTCCGCTACCTAATATTCCAGCACTCTGAGATCTGGCATACGGTAAATAAACTCAAGCACTCCGAAAGACGTGTGCATTCCATCTTGCCATTCTCGGACGTCGGATCACTAATTAAATACGTGCACAACCCTTCATGTGGTGTAGCTGCGTTAGTCTATTGAAGACTTTGAAATTCTTTACAGTCTGGACGCTCGTCCGTATGAATAAACTCCAAACATCCTGATTTCAATTAAGGGTACAGTCTGTCACTATACAGTTTTTTAATTGACCTCAGTCCTGAAGATGGTCTCAATAAGCATCCTCTAAAGAGACCGAAACGTCGACCTACACCTCTTCCTTTTGTATCATTTATTGTACTTTTTGGATAGGTGCTTTTAGGTTCTGTTGTGTTGTATATTTACATATCATTTATAGACCTTCAGACCTATTTTTTACTGTATATATCGATTGAATTTTTGTCTGATAAAAACTTTTTTCTATACACCTTGTTTGTGGTTGTGTCTAACGTAATTGTAGTTTTGAATTGTTTCATGTTGTTATGTGAGTCTATTTTTTTCAGAAAGATTGAATTCACACAGGGATC
The DNA here is from genome assembly GCF_964261635.1 of Lissotriton helveticus. Lineage (NCBI taxonomy): Eukaryota > Metazoa > Chordata > Amphibia > Caudata > Salamandridae > Lissotriton > Lissotriton helveticus. The sequence goes on along the minus strand of NC_136058.1, from coordinate 195,142,467 downwards.
ATTAATTCATCCCCTTAATTTGGTTTAAATAAATCAAGTTTTTCTAAACAAATCCCCTTGAAGGCACTCTCACCCTTCTATTACAATCACCCAAGCCCTCAAGGGTAGTCTGGGTTGCTCACTGTTTGTAATTATGCAGGAATCATGGCACACATTCTACAGAGACTTCAGCCCATACAGGACTTCATACCCAGATTCATCTTTGGCTTTCCTCGATGAACCCACATCACACCCCACCTCAGAAAACTCAACATGCTCCCCGTACAGAAGAGATGCCAATTCAAGCTGCTGACCCATGCACACAAGGCTCTGCACAACCAAGGACCCACCTACATTAACCACGACCTGATCTTCCACCAACCATCGAGAAAACTATGCTCTGACTCCCTTTCACTTGCCTATACTTCCCGCATCACAACAAAGACCTGGAACAGCCTCCCCACTCACCTCCAGACCATCACCTAATTTCTAGAAATCTGAATGGCCGTCAAGACCTGGCTGTTCAAATAAGCCTCCAGGGCCTGCAAGTGCCTGGATACCCTATTGGGCGATTAGTCGTGCTTTACAAATCCTCACTGATTGATTGAAATGTCATAGTGGTCTGCAGCATGACCGTACACCACTGACATATGTGACCCAAAATGACATTGCTGTCAGGAGCACCAATGCACTTTGCCTAGCCTGCAATTAAAATACAGTAACACATGGAAAAGGAAATACTCTTTGTCATGTTGAAAAAAGCATATTTTATATATTCATAAGTCATGTCTAAAGTGTGCTTTGAAAGCCCTCACGGCTGGGTGCTAATGTACTAAAATAGGGTACATGCCATTTTGGGCTTTGTGTGCCTTAACAATGAAATACAACCCAAACGTTACTTTCACTGACTACACTGTGCTGAAAGTTTCCACGAACAAACCTAGGTGTAATTAGAATATTTGTTCTACATATCCACCAGAGAAAATATGAGGGAAGTAATTCAGAGCTATCTCCTACTTAATTTTCAAATTCTGATTTAATTGTGAAATCAGATTTTTAATAACTTTAGTAAAAAAGTAACTTTGTAAAAAAGTACTTTGTGCTGCCTGAGCCAGAATTGGCTTCAATCCAGTTCTGTCACTCATCATACTCCAGAGGTAGAATACATATATGTGATTTGTATATTTAAAACCCTGGCTCAGAATACAATTGCCTGCTTCTAAGCTTAAGAGGTCAAGGTGGTGTTAACTACTGTCCGCTTAGCAGGGATTAGGTATCTGGGAGTGGATAGGAATATCTGATAGAACAAAGGAGAGCCTCACCACTTTGTCCATTTCATCCCAGGGACCCTCCTAAATAGCCAGGTTCCAGCCACAGTGGCAATAACAGCCAGTTTGCACCCTGTGAGGTGAGAGGGGAACTCTTCTAAATAGGGAAGTGACAAGAGCTGAAGGCATGGATGGCTGGTGGCCGACGTATTCTGGCAGTTTCAAATCGAGGCTCCTCTGTAACTTGACAGAAAGACACGGAAATGCTGCAAAAGGAAGTGGAATCAACAACAAAGTTTCCAGGACTTGGTAGGAAACATCCTTCAGTCACTGGCTATGTCACAGCATAAATTTGGCACTTCACTGCCACCTCCTCACAATATTCCTGAACCTGGGACGACAACACCTGAAGAAGAGAGCCCTGCTGGGAGAAAGAAGACTCTTGACTTCTTCTGAAAAAAGAGGACTCAAGAGACTTAAGGAATCCTGACTCTTGCTTGCACTAGAGACTGGAAATGCTCCCCAAAGGTTAAGTGGTTAGCTTCCTGGTTGCCTGTTTCAGGGACACAAAAACCAGAAGGGCTCCAATCTCCAAGAGGACCCACCCAGCTAAAGAAATCTGCACCCTTCAGGAGTCCTGACTGGAGAGAGACCTGTTGCCAAGAACACTACCCAGAAGAGTTAGGGACTTAAGAACTGACCAGAAGGAACTTTCCCAGCGGCTGGCGAAAAGTGAGACTCTGCCATTTTTTCACCTCTGGAGGACTATAGCAAGATACTGGAGTTATCATGACGTCGTGACAGATATAAATCCCAAATTACGGCACCACCCGCGAGGTTCACAGCATCAGGCGCGGAGTCCAACAGACCCACAAAGAACAGTACCTTGGAAATGATTAAAATAAAAATGTCGCATGGAGTCGGGCAGGGGATGCTTAGTCGGCGTCGAGCGGCGTCTCTTCCTTACGACCCCAGGGGAGGTGAAGCCTCTGTTCCTTATTGTGTCAGGGAGGCTACATCACCACGGCGGCGAGGTGTCTGGTCCTTATGATGGTGCAGTGTCGATGGATTCGGAAGTCACCCACATTGAGTATCGGCTCCTCATTGATGAAGCACCAGAGCCTGAGTCAATGTGGCCCGGTGTCAGCAGGCGTCAGGCCTTCCGCGCAAGTCAGGGTGGTGCATCGTGCTCTTCACAAGTGGTGCCCACGGCTTCGATGCAGGCTAGGCTGTTGCCTGCCAATGTGTGTGTTGCAATTTCCTTATGTGGCAGCTGAAACAGCAGTTCCAGAGGCTGAGAGACAGAAGAAATGAAGTCTTTGTGTCCCTGAGACTTCAGAACAGGAGGCAGGCTCAGTATCAAGCCCTTGGAGATCTTCTTCCTCAAGCAGATAAATGGCAATGAGAATGTAAAGTTGGTCATTTAACTAATGAGGAAGATCCTTAATTTTCATATCCTGCTCAATTCCTCTGGTACCTTTGAGCCTGAATGGTCTTATCCATATAGATTCACCAATGCATTCACAATTTAAGCATGTAGATTACTCAGTAAAGTTAATGGGTTTCACATAGACTGCTGATGTAAACCAGCTTTATTAGCCCTACCTGAGCACAATCTATGCAAAGCATATAGTACCAATGTACGAGAATAGGAAAATATTGGAGCTTTTTATTTTTCTTTCTGATTGGCCGCTAGTCAAAAATACAATGAGGCAGATTTACAAGCCCCTAGCGACACAGCGGCGGACTAAAGAATGTGCCACATTACAGCCCATTTACAACGTAACGCATCTAAGGAGATGCGTCATGTTGTAAAGCCTTGCGTCATATTATACCTGATTCTGGTATAATGTATGCAGGGTGGGCATTCCCAGGCAGGAAAGCCTCATAGAAGTGATGCAGTGAAATCTACAAGATTTCACTGCTCCACTTCTAGGACGCCACTGCGTCAAAACCTTATGCCTGCTTGAAGAAGGCGTAAGGAGTGATGCAGTACAATAAGTATAGGCCTCCCATGCATTGCTGGAGTTGCGTCATGCATGCAACACTACTCCAGCAATGCGTGACTTTTGCCCCAACAGATGGGTCAGATATTTCTGACACATCTGTCGATCCTTGCACCATGGTGCACCGTATTGAAAATACGATGCATCCATAGTGGCACTAGGGTATCGCAGGCTGGTGCTGTCATGTATTCCTATAGGTTCTGAATCGATCCCCCTATTCCTGACCCTATTCTGGTTAAACAAACCAACAAGTTAACTAGCAGTCAGCCCATGAGGCAGAAAACCCCCATGATGCAGATACCGTTATCTGACGCAGTCACACTATGGCACAGGAACGTGTTATCTGATTAGGTCATAACGCTTGCGATCTAATTAGACAAGCGACATTCCTCCAGCCCCTGATTAGGCATACAGAGTTCTCATAACAAATCAAACCTATGACAACCTGGAAAATCCGTGCGGCCATTGTTTTGATTTCACAGAGAACTTCAGCAAAAGAATGTGCTAACGACCTGGTCGTATGACATCTTTATTGACGTATCTATGTCCATCCTTACGTCAATCTCGGCACCTTAAAGGTATAAATATTACCGATCTTGCCCTATGCAAACACACGGTGGTGACGAGACGGAGCAGCCATACTTGCCGAAGCCCAGAGCAGAGCAGACCCCGCTGGCAACAGCCCCGCCTTCCTGACGCGCTGAGAACGAGACGCGCTGCTTTCTCCTGCCGAGAGACCCAGCACCGGCGCTTCCGGGTAGCCCTCGCAGGCAGCCTGGAATATCGAGAGCAGAGAGAGAGATACCATCCCTCATTCATCCTAACTTCCAGGTACAGAACTGAATGACCCCTCACAGAGAATTCTTAAGTTAGTCACTTGGCAAAACCAAACTTAACTTAAACTGTAACTTTCTATTCCCGCCCACGCATCAGGCTTAGGTCAGGTACACGGGGTAGGCGTATTTAGAAACACCAGTTGAGTACGTTTAGTCAAATGTATATGTGTATGTAATATATTTTATTCATTTTAAACATCATATGGCTTAGAAACCATATCAATGTTTTTAGAGTATTATTTTATACTATTGCTTTTAATGTATGCACTTTACTTAACTATAAGTATTGCAATAATATCGATCCATTTCTCTTGTATGAGAAAAGAGACTGATCAATAAATAACACCTTTTTATTGAACACGCCCGTCTCTTCCTTTTCTCTACAATCTGATGAGACTAAGAATGCACGTACTGACTGAGTAAAATAAATTGCCTTTTGTTCACACGACTCTCGAGATATACTCTTGATTAGGGGAGAGCAAAGTTGTCATGTTCTATGGTTGTCAGAAACTAAATCCGTTCTTGTCTAATCAGGGAAGTTAAGTCCTACCTGAACATTCGAGAAAGTTTCTAGTGAACTCTGAGCTAAGCTGGCAAACCCAAAACTTTAAGTCTAATATCGACAGTAGTAGACCTAGTTAACGTCTGATCTAGGCCTTTACTATTGTAGGTATTATTCCAATGCGCAGAGCCTATTGGGATGATAGGAACTACACTACATGGCGCCCAACGTGTTTGGAAAGGGCGATAAAACTAACGTAAGACATTTAGAGTAACTCAGTCGTGCTTTCTCACTCAGACCCCTTTTCCCATAATACTCCAAAGACGTCTGGAGTGGGTGAAAGGTTATATCCTCCAAAACCTCGCAGGAGGGAACTCCTATGTATGGTTTTTGGTATAGTCAACGTTGAAGGATACACTGTTCCAAATTATTGTGCATCTAATCCTTTGTTTCCATAAGAAACCTGATCTGCAAACAAAAGAAATAACCATCCTGTCGGTAAAATGGACAGTGATGAAGAAAGAGAGACAGTTAGAATAGCAACTGAACTCGCAGCAGCTGATGCTACTATGCAAGACGCAGACCCGGAGATAATACTCATCCCGGTCATCAAAAGGAAATCTATAACCATAAAACTTATAGAAAATGGACTGACACCTAGAGGTGGTACAGTCATATTCGTAATTGAGGCACACGAATATCGGCAGACAGAGGTATACTATTCATGGATAAATTTTCCAGCAGCAAATCCTGTAACAAAGTACTTCCACTATTACAAAATAGAGGAACCTCCTGAAACGTACACTCCTTTCGAGGAGGTGGAAGTACCACTCAAATTTCAAGAGCATTTGCTCTTATTTGATGGCGCCCTAAAACATAATAATCACATCACCAGGCTCGGTCCTTCAGGTAGACCAGGAGCAACGTGGCCGGTCCTAGCCGGATACACACCACATCCAGACATCGAAAGAATGCCTGCACCAGAGCTTTTAACGCAGCTAAAACAATTAATAAAAATACATAGACAATTAGTCCAGTATGTGATGCGGACTTCAACAATTCAGCCAGCAATTAAAATTCCACAGCTGACCCCTCACCAGGGGAACACAAATAAAATTACACCACAGAACATCCAGTCCTGCCTAGGTAAAGTGCCGGCTAAACGGGAACAAATACCATTCTGGCTAGCGCAAAAGATCACCCAAATAGAGGCGGTGTTTCCAGACACCACCCCGCTAGAAAAACACAGGATTCTGACTATCTGTCTTCCAATGGGAATCGCACCACACATTGAGGACTGTGACACTTGGGGTACAGTCTTTGCTTCCATCTACACAAAAACGCACGGTGTTCCATCCATTTCGGTAATACCAGATGTGCTAAAACAAATTCAAGACAAATACGGTCCAGAACCTGCCTTAACTCTTGGTATGAAATTACTAAAAGACTTCAAGCAGGTCTCGGCTATATTATTAGCCAACATAAAGGGAGAAGCAGCAAACGTGGTGATCCGCCAGAGGTTAAAAGAGACAGATATAGCAGACCAACCAGCTGAAATTGCCAGAATCATAGAAAAATCCTATGAGGAACTAGGTAGAGATAGTTTAGGTGGAATACCAGTAAAACCGCAACTGACTGAAAGTCCTGAAAAAATATTTTTTAATAATAATTCACCAAAAAAGAACTGGGATGGAAACAAACAATCCAATCCTAAAGAAAAGAAATTCCAGTCCAGGGGAAGGTCTCCTAGGCGAAGGGAGAAATCTCCGAACCAAAGACACAGGTCACCTCAGAGTGACCCCTCTGGGAAAAGATATAACCTTAGAAATAGGGATAATATAAAAAAGCCTGATAGATATCAAGACATTGATACACGTCCCTCTCAATCTTTTCAGACTTCCTCGCAGAAATCGGAAAGAAGAGGACGATCAGAACAAAGAGAAGAGCACGCCAAGTCCAAAGACAAGGAACCTGCTCAGCTAAAAAAGAAATTACAATTTCCAAAAAAGAAGGTAGCCAGCATTAAAATAGTTAACAATGCCGAGAATTCTGAGGACACAACTGAAAAACGGAGAAAGGGCTCAGACGATGCTAGACAGCGCAGCAGAAGTGAGCATAGCTCGCAAAGCCCTTATGAATCATCTGGAGACAGTGGACACGAATGAATACCTTCAAGTGGAAACTGCAGACACCAGAGTTAGCAAACCTCACAAAATATACGAAATAACATTGCGTATAGAGGGGGATAAGACTAGAAAAATAAGGGGACTATTTTGGGATAATCTCTCCAAGGGCTATGACATCCTTCTAGCTGAAAAAGACTGGCCACCAGAGTTTGTCAGGGAGTGCCCTCATGGCGAAGAAATAATTATGCCTGCCTTCTCAAATCATATCCCAATTCATAAAAAATACACACTTGCTAGAAAGTGGGCAGTGGCTCTAGCTCCTGCTTTATATAAAAATCATGTAGGATGGGATGAGGACTCTCCTCCTCACAAAATCCAGTTAAAATCACAACCTGCTGCACAAAGGCAGTACCCAATTAAGCAAGAAGCTAAAAAACAGGTAAAAGAAATACTAGATCAGCTAGAATACCAGGGGGTGATTGAAACTTGCACCTCACAAATGAACAACCCTTTGTTTCCGGTCTCCAAACCAGACAATTCATACCGTCTAGTTTTGGATTACCGACACCTTAACACATGTTGCAAAACTTTTGCAGTGCAAAACTCACATAGTGCTGCACTAATGAATAACATAGTGCGCAAAAAATACAAAACAACCTTAGACATCTCTAATGGATTCTTTTGTCAAAACATAGCACCGGAGAGCAGATATTTAACTGCATTCTCAATAAATGGCACTCAAAAACAATTCTGTCGGTTAGCCCAGGGGTACAAGAACAGCCCGGGAGTATTCTCAGCGAGAGTAACAGAATTACTACAAATATATGATGATGAAGCATTATCTTATGTCGACGACATATACTTAACAGATGATGACTTGGATACTCACTTGAAGAGAGTGAACACCATAATACTTGGGTTCGCAGCAGAGGGTTACAAATTCAACTTTAAAAAATCCAGAATTGCCCATCTGAAAGTCCTGTTCTTAGGATATGAATTATCAAGTGAAGGCAAAAGCCTGGCGGACAATTTCCTAGAGAAATGTGCCGTAATCCAAGCACCTAGAACACTAAAAAACCTACAGTCAATTCTAGGCTTCCTAAATTTCGGAAGAACATACATTGCAAATTACGCAGAAAGGGTTAAACCCCTTTATGATCTGATAAAACCAGATTTTAAAAGATCCAATTGGACTCAAATACACACAGAAATTCTGAGATCCTTACAAACAGACATGCTAATTAAAACAAAATTAGAAACACGTGACAATACACGCAATCTTGTGATTCGAGTCATCCCAGGGAGATGCGGATTCACATACCTGACCTCTAATGAGGGAGATAAGGTACCAATTGCATTCAAATCACACTTGTACACAGAAGCTGAACAGAAGTTCAGCAATAAAGTAAAAATTGTTAATGCAGTTCAAACCGCAATAGCTAGAGAAAAAGATCAAGCTGACGGTAGACATATCACAGTCAGAACAGCTGAATCAGCCTTTGAGGCATTAACAACACCATGTAATTTACCAACAACAACATTGGATCCGGCATGGATACAATGGGTGAATTCAATCACAACGGACAAAGTATACTACTACTTTGATCCAGAACTAGAAGAGTTTAAAAATTTAGAATATGAAAAAATATTCCCTCTGCCAATCGACATTCTGCCTTTACGACATTACGCCTGTGTAATTTATACAAACGGACATGCTCAACCCTCCGTTTGGGGAGAACAAGCATACAACCCCACATGTGAGATTACAAAAGAAGTGTGGCGCGGAGGTAAACTAAGACCTCTATTAACAAAAACACACTCAGTAGAAACTAATTCAGAACAACAAACTGAGATATTAGCTTTGAAAATGGCGCTAGATAATGCGGATCGCGAATTCCCGACACTTATAGTGTCTGATTCATATTACTGCGTCAAATCATACAACAAGGATTTGCAGACATGGATTCAAAACGGTACAAAGATGACAGTGATGCACCAATAAAGCAGAAACTGCTATGGGAACAAGTAGCTCTTTTACAGAAAGAACTACCAAAGACTCACGTGACACACTCACTGAGTCATCAACGTGATGGCGTTCACGTTGCAGGGAATTCATTGGCTGAAACAGCCACAGCGGCAGCCACTAAATCGGCTCCCGTAGTTCAAAAAAAGCGTACATTAAAATACATTGACGGTGAAACAGTGCTGGCGGTGAAAACGTCATCAAAAGGCGACTGCTCAGCGCTACCGATCAACTATCCACTCAATTATACATACATAATCGATGCAAACTCCGTCCCTTTTGCTCGAATCCCTGGAGTGGGGGATAGAGTGATTCCAAACATGGACAGGAGAAACTTGTTAATCGCAGACGCACATATGGGCGAGGGTCTCAGACACCTCAAACTAAAAGATTCTCTGGAAGAATTACAATCAAGGTACTGGTGGCCAGGCATGAGCCTGCACCACACCATGTTTGTAAAAAACTGCCCAAACTGCAACAGAGATCGCAGTGGGGAGGGAAACAGTGTAATACCTCGTCGTTTCACTCCAGAAAAAATCAACAGTAAAAAGCAAGGCTTGCGATTAACATATACAGGCTAGTTTCCACTTATAATGTAGATCACCAGCACTCGGCTGACGTCTGGACTGTTATACAAAGATTAGCGAGTCTAAATGGCATATACGCTAAGAGCATGCTACGTTTGACCATTGTTTTCACTCTAGCCCTCCAGCCTGATGGGAAACATGGCCAAATGAGCATAGCACAGCGGGAATCTTCTCACTTCCTTCCTGAGGGATACGGGATGGTGTAAAGAAAAAACCAAGGCATAAAGCAATCTATAACGGAAAGGATATTAGGTTCGGGAGCTGGGTGGGTCAAACATCTAATAAGTGTCCAACGTAGTCTAAATAACTTGCCAAGAAATTCTCTGAAGGGATTCAGTGCGTACGAATTATTATTTGGAATTAGGATGTTGATCTCTGACAATGATAGTCAGACTTCAGTGGTGAAAGAAAAAAGCTTTGATATCAAAGACCGTTTGGCTATTTTACAGGACTTAAACAAAACAAGAAAAGACCTGAGCAACATAAAGTTGAAACAACAGCCAACAACCACTGAAGAACCACCACCTGTCCCAGCAAGACCTGTCTGGATTCCAAAAGTCGGGGATCTAGTCAGGGAAAAGATCGCGGTAAAGAAGGAATTTGGGCCTTCTTACAGAAAAACAGTTCCTGTCTTGTCTGTCAACGGGACAAGATCAGTTGTACTACCGCCACTTGCTGGTAAAAAGGAGAACCGAGTTGTATCCATCGACCTGGTAAAACCACAATCATGTGGCCGATAACAAACAGTAGGCCAAGTGGACTCCCAATAAGTAGCAGAACACCAAGGTTTGCTACCAGTACAGAGGTCCTATCGAAGAGGCTCATCACATTCGAAACGCCTACAGAAGAACAACAAGGACTATGCAACAATGCAATAGAACTAAGACCTCTGAAAACCCAAATAAAAACATTTAGCAGAGACACACCAATCTATAATGAAGTACCGAGTGAAAACGCAAGAAACAATAATCCTGAAGCAATTGGAACAATTGACAGAACTGCATCCGGCTACTTCATAAACTTCGATGATTCCTCTGAAAGCCTCAGTGAATCAAAGACACAGCCATCATCAAAATCCTTTAAAGATAAAGCTAAAGAACTTTTGAAACAACTAAAAGAAACATATCTGATTTCTCCATGGATTGAATTTTGGGTGGGTTTTGGTGCATTTATCCTCATACTTTGGCTCATCATGATACTAACTTTGGGACGCTTCATTGAGGGAAAATATGCTAAAATGGACACAGCAAGTCAGAAAATCAACTTGATCCTCAAACCACACGCATCTTCACACGTCGAGAAAAGAGAACTTTCTTCAGTCAACTTCACAGCCAATCCGATACCGGGTGGGGTAGCATGGGACAACACTGACTACGAAATCTACGGTCCGGTGGAAATCCTGAAATATCCACACCAAATTAAGATCTCATTGAGTGACTTTGTAAAACCAAACTCATTTGCTGATGATTGGGACTTCGAAAGCATTAATAATATGATGTCTGACTTAGTAATGTCTGCTAAATTTACCAAACATGATTATTTGCAGGGTTCTACAAATTATGATAGTATGTATTGCTACAACCACTATGGTAACCCTTTTTTACATAGATCTGCACAACCTAGAAATGTTTTAAATTATAATCAATGGGAACATTGTGCAACGCCTCCGAAAGGAAGCTCAAGAACCTTCTATGACAAATATTCATACTTTTCAGGTTTTAACACAAGTAATGCTGAAACATTTTATTTCAAATTGTCAAACAAGACAGGGACCAAGACCATGATAACCAACACAAAATTGATATATTCAGATTCATTCTTTGAAAAAATGAATACTTTTGGTTTTGATTATTGGGACAAAAATGTTGAATTGAAAAGTGTTTGGGGTACAAAAGATTGGCAAGTACAGGGTATAGAATCACTGTTTAGAGCCTGCATGATCCCAGAACAAATTATATTTTTAAATGACACTGTCCAACAAACCACCTGTCTTGGCTTAGCCAAAATCAAAGACTTAAATAAACCGTCTACTCCAAAGCCAACAATGTTCAGCAATAGCTCTGATACAGATGAAGAGATAGACGTAAACCATATATTGAACCAAAACAGAACACATCCAAATTGGAAACAGTGGTTGATCTGGCCCACAGATACAAATAACTGTCAAGACAGATTCCTGAACAAAACACAGGGGTTCAAAATGACCAGGCCAGACCCTAGATATCCCCAAAGACATCACCCAGGGATAATAACAACCTACAGTGTGGGCAAATTGTGCCTTCAATGGCTACAAACTTCCACACTGGCAGAAATTAAGCAACACCTAACTTTACTTACTGATGGTGCTGACTTGCGTGATTTCATTATGGGACCACGCAAACAGCGTCAAAAACGTTTCATAGCAGCCTCTGTATATGCAGCATACAATGAGGCCTGGAAGGTTACTCAAATTAAAACAGCAGAGAGAATACGGGAAATTGACCGTATTCATTTGGAAAAATCGCTTTCTGTAGTGGACAATGGGTTAATGACTCTGTCCTCCAGAATTTTTTCTTTGGACAGCATTGTGTCTTCAGCAATCGACATATTATCGCAAGACTTACTGTTGTTACAACACGGTCAGTCACAATTGCGTTCTATTGTACAGCTTGGCTGGACGTTACAAAATCTGCGTTCAGGCTATGTGCCTTGGCGTTTAATCAACACAACGTCACTATTCCAAATCTTTAACCTTACTGATAGACAAATCAGTATGGCCCAGAAGGGTGCTGATTATACAATCCTGAGCATTGAGAAACTTGAGAGATTACCAGTGACAATGTCAGAACGACCTGTCAGTGAATGGATAATACATGGGATAATAAATATTCCAATCTCAACCTTCAGGTTTCAATACTGCCAAAAATATATACAGGCTGGCATGTACGAAAAATTGGGAAAGGGGTACATTAAAACAACATGGAACCTGCCCTATTCACATGCATGTGTCAGTAATAAAGGACAGAAAGTGTTTCTTAGTGGCAATAATTGTGCGATGTCACTAAGCGGCACGCTTCTGTGTAACGGAATTAGTTTGCATGGAGCCTGCGAAGGGAATTCATACAACCTTTCATGTCACCAGCAAGGCGCACCTGCAACTGAGATAGAACCATTCTTTCAAAGACTCTATAATGGGAGTTACATTCTAATTGTAGACCGCAGATGCTGTAGTCTTATGCCCGGGACTCCTTATCTCGTAACTACGACGGCGAAGGTCAAGTGCTGCGGACGCTCATTGTTCCCCAGCTCCTTTCCAGACAGGGAGGCAAGGGCATGGCCCAATTTGAAAATTACTTCTATTCGAATAGATACTTTAAGCAGAATGAAAACAGTGCTTCTTCAGACGCCTACAAGGCTCACGTCATCAAAAGAAACGTATGATCTACAAGTCGCAAGGACGACTGCAGAGATACATTCATTGTTATCGACTAATTCCCCCATACATTTCGCGGAAATCCTTAATGAAATCTTAAATATTTCTGATACCACTGGGGTCTCAAAGGTATTTAAGACAGTATTTTCAATGGCATTAACACCATTCAAAGCCATACTGGGTATTTTTCCAGATTTCGTCCATTCGATTTTTGGCGGACTTCCCCTGATCCTGGGACTAATTGCAGGAATCCTATTCTTAGTCCTTATTTTTCGTTATGGCAACCCATGTCACAGAACAAACTCTCGCGACAATGGAAGGAACAATCCTAGCCATTGGATACCGGGACCGGATAACAAAAATCCTGGGACTTTCCCGGCTTAGAGACCTGAACATGACTTGGTTTCTATCATTTCGACCAATGTGGCAAAGATGTGTTTTACCTGTATTAAGGTGTCTGCTATGCGGAGAAGAATGCGTGTTAGACACCTGTCTGACGCTACAATCGGATGCGCCAATGGATGCAGAAACATTGTTGAGCCCAATAAAGGTTCACGCTTTGTGCTGCCCTCAAAGGCTACCAATCCTGATGAGGGCATTCGTGGAAGCTTCACCACTACGATTGATGGGTGATGAAGTTCAAGATGAAAGCAGCATCGATCAGGTACGACCTTCTGTCAGCAATGCAAATCAGAATGTCAATGGAGATAATCATGCGCACGAATGCATGGTTACACCTATTTCCGAGTTAGTGGAACTTTCCCATGAAACTGTTGACAGTTTTTTCGAAAGCCTAAATGATATGATGTTCTCACCAGAGCAGAAATAGAGACTTTTGAGCAAACTCGCACACGGCGTTCCCTGAATTCGGCCTTCAACTTTAAAAACAAAGTCACATGAACTATTTTTACTCCAGTTCACGGACAGCAATTTTTCAGCAGCCCCAAAATGTTTTTTACAATTTTTCGGGACACTTATCTTCTGCTTAAAGTAAGAAACTATTCCTAGAGAACTAAGATTTCTATTTTTCGATACTTTATAGACATTAGCTGCCCGCTGGTATGTTCATAAATATTTTATTATGTGATGGAATGGTCTCGAACCTTTTTTCTGTATTAAGAGCCATTTCATGTGTAATTTCTCATATCCCAAATAGCATTAATGTATGAAAATGCGTAATTGCTTTGGCATTATTCTACGGCTTAAGTGCATACAATACATATAACTGCAATTTTTCCGTATATTTGAAAGTTTCAAATTGCATTTATGTATGTATTTTGGGGTGGTAAGGTATACACACTACTCTATAGTATGTTGTACTATGTTATACTATGCCTAGATTAGTAAATATGTCCATAGTTAGCGTGGAGTGGGTGTCATGTATTCCTATAGGTTCTGAATCGATCCCCCTATTCCTGACCCTATTCTGGTTAAACAAACCAACAAGTTAACTAGCAGTCAGCCCATGAGGCAGAAAACCCCCATGATGCAGATACCGTTATCTGACGCAGTCACACTACGGCACAGGAACGTGTTATCTGATTAGGTCATAACGCTTGCGATCTAATTAGACAAGCGACATTCCTCCAGCCCCTGATAAGGCATACGGAGTTCTCATAACAAATCAAACCTATGACAACCTGGAAAATCCGTGCGGCCATTGTTTTGATTTCACAGAGAACTTCAGCAAAAGAATGTGCTAACGACCTGGTCGTATGACATCTTTATTGACGTATCTATGTCCATCCTTACGTCAATCTCGGCACCTTAAAGGTATAAATATTACCGATCTTGCCCTATGCAAACACACGGTGGTGACGAGACGGAGCAGCCATACTTGCCGAAGCCCAGAGCAGAGCAGACCCCGCTGGCAACAGCCCCGCCTTCCTGACGCGCTGAGAACGAGACGCGCTGCTTTCTCCTGCCGAGAGACCCAGCACCGGCGCTTCCGGGTAGCCCTCGCAGGCAGCCTGGAATATCGAGAGCAGAGAGAGAGATACCATCCCTCATTCATCCTAACTTCCAGGTACAGAACTGAATGACCCCTCACAGAGAATTCTTAAGTTAGTCACTTGGCAAAACCAAACTTAACTTAAACTGTAACTTTCTATTCCCGCCCACGCATCAGGCTTAGGTCAGGTACACGGGGTAGGCGTATTTAGAAACACCAGTTGAGTACGTTTAGTCAAATGTATATGTGTATGTAATATATTTTATTCATTTTAAACATCATATGGCTTAGAAACCATATCAATGTTTTTACAGTATTATTTTATATTATTGCTTTTAATGTATGCACTTTACTTAACTATAAGTATTGCAATAATATCGATCCATTTCTCTTGTATGAGAAAAGAGACTGATCAATAAATAACACCTTTTTATTGAACACGCCCATCTCTTCCTTTTCTCTACAATCTGATGAGACTAAGAATGCACGTACTGACTGAGTAAAATAAATTGCCTTTTGTTCACACGACTCTCGAGATATACTCTTGATTAGGGGAGAGCAAAGTTGTCATGTTCTATGGTTGTCAGAAACTAAATCCCTTCTTGTCTAATCAGGGAAGTTAAGTCCTACCTGAACATTCGAGAAAGTTTCTAGTGAACTCTGAGCTAAGCTGGCAAACCCAAAACTTTAAGTCTAATATCGACAGTAGTAGACCTAGTTAACGTCTGATCTAGGCCTTTACTATTGTAGGTATTATTCCAATGCGCAGAGCCTATTGGGATGATAGGAACTACACTACAGTGCAGGGAAACAGACGCATCTCTACAGATGCATCAGTTTCTTGTAAATTCACCCCAATGTTTTTCCTTCCTTAAATGTCTCTTTTTCTTACGCTCATCTTGGTAAATGCATTGCAAAATGTTTGTGGATGCCACAATGTTAAGAATGTGTGAATGTTTACCTCATTTACAATGGAATACTCTGATCCATCTTTTACCCCTGATCCTCCTCTATAAATGTTGGTGTCATCTTACTGGTAAAATTATGCATGAGTTCACAAAATAGGCATGCGAGTATCGCATGCATTTACACACATTTCATTCAGTGTCAATCAGACATTAAATACAGAGCCATGTATCATTACTTTTTCAATTGTAAGGCATCCCTGTTGTATTGACTAGATGATTTATTTGCCTGTTTATCTGTTATAAAAACAATGCTATCCTAATGAAGGCCTTGATATATGAGAAGCAAATAAGCCAAAACATGTCCATGGTTGGTTTACAAAAATCACGAAATCTCACACCCACAAAATGTACAGTATGCAGGGCAGCACATATAGCATCTGCCTTGTACAATATGCTGTTCGCATACATTTATTCGTCGAGTGATTGGATTGCAATTGCTCATTAATTTATCTGACTATAACAGGTTCAAAGTTGGTAGAAATGTGTTGAACCCAGGGGATCTACATGAGTTTCTTTAACCCCTTCGACGCTGATGACGGAGCGGTTCCGTCATCAGCGTCGGTTGGGCTGTACTGATGACGGAACCGCTCCGTCATCAGTACAGCCCTGGGGGGGAGCGCTGGCGCTCCCCCCCTGGGGCATCGATCTTGGTGGTTTTCTCTGGGGTGGCAGCGGAAGACTTTCCGCTGCCACCCCCTGGCCCCCCCCCACGCTTCCTGGTGACGTCAGCGCGCACAGCGTGTGCCGACGTCATCAAGAAGCGCTGGACGCGCTGGAAGCCATTTGTTTCCAGCGCGTCCAGCAGACAGGTCAGTGTTTGGTGCTCCGGTGGGGCGGGGGGGCGTTTTTCGGTGCCTTGAGGCATCGAGGGGGAGGAAACTGTGTTTCCTCTCCCCTGATGTCCCAATGCAGGGCATTCCTGGTGCACGATCGCACACAGCCTCGCGATCGTGCACCAGGAATGCCCCACTAGACCCCAGGGATTGTGTTTGGGCATATTTCTTTGTGCAGGAAGCAACCCCTTGGCCGATCAGCACCCAGGGGGGGCAGAAAAGCCCACTAGTCACCAGGGATTGTTTAGATTTGAAAATGAAGCGACCCCTTGGGGAAGGGTCGCTTCCTAGTGGCCCTAATTTTTTTTTTAGACTTTTCTGCCCCCCTTGGGGGCATATCAGCCGTTTTTGGGCCGCATCTGGACCCGGGGGGGGGGCAGAAAAGCCCACTAGACACCAGGGATTAAATTATATTTATAAAGGAAGCGACCCCTTGGGCAAGGGTCGCTTCCTTAGGGGAATAAAATATTTTTCAGACTTTTCTGCCCCCCCTGGGGCAGATCGGCTGTTTTTTTGGCCTATCTGCACCCAGGGGGGGGGGGGCAGAAAAGCCCACTAGTCACCAGGGATTTGTTTACAATTGAAAAGGAAGCGACCCCTTGAGGAAGGGTCGCTTCCTAGTGGCCCTTATTTTTTTTTAGACTTGTCTGCCCCCCCTGGGGGCAGATCAGCCGTTTTTTGGGCCGCATCTGGACCCAGGGGCGGGGGGGTAAAAAAGACCACTAGACACCAGGGATTTTATTATATTTATAAAGGAAGCGACCCCTTGGGCAAGGGTCACTTCCAGGGGCATTATAAATATTGTAGACTGTTCTGCCCCCCCCTGGGGGCAGATCAGCTGGTTTTTTTACCGTTTCTGGACTCAGGGGGGGATAGAAAAGCCCACTAGACTCCAGGGTTTTTTGTTTTTTTATAGGGACGAACCCCTTGTCCAAGGGTTGCTTCCTTGGGCCCATTTGTTTTCAAAAGTATGTTCTGCCGTGTCTTTATTTGGCCTCTCTGCCCTCCGTAGGGTTGCTTCCAGGGGGCCCACGTTTTTAATGATTTATAATCTTCCCCCCTTGGGGACAGACACCCCATTTGTGACATACCTTGTGACATAGCCTGTTGTAATGTGTGTTGTTTTTGTTTCTTCTAATGTGTATTGGTTTTTTTTCTCTTTAGATTGTTGCAGTGTGCGGTTCCGTTACTGGTGGTTCTGTTGTTCTGCTGTTTCTGTAGTTGCATGTGTTTGGTAAGAGACCTCTTGTTTGTTCAATTGTAATGTAATTTTTTATTTTTCAAAGTGTGTAGTAATACGAGTATGTTTGGTTTCTGTTTGTTGTGATTGTAAAACATGTTTTGCATTTGTTTTTAATGTGTCCTTCTGTAGATGTAAGGTTTTTTTTCTTCTTTCTAGTGGGATATCGTTGCCTATTTGCTCTGTCTTTGCAGAGTAGGTGCTGGTGAGTGTAGTTGTGTCTTGTAAGTGAATTGTATATTTTTTCCAAATATAGTTTATTGTGAAAAAGGCTTACTTTTTTTATCTTACTTTGCGCAGTGTTGGGGTTGTTGAGTTGTTTGTGCAGACTCCTTTATTTGTAAGGATAATGGCTAGCCGCTGGATTACTGCTCAGCAAGTTGTTGGAATGCTTTTTGATTCTTCCTCTGACCATGGTCCAGAGACTAACTCTGAATCTGAGCCAGAAGTGGGAGGTGAAGATTCAGGTAGTGAGTTTTCTCTACACATGGCTTCATCTGATGATGAAGACACTCTGAGTGCTGATGAAGCTACTTTTGGTGTGGATGATGTGCCTGTGGTTGCGGAGGACATTGCTGTGCCTGTGGTTGCGGAGGACATTGCTGTGCCAATAGTGCGGCAAGAGACATCTGGGCTGCAGCCTGGGGTTGCTAGACTTCCAGTTGGTGTAGTGAGACAAGAGGCAGCTGGGCGGCAGCCTGCAGCTGCAAGACTTGACATTGAAAGTTCTGACCTCTGGGTTGCACCAGGCATGGTGCAGCCGGCATTGCCTGATTTTACTGGTGTTCCAGGGTGTAGGGTGAACACTGAAAACTTTTTGCCTATTGATTTTTTCAAGTTGTTTATGGATGATGTGTTTTTGGCAGAGATTGTAGAGCAGACTAATTTGTATGCTGACATTTTTTGAGGGTGAACAGTGCCAGCCTTAAGCCCCACGCTAGAACTACCCGGTGGACTCCCACAAATTTGGAGGAGATGAAAAAGTTTTTGGGTTTATCTATTTTGATGGGCTTGCTTAGGAAACCATCAATGTATTCATATTGGTCTACTAGTCCCTTGATGGCAACAGCTATATTTCCGGCAGTCATGAGTCGTGATAGGTATTTGCTTCTGCTTCGGATGATGCATTTTGTTGACAATAGTCTTGCTTTGCCACGAGATCACCCTGAATGTGACCGTCTTTTCAAGATTCGGCCTGTCATTGATCATTTTGTCGATCGATTTCCTGAGATCTTTTATCCTGGGAAAGAAATTGCAGTGGATGAGTCTTTGCTGTTGTTCAAGGACCGCTTGGTATTTCGGCAATACATTCCTAGTAAGAGGGCACGCTATGGAATCAAACTGTATATGCTGTGTGACAGTGAGACTGGATATGTCTCTAATTTCAGGGTGTACACTGGTAAGGAATCCAGGATTAACCCCCCTGGTTGTCCGTCGACTTTTGGAGTGACTGAGAAAATTGTGTGGGAACTTGGTTGTGGATTTTTTAACAAAGGTCATCATTTGTATGTCGATAACTTCTACACTGGTGTGCGGTTGTTCAGGGAATTGGCCAAAGTGGACACTGTTGCTTGTGGCACAATCCGCTCAAACCGTAAAGGTTTCCCAAAATAACTTGTTTGTCGAAAGCTTGCTCGGGGACAGTGCGGTGCATTGCGTTGTGAGGAGCTTCTAGCTGTGAAGTTTTCAGACAGGAGAGATGTCTACATGTTGACTACAATACATGATGAAAGCACTGAACCGGTGACTGTTTGGGGTCAGGTTGCAGAAGTGCGCAAACCTGTGTGCATAATGGACTACAATAGGCACATGGGTAGTGTTGACAGAGTAGATCAGAGGTTGGAACCGTATGCTGCTCTTCGTAAGGCTTACATTTGGTACAAGAAGTTGGCTATCCATCTTTTCCACTTGGCAATCTTTAATGCTTTTTTTGTGTTCCAGAAATCTTGTCCCCAGTCAAAGATGACTTTTGTGAAGTTTCAGGAGTCTGTAGTAGGCAGCCTTGTTTTAGTGGAACAGGCAAGTGTTCCTAGAGTTGGAGTGGTGGAGGATGTTGCCAGATTGAAAGATCGCCACTTTCCTGATACAATTCCTCCTACAACCTCAAAATACTTTCCCAGTCGGAGATGTAGAGTCTGTTGGCGAAGAGGTTTGTGGAAGGAGGTTCGTATGTACTGCCCCGGGCTGTGTGTACCTGCTTGTTTTAGATTGTACCACACGCAAAAGAATTTTTGGGAGTATCAATGAGTGGTAAAGTGAACTGGTTGGTCTTTATTCTTTAAAACTTATTGTTCAGTTTTAAAGTTTGCATTTGTGTAGTCTTTTTAGATTTAGTTGTTGAGTTAGTAGATTTGTATCAATTTGCAATTTGTTTTGTTTTTCTTTTATTTAAAAAAAAAAACTAAAGTATGATGTTGGTTTGCGTGTAGTGTCCATTGTCTGACGGTGTGCATGGTTTGGCGCTTGGCTGCCGGTGTCTGTGGACTGGTGCTTGTCTGGAGGTGTCTGTGGACTGGTGCTTGGCTGGCGGTGTGCGTGGTCTGGTGTTTGGTTGGCAGTGTGCGTGCTCTTGCGCTTGCCTGGTGTTGTGTTTGGATTTGTCTTTGGCTGGTGGTGTGCGTGAAGTGGTGCTTGGCTGGCGGTGTGTGTGGAGTTGCGCTTGGCTGGTGGTGTGTGTTGAATGGCGCCTGGCTGGTGGTGTGTGTGGAGTGGCGCTTGGCTGTCTGTGCACGGAGTGGTGCTTGGCTGGCGGTGTGTGTGGAGTGGCGCTTGGCTTGCGGTGTGCTTGGAGTGGTGCTTGGCTGGTGGTGTGTGTGTAGTGGTACATGGCTGTCGGTGTGCGCTGAGTGGTGTTTGGCTGGCGGTGTGCATGGTCTGGTGCTTGGATGGTGGTGTGTGTGGAGTGGCGCTTGGCTGGTGGTGTGCATGGAGTGGTACTTGGCTGTCTGTGACCGGAGTGGTGCTTGGCTGGTGGTGTGGCGCTTTGCTGGATGGTGTGCGTGGAGCGGTACTTGGCTGTCTGTGCACAGAGTGGTGCTTGGCTGGTTTTGTGTTTGTGGAGTGGCGCTTGGCTGGTGGTGTGTGTGGAGTGGCGCTTGGCTGGTGGTGTGCGTGGAGTGGTACTTGGCTGTCTGTGCACGGAGTGGTGTTTGGCTGGTGGTGTGTGTGGAGTGGCGCTTGGCTTGCGGTGTGCGTGGAGTGATGCTTGGCTGGTGGTGTGTGTGGAGTGGTACTTGGCTGTCGGTGTGCACTGAGTGGTGTTTGCCTGGCGGTGTGCATGGTCTGGTGCTTGGATGGTGGTGTGCATGGAGTGGCGCTTGGCTGGCGGTGTGTGTGGAGTGGCGCTTGGCTGGATGGTGTGCATGGAGTGGTACTTTGCTGTCTGTGCATGGAGTGGTGCTTGGCTGGTGTTGTGTTTGTGGAGTGGCGCTTGGCTGGTGGTGTGCGTGGAGTGATGCTTGGCTGGTGGTGTGTGTGGAGTGGTACTTGGCTGTCGGTGTGCGCTGAGTGGTGTTTGGCTGGCGGTGTGCATAGTCTGGTGCTTGGATGGTGGTGTGGGTGGAGTGGCGCTCGGCTGGCGGTGTGTGAGTAGTTACTTTCTGTTGGTCACTACACACACTGCTAGTTGAGTGACACTCCACGCAGTCCATCATTTTGTGTAGTTGCAATGTCAGAAATGTGGGTGTGTGAAAGTGATGGGCCCTTGAATGGCGCTATCTGCTGGTGTGAGTGTTGAAATGTGATGGGTCTGCGGCTGGCGGTGTGAATGTTTTGTATGTGTCACACGTACGAAAGGTGTATGATTGGCCTGTAAAGAGGTTGGTGCCTTAGTGCCTTGACGTGGCTTTACGTGGCTTTACAGCTGTGAGTCAGTGGTTCAGTTTATCATACTTTCAATTATACGCAGTGTATTTCATTTTTGTGAAATTACTTGCGAATACAATTGTATGTACTGAATCATCACTCACCCTCGTGCCAAATCCAACCAGTATGTGTGTGTGTGCTTGCGGATTAGATGGCTGTGCAGTAATATTTTTCTTTTATCTCTTTCTGAAGTAGGGTGTACCTTGTCCCTTATTGTGATTGTTGTTATGTGTTGCTTTTCCTTCCGGATGGTGTCAATGGTCTGGTTTGTATCAGGTATGAAAGGTGCGTGAATGGCCTGTAAAACGGTTGGTGGCTTGTCGTGGCTTTACAGCTCACGAGTTGCGAGTCACTGGTTCGGTTTTTATGCATTTATTTATTGACAGAGCATTTCATTTTTTTGAAATATCTTGTTAATAAAATGTTATGTACTGAACCATCACTCGCCCTCGTGCCAAATCCAACCTGTATGTGTGTGTCTTTGAGGAATAGATAGCCGTGCTTGAATGTTTGACTTTTGAGTAACTCTGTTAAGGTGTACATTATAGCTATAAATAACTTACTAAATTTAAATATTATTATTAAACCATGGAAGTATATGGTCATGTCTTTCTGGTGAATTCTTTTGTTTTTTTTTATCCACAATCTCCTGCAAACTTGAAATTGTCTGTCACAATTTCCATGCAATATTGTCCCAAGAGTCGAACGCTCTCAAATTGAAAACTTAATTTGGTTTTGCAAGGGGGTTTTGGCCGGGGGCTTTGCGGGCATCTTTGGGAACTACCAAACCCAAACAGTTCTGAAAACTAGACACCCGGGGGAGTCCAGGGAGGTATGGCATGCGTGGGTGCCCCAATGTTTTCCTACCCAGAAATCCCTGTAAACCTTAAATTTAAGGTTAAAAAACCCACTTTTCCGTACATTTTTGGGTGGGATCTCCCTGACGGCACAAATGTCCTACCACCCAACGTTCCCCTTGTTCTCCCGAGTAAAATGATACCTCACTTGTGTGGGTGGGCCAAAGGCCTGTGACTAAGGTGGGGTGCTTAATTTGTCAAACCTAAATACCTCAATTTCTTTAAAAATTCATTTTTAGCCTGTTCTGCTTTGTAGCCACTATGCCTACCCACGCAAGTGAGGTACCATTTTTTTCGGGAGACTTGGGGGAACGCAGGGTGGGTGGAAATTTGTTGATCCACGCAGATTCCGCAACTTTCCACCACAGAAACTTGAGGAAAATGCATTTTCTTCACAAATTTTTTTAGCTTTGCAAGGGATTCTGGGTAACAGAACCTGGTGGTAGGCAGTCGAGTCACCCCATCCTGAATTCCCCTGGGTGTCTAGTTTTCATAAATGTATAGGTTTGCTAGGTTTCCCTAGGTGCCGGCAGAGCTAGGGTTCAAAAACAATAGGTAGTCTCTTTGCCCAAAAAAAGCAGGATTTCACTGCGAAATTGAGGTGCAACCATGTTGCGTTTTGCGCTGTTTCCTGTCGCAGACACTAGGGAGAACCAGGCAAGTGAGGTACCATTTTTTCGGGAGACCCGGGGGAACGCTGGGTGGGTGGAAATTTGTTGATCCACGCAGATTCCAGAACTTTTCAACACAGAAATGTGAGGAAAATGTGTTTTTTTGTCAATTTCTTAGATTTGCAAGGGATTCTGGGTAACAGAACCTGGTGGTAGGCAGTCGAGTCACCCCATCCTGAATTCCCCTGGGTGTCTACGTTTCAAAAATGTATAGGTTTACTAGGTTTCCCAAGGTGCCGGCAGAGCTAGGGTTCAAAAACAAAAGGTAGTCTCTTTGTCCAAAAAGGGCACGATTTCACTGGGAAATTGAGGTGTGACCACGTTGCGTTTTGCGCTGTTTCCTGTAGCAGGCACTAGGCAGACCCAGGCAAGTGAGGTACCATTTTTTTCAGGAGACCCGGGGAAACGCTGGGTGGGTGAAAATGCGTTGATCCATGCAGATTCCAGAACTTTCCACCACAGAAATGTGAGGAAAATGCGTTTTTTTTGTCAATTTCTTAGCTTTGCAAGGGATTCTGGGTAACAGAACCTGGTGGTAGGCAGTCGAATCACCCCATCCTGAATTCCCCTGGATGTCTACTTTTCAAAAATGTATAGGTTTGCTAGGTTTCCCTAGGTGCCTGCAGAGATAGGGTTCAAAAACAAAAGGTAGTCTCTTTGCCCAAAAAGGGCATGATTTCACTGCGAAATTGAGGTGCGACCACGTTGCGTTTTGCGCTGTTTCCTGACGCAGGCACTAGGCAGACCCAGGCAAGTGAGGTACCATTTTTTTCGGGAGACCCGGGGGAACGCTGAGTGGGTGGAAATTTGTTGATCCATGCAGATTCCAGAACTTTCCACCACAGAAATGTGAGGAAAATGCGTTTTTTTTGTCAATTTCTTAGCTTTGCAAGGGATTCTGGGTAACAGAACCTGGTGGTAGGCAGTCGAGTCACCCCATCCTAAACTGCCCTGGGTGTCTACTTTTCAAAAAGGTATAGGTTTGCTAGGTTTCCCTAGGTGCCGGCGGAGCTAGGGTTCAGAAACAAAAGGTAGTCTCTTTCCCGAAAAAGGGCATGATTTCACTGCAAAATTGAGGTGCGACCACGTTGCGTTTTGCGCTGTTTCCTGACGCAGGCACTAGGCAGACCCAGGCAAGTGAGGTACCATTTTTTCGGGAGACCCGGGGGAACGCTGGGTGGGTGGAAATTTGTTGATCCACGCAGATTCCAGAACTTTCCACCACAGAAATGTGAGGAAAATGCGTTTTTTTGTCCATTTCTTAGCTTTGCAAGGGATTCTGGGTAACAGAACCTGGTGGTAGGCAGTCGAGTCACCCCATCCTGAATTTCCCTGGGTGTCTAGTTTTAAAAAATGTATAGGTTTGCTAGGATTCCCTAGGTGCCGGCGGAGCTAGGGTTAAAAAACAAAAGGTAGACTCTTTCCCCAAAAAGGGCATGATTTCACTGCGAAATTGAGGTGCGACCACGTTGCGTTTTGCGCTGTTTCTTGATGCAGGCACTAGGCAGACCCAGTCAAGTGAGGTACCATTTTTTTTGGGAGACCCGGGGGAACGCTGGGTGGGTGGAAATTTGTTGATCCACGCAGATTCCAGAACCTTCCACCACAGAAATGTGAGGAAAATGCATTTATTTTGTCCATTTTTTAGATTTGCAAGGGATTCTGGGTAACAGAACCTGGTGGTAGGCAGTCGAGTCACCACATCCTGAATTTCCCTGGGTGTCTACTTTTCAAAAATGTATAGGTTTGCTAGGTTTCCCTAGGTGCCGACAGAGGTAGGGTGTAAAAACTACAGCTAGGCACTTTGCCATAAAAGGGTCAATTTGTAACTGCAAAATTGAGGTGTGACCACGTTGCATTTTGCGCCGTTTCCTGTCGCAGGCACAAGGCCGGCCCACACAAGTGAGGTACCGTTTTTATCGGGAGACTTAGTGTAATTCAGATTTGTAAATCAACTGTTATTACCAATTGTGTTTTCATGCATTTCTCCCTTCCCAATGAAAGACATTGTGTGAAAAAAAATCTTTTTAAAAAATGACCAATAATTCTCATGCTAGTATGAGTATTCCCAATTTTGAAAATGTGCAATTATATACTGTTTCTAAACTCTATAATTTGTACCCAATTCAGAAATACATAGGTGTCTTTCATACAGATTTTTCCATGTATACATTTCCCAAGACAAAGTGTTCTATACCCAGTAAATAAAAAAATACCATTGCAAGTTGCTGCTCAGTTTTTGGATCTGGGTTCGTCGGGTTCTTGGTGAAACTACAAGTCCTATATATCCCCACAACCAGGAAGGTCTAACGGATGTAACGGTATATTGCTTTCCAAGAGTTGTCAAAATTACAAAAAGTTATAGGTGAAAACGTTGAGACAAAAGGCAGTTTTTTTCAACAAATTTTCAATTATTCCAATATTTAACTGTTAGTTTCTATGAAGAAACCTTCATGGATTTAGGCAAATGACCCCTTTCTAAATTCAGAATTTTGTCTACTTTTCGAACATGTATAGCTTTCTAGGATCCATTATTGCTTTCAAACTCATTTCTACAATTAACTGGAAGGAGGTGGAAAGCTATAAAAATAGCAAAAATAGGCTATGTCCCAGAAAAATGCCAAAACTGTGTGAAAAATGTTGGTTCTCTGACAAAAGACTGTCATTCCCTAAAAGCTGAGAAAATGGAGATTGCAGCCCCACAAACCCTTTTTTGATAACATTTTCAGGGAAAAACCCAGAGGCTTTCATTTGCAGCCCGTTTTTCCCATTTTTCTGAAAAAAACAAAAATATCACTATATTTTGGTTAATTTCTGGGACCCTCCAAGGGAATCTACAAACCCTGGGCACCTTTAGAATCCACATGATGTTGGAAGAAAAGGACGCAAATATGACGTGGATACCTTATGTGGTCAAAAAGTTACAGGGGCCTAAGCGCGCACTACTCCAAATCGCAAAAAAAAGGCTTAGCACAGGAGGGGAAAAGGCCTAGCAGCGAAGGGGTTAACAAAAGTGTTACCAAGGCTGATTTCAGTGGGCCAGGCACTTTACCCAAACTGAATCTCAAGATAGCAACACTGCAGGGCATCAGCAACAGGAAGATGAAGGTCAAATCTTTGGAGTCACACTCCTGATAATTGCTCATTAGAAAGCCCAAGTGTGTTCTGCTCCTCAACAATACGAAGAACTCTTCAATTGATGCTGGTGTAAAGTGAATAGAAGAGTATTACAACAAGCAGCTCATACTAAGCTGCTTCTATAAAAGAGGAGAGCTCACACAGAAGATAATTTATTGTTACTATGTTAGTAAATTGTGTATTTTACCAAAAAAGTGATCAAGGAGGAGAAACCTTTGATGGAGGGATCTTACTCTAGAGATAATTGAGATGTCTAAGTTGGTTCGGAATTCTCAAGCCTTTCTTCAGTATATGAAACTTTGGGTCAATGAACGATTCTCAGCATGAACTCTAAATACTGCATCTGCCCATGTAGTCATATTGTCAACTCTACTGATGCTCTTCGTTGCTTTTATTTTATTTTATACCCTTTTCCCCACCTCTAAATGAGAACAGAGAACTACAGTTTTGTCCTACTGGGACGTCTGCTGGTTTACAGTGGCTGTCCAGCTTCTGTTAAATGCTAACTGACCCCTCTAAGTTGTAAAAACACAGTCAACTAATCACCAAGTTGGCCATGCCACCCTTTTTATTACCCACTTTTCCCTGCCATGTTTGTACGTGCCAAGGGGTATAACTTTGTCATCACATATCAGATGGTGTGCAGCTTCAGCCCAACTATGGCATGTGTTATTGTCTGCTGACGAACCTCACCATAAACCATGCAACCTTGTCAAGGCCCAATCTGTGTCATCCCTTGATGGACCCCTTCCCCCAAAAATGCTGCTATTCATTTCTTACAGCTCATAGATTTAATGCGGTAGATCCTGGGCTCTTCCACCCTCTGAGGCATTGGCAGCTGTCCAGCCACATGCGAGTTAAGTCCCACACCTAGCTCTCGTCATGCTGCTGTCAGGTGAGTCAAACAAAGAGTTGCTCTCTTATGTGGATGACTAGACTTGGACGAAGCTCTTTGCCTAGAATCCATCATCCACTCAGTGGCGGCTCCTCCGTTAAGGTAGCGGAGTGTTGCCTCACTGTTCTGCCAACAGTAGAAAGGAAAACTAAAATGATAATAACTAGTGTTGTTATCATTTTAGTTTTCTGTTTCCTGGTGCGGCCGTACGGGGCGGGCTGGACTGCCAAAGCAGGGGCCAGGAGGAGGAGTGGTTGCTCCACTCTAAAGTGCGTAGAACTGTTTGGCCGGTCCGATCGGGCTGCCCAAACATTCATGCGCACTTTGCATGTTCTCCACCCAGGCCGTATTACAGCATAGGTGCAGAACATGCCCAGGCTCCCATTCCCTGTCTTAGTGCCGAGCACGACACTCAGACCAATCACAACGCTGCAACATATGCAATTTAGCTTCAGTTTCACCTCTGATAGAGAACTCCAGCCCAAACTACTAAACCATCTACCATCTGAAAAACAACGGCACAAGAAACCCCAGGTGTGTTCCAGCCTTATTGGGCCTCATTGTGAAGTAGATTCTTAGTAGTAAAGTAGGCACTGTATTCTCAAAAAACACATTTTAGCATACTCGGACCACTTAGGGAAATTTAGGGCCTGACTTTGACCTCTGCGGATTGAATAATCCGTCACAAAAGTGACGATATCCCATCCCCTGTATTACGTTCTCCATAGGATATAATGGGATCGTAATACAGCGTATGTGATGGAGTGCTCCCTTCCGCCAAGATCTAAATCAGGCCCTTAGTAAAAAGAAACAAAAAGTCTGCAAGGGGCATACTGATGCACCGGTTCTTAACCCCCGGGTAGTATTTTTGGTTATCAGTTCTTTCCATTGTTTTCCATCTCATCTGAACTATTGCAGAAGTCAACCACCCTATTTCAAATCAGTTACAGACCCCATCTCAAAAATAGCAAGGCAGATGTCACCGATAAGGCATGTCGTTCTGCCTCATCGACGAGATTAAAATCAAGGTCCCAGGGCACAATGGTTCAGATGTAGCTTTACACCTCGAGCACAGGCTCGATGGGCATGCTGGGCGCATCCCTTCAACTGTGGGAGTCCCTGAGGCAACCAAAAGAGTATGGATGCAAATGCTAGATTTGCTTGATCCAGCAACATATCTCCCTAAGGCTTTTAATTACATTGTTTTTCCTTGTGTGTGCCGTTATCGAAGCTGCCATCAACATGCATACCATTCTACAATCTGCCCCAGAAAGGGGCAACCACCAAAGTCTGCATCCAAGAGCTGGACTGATTCTTTAGCCTAGATATTTTTGCTTACTGTTGTCTTCTTCCTTCTGCAAAGCAACAAGCACGGAACGATGGAATGGAATGTGGCCCAAATGGATTCCTGATGGTTAGGATGTTTACCCTCTATTTCTCACCTTGATCCCCTTTGTCACGCTTTGATCGACAATTCTGAGTCCCTCTCAGTCCTTCACTCCCGTTCATCCCTCTTCCCACTGTTCATCACACTACAATCTACCCTCCTCGTTCCCTATCGCTCCTAATGAGGTCCCCACAGCTGCTCCACACCCGAGGCTTCACCCCACATCTCCACTGTGAATGTCCAGAGGTAGTCGTGCAAATAATGAACTATTGATTGATCCCCAAAAGATAGACATGAATAAACCAAAAGCCATTACTTTAGGTCAGCACAGGGTGCAATTAATGACATTTGTATTTATTTATTGACAGAGCATTTCATTTTTTTGAAATATCTTGTTAATAAAATGTTATGTACTGAACCATCACTCGCCCTCGTGCCAAATCCAACCTGTATGTGTGTGTCTTTGAGGAATAGATAGCCGTGCTTGAATGTTTGACTTTTGAGTATCTCTGTTAAGGTGTACATTATAGCTATAAATAACTTACTAAATTTAAATATTGTTATTAAACCATGGAAGTATATGGTCATGTCTTTCTGGTGAATTCTTTTGTTTTTTTTATCCACAATCTCCTGCAAACTTGAAATTGTCTGTCACAATTTCCATGCAATATTGTCCCAAGAGTCGAACGCTCTCAAATTGAAAACTTAATTTGGTTTTGCAAGGGGGTTTTGGCCGGGGGCTTTGCGGGCATCTTTGGGAACTACCAAACCCAAACAGTTCTGAAAACTAGACACCCGGGGGAGTCCAGGGAGGTATGGCATGCGTGGGTGCCCCAATGTTTTCCTACCCAGAAATCCCTGTAAACCTTAAATTTAAGGTTAAAAAACCCACTTTTCCGTACATTTTTGGGTGGGATCTCCCTGACGGCACAAATGTCCTACCACCCAACGTTCCCCTTGTTCTCCCGAGTAAAATGATACCTCACTTGTGTGGGTGGGCCAAAGGCCTGTGACTAAGGTGGGGTGCTTAATTTGTCAAACTTAAATACCTCAATTTCTTTAAAAATTCATTTTTAGCCTGTTCTGCTTTGTAGCCACTATGCCTACCCACGCAAGTGAGGTACCATTTTTTTCGGGAGACTTGGGGGAACGCAGGGTGGGTGGAAATTTGTTGATCCACGCAGATTCCGCAACTTTCCACCACAGAAACTTGAGGAAAATGCATTTTTTCACAAATTATTTAGCTTTGCAAGGGATTCTGGGTAACAGAACCTGGTGGTAGGCAGTCGAGTCACCCCATCCTGAATTCCCCTGGGTGTCTAGTTTTCATAAATGTATAGGTTTGCTAGGTTTCCCTAGGTGCCGGCAGAGCTAGGGTTCAAAAACAATAGGTAGTCTCTTTGCCCAAAAAAAGCAGGATTTCACTGCGAAATTGAGGTGCAACCATGTTGCGTTTTGCGCTGTTTCCTGTCGCAGACACTAGGCAGAACCAGGCAAGTGAGGTACCATTTTTTCGGGAGACCCAGGGGAACGCTGGGTGGGTGGAAATTTGTTGATCCACGCAGATTCCAGAACTTTTCAACACAGAAATGTGAGGAAAATGTGTTTTTTTGTCAATTTCTTAGATTTGCAAGGGATTCTGGGTAACAGAACCTGGTGGTAGGCAGTCGAGTCACCCCATCCTGAATTCCCCTGGGTGTCTACTTTTCAAAAATGTATAGGTTTACTAGGTTTCCCAAGGTGCCGGCAGAGCTAGGGTTCAAAAATAAAAAGGTAGTCTCTTTGTCCAAAAAGGGCACGATTTCACTGGGAAATTGAGGTGTGACCACGTTGCGTTTTGCGCTGTTTCCTGTAGCAGGCACTAGGCAGACCCAGGCAAGTGAGGTACCATTTTTTTCAGGAGACCCGGGGAAACGCTGGGTGGGTGAAAATGCGTTGATCCATGCAGATTCCAGAACTTTCCACCACAGAAATGTGAGGAAAATGCGTTTTGTTTGTCAATTTCTTAGCTTTGCAAGGGATTCTGGGTAACAGAACCTGGTGGTAGGCAGTCGAGTCACCCCATCTTGAATTGCCCTGGGTGTCTACTTTTCAAAAATGTATAGGTTTACTAGGTTTCCCAAGGTGCCGGCAGAGCTAGGGTTCAAAAACAAAAGGTAGTCTCTTTGTCCAAAAAGGGCACGATTTCACTGGGAAATTGAGGTGTGACCACGTTGCGTTTTGCGCTGTTTCCTGTAGCAGGCACTAGGCAGACCCAGGCAAGTGAGGTACCATTTTTTTCAGGAGACCCGGGGAAACGCTGGGTGGGTGAAAATGCGTTGATCCATGCAGATTCCAGAACTTTCCACCACAGAAATGTGAGGAAAATGCGTTTTTTTTGTCAATTTCTTAGCTTTCCAAGGGATTCTGGGTAACAGAACCTGGTGGTAGGCAGTCGAGTCACCCCATCCTGAATTCCCCTGGATGTCTACTTTTCAAAAATGTATAGGTTTGCTAGGTTTCCCTAGGTTCCTGCAGAGATAGGGTTCAAAAACACAAATGTCCTACCACCCAACGTTCCCCTTGTTCTCCCGAGTAAAATGATACCTCACTTGTGTGGGTGGGCCAAAGGCCTGTGACTAAGGTGGGGTGCTTAATTTGTCAAACCTAAATACCTCAATTTCTTTAAAAATTCATTTTTAGCCTGTTCTGCTTTGTAGCCACTATGCCTACCCACGCAAGTGAGGTACCATTTTTTTCGGGAGACTTGGGGGAACGCAGGGTGGGTGGAAATTTGTTGATCCACGCAGATTCCGCAACTTTCCACCACAGAAACTTGAGGAAAATGCATTTTTTTCACAAATTTTTTTAGCTTTGCAAGGGATTCTGGGTAACAGAACCTGGTGGTAGGCAGTCGAATCACCCCATCCTGAATTCCCCTGGATGTCTACTTTTCAAAAATGTATAGGTTTGCTAGGTTTCCCTAGGTGCCTGCAGAGATAGGGTTCAAAAACAAAAGGTAGTCTCTTTGCCCAAAAAGGGCATGATTTCACTGCGAAATTGAGGTGCGACCACGTTGCGTTTTGCGCTGTTTCCTGACGCAGGCACTAGGCAGACCCAGGCAAGTGAGGTACCATTTTTTTCGGGGGGAACGCTGAGTGGGTGGAAATTTGTTGATCCACGCAGATTCCAGAACTTTCCACCACAGAAATGTGAGGAAAATGCGTTTTTTTTGTCAATTTCTTAGCTTTGCAAGGGATTCTGGGTAACAGAACCTGGTGGTAGGCAGTCGAGTCACCCCATCCTAAATTGCCCTGGGTGTCTAGTTTTCAAAAAGGTATAGGTTTGCTAGGTTTCCCTAGGTGCCGGCGGAGCTAGGGTTCAGAAACAAAAGGTAGTCTCTTTCCCGAAAAAGGGCATGATTTCACTGCAAAATTGAGGTGCGACCACGTTGCGTTTTGCGCTGTTTCCTGACGCAGGCACTAGGCAGACCCAGGCAAGTGAGGTACCATTTTTTTCGGGAGACCCGGGGGAACGCTGGGTGGGTGGAAATTTGTTGATCCACGCAGATTCCAGAACTTTCCACCACAGAAATGTGAGGAAAATGCGTTTTTTTGTCCATTTCTTAGCTTTGCAAGGGATTCTGGGTAACAGAACCTGGTGGTAGGCAGTCGAGTCACCCCATCCTGAATTTCCCTGGGTGTCTAGTTTTAAAAAATGTATAGGTTTGCTAGGATTCCCTAGGTGCCGGCAGAGCTAGGGTTAAAAAACAAAAGGTAGACTCTTTCCCCAAAAAGGGCATGATTTCACTGCGAAATTGAGGTGCGACCACGTTGCGTTTTGCGCTGTTTCTTGATGCAGGCACTAGGCAGACCCAGTCAAGTGAGGTACCATTTTTTTTGGGAGACCCGGGGGAACGCTGGGTGGGTGGAAATTTGTTGATCCACGCAGATTCCAGAACCTTCCACCACAGAAATGTGAGGAAAATGCATTTATTTTGTCCATTTTTTAGATTTGCAAGGGATTCTGGGTAACAGAACCTGGTGGTAGGCAGTCGAGTCACCACATCCTGAATTTCCCTGGGTGTCTACTTTTCAACAATGTATAGGTTTGCTAGGTTTCCCTAGGTGCCGACAGAGGTAGGGTGTAAAAACTACAGCTAGGCACTTTGCCATAAAAGGGTCAATTTGTAACTGCAAAATTGAGGTGTGACCACGTTGCATTTTGCGCCGTTTCCTGTCGCAGGCACAAGGCCGGCCCACACAAGTGAGGTACCGTTTTTATCGGGAGACTTAGTGTAATTCAGATTTGTAAATCAACTGTTATTACCAATTGTGTTTTCATGCATTTCTCCCTTCCCAATGAAAGACATTGTGTGAAAAAAAATCTTTTTAAAAAATGACCAATAATTCTCATGCTAGTATGAGTATTCCCAATTTTGAAAATGTGCAATTATATACTGTTTCTAAACTCTATAATTTGTACCCAATTCAGAAATACATAGGTGTCTTTCATACAGATTTTTCCATGTATACATTTCCCAAGACAAAGTGTTCTATACCCAGTAAATAAAAAAATACCATTGCAAGTTGCTGCTCAGTTTTTGGATCTGGGTTCGTCGGGTTCTTGGTGAAACTACAAGTCCTATATATCCCCACAACCAGGAAGGTCTAACGGATGTAACGGTATATTGCTTTCCAAGAGTTGTCAAAATTACAAAAAGTTATAGGTGAAAACGTTGAGACAAAAGGCAGTTTTTTCCAACAAATTTTCAATTATTCCAATATTTAACTGTTAGTTTCTATGAAGAAACCTTCATGGATTTAGGCAAATGACCCCTTTCTAAATTCAGAATTTTGTCTACTTTTCGAACATGTATAGCTTTCTAGGATCCATTATTGCTTTCAAACTCATTTCTACAATTAACTGGAAGGAGGTGGAAAGCTATAAAAATAGCAAAAATAGGCTATGTCCCAGAAAAATGCCAAAAC
This sequence comes from Lissotriton helveticus, assembly GCF_964261635.1. Classification (NCBI taxonomy): domain Eukaryota; kingdom Metazoa; phylum Chordata; class Amphibia; order Caudata; family Salamandridae; genus Lissotriton; species Lissotriton helveticus. The sequence goes on along the minus strand of NC_136058.1, from coordinate 195,108,954 downwards.
TGTGTAATAAATGTTGGTTCTCTGACAAAAGACTGTCATTCCCTAAAAGCTGACAAAATGGAGATTGCAGCCCCACAAACCCTTTTTTGATAACATTTTCAGGGAAAAACCCAGAGGCTTTCATTTGCAGCCCGTTTTTCCCATTTTTCTGAAAAAAACAAAAATATCACTATATTTTGGTTAATTTCTGGGACCCCTCCAAGGGAATCTACAAACCCTGGGCACCTTCAGAATCCACATGATGTTGGAAGAAAAGGACGCAAATGTGACGTGGATACCTTATGTGGTCAAAAAGTTACAGGGGCCTAAGCGCGCACTACCCCAAATCGCAAAAAAAAGGCTTAGCACAGGAGGGGAAAAGGCCTAGCAGCGAAGGGGTTAACAAAAGTGTTACCAAGGCTGATTTCAGTGGGCCAGGCACTTTACCCAAACTGAATCTCAAGATAGCAACACTGCAGGGCATCAGCAACAGGAAGATGAAGGTCAAATCTTTGGAGTCACACTCCTGATAATTGCTCATTAGAAAGCCCAAGTGTGTTCTGCTCCTCAACAATACGAAGAACTCTTCAATTGATGCTGGTGTAAAGTGAATAGAAGAGTATTGCAACAAGCAGCTCATACTAAGCTGCTTCTATAAAAGAGGAGAGCTCACACAGAAGATAATTTATTGTTACTATGTTAGTAAATTGTGTATTTTACCAAAAAAGTGATCAAGGAGGAGAAACCTTTGATGGAGGGATCTTACTCTAGAGATAATTGAGATGTCTAAGTTGGTTCGGAATTCTCAGTATATGAAACTTTGGGTCAATGAACGATTCTCAGCATGAACTCTAAATACTGCATCTGCCCATGTAGTCATATTGTCAACTCTACTGATGCTCTTCGTTGCTTTTATTTTATTTTATACCCTTTTCCCCACCTCTAAATGAGAACAGAGAACTACAGTTTTGTCCTACTGGGACGTCTGCTGGTTTACAGTGGCTGTCCAGCTTCTGTTAAATGCTAACTGACCCCTCTAAGTTGTAAAAACACAGTCAACTAATCACCAAGTTGGCCATGCCACCCTTTTTATTACCCACTTTTCCCTGCCATGTTTGTACGTGCCAAGGGGTATAACTTTGTCATCACATATCAGATGGTGTGCAGCTTCAGCCCAACTATGGCATGTGTTATTGTCTGCTGACGAACCTCACCATAAACCATGCAACCTTGTCAAGGCCCAATCTGTGTCATCCCTTGATGGACCCCTTCCCCCAAAAATGCTGCTATTCATTTCTTACAGCTCATAGATTTAATGCGGTAGATCCTGGGCTCTTCCACCCTCTGAGGCATTGGCAGCTGTCCAGCCACATGCGAGTTAAGTCCCACACCTAGCTCTCGTCATGCTGCTGTCAGGTGAGTCAAACAAAGAGTTGCTCTCTTATGTGGATGACTAGACTTGGACGAAGCTCTTTGCCTAGAATCCATCATCCACTCAGTGGCGGCTCCTCCGTTAAGGTAGCGGAGTGTTGCCTCACTGTTCTGCCAACAGTAGAAAGGAAAACTAAAATGATAATAACTAGTGTTGTTATCATTTTAGTTTTCTGTTTCCTGGTGCGGCCGTACGGGGCGGGCTGGACTGCCAAAGCAGGGGCCAGGAGGAGGAGTGGTTGCTCCACTCTAAAGTGCGTAGAACTGTTTGGCCGGTCCGATCGGGCTGCCCAAACATTCATGCGCACTTTGCATGTTCTCCACCCAGGCCGTATTACAGCATAGGTGCAGAACATGCCCAGGCTCCCATTCCCTGTCTTAGTGCCGAGCACGACACTCAGACCAATCACAACGCTGCAACATATGCAATTTAGCTTCAGTTTCACCTCTGATAGAGAACTCCAGCCCAAACTACTAAACCATCTACCATCTGAAAAACAACGGCACAAGAAACCCCAGGTGTGTTCCAGCCTTATTGGGCCTCATTGTGAAGTAGATTCTTAGTAGTAAAGTAGGCACTGCATTCTCAAAAAACACATTTTAGCATACTCGGACCACTTAGGGAAATTTAGGGCCTGACTTAGACCTCAGCGGATTGAATAATCCGTCACAAAAGTGACGATATCCCATCCCCTGTATTACGTTCTCCATAGGATACAATGGGATCGTAATACAGCATATGTGATGGAGTGCTCCCTTCCGCCAAGATCTAAATCAGGCCCTTAGTAAAAAGAAACAAAAAGTCTGCAAGGGGCATACTGATGCACCGGTTCTTAACCCCCGGGTAGTATTTTTGGTTATCAGTTCTTTCCATTGTTTTCCATCTCATCTGAACTATTGCAGAAGTCAACCACCCTATTTCAAATCAGTTACAGACCCCATCTCAAAAATAGCAAGGCAGATGTCACCGATAAGGCATGTCGTTCTGCCTCATCGACGAGATTAAAATCAAGGTCCCAGGGCACAATGGTTCAGATGTAGCTTTACACCTCGAGCACAGGCTCGGTGGGCATGCTGGGCGCATCCCTTCAACTGTGGGAGTCCCTGAGGCAACCAAAAGAGTATGGATGCAAATGCTAGATTTGCTTGATCCAGCAACATATCTCCCTAAGGCTTTTAATTACATTGTTTTTCCTTGTGTGTGCCGTTATCGAAGCTGCCATCAACATGCATACCATTCTACAATCTGCCCCAGAAAGGGGCAACCACCAAAGTCTGCATCCAAGAGCTGGACTGATTCTTTAGCCTAGATATTTTTGCTTATTGTTGTCTTCTTCCTTCTGCAAAGCAACAAGCACGGAACGATGGAATGGAATGTGGCCCAAATGGATTCCTGATGGTTAGGATGTTTACCCTCTATTTCTCACCTTGATCCCCTTTGTCACGCTTTGATCGACAATTCTGAGTCCCTCTCAGTCCTTCACTCCCGTTCATCCCTCTTCCCACTGTTCATCACACTACAATCTACCCTCCTCGTTCCCTATCGCTCCTAATGAGGTCCCCACAGCTGCTCCACACCCGAGGCTTCACCCCACATCTCCACTGTGAATGTCCAGAGGTAGTCGTGCAAATAATGAACTATTGATTGATCCCCAAAAGATAGACATGAATAAACCAAAAGCCATTACTTTAGGTCAGCACAGGGTGCAATTAATGACATTTGTATACATAATTATTTTGCACTTCTTTTCTGCCCACATCAATTGAACGAATAAGAGACATAGTACTGGTCCTAATTTGTGATTACGTGCTGTTCTACATAATGTTCATTATCTCTGGTGATTTTGACATTATTTTCCCCTCACATTTAATGTGGAGATATTTTCAATTAAATGCACCACTTTCTATTTACTTATTTTCAGATTATTTCGCTAATTAAGCAGGGCATCACTATCTTTTTTGGAAGTAGCCCAATGACTTTATGCCAGCTGCATATTGCTTTTCTTTTTGACTCTCACATTGTTTAGGTCATGTAGATGTATTTAGAAATGCATATTTAATTGCTGCTTATGCATGAACAGATTTGTTTCAGTAATCGGTTGTTTTAATACTTTCTGTTTTACTGTTTTACAACACATCATTTTGAGGGAGCTGGCCAATACCAGCATGTCTGTTTTGAATTGTGTTTTTTTATCGATTAAATGTACTTATGAATTTCCATTTATTTCTGCTCTGTCTTTTTCTGTAAATCAGTTACCGAAATGCGTTTGTCTCTGGTGTACATATGTTTTCTTTTTGATTAAATTGCCTTTCATTTAAAAAAAATCTGATTTATTGTTTGGTATTGTTCACATGATTTCTGTTGACAGGTAGTCTTGTAAGTGAATCAGTGTGTGCATATGTTTAGTGACAAAAATAGAGTGCTGAAGCCCAAAGGTGGGTAAACTAGAGGGGAGCCCGGATGGCTAACCAAGATGAACATGATTTTAATTAATGTGCTGGGTTGTTTTAATAAAATATTTAAACTCCTAAATTGTCTCGTCTAAGGAATTAACCATAGGGTAAAGGGGAAACGTGTAGACTCTGTAGGATTTTCCCAGTGAAAGGCTTGTTTCACTTTTGTAATAGGAATAATGTGATACATTTATTGGGAAGGTGTGAAGACTCAGGGTAGTTTGGGAATAATACATTTACAGGTGGGAATTATCAATTAATCAATCAACCGCATTTGTAAAGGGCAGTAATGCCACTCCTCAGGGTATCTGGGTGCTGTGTCTCCATTGAAGAGCCAGGTCTTGAGTTTCTTTCTGAAGTCTGTCAAAGAGGGGGCTGTGCAGAGATGGAGGGGGAGGTCATTCCAGGTCTTGGCAGCGATGTAGGAGAAGGAGCAGCCACAGCTGTGTCTGCAACGGATGTGGGTTGGTGCGCGGGATGAGTGAATGGGAGCATGGATGTCTAGTGGGTTTATGGAAGTTCAGTAGATGGTTGAGTTAGGCAGGTCCTAGGTCAAAAAGGGCTTTGTAGGCGTGTGTGGGGAGCTTGAACTGGCATCTTTTCTGGATGGGGAGCCAGTGGCGGTCTCTCCGGTGGGGGGGGGGTGATGTGGGTTCATGTGGGGATGTCCAGGATGAGTCTGGCTGCAGAGTTCTGTATGGTCTGGAGTCTTCTGAGGAGCTGGGTGGAGATGCCAGCAAAGAGGGGGTTGCCATAGTCGAGGCAGCTGGTGACGTGGGCCTGAGTGATAATCTATCTGGTGTTGGTTGGGATCCATCTGAAGGTTCTGCGGAACATACACTGTGTGTGGAAGCAGGAGAAGGCGACTGTGTAACTTGTTATTTCATGGTTAGTTGGCTGTCGAGGATGATGCCAAGGTTGCATGCATGGTCGGTAGATGTGGATCTGAGTTCTGCAGGCCACCAGCTGTGGTCGCATGTGGAGTTGTTCTTCCTGAAGATCAGTACTTCAGATGCTCTGTGTGTGTCCTTTAAGGAAGAATGCAATTTACTTGAGGGTATCTTGATGTATGCCTATGTTATGGAGTCTGTTGATGAGGATGATGTGGAAGACTGTGGCAAACACTGCAGAGAGGTCGAGAAGGTCAAGGTCAGGTTTCCCCACAGTTAAGGAATGTTCTGATGTCATCTATGGCGGAAATTAGTGAGGCCTCAGTACTGTGGTTGGCATGGAATCCTGATTGAGAGGCATCCAGTAGGTGGTTTTGTTCCAAGAATTTGGTGAGCTGCTGGTCGATGGCTTTCTCAAGAACTTTGGCCGGATAGGTGAGCAGGGAGATTTGACAATAATCTTTGAGATTGTTGAGGTCAGCTGAGGCTTTGTTTATGGGGGTCTGACGTTTGTGTGTTTCCATCTGTCCGGGAAGGTTGCTGTGGAGATGGAGATGTTGAGGATGCTGGTGAATTAAGTGCTGATTAGGTCCATTGCAAGTCTGTTGAGGTGGTGGACAGGGGCCAGTGGGTGCCCAGGCATGGATGGAAGACATGACGGCTGAGGTGGTCAGGGCAGTGAGCCGTGACTAGGTGGTGATGGTTTGGCTGGTGTCGCTGGTTAGTTGAAGTCGTCAGGGTTGAGGGTGGTGGATTGGAGGTTGAAATTGTGGTAGATATTGGTGATTTTTCTGTGGAAGTAGTCATAGAGGGTGTCTCAGAGTTCTTGGGAGGGTTGAATGGTGTTCTGTGTGGCTGTCAGATTGAAGAATTCTTTGACTATATTGAAGAGTTCCTTTGTGTGGTTGGCTGCGTAGTCGATGCTGGTGGTGATGGCTCCTTTCTTGACTTCTTTGAGGTGCCTGTGATAATTGCTGAGGGCTATTTTGTGAGCAGATCTGTCAGAAGGGTTCTTGGTGGCGCACCATTGTTTCTCCAGTTGGTGGCAGTTGCATAACTCGCATTCGTTAATATCTTCAATTGAGAGTAAAACCAGCACATACTTCCCTTTTAAAAAAGAAGTGCCTTCAAACTTTTCCAGCTGAGCTTTTAAAAGATGCAAATCTTTCCCATCATGCTTCAGAGGAATCCAGAATGATGGTGGTCCTGAGTTCTGTGCTGTACCAGCTGCCATGTTTTGGGATCTTTTTAAGAGAGATGGTTTGAGATAACCAACTAAATGCAAATTTGAAAGTTAAGAAATTGCATTTGTGTATTGCAGTAAGACCAGGGCACAGGACAGCCAGAAATGTACTCACTAGTGTATGAACTGTTATCCCATCACAGTCAGGTGCCTAAGACGGGGTCAATTCACCAAAATCCCTGAGGTAGTGGATGTGACAAGTCTTGCCCTTTGAACACCCCACTTACATCACAGAAAGTTACATCATACAAATGTTCACCTAATATCCAAGGAAGTGATATTACATGACATTTTAAACTCATGACACCATGAGAAGGGACATCACTGCAGTTACAAATCATGCAATAAGTGAAAGGTGGATAAAGAGGTTAGGTATTGTCTTTCTGATCTCCCTCTTACCTGCTTCTCTCTCATCCAGCTGTTTCTTTCTCATCCATCTGCCTCTTTATCAAAGCACCCACATCTTCCCTTCAGCTCTGTCTCAACTTGCTTCATTTCTCTTTCTGCTCTCTGCTCTCTTACCACTATTGCAGCTGTCTGTCATCTGCATCTCACCTGTCAATCCTCACTACCTCTCTCAGCTATTTGTATCTAAGCTACTATCTCTTTATCAGTACTCACTTTCTCACTTGCCTTCCTCTCCAAGGTATTGCATCAGATTCCTGTTCCCTTCACCTATCGCATACTACCCCCTTAATAAAGTCTTTGCCACTTGTCTCTCCCTTTTCGCCCCTTCTCTGAATTGTCTTTTTCACCTGTCTCTCTCAACTGACTCCTTATTACCATCATCATCATAACGTTATTTATCACAGCAATCTTAAAAAGTACTTCACAACCAATACATAGAAAAATGTTTTGAAACTAAATGGAGAGAAAACGGAGATACTGGTGTTGGGAAAACAAAAAGATCTCTGTAACCACCAACATTGGCCATGCCTAATGTGTGATCTCCCGTCCCCCTCACCTCAAGTCCGTAATCTAGGCATCATAATCGATGATGCACTCAGCATGCATCCCCATTCAGTCAAAGTCGCAGCAACCTGCTTTACCATCATCAAATGGTTACGAAAAATTGAAGCGACCAGGAAAACCGTAGTCACATCGAGGCTGGACTACGGAAATATGCTCTATAAGGGCTCAAACAAATCTGTAGTCCATAGACTACAGATGGTATAAAACGCCGCTGTCAGACTTCTGTGTGGAGTCCCAAAGACCACTTCCATTTCGACCTACCGACGCAAACTGCACTGGCTGAAAATTGAAAATCGAATAAAATTCAAGGCGCTTAGCTATATGCACACAATTAAATTCTGCAGCGCTCCCAGCTTTCTTCTAGCCCTGGCCAATCCATACCTACCTTCTCGAAATCTCCATTCAGCCACCCAAGGAAGGTTTGTTGTCCCGAAATTTAAATTAGCCCGGATGGGCGGCAAGTCCTTCTCGTACCTAGGTCCTTCACTTTGGAACTCGCTTCCCACTGCTCTCCATAGCGAGACAAACTATATCTGGTTCCCCAAGTCTTTAAAAACTTGGCTGTTCATCAGATAAAATGCTTTCTGTCTTTTACACCATGACCTGCCTTTTGCTCCAGGAAACCCTTTTTGGGTAGCTGTAGCTCATTATAAATTTAAAAACGTATCTAATATATACTTATATTACAGACAAAAAGATAATTATAAAACTCCTTATTACTTCTCCCACCTTTATCACACCTCTAACTTACTCACACATCTCCTTCCTTACCTCACTCTCTCAATATATCATCTACTGTGCACAAGTACCTTTGCCCACCTCGCTCTCATCTGCCTGTTACCTCTCTATGCACCTCTCAGAGTTCTCTTTAAGAATTATTTCTCACTTGTCCATTACCTGTCCGCTCAGTTGTTTCTATTCCCACTCTCTCACCTGTACCACATCTTTCTCCCGAGCTCTCTCACACCAGTCTTTCTGTATCACCTTTCTTACACCTGCCTCCTACTCTTCATCTCTGTCTCTTTAAACTGCCTCCTCGTCAACTATCTCTCACCTGTCTTAGATATCTGTTTTTCACCCTGTCCCCTCTCTGCAGTGTTTTTCTGGCCTGTCTCTTTCGAAGCCCTTTTCTCTCTTTTTTCTTTTTTTTTTTACATTTGTTATTTTTTTTTTGTTTTAATTTTCAAATTGATCTAAAACAAACAAAAAAAAGGGATTTCCAAAATACATATAAATTAAGTATAATAAATACATAGATTACAAAGCTATACAATCATACGAGCACTTATCTATCACAAAATATAAGCCATAGCAAAAACCATGAAATAATTGGTAAGGACAAATTATAAGTCAAGATACATCATAATTATTATTATTTCGTTTTAGGCTAAGTGAATTAAACCAAGTTACTTCGGATAAAGACCCCCCAGTTGGATCCCAATTAAGCCTACCCCATATTCGGTCAAATTTTTTAATAGCGTTTGATCCCCTGACTCTAGCTAAAGCAAATTCTCTCTCATATACTCCCCCAAAGATTACCCACCATTCTGCTGCTCTTGGGGGTGTTGTCGAGTCCCATGCCCTAGCTATTCACAGTCTGGTGGAAGCAATTATAACACAGAAAATACATTTTAGGCTTACATCTTCCTCAACGCTATATCCCAGCATGATCACCATATTTGTTAATTGCAACTCTAAACCGAGGCCAGTCCTGTTATGATTACTCACATCCTCCCAATACTTCCTCAGTTCTGGGCAAGTGACAAACATATGAAGCAAATTAGCAACCTTCAATCCGCATTTAGGGCACTTGCTTTTCTCCCATCTATCACTCTCCTCATTGCCTGACCATCTAGATATTCTATCTGGAGTATAGTATAACATACAAGCCGTTCTGAATTGTTGAAATTTTAAGTTTACGGAATGAGCTGATCTCTCCATCGTACCAGAAATAAATCCCTGATTTGCAAGTATTTTAAAAAGAGCCAATGAGGAAGAGCATAGGAGCTTTGCAGATTTTCAAATGTGCGAAACCCATTCATGTTGTACAGCTGTCCCAAACACCCAACACCATAATTTGACCAGACTTTACAATTTGATTCATGAAACACTTCAGGAAGCATTGAGTTTTCCCACATGGGGAGATACTCATGTAAAAGTGGGAGTAAATATTCAGAAAAGATTTTAACTATCTCTCTTATAGTCTTAAATCTTACTCTTTTAAAGTAATTGGGATCATTATTCTGATGTAAAAATGATCTACCATCTAAACCAAGTGCAGACCTGCAAGAAAAGTCGTAGTTGTCTCTGGCCAATAGTTTACTAAAACTTCCGGCAAATGCAGCCCAGTAGTATAACTTAAAATCTGGCAGCTATAGCCCACCCTGATTAAATGATTACATGAAAACTTAATATGCTGAATTGCGCACCATGCTGTCTTATACCCCCAGATAAAGTTCCTGAGAGCCCCGTCAAGTTTCTTAAAAAAAAGATTTGGCACCCATAAAGGTATTGTACAAAAAAATATTTAACATTTGGGTAAGATATTCGAATTCAAATTCAAATTCAGCTTTATTCGATTTTTTGTACGATAAAAGTCATAAAAGCACAGTTAAAAGTAACATTAAAAGAAACATTTCACTTATATGGCACAGTAAATTCAATAAATATGTGTCAGGCAAGCAAGAATTACATAGCTTTAAAATTGTGCATTGTATTCCTGTATCTAATAACAGTCTTTAAAAATAAGGAAATGGCCATTATAGTCAATTGATTTTCTAAGGATTGTAACTTCAGGTAAGCTATTCTACAGTGTCTTAAGTCCATACTCTTCAAAATTGGTATTAAAAACCTTTTCCTAGGAGAAGTATAACATTTACAAAATAAAATACTATGCATCGTGGTTTGGGTTGAAATGTCATCACACGGACATGGGAGTAGGTTTCTCGACCAGTCATTAGCTTCTGGAAAGGTAATCAATCTATGGAAAGTCCCAAAACAAAAGCGGGTTAAAGGCATGCGAACAAAACTTCCCTGTACCTGTTACAAATAGGGTTGTATACCTGGGCATATTGTCATCAAGTGGTTATCCATGACAGTTTTTTTGACTCTCTCTTTGAGCCATCGCTTATTATCTAAATAGGTCAAGATTGGATAAGATATTCATTTTAACAATGTTGCACCTACCTATGATGCTGATGGGTAGCTTATGCCAAACTCGAAAGTTTTGAACCACACGTTGTAAGAGAGTCTCATAGTTCAACGCAACAATCCATTCCATTTGAGAGACTATCTGCACCCCCAAATTTAAAGCTGATGAACCGACAACCGGAAGTGGTCTAGTAGATTGGAAATTAAGCAGAACTTGGGTTTTACTGGCATTTAATTTATATCCTGAGAAGGTGCCAAATCTGTTAGCTTCATCTCTAATATGTTCCAGTGCGGAGACTGGATCAGACAAATATATGGCCACATTGTCAGCATATGCAGTGACTTTCAAATTGCATATTCCTACCTTAACTGGTAAAATTGTATTATTGTTACATAGAGAGCATAAGAACGGCTCAAAATATAAGGCAAATAAAAGAGGGGACAGCGGGCACCCCTGCAGCGTTCACCTTTGTATCCGATTAGGAGAGGATACCAGCCCCCTATATGTCAGCTGAGCCCATGGATTTTTATATAAAGCCTGTACCCAATGACATTAACAACCACTCAGTCCATAGGCCGAGAGAGTGGACCAGAGACAATCCCAAATTACACGAGCAAAAGCCTTTTCGGCATCCAACAGTATCATCACCATATTAATGTCTAGTTTTTTTGCCACATCGAAAGCCACAATTGCCGGGTTAACAGGGGCTGCAGCATCCGTGCTGCTGGCTAGATACCAGTCCTGGCATGAGCGGAGCCAATCGAGTGGCCAAAATCTTAGAAAAGATTTTGTCATCCGCAATTTATAAGGGAGATAGGTCGGTATGACCCAAACTCCTCAGGGGCTTTTCCTTTTTTAAGAATAATACAATATTTGTCAGATTCCTAGATCTAGGGAGATCCCCGCCATCCCCTATAGATTGTAAGACATCTCTTAGCAGAGGCATAGTATAGTCCTTAAAAAAATTATAGAACTCTAGAGGTATTGAATCCTCGCCTGCTGATTGCCACTAGGCAATACAGCCAAGGCCTTTAATATTTTTTCATTGCTAATTTTATTTTGAAGAGTCTTCACTTGTTCAGAGTTAAGCCTTTTTAAGGTTGCACCCAGATAAGTATAGGCTAAACCCCATTGCATCAATCCCGCTGCTTTGGCCATATAGCTTCTGGTTCAATCCACTAAATTGTTCCAATATTGCCTGAGTCTGTGTGTGTAGGACACCACCCTCGCCTTTAATCGCCTTAATCTGAGTCTTTTCCCTTTTGTCAGCAAGTTGGTACGCCAGCACTTTCCCTACCTGCTCCCCATATTCATACTGAAGAGAGCGATATTTATTGTAGCTGACCGCTACCTTCTCCCTCAGTATACTTCCCAGGTGTAATCGTTTCTCAACCAAGGAGAGATCTAATTCCTGTTGATCTTGTCTGCCCTGTTTAAATGCACCAGCATGTGAAATGTCTAACTGTGTTACAGCCTGTCAAGTTGCCCTCATGTAGAGGTCCTTATTAATATTTTGCTGGTATATATACTGCTGGGTGATGCCTCTTATGAAGGCCTTCATGGTGTCCCATACTATCTATGGAGATGCAGACCCAGCATTATTCTCCATGAACTCCACTAATTATTTTTGGAGCTTGCTTAAATATACCTTCTCCGTGAGTAAATGACGAGGGAAGGAAAAGGATCGCCTCTGACTTTTCACAGCCTGACTACAAAAAGATAACAAAATGGGATTATGGTCTGATGTTACTTTAGGACAAACTTCAAGATCCGCACACTGTAGAATCGTATTATTTACATAAGCCAAATCAATCCTGAAATACTGCTTATGGGGTACAGGGTAATACGTATATTGGGTATAATGTCCTCCATACATCACTAAGACAATGTAAGCGTGCTAATTCATGAATAGAAGTCCTAACTTTTCTCATTCTTCAAGAAGCATGCTGATTAGTTGAATCTTTAACATAATCCAAGGTACAATTAAAATTGCCAATAACTAGCAGTGGGATGTATGTCATTACATCACATGGTTTTTACCACGCTTGACTTTACTTTGCAATTTTTACCTCGCATACTGTTAGTCCGGCATTGTATTCTCTGCAATGCAAAATGCCTTCACCAAGCAAACAACTAGAACCGAAACATCTACCATACACATAACCGTACTTTGTATGTTTTTTTTGTTCAACTGTAGTATGCAAAACATTTATATATGCTGCAAATAGAATTGTAATTTGTCTTTAAGAAGACGTGCTTTAGTATTCTTTTTAACAATCTATGTCCAAGATGGTAGACGCCGATATATGAGAGGCGCAGTCTAGTGAAATTGAAATGCATAATATGATTATATAAAAATAAGGTTCAGTCATGTATTAAAAAACGTAAATTAACCATTTTTCGGAACATATTTTAGTTTAAAAAGTGGTTGTATGACGAGTACGTATAAAGTTAGCTCTCCAACATTTTGTGTGCATTCCAAAGCAATACACTGAGGTGATCGGACGTGCTGTAAAGGACTGGCGTTTTAGTCACAGACTTGCAGTGCCACCTTGTGTCCAAAGTAAGTATTTTAAAGAACTCATTCCTAAATAAGCATGAATCCTATTTTAGTGAATTAGAAAATGTATATATATTTTTTTTTTAATGAACTCTTTCATGTCCAGGTAAACTTTTTATTGGGGGAAAAGATATTGTGAGAACTGAAGAAACTGAAGATTTATTTTCAACATTTATGTGTTACTCCACTTTTGTAAGTAATGTTCCTATTGAGTGCCCCGGGGCACATTTAGTATTTCAACCCCAAGTCAGTGCAAACCCCTGGGCAGGCGCAGGACAGTGGGGCTTGGGGCAGATTTACTATTCCAACCCCAAAGCAGTGCAAACTCCTGGGCATGCGCAGGACAGTGGGATCTAGGGCAGATTTACTATTCCAACCCCAAGTCAGTGCAAACCCCTGGGCAGGCGCAGGGCAGTGGGATCTGGGGCGGATTTACTATTCCAACCCCAAGTCAGTGCAAACCCCGGGGCAGGCGCAGGACAGTGGGATCTGGGAAAGATTTACTATTCCAACCCCAAAGCAGTGCAAACCACTGGGTAGGGGCCGTACAGTGCGATCTGCGGCAGATTTATTATTCAAACTCCAAAGCAGTGCAAACCCCTGGGCAGGGGCAGGACAATGGGATCTGGGGCATATTTACTATTCCAACCCCAAGTCAGTGCAAAGCCCAGGGCAGGTGCAGGACAGTGGGATCTGGGGCAGATTTACTATTCCAACCCCGTCAGTGCAAACCCCAGGGCAGGTGCAAGACAGTGGGCTCTGGAGCAGATTTACTATTCCAACCCCAAGTCAGTACAAACCCCTTAGGCAGGGGCAGGACAGTAGGCTGTGGCGCAGATTTACTATTCCGATCCCAAGTCAGTGCAAACCTGTGGGCAGGCGCAAGACAGTTGGCTCAGGGGCAGATTTACTATTCCAACCTCAAGTCAGTGCAAACCCCTGGGCAGGCGCAGGACAGTGGGCTCTGGGGCAGGTTTACTATTCCAACAAATGTACCCTCAAATTTTTTTCATCTGTGTGCTGCAGTATTAGGTCTCTGTGCTCTGCAATTAAGGCTATGTGCGCCAGGAACCAGACCGCACTTGTGGGTGCAGTGCCAAATATCACCAGGGTAGGTGAGGTGATGCGCACGCCGCTGCTGGCACCACCGTGGCCTGCTTCGGCCTCTTCGAGGTCACCTGGCCCCGCCAGCCTTGTGGGCTGCTGACTCTCCCTTGTGGGCCTGCTGCCGCCCTGAAGAAAAGAGAGCTGCAGCTCACCATTCAACAGACTGGGCCCGACCCTACCGGCGATGCCGGTGGGGCCGGGCTGCTGCCTGCAGTTGTGAGTGGGTAAATAACAGGGGAATGATTCAATTCAGGACAGAACAGAGGTGGGAATCCTAATAAATGTGCAAAAGCAAAATCCCTCTGACACCATAAATCAAAACATCACTTTTTCCCAAAAGATTTTTTAACTATCCCTGAGTTATAATCATATATGTATTATTTTTATACATTTGTTTTACAAAACATGAAGTCCCATCACGAGACACGCTCGAGCAAAACCAACTTGCCCTCTTTTATGTACATCAGAGAAATCATACAAATTTGTGATCTTTCTTTCCCGTGGCACAGGTTTCTAGAAGCGCCAGAAGTGGTTATGCATTGTAAGTTAACACAACATTCAAAGATGGAATTGGGCACAAGCAGCAAACTGTTATGCCAATTTGAATCAGGCTCTTCATTAAAATTCATACTCATCAAACATTAAAATTCAAACTCATCAATATTTTTATCAATAGTTTCATCAATATTCAAATTAGTGATGTTTTGATTTATGGTGTCAGAGGTACTTTGTTTTTGCACAGCCTGCAGTTGTGAGAGCATGTAAGGGGGAGGGGCGATTGTAAGTGCGAGATTAAGCATTCTCTCTACGCCGGGTTTCAAAACAGATAAACTGATCCTACTAAGATAATTGACTTTTCTGAAATTTGTAAAAATGTTCTTTTGTTTGCAGTGGCGCGCACTATCAATGAGAGATTTGCAGATCTGACTCCTCGTCTGTTTGTTAACAGTATAATCAGCTTAGAAGGGAAGCAAGTGCTTCAGTTTCTGGTGCTTTCCAGCAGTGTTTAACACCTTCCTAGAGTGTCTTGTTGCTCAGGTGGGTGTAATTGCTGATATTTGTTTTCAAAAAAGTGTCACTCATATTAGTTGAAAGTTTACTCATAATTGCACTAAAATGTAGATGCGACAAAAGTTCCAAGTGGAAGCTGCAGTGTTGAAAATAAAACGATGCGTCACTCCTGAGACCCTGGGGAGACGATGCAACAGCCCCACTGCATGCAGCGGGCGTGTTGTGAAGAATCCAGTCTGTATGGGGAGGGATGCGATACCTTGTATGGATTCTGGTGCGCAGGTTTGATAGGAAGCGTCTCGCACAGGCACGATGCGACGATCTTCGGGATGGCGACTATTTCAGGCACAGCGTCGATCTTCTCCTCTTGCGGTCCCTCCATGCGATGACTCTGCGACGATGTTCACAGCGACGTGGTGCGGTCCGCAAGCAAGCGGTGCGGCGATCTCACGCAGCGACGATACTCGCACCGACAGGAATTTTCCTGCACCGGGGCGATGCGCTCTGCAAGCGAACGATGCGTCGGTTCTTGCAGCGGCAACAGGCACTGCGATGATCTTCGCAGTGACGGGAATTTTCTCGCACTTTCGGCAATGCGCTCCGCAAGCGAGCGATGCGTGGAAATTGACGATCTTTTTTCTTTTCTTCTTGTCCAGCTCCCCAAACAGCAGGCACAACTTCCAGAGGCCCCACAAATGGATCAAGCACCCTTGGAAGGGCAGAACACATACAGCAGAGTTCATGGGTAGCTGGGGGTGAAGTCCTTTTGTTCCTGGGACTTCTTAACAGGAGGCCAACTCTCCTCAGGCTCTTGGAGATCTCTTCAAACAAGGGGACACAGCAACAGCAAAGTCCTTCCCCTCTCCTTGACAGCAAAGCAACTGCAGGTCAGCCCACAAATACACAGCAGGACAGTCCTTCCTCTTCAGTCGTCCAGCTTTCTGCTTGGCAGAGGTTCCTTCTTGATTCCAGGATGATCTAATTTACTGAAGTCTGGGTAGCCCTTTTTATACCAATATTCTCTTCGTTCTCTGAGGGCAGAGAGACCTTGGCTTAGTCAGAACCAGTTCTGGTCAGTCCTGGAGCACTTTGTTTACTTGACTTCTTCTTTCCTTTGAGAGAGAGGGGCAGGGTCGTCAGCCAACCAGCAGGAGGTGGAGCCAGCATTGTGGAAGGCAGGCACAGCCCTTTTCAGGCCCAGGTGCTATCCCCTCCCACCACTCAAGATGCAGATGGAGCTATGCAGCCTAGGGATGACTCACTCAGCCTCTGGGAGCCACCCCAGTCCCTGTCATTCACAAACCAGACAGTCAATTCACAAACAGACTAAGGCACACAGAAAGGTCAGAAAAGAAAACAGCCACTTTCTAAAAGTGCTGTATTCAAACACAGGATTTAGATAGGTTAATAAATTCTGAGTTCAGGGATGCCAGACTTTAATTTTCTATCTTGCTCCTATGGAAAGATATGCAGGTAAACATTATACAAAGCATTCCCCATTATAGCCTACGGGCAAGATAGCCCTTCAATAGTGAAAAACGGACACAGATCGAAGATGGCAACCGCGATGGCTGCGTGACCGCTGGGCTCCGTGAGCCCTCTCACCCCGCGCATACATCCTGGCAACTATCCTGGGCCGTAACGGCGTATTTATGTAGGCGAAGGATAACTTTCACTTACCGTTCGCTCTCGAGGTTCCTGCTTGCTGCAGACCCGTTGAAATGTCCCCGAATGTTTTGCGGTCTTCACGGTGCTGAGACCGGGGTCTTGAGTGCGAAGAGCGGCCGGCCGCGACTGCAACAACAGCGGCCTCTGGTGATGGTGAGGAGTCGGCCGGAGGGAACTGCAGTCCTGATGGCCGATGGCGACGGTGCCGACCCAGCCCAACCTGCGGAGGACCATGTGGGGAGTGCGATACAGCTGAGTTGAGGGGAGTGCATGATACTTGGCCCCCATTTCGGTGTTGTATCCGGGCACACTGACGAATTTTCCCGGAGTCAGCGTGCGGCCCCCGGGGAGAGGCGGAGTTTTTAGCCTTTTGGTGACTCTCCGCTGAGAACCCTGCCTTGACTTTTGAGATTCCCGCTGTGAATCCTGTCCCTCCCTGGTGTGGGGCCCGATCCCGAGGTGTGGTGGAGAATGGACGAGGCCGGATCAGCTAGGATGGCGGATAGCACCCTCTTACGCACACCTCATCCGGGCAGAGAAGCCGTTGTGCGGGAGAGTCCTGGGATCTGGTGGCACGAGAAAGAGCCCACATCCAGAGATATATTGGCTGCGTTAACAACTCTGCATATGACCCTGATCCGGGACGCTCGGGATCTGGGAAGAAGGATGGCCGCCATTGTTGTCCCGCCGCTCCACATGGGCATGGTTCAATCTCAAGGAAGCGCCGATGTGCCCGCTCCTGCGTCAAGGATGAATGTTCCAGCTGTGCCTTCGTTCGTGGAGACGCCGATAGCTCCGATCCTTGATGCCGCTTTGGATTGCC
Source organism: Lissotriton helveticus (assembly GCF_964261635.1). Lineage (NCBI taxonomy): Eukaryota > Metazoa > Chordata > Amphibia > Caudata > Salamandridae > Lissotriton > Lissotriton helveticus. Next base: position 195,091,665 of record NC_136058.1, on the reverse strand, counting down.
CTGTTGTATATGTGTGTGACTCGTCGGGGCCCTTATCTGTACAGCGGCTGCAGAAACACCATCGATCCATAGTTTTGGTTGCCCCGGCGGCATTTCAACGACTACCGGATTGTGTGACCCTCTCTTCCTGGCTGGTGAGACTGTATTCGGACTGGGAGATGTTTCCGGTATCGATACCGACACAGACGGATTTCCGCCAACCGTATTCGGCTGGGTTTTGGGGGCTACAGTCCCATGGAGTAATGGCGCTGCCCGGTACGCCCGGATCGGTTGAACCCACCGCACTGCTTTGTATGCCGACTGCTGACTGGCCGCATGTGGGTACTATTGATAGGAAAGGCCAGGGGTGAGACCGTACAGGACATAGTGGGACGCATTGTTGACTGATGGTGACTAGAGGGACACTCAACTGGGATGTTATTGATTGTTTTGATGATTATTGCTTACTGTGGCTATATCGACCGTGCTTTTATGATGGTAATCGTGCACGATGGGGTGGGCGGGACCGGGTGGTTTGATTGAGGGCCCTTCTCCGCCTTTCCTTCTTTTTCCTTTTTCTATTATTCTATATTTCGGGTTTTCATTTAGGGCGATAGGCACGCTGCTGGGGGGGGGGGGGTAGGCCGTAGCCTTCTGCAGGGGTGCAGGGTGGGGGGTAGGGGGAAGGGGGTTGTGTATTTGTTCTTTCTTTGTCTCTATGGCCCCTTGTCTTTTCTTCTTTTCGGTGTCGTCGTTTTTCATGTTTCCTACAGTCTGTTTTGTTTTAAGGGCTGGGGTGCTGTTCGACATGGCCTGTATGTGTTGTTTACATTTATCCTGACTCGTATGCCTTGCCCCCATGTCTTTCAGTGTTTTCGCGCTCTTTGCAGATTTCTATTTCATGTTGCTATTGTAGGACCATGTATGACCGTTCGGCAATTATTCTGATATTTTTTCTTTTTTTCTTTTTTAATTTTTCTTTACTGTAAAATGAACCCTTTCGAATCCTGCTTATCACGCTGTACGCTTGAATACGAGTTATGTCCTGGGTGCTTATCTGACCCCGAATTATGGGCTGCTGTATCTTTTTATATGGCTTTGCTGAACTTCCAAATTGACTACCGGCCGGCCGGGATGGTTGTAGGCCCATGCTTGTATTTATGTGAAGTGATAATAAAGGTTCTCCAAAAAAAAAAAAAAAAAATTGTGAAAAACGAAAATGGCTGTAATTCACTACCAGAGCATGTCACCCACACAAGTACATGCTCTACCTTTCACATGCACTGCACCCTGCCCAGGGGGGTACCTAGGGCCCTCTATAGGGGTATCCAATGTGTACAGAAAGGGACGGGTTAGACCTGGCCAGTGTGGACACTGGTCAGGTCAGCATGGCAGTTAGCAACTGCACACAGGCACTGCGGTGGAAGGCCTGAGACATCATTTTAGGGCTACTCCTGTGGGTGGCACAATCAGTGCTGCAAGCCCACTAGTAGCATTTGAATCACCAGCCCTGGCATACTCAGTGCACTTTACTAGGGACTTCCTCGTGAAACAAATGTGCCAATCATGGATAACCAATCACAATAACAATTTATACAGAGAGCATATGAACTTTAGCACTGATCAGCAGTGGTAGAGTGCCCAGAGTCCTGTTGCCAACAACCACAGGTCAAGAAAAACAAAGGAGGAAGAAGCAAAAAGTTTGGGGATAACTCTGCAAAAAGGGCCATTTCCAACAGTATTCCTGCTAATTGCAGCGCCCGTGTGCGCTGCAATTAATATAAATACTATCTCAAAGGATCACATCAGTCCCGCAACAGCGCACTGTTAAGAAAATAAATTCAGAAAGTCAACCAACACGACGTGTGTTTTCAGAATCCTGAAAGCACACGTTGTGCTTTAGATTTGCTGCATTAATGTTCCTAATAGAGCACAGCTGTGAGGCTGATGTGGGCCTTTGAAATAGTATTCATGTTATTTGCAGCGCACACGCTGGGGGACGGGTATGCCCAGACATGGGTGCCGTGCTCTCCATGCTACTGGAGTCAAGCTATCCTGGCTGATGAGGGGTGAAAGCCCAAAACCAGTCCTAGGATGATTGTTTCCAGTCCAGGGAGGACCTGGCCTGGTAGTTCAGACTGGACTGTTCCCAATGGGCGCAGGGTCAAGACTGATTTACATATGGCTGGGTCCAAACTGGAATGGCATGGTGAGCAAAAAAACGATGGATTTAGGCCCAGATCTCTGTACTAGGGTGAATGTATGAAATTGTTCTACATTCTGTCCATTAATTGTTATTTAGCCATTAGCCACTAACGCATAGCATAAATCCGCTATGGCCCCTTTATACTTTGACCTGGAAGAGCAAGATTTCTTTTTTCTAAAATCCAGTTTGTCACTAGGACCTCATTTCCCTCACTCAGATACGTACAAATATATCCCCAATTTCGACAAGCTTGACACCGCATTGATCTCTTGCTGGCCACGGATTATGACTTCTTGACAGCGTTTAAAAACATAAGCCACTGTGAATCAAATTTTAATTACATTTTTCTTTTCTCTTATATTTAATAGTGGCTGACTCGCTATGCGGCGGATTGACGGGTCATTGGCACTGATATCCTCCCTTCTCAGAGAGCTGTGAATTGTCTTTTATTGAGCAAGACACACCGGGCTTGCTCCACGGTAAACTGACATGAGAGGGTATGTTTTTCTTCAACCTTTTCCTCCCCGTGGCTAAGCTCAAGCCTTTAGAACCATGAGACCACGATATTTACATGATCTCTCCACGTGATTTGGTTCAATCACTCGATTTGCTCATTACCTCACCTGTACTTTGACGGCAGGAGGAATAAGCTGCGCATTTAGTGGAGTTTATTCATTTAGCTTTTTTCTTCGCAATTATATTAGTTCACAAATAATGCATTATTTTAACCTTTCTTTAATTTTACATTTTGTTCCTTAAAATCTCTATATTTAAGGTTTGTATTTTGTGCCTTAAAATCTACATAGCTATTGTTTGTATTCAAGAGATACGTCAAGGAATCACGAAGGGTACATTTTGGCGAGAGTGTTACCAGACCGTGTGAGGGAAGAGGGGTGAAGTTCTGAGCTTGTTGGTAGCGGTTATTCCACCACAAAGGATCGAACAGTCCTGAATACGTTTTGAATTTGGGAACTGTGAAGGACGTTTTATGGTACAAAGACCTGGGTCAAAGGATACTTAATAACAACCTCTAACTTCCTTCTGAAATGCAGATGCTGGCTTCAGAGTTAATCAAGGGCATTTGGGCAACAAATGGGCTACGGCTTATGTTTACGGAATAAATCTGTTATTAGTTGATGTTGACAACAAAATACGATTTAAACAAGTACTGGCAGTCATACGTCTGGCTGGCAGTATTCTGGTTTTTCAATCCTTGTTTTGTCATGCTTTTTTACAAAACTACAACCCCTCCTAATGGCGAGTCCTGGAAATTACCGTATTTCGTGCTGCTCGCGTTTTAAAAGTGGCTTGCAGGGATCATGCAGTGAGCGCACTAGATCAAGGACACTGTGCGCTCCGGATGACCATGACAGTTGTTGGAGAGTGTGCTTTATGGTAGATTTTCTAATGTTACCCACACTTACCTCTGTTTTTTCTTTTCAGGTTTTCTCATTATGGATCAAACACAAGAGGCAGCCTATATTCTAGCCAGATGTGGCAATAGATTGCTTACATTTCAAGGGTATCTTTATTGCAAAGAAAGAGAAATGGAGCCACAGAGCCACAGAGATACTGGAAGTGTGTGGAGTACTTTTCAGCACATTGCAGAGGCAGCACAGTTACACTAGGTGACCTTTTGTTAAAAACAACAGAGCATAAACACTCTGCCTCTGCAACAGCAACTGAAGTGAGGCAAAAAAAATCAAGAAATAAAATACTTAACTACCTCCAGTGAACCTTGTGGCTAAGTTTAGAGGGAGGTTTCTCAAAATATCCCAACCCATGTTGCATGCAGTATGCCTGCCACTCTTAATTTGCGAAGAATGATACTGCAAAAAAGCAGTCTAGTAATCCTCATCTCTGACCTTGTCGAACCTTTTCTGGCCTAATTATTCCTTTAAAATGAACAAAACATTTTCCAATTAACAAATTTTGTTGTGGGGGGCGTGGCCAAGCAGCATGGCCGACAGGACGTGAGCTCCGTTAGCTCCCGGCCTCGGAACCCACAAATCCTGACTAAATTATCCTGTGAGTGCCTGTAACTGATCGCGGCGGTGGTCGGAGGTCCCCCTCCTGCTAGAGACCCCCTCTGCGAGCGGCATTGTGGAGCGCCGGACCGCTCGGCCGACCCGCAGCTTGTTGGAGGTGAGCCCCGGGCCTCTGGCTCCACGAGGCCGGGGTCTGCAGCCGAGTTGCCCGCGCCGGAGGTGAAGCGGCCCGACCGCCTGTGGCTCCTGCGGGAGCAGGCGCCTTCGTACCGCACCGGAGCCTGTCATCATCTGCGGCTCCTGGCGCGAGCCCTACACCCTGCTGGCCGCCTCCGCCCGAGCGCCTTGATCGTGCCCCGGGCCTCTAGCTACGTGAGGCCGGGGTCTGTGGCCTGGCTGGTGTTGCCGGAGGTGGTGCGGTCCTGTGCCCCTGTGGCTTCTGCGGGGGCAGGCGCCTTCGTCCCGCACCGGAGCCTGTCGTCATCTGCGGCTCCCGGCGCGAGCCCTACACCCTGCTGGCCGCCTCCGACCGAGGGCCTTGATCGTGCCCCGGGCCTCTGACTACGCGAGGCCGGGGTCTGTGGCCTGGCCGGTGTTGCCGGAGGTGGTGCGGTCCTGTGCCCCCGGGGCTCCTGCGGGGCCTGGCGCCTTGGTCCCACGCCGCAGCCTGCTGCTGCCTACAACCCCTGTTGCGGGCCCTGGGGCCTCCTGGTTGCTGCCCCGGACTATACCTACGTGGGGCCCGAGGTCTGGGGCCTAGTCGAGGACCCTGGGAGTGGCGCGGTCCTGATCCCCGGTGGCTCCTTCGGGACCCGGCGCCCTCCTGCCCGCACCGGACCCTGATGCCCTCTGTGACCCCTGTGGAGAGCCCTGCTGCCTGTTGATTCCTCCCGCGAGAGCGCCATTTTGAGGTAGCCGTTCTGAAGGGCCTTTCCCCCAGCGACGCATTGCAGACTGAGAGGAGGCTGTGGGTGATGCCGGTGGTGACGGCGAGGGGTCCCTGTCGGCCGGGCGACCCCGTCCTCTGGGTGCCCGGTGATACGGAGGCTGCCTGCGGGGGTGGCCTGGACACTACTGCCAGCGACGACCTGGTACTCCTGGGAGTGGAGCTGACCCATGGACATATCCGCCCTATCGCGTGGGGATTGAGAGACCGGGGGGCGCTCTGGTGAGTGACATTTTGATTCCTGACCCTCCCCCCTTCCGAGACTTACCTGTTCTGGGAGCTGGCATATCAAGGGGTACTGGTGTGTGGTGTGGCCCCGCTCCTCCGGACTGCGGCTGCTGGGGCCTGGACTTTGCCTCATTCCACGCTCGGTGCCTAGGGGCCCGCTACATCCCTGTGTCCATGGGCTGGGTATCGGCTGGACCATCGGTTCGGAGGGTACCCGGCGCTGTTCCTATCTGAGGGGGCCCCGTGTGGCCCTGGCCATGCGTAAAGACAGAATGGCGCATGCCACACAGCCCAACACCATCACCCAGTACACCACGCAGCGGCTGCCCTCCCAGCGGATTACACGCCAGTCGGGCCAGGATGAGAGTGCGGAGGGCCCTGGGGAGCCAACACGGGCGGAATTGTTGAAGGCCATACAGGGCTCGCATACTGCGCTGGAGAGGCAGATCGAAACGGTCTCCATTGACGTTAACCTGCTTCGCACTGACCTCCGAAAGGTTGCTGATAAGGTCACTGATGCTGAAGGGAATATTGTGGAGCTACAGGGAGAGGTGGCCACTCTCAAAAAGACAGTCACGCACCTCACGGCTGCGACCCGAGCTCTGGAACGGAGGGCTGAAGATGCGGAAGGGAGGGCCCGCCGCAGTAATATTCGGGTTCTTGGGGTGCCGGAACGGCTGGAGGCGGTGAACGCTGAACGCTTTCTGGAGACGTGGATCCGTGCAAAGCTGTGCCCGGTGGGCCTCTCGGACGTCTTTGTGATCGAGCGAGCGCACCGCGCTCTGGTCCCGCCGCCGCGCCCCGGGGAGCCCCCGCGAGCTTTGATCGCCAAAATACTGAACTATAAGGACCGCGATTGTATACTGCGGGCGGCACGGGAAACAGCGGATCTCACCATCGAGAATAGCCGGGTGTCCATCTACCCTGATTACACGCAACAAGTCCAGGAGCAGAGGAAATCCTATTTGGGAGTGAAAAGGAAACTCCGCGAGATGCAGCTGCAATATATGCTATTGTACCCCGCAAAACTCAAGGTGCTCTCGCAGGGGAAGGCGCACTTTTTTGACTCCCCAGCGGAGGTTTGGGAATGGCTGGAAATCCGGGGTGACGACCTGCCGCCCGGAGAGCGGGGGGGACCCCGGGAGACCTGGGGAACACGACCTCCACGGAGACGACGTGGCAGATGGAGGCGAGGATCTGAGTCGGCTGACGCAGTGGAACCTAGGATTACGGTGGGGCGGGACGGTGCTATGCTTCTGGAGCCGTTGCCAGGTGCGCCTGACTTGGGGGACCCGCATCAGGTGGACCCCGAGGAGGTCCTGGTCCCTGACACCTTACAAGACACAACACAGAATACGCTACATTCTACCTCTGTGGTCCCGGAGACCGGAGGAACTGAGTTGTTGCAGGTACCGGTTTCATCCTGAGGTGATATGACTCCAGGCTGTTCTATATCTTTGATCTGCTAGCCTGGGTATGGGCCGCACTCCTGCTTGAGAACTGCTGTTGACACTGTTAGACATCTGCTGCATACCTGCCTTGGGGACCCTCCCTTGTTTCTGTTTTATTGGGGTGGTCCGTGGAGAGTTTGGGGGGAGGAGGGGGTTGCTTACCTGTCGGAACGATATTTACGTTGCACTGTTAGCACGGGGAAGGTACGACTACTCTTTATTGGGCCCGGAAGGGAGCTTGGGGGGGGGGGAGATGATTGGTGTGGTTGAGTGTGTGTGTGGTGTGGGGTAAATGGGGTGGCTGTGTACGTCCTGGCACTGGCAGGGGGAGGGCGGGGTGGCATGTTTTGTTGTTGCGCTACTCCTGCTCGTGGGAGGGGGGGGTTCTTTAAAGTTTGAGTGGTTTGGGAAACTGTGGAGTTGGAAGGAGTTCTGCGGGGAAACTGTTTTTGGCATCGTGTGTACCATTGTTCGTGCCCCTAGGAGGCTGTTTGCGGTTGCAGGAATTGGTTGCCCGGATGGGCGTGGCCACTGCTTAAGGGATACAAATTTTTTACTTGGAACGTGCGTGGTTTGGGCACTTGCACTAAGCTCTATAGAGTACTGTCCTTTCTCCGCCACCATGGGGTCTCTGTGGCGTGCTTGCAGGAGACGCATCTAAGTGAAGATGGTGCCCTTAAATTGGCCAAGAAGTGGAGGGGTCAGATGTTCCATTCCTCCTTCTCTACCTATGCTAGGAGGGTCCTTGTCTGGGTGGCGCCCGGGGTTCCCCTGGCGGTCCTGTTTGTTGAAGCGGATATTGAGGGCAGGTATATATTGTTGCGGGTGAAGTTGGATGGGAGGGATTTCCTGCTGGTGAATTCTTATGCACCCAATGTAGATGATCCGTCTTTCTTCACCACCTTACAGGAGCTTCTAGTGTCAGATTTAGATGCCCCCCTCCTATGGTTTGGTGATTTTAATTGTGTACTGGATCCACTCCTGGACAGGCATCCTCCCCGCGCGGGCACGAAACCACGGATGACGGCACGTCTCCGGGAGGTGATGGATAACCTGTGTGCGTTCGATGTATGGCGCCTCAGTAATCCGGGACTGAAACTATACACTTGTTATTCCCCCACACACAATACACATAGTAGACTCGATAGAGTCCTTGCTGCCAATGTCAATCCATCCCTTATCTTGACGGTCACCCATCAGGCTAGGTTTTTGTCCGATCATTCGCCCGTAACATGCATTCTGCAATGGGCAGACCGGTCCTCCCGTCCACGGACCTGGAGGATGCCGGGAGATCTCCTGCAGGATCCGGTAGGACGGGACCATCTGGAGACGACCCTACATTCTTATCTGGATCTGAATTGGGGAGATGGCAACATACCTTATGCGACCAAATGGGACGCTCTTAAGGCAGTTGTGCGGGGCGCATGTATGGGCCTGACTTATGGAGTCCGGAGACAGCTGCTCCGTGAACTCGAGTGCGCTGAGGAGCGCCTCCGCCACTGTCAATCTTTGTCGGAACCGGATGAGTCGGACCTAGACTCTGAAAGGACGGCCCGTGAGGGCGTTCACGACATCCTTACCCGGCTGGATAAGTTTACTCTCGGCCGATATCGCCAGCGACTCCACCGTGAGGGGGACAAATCGGGCCGACTATTGGCCTGGATCCTCCGGAGGGAATCGGCACCTGCGCGGATCGTGGCTTTGAGAGACCTCGCTGGGGACCTGGTGCACTCGGAGAAGGACCTCCTTGAGGTGCTTTGCACGCATCTACAGACGGTATATACCGCGGACCCCTTAGTAACGGAGGCATAGTATCAGTCATACCTTCGAGGTTTGACTCTCCAGACCCTCTCTCGAGCGGACGCAGAAGAACTGGACGCTGCGTTGACGCTCCAGGAGGTCAAGATGGCGTTGGCTGCCCTACCATCGGCTAAGACACCCGGTGGGGACGGTTTTCCCCCGGAATTTTATCGAGCATTTGCGGATACCCTCGCTCCCTGTCTCCTCCAGACCTTCCATGAGGCGCTGGAGAATGGCACGCTCCCTCCCACCATGCAGCAGGGTGAGGTTTGCATGATTCTAAAGCCGGGCGGCGATGGCTGTGATCCCGCGGCCTATCGGCCTATCACCCTAATTAACACCGATGCCAAGATCCTCACTAAGGTCTTGGCCACGAGGCTGGCACCGCATATGGCGCACTTAGTCCACCAGGACCAGTGCGGGTTTATCGCGGGCCGCAACACCGCCATGAATCTTCGGCGCTTGAACCACGTCCTCCATGAGGTGCGTGATAGGGAGGTTCCTCAGGTACTGGTGTCGATAGACCTTGCTAAGGCCTTTGATACTGTCAGCTGGGGGTACCTTTTGGAGGTGCTTCATATGGCTGGGGTGGGACCCCTTTTCTGCGCTTGGATCCGACTCCTTTATAGTGCGCCTACAGCCAGAGTCAGGCTCGGAGCGGCCCGATCGGAAGAATGGCGACTGGGCAGGGGCACCCGCCAGGGGTGCCCCCTGTCGCCGCTTCTATTCGCACTGGCGATTGAGCCCCTGGCGGTGTCACTCTGAGCGGAGATGGCCCCCTGGGGGATACGAGTGGGAGACGCAGTGCACTTGGTTTTGTTATACGCCGATGACGCGCTGTTCTACCTTGCCTCCCCCCGGGAGTCGCTGCCACTCCTATTGCAGCACTTGGATCGCTTTGGTGAGGCCTCTGGTCTACGCCTTAATCCAGAAAAGTCCTTGATCTTCCCTCTTGCGGGATGTGGTGAGGACCCTAGAGTGGGTTTCCCACCCCTGGGATTTAAGTGGGAAACGGAGGCCCTTCGATACCTGGGAATTCAAGTAGCCGTATCCGATGAGCAGTTGCTGGCACGAAACGCTGACCGAGTCCTCAGTTCCTTACGACGGTCCGTGTCCTTTTGGAATACACTCCCACTTTCTCTTATGGGGCGATTGGCCATCTCGAAGATGGTGATGTTGCCCAGAGTGTTGTATACCTTACAAAATTCCCTGTGCCCTCTCCCTCCTCGTATATTCCGCACCCTTGATACGCTACTCACCTCCTTGCTTTGGGCGGGAGGACGCAGCAGAGTTGCATTGCGCACGGTGGTCAGGCACTGGGAGGAAGGTGGCCTAGAGGCCCCGAGGTTCGACCTCTACTACTATGTGGCCCAGCTGCTACCGGCCGTGCGCTGGTTTGCTGGTACGGACAACTGGGAGATGCAGCTACTGGCGGGCAGAGCAGATGAGAGGACCCTACAGGTGGCCCTGATGCGTGGTAGGGGAGCGGATCCCTCCCTGCCATACATTGTTCGACACACTGCTGGACTTTGGCAGCGAGTAGTGGAGAGAGTGCTGCGGCGTGCCCCATTTCATAGGGAGCTCCCGGTGTGGATATTGGCACCGGTGACGTTGATGGAGGAGCACATGTCGTTCCGAGAATGGCACGACGGCGGCTGTGACACTTTAGCGGATCTGTATCCCGACGACTCATTCGTGACCCTGGAAAGGGCTATGGAGGCCTTTGGTCTTACTGGGGGACAGTATCTCCATTATAGAGCCCTGCAGGATATGGCGAGGACGGCCTGGCCACAATATCCGGAGGCGCCCCCGATGTCCCATACTTTGAATATCCTATTGTCGTGTGGCAGGGGACGGCGACTGATAACACTGTTATACACGGCAATGAGATGTGATTCAGCCCCCCCGATCGCCCCGTCCTGGGCAGCATGGGAGGCAGATCTGGGGGTCGCCTTAGACCCGGGACAACGTAAGCGAATAGGGACACTTACCAAGAAGGTGTCGTGTAATGCACGTTTCAAACTGCTACATTTCAATTTTATGCATCGTACTTACATAACCCCAGTTGCTTTACACCGCATTGCCGCGGATAAGTTGGATGCCTGTCCTAGATGTGGTGCAGTCAGAGCCGGATTTCTCCATTTGGCTTGGGAATGCCCGCTGGTCGGAGACTTCTGGGAGGCAGTGGTAGTCCGCATCAGGAAGATCACATGCCTACACATTGAACTAACCCCACTTCACTGCTTGTTGGCCCTAGTCCCCAAGCCTAGGAAGAAGAACCTTTCCTATAAAATGTTGCAGCTATTACTGGTGCTGGCTAGGAGACGGGTGGCTATTACTTGGATGGGACAGAGGGCACCAGATGTGTTATTGTGGCTCCGGGATGTTGGGGAATGGACATTGGCTGAGGAGACGCACATGCAGCATACGCGTAAAGATGGGCGGCTGCAAGAGGACTTACTCGCATGGAGAATGATGTGCGCTGTGGGGTCAGGTGGCAGCGATTCCGAGGCAACTAGTGCTGAATTGTACTCCTCAGCCGGATCGGGACCTGAGGATGGGGAGGTGGGAAGTGGGGAGGGTAGGCTGGTGTGGGCGTAACGCCCTGAGGACCACGCACAAGATTCCTTACTGACAGTTGTATTGTATATGATTGCTTTGCATCCCAAGAATTTGAATTTCGTAACTACTGCTATATCTGCACCTGCTGGAGCTGTACTGGAGCTATGACATGTGTACACTTGTTTTCTTTCTTTTTACCGATGCCAATTTGGGGGGGGGGATTCTGTTGTTCATTCTGCTGACAAAATAAAGTTTAAAAAAAAATAAAAAATTGTTGTATGATAATGACAATGCCAAAAAAAGATTACTAATATTGTCTACTCCTCCTCAGTTCGTTACCCTTGAGAACTATAAAATCTGGGCAATGGATGGGACTTTCAAAAATACCCCTCATCCATTTGCACAAATATACACAATCCAAGCTAGTATTAACAATACCACTATACCACTTATTTATGCATTACTACCTGATAAACAGGCTTCTACATACAATGAATTTCTTTCGATTGTAAAAGGAAAAACACTTAATAAAAGCCCGTCCAAAATAATTATTGCTTTCGAAATTAAAATGATTAAAACAATAAATTCTTTATATCCGCAAACTCAAATTCAAGGTTGTTTCTACCATTACACACAAGCATATTGGCGCAAGGTCCAAACATCAGCCTTATTAGAAGACTATTTTCCATGCAGTAAAATGCAATTTGAACTTAAAAAAATGTACTGCTTTATGTTTTGTCCCACCAGAATATGTGGATGAGTACTACACTGTCATTGTTGAATCTGAGTATTTTTCTCAAAATCAATCAATCAAGCATTTGTAAAGCGCGCTACACACCCGCGAAGGTCTCAAGGCGCTGGGGGGCTGCCACTGATCGAAGAGCCAGGTCTTGAGAAGTCTTCTGAAGGCCAGCAGGTCCTAGGTCTGTCGTAGGCTGGTAGGGAGAGAGTTCCAGGTTTTGGTGGCAAGGTAGGAGAAGGATCTGCCGTCGGCGGTGGTTTTCCGGATACGAGGAACTGTGGCAAGTGCGAGGGTGGCAGAGTGGAGGCTGCGGGTGGCGGTGTGGAAGCTGATTAGGTTGTTGAGGTATGTTGGTCCGGTGTTGTGTAGGGCTTTGTGTTCGTAGATGAGGAGTTTGAAGGTGATCCTCTTGTTGACTGGGAGCCAGTGCAGGCCTCTCAGGTGGGGTGTGATGTGGCTGCATCAGGGGATGTCAAGGATCAGTCGTGCCGAGGCGTTCTGGATTTGTTGTAGTCATCTCAGGAGCTTGGTTGCTCTTCCCGAGTAGAGGGCGATTCCGTAGTCAAGTCGGGCCTGGGTGACGGTTTTTCGTGTGTCGAGAAGGATCCATTTGAAGATCCTGCGGAGCATTCGGAGGGTGTTGAAGCAGGGCACGGAGACGGCATTGACTTGCTTGGTCATAGAGAAGGCGGAGTCGAGGATGAACTCCAGGTTGCGTACGTGGTAGGTGGGTGCCGGGCTGTGCATAGCGATGTGGGCCACAAGGAGTCATCCCAGGCTGATGGGGTGGGTCCGAGGATGAGGACCTCCGTTTTGTCTGAATTCAGCTTCAGTCTGCTGTCCTTCATCCAGTCGGCGACGGCCTTCATTCCACTGTGGAGGTTGGCTTTGGCGGGTGGGGGTCTTCGGTGAGGGATATGATCAGCTGGGTGTCGTCGGCGTAGGAGATGATGTTGAGGTTGTGCTGTCGTGCGACGTGGGCGAGAGGTGCCACGTAGATGTTGAACAGCGTCGGGCTAAGGGAGGAACCCTGTGGGACGCCGCAGATGATCTTGGTGGTTTTTGAGCGGAAGGGTGGGAGGCGGACGCTCTGGGTTCTGCCGGAGAGGAAGGGTGTGGTCCAGGCCAGGGCCTTCTCTTGAATTCCGGCGTCATGGAGGCGCGCTGATAGGGTGCGGTGGCAACCCATGTCGAAGGCAGCTGACAGGTCCAGGAGGATGAGGGCGGCTTTGTCCATCAGGATCTTGATGTCGTCGGTGGCGGCGATGAGAGTGGTCTCGGTGCTGTGGTTGCTGCGGAAGCCGGATTGGGAAGGGTCCAGGATGTTGTTGTCTTTGAGGTATCAGGTTAGCTGTTTGTTGACAATTTTCTTTGTCACTTTTGCTGGGAACGGTAGCAGGGAGATGGGCCAAAAGTTCTTGATTTCCTTGGGGTCCGTCTTGGGTTTCTTTAGAAGGGCGTTGATCTCGGCGTGCTTTCAGCTTTCCGGAAAGGATGCTGTCTCGAAGGAGATGTTGTTTTTTTTCCGGAGGTGGGGTGCGATGGTTGTGCTGGCTAGGTTGAATACGTGGTGAGGGCACGGGTCAGATGAGGATCATGAGTGGATGGAGGTCATGGTTTTGATGGTGTCTTCGTCGCTGACGTTGGACCAGGCAGCTGGTGTGGGTGGAGGTTGCGGGGGTGGTGGTCTTGGTGGTGGGTGCGGGGGTGTCGCAGTTGAAGCTGTCATGGATGTCGTGATCTTGCGGTGAAAGAAGGTGGCCAGGGAGTCACAACGGTCTTGTGATGGTGGAATGTCATTGGTGTTGGAGCTGGGGTTGGAGAGTTCTTTCACGATGCTGAAGAGCTCTTTGGTGTTGTGTGCATTGTTGTCTAGGCGGTCCTTGAGGGCAGTCCTTTTGATGAGTTGGTGGTGTCTGCGCGTGGTGTTCTTGTGGGCTGCGAGGCTGTCTGGTGATCGGTCGCGGAACGATTTCTTCTGTAGCTTCCGACAGGTGTGCTTGGAGGTCCGGAGGTCTTCGGTGAACCAGGCGGCTTTCTTGTTGGTGTGGTTGGTTGTGGAGCTCTTGAGAGGGGCAAGGGTGTTGGCGCAGTCGTTGATCCACTGTTTGAGGTTGGTAGCAGCGGTGTCGGGGTCGATGGGGTCGGCGGATGGTATCAAGGCGAGGGTGGTGATCAGTTGGTCCTTGGTGACCTTGCCCCAGTTGCGGCGTGGCAACTGTTGGGTGCGGTGGTGTGTGGTGGGTTACCTGAAGGTGAAGTGGACGCATCTGCGGTTGGTCCAGTGGGGTACAGTGGTGTGGTTGAAGGAGATGTGCGGGCTTGCAGAGAAGATGGGGTCCAGTGTGTGTCCAGCGGCGTGGGTGGGTGTTGTCACAAGCTGTTTGAGTCCGAGGTTGGCAAGATTGTCGATCAGGGTGGTGAAGTTGGCGTCGTTGTTGTTCTCGAGGTGGAAGTTCAGGTCCCCGAGGAGGATGTAGTCCTTAGAGGCGAGGGCGTGGGTGCTGATGAGGTCGGCAATGGTGTCGCTGTACTGTGGTCGTGGTCCGGGTGGTCGGTAGACGAGTGTTCCTCTGAGGGTCGTGTTGGGGTCAGTGTGGATCTGGAAGTGCATGTGCTCGGCAGTGGTGAGGGTTTCGTCGGTGTTGGTCGAGACGCTGAGGGTGTCTTTGTGGGTGATGGCGATTCCCCCTCCAACTACGTTGGCGCGGTCTCTGCAGGAGATCTTGTAGCCCTGCGGGATGGCTATGGCGATGTCAGGTGCCACAGTGGCGTTCAGCCAGATCTCCGTCAGGAAGGCAACGTCGGGGCGATAGAGTCTAGGAGGTACCACAGTTCAATGGCATGCTTGCGAGCGGAGCGGGTATTGAGGAGGATGCATCTGAGGTTGTTGGGTTCTCTGGCTGGTGGTTTGGCGGGCTGGACGCTGGTGTATCTGCAGTCCCGGCAGGTGAAAGGCCCTTGGGTATGCTTCGGGATGGCCTGGCAGCAGGGGTGGTGTCGTCCGGGGTTGAGTGCATGTAGGGTCTTGGAGTCATAGTGCAGTCTGGCGTAGTGGGGGGCGTGGGGTGCAGGGGTTCTGGCACTGGGCACGGTCCAGGCGGCGCGTCCGCTGCGCTTCCACGCGGCTACCTCCATAAGAGGCGAAGTGGGAGGGAGGAGCAGCTGGGAGGCGAGAGCGGGCGGCCAATGGGCGGGGGGAAGGGACACAGAAGGCAAAAGGGGGCGGGGCTGCAGGGGAGCAGCGGTGGGAAGCGTGGAGCGGGGGGGCACAGAGGGCAAGGGGCGCAAGGAGCACCAAACAGAATAAAAAAAAGAATATAAATACAGAAAAACAATGCCAAGGCGAAAAACAACTTAGCAGGAGAACGCAAAGACAGTCACCAGGGGCACACCAGCGGCGAACTTCCGGCAGTGGCAGCAGAGGGGAGAGTTACGGGCGCACAGGAGGACCCGTGCGGCGTGGGGAGCAACCAGAGGTCAGGTCACAACCACTCCCGCGCGGCGACCTCCATAAGAGGCCAAGTGGGAGGGAGGAGCAGCTGGGAGGCGGGAGCGGGGCAGCCAATGGGCGAGGGGAAGGGACACAGAAGGCAAAAGGGGGCGGGCCGATGGGGAGCAGCGGTGAGAAGCATAGAGCGTGGGGGCACAGAGGGCAAGGGGCGCAAGTAGCATCAAACAGAATAAAAAACAGAATATAAAATACAGAAAAACAATGCCAAGGCGAAGAAAACAACTTAGTAGGAGAACGCAAAGACAGTGACCAGGGGCACACCAGCGGCGAACTCCGGTCAGTGGCAGCAGAGGGGAGAGTTACGGGCGCACAGGAGGAGCCGTGCAGCGTGGGGAGCGACCAGAGGTCAGGTCACAACCACTGCCACGCGGCGACCTCCATTAGAGGCCAAGTGGGAGGGAGGAGCAGCTGGGAGGCGGGAGCGGGGCGGCCAATGGGCGAGGGAAAGGGAAACAGAAGGCAAAAGGGGGCTGTGCCGGAGGGGAGCAGCGGCGGGAAGCATGGAGCACGGGGGCACAGAGGGCAAGGGGCGCAAGGAGCACCAAACAGAATAAAAAACAGGATATAAAATACAGAAAAACAATGCCAAGGCGAAAAAACAACTTAGCAGGAGAACGCAAAGACAGTCACCAGGGGCACACCAGCGGCGAACTCCCGGCAGTGGCAGCAGAGGGGAGAGTTACGGGCGCACAGGAGGAGCCATGCGGTGTGGGGAGCGACCAGAGGTCAGGTCACAACGACTGCCGCGCGGCGACCTCCATAAGAGGCCAAATGGGAGGGAGGAGCAGCTGGGAGGCGGGAGCGGGGCGGCCAATGGGCGAAGGGAAGGGACACAGAAGGCAAAAGTGGGGGGGCCACAGGGGAGCAGCGGTGGGAAGCGTGGGGCAGGGGGGGCACAGAGGGCAAGGGGCCCAAGGAGTGCCTAACAGAATAAAAAACAGAATATAAAATACAGAAAAACAATGCCAAGGCAAAAAAACAACTTAGCAGGAGAACGCAAAGACAGTCACCAGGGGCACACCAGTGGCGAACTCCCGGCAGTGGCAGCAGAGAGGAGAGTTACGGGCGCACAGGAGGAGCCGTGCGGCGTGGGGAGCGACCAGAGGTCAGGTCAAAATGAGCAGAAATTGGCCCCTCTTCTTAACTATTTCAAAAAGACATTGATTGGGTATCTAAACAGGTCTGCACGTAGGCGTAAACCATGTTTCCCTATTGAAAGCTGGAACTCCTACTCCACCTGTTTAGCTGGTGAGGCAAAAACAGATAATGCTATAGAGGGTTGGCATAACTCCTTTAATTACGATATTGGCAAAAGTCATCCTAATATTTATACTTTCTTGAAAAGTTGACAAAAAGAGCAGAGTTTTTAAGTAATGGCAGAGAGATTAGCTGCAAAAATTGAACAGTTTAGATTTCTTGTACCTGCAGACTACCTTGAAAATGTTGCCTACATTTTAAAGTTTTCATATGTTACTTTACTTTTTCATTGGCTTACTTCGCTTTTTTTTTAAAAGAAATAATAACATTCTTTGTCTGCATTTCTTTAGTTTACCATGCCGGTCCTTAAAAAAGTTTCTCACTTTAAAAGTAGCTGTACTTTTGAAACCTAGTAAGATTCTTTAAAAAAAAGTTGGAAAGATACTGTTTTCATTTTGATGAACACTTGAATCGTGACCTTGTTATGAATTTGTTTCCAAAATCAGGAACCAGAATGTTTACAGTTTGTAATGTTTTTTTTTAATTGTGACACATGTACAAGTAATGGAGCATGCTAGTTTAGAACGTTACTGAGTCTCACTCCCTCCTTCTTTACTGTAAATATTCTTAATTTTTTGATTCAAATCTGTTTTATTGAAAATACAAATCAAAACAATACAACAATCAAAATATAGAAGAAAGGAAAAAAGAGAAAAAGAAGACCAAGGAGGCAAAGGAAAGGGGAGGGCGTATCATTAATAACTCCAGAGTAGCAGTAAATGAAAATACAGGAGGCAAAACAATGGCGCATTACAAATCTGTCATACATAGAAGGACATTACTCTGGGAGAAAAAGAAAAAAAAAGGGCATTCAACATGTGTGGAGGGACTAGGTGGTGATGGGAACTATTAGGAGAAAGGAGCTATGTGTAGTGTAAGCGGGGAGAACGAAGTGTCCCACAACAAGAAACAGAGCCCCTGTGAATAGAGAAACCCAGTGTGGAGAAGGACCAGAGATAAGTCATGTCAACGCACAAGCAAAAACAACAGGTGATGGACAGAATGCAGAACAATGCCATACATTCACCCCAGTACAGAGATCTGTGCCTAAATCCATCGTTTCTTTGCTCACTATGCCATTCCAGTTTGAACCCAGCCATATGCAAATCAGTCTTTAACCTGTGCCCCATGGGAACAGTCCAGCCTGAACTGCCAAGCCAAGTCCTCCCTGGACTGGAAACAAGCATCCAAGGACCGGTTTCGGGCTTTCAGCCATCATCAGCCTGGATAGCTTGATTCCAGTGGCATGGAGAGCACGGGACTCACGTCTGAGCATACCCGTCCCACTCGGGGTGACAAATGCAAAAACAACAGGTGATGGACAGAATGCAGAACAATGTCATACATTCACCCCAGTACAGTGGTATGGGCCTAAATCCATCATTTTTTTGCTCACCATGCCATTCCAGTTTATACCCAGCCATAAACAATTCAGTCTTGACCCTGTACCCCAAGGGAACAGTCCAGCCCGAACTGGAGTCAAGCTATCCTGGCTGATGACGGCTGATAGCCAGAAACCAGTCCTAGGATGTTTGATTCCGGTCCAGGGAAGACATGGCTTGGCAGTTCGGGCTGGACTGTTCCCATGAGGCACAGGGTCAAGACTGATTTGCATATGGCCATGTCTGAATTGGGGTGGAATGGTGAGCAAAATAACGATGGATTAAACCAAGTCCTGTGACTGGGGGTGAATGTTTTGCCAATGTGCAACATTCCATCCATCACCTGTGTGTTATGCTATTCGCCCTATGTGGGAAAGGTATGCCCTGACGTGGGTCTCGTGCTCACTACGCCACTGGAGTCAAGACATCCTGGCTGATGACGGCTGATAGCCAGAAGCCGGTCCTAGGATACTTAATTCCGGAACAGGGAAGGCATGGCTTGGCAGTTTGGGCTGGACTGCTCCCATGAGGCACAGGGTCAAGACTGATTTGCATATGGCCATGCCTGAACTGGGGTGGCATGGTGAGCAAAATAACGATGGATTAAACCAAGATATGTCACTGGGGGTGAATGTTTTGCCAATGTGCAACATTCCATCCATCACCTTGTGTGTTTTGCTGTTCACCCTATGTCGGAAGTGTATGCCCAGACGTGGGTCCCGTGCTCACTACGCCACTGGAGTCAAGCTATCCTGGCTGATGATGGCTGATAGCCAGAAACCGGTCCTAGGATGCTTGATTCTGGTCCAGGGAAGACATGGCTTGGCAGTTCGGGCTGGACTGTTCCCATGAGGCACAGGGTCAAGACTGATTTGCATATGGCCATGTTTGAACTGGGGTGGCATGGTGAGCAAAATAACGATGGATTAAACCAAGCTCTGTGACTGGGGGTGAATGTTTTGCCAATGTGCAACATTCCATCCATCACCTGTGTGTTTTGCTGTTCGCCCTATGTGGGAAGGGTATGCCCAGACGTGGGTCCCGTGCTCACAACGCCACTGGAGTCAAGCTATCCTGGCTGATGACGGCTGATAGCCAAAAACCAGTCCTAGGATGCTTGATTCCGGTCCAGGGAAGACATGGCTTGGCAGTTCGGGCTGGACTGTTCCCGTGAGGCACAGGGTCAAGACTGATTTGCATATGGCCAAGTCTGAACTGGGGTGGCATGATGAGCAAAATAACGATGGATTAAACCAAGATCTGTGACTGGGGGTGAATGTTTTGCCAACGTGCAACATTCCATCCATCACCTTGTGTGTTTTGATGTCAACGCACAGGACCAGTACCATACAGAGGGGAGATTAAGCAGTATCCATATTGGGCCCCTAGAGTCTGTCCGCATCAGAGGGGAGTATATTGTCCTCAAAGAGGCGTAAAGCCCGAAGCCTCGGGGGCTGGAGATGAGCATGATCGAGCTTGCAAAAATAATCTACCAATGGTTGCCAATTCCTTTTTTGAATTTGGTGTCGCGGAGCTGAAGCTGCGCCATGAGTTACTCTATTGCTATGGTATGCCACAAGCGGGTGAACTAAACAGTCACTCGGGGTGCTTCAGCCTTCTTCCAATATAAAGCTATTGTTTGTTTAGCTGCACCAAGCATGTGTAAGATTAGGTGCCAGTTCTTATGCGTCATGGCAAGTAGGTTCACAGGTTTGAGGCCTAAGATAAGTGTGGTCGGGATTTCAGGTAGTGGGTAGCCAATCACCTGTTTAGTGTGACTAAGGACCTCTTTCCAGTAAGTGGTCAATAGCGGGCAATGCCACCAAATGTGGGGGAAATCCCCAGTAGCGCAGGAGGAAAATGTGAGTTGCGCGCAATGGGAGTGTGAGGTGACGGGAAGGAAGTGAGGCCCCTTGAGAGCACCAGTTTGTCCCAAATATCCAGCACAGCTTTTGTCGGTATGGCCATATAAGCGCTGCGTGGACGGGGCTCCCGTGAAAGTCAAACAAGATCCCAGCTGGTTCGACAAGCCACCGCCCTATCCATATTGAACCAAACCTTTTTGTTC
Organism: Lissotriton helveticus; assembly: GCF_964261635.1. Taxonomy (NCBI): domain Eukaryota; kingdom Metazoa; phylum Chordata; class Amphibia; order Caudata; family Salamandridae; genus Lissotriton; species Lissotriton helveticus. The sequence continues at coordinate 195,071,542 of NC_136058.1, read as the reverse complement.
TCCCGTGCAACCCATTCTGAAATGAAACAGCGATGTGAGGCCCAGTAATACTCCAATAAGTTGGGACAAGCCAATCCCCCCTGTCCCGAGGTAGCATAAGTATTTTATTAGAAAAACGTGCAATCCGCCCTCCCCAGATAAAGTTAGTAAGCTCGCACTGGAGGTTTTGGATTTGGTGTTGCAGAAAAGGCTTGGCAGAGTTTGGAATAAATATAATATTTTTGGCAGCACTGACATTTTAACCACATTCAGATGCCCCAGTAATGAGATAGGGAGAGATTTACACATTCGTTGATCCTCCAAAATGGCCCTTTTATATTCCTGCCAATTGGCTTGTGACCACGTGTTAAGGGCAGAGGTTAAGTTAAGGCCAAGGTACCCAATAGAGTGTAAGGTTCATTGATATGGGACAAGGGACTGAAGTGCTGGAATATCGGATACTGGGATGTAAGATTCAAAGCCCATGATTTTGCATGATTAATTTTAAGACATGAGGCAATATCAAAAGACGGAAGCAATGTATAAAGGGCGGGCAAAGAGGAGCATGGTCGTGACCACATAAGGAGGAGATTGTCCGCGAATACGTTGATTTTGTGGTACACTCCTCCGTGAACAATGCCTGTAATGTCAGGGGATTGGTGGATCAGGATGGCAAGAGGTTCTACGACAAGCAGATAAAGCAGGGGAGATAAAGGGCATCCCTGCCGGGTGCCCCTGTAAATAGGACCCATAAGTTGGCCATTAACTCGGACCTGGGCTTGAGGTGAAAGGTAGGGTGCCATGATCCTGGCAATCATCTGAGGTTCCAGCCCTATCTCATGTAAGACGGCCCACAGAAAGGCCCAGCCCACTCGTTCAAATGCTTTATCATCACCGAGTGACAATAAGCATGCAGGTATGTTCCAGTGGTGGGCCTTCCCGACTAAGTGAGCAATGCGCCGCACATTATCTGCACCCTGCCGGTGACGAATGAAGCCGACCTGGTCAAGCTCGATAAGCCTGGGCAGATGTGGATCCAGACGCTTGGCCAAAATTTTAGTGTAGAGTTTGAGATCCATGTTAGAGGGCACGATAGGGTGAAAAGAGGAGCAAAACGTGGGGTCCTTTCCTGGTTTAGGGAGCAGCGCGATGTCGGCCAATGCCATAAAAGTGGAGGGGCCTCCAGTATCAGAAAAGGAATTAAAAAGGCAGAGCAGATAGTCTTGTATCTGCGGGAGAAAAGTGCGATAGAAAGGGACCGGGAGACCATCCGGGCCTGGAGATTTTCCGAGGGGCATGTCCTTCAGCGCACCAGTAAGTTCATCTAGCGTAAGTGGATTTTCAAGAAGTTGCACGTGATGTCCAGAGATCAGAGTCCATCTGCATTCCCCCAGTACTGTTTGAATCTGATCCGAATTAGGTGGCTCCCGTGCGTAAAGAGAAGTGTAATAATCGTGAGAGGCTTTTAGCTTGGCAGTTTCAGTGGTAGCCCATGTGCCATCATCTAATTTAATTTGAGCAATGTGAGCCTTGGCTGTGCGTCTCCGAAGGCGACGTGCTTGGACTGTTCCCACCTTGTCCCCCCCTGTATAGTATTGTTGCTTTGATGCCAAAAGGGCGTGCTCTGCCTTATTAGTCCTATGAGCCCGGACCTGTCCACGAAGCATAGAAAGGCGTTGCTTAGTAAGAGCTAGAGGATGTTCCTGGTCTAGTTTTCCAGCATTTTGATGTCCCTGGACAAGTTGTCCTCGAACAAACGAGCCTCTTGAGCCCAAATGTGGCTTTAAAGACGTCCTAGACCACGGGAAAAGGTGTTTCTGGTAGGTTATTGCATGAAAAATAAGATAGGATAGCATCGCGGATCCCTGCAACATCCAAAGGGGCCTCGAGGACATGTGGGGGTAATCTCCAGCGAGGGGAGTGGCGCGAGTGAGATGTGCGATCGTGGAGCAGAAGCTCTACATGGGCATGATCCGAAATGGAAATATCGGACATAGAAGCCGAGAGAACATCACGTACCAGGGAGTGGGAGACAAATAGATAATGAATGTGGGAGGAGAAGATGCAGGGGGATCAGCAGCGTGGGTGCCGACTCCCCGAGAGGGAGCACAAGATGTAGGCGGCAGGACTCAGCACCCACAAAGTGACTCTCCCCTTGGGCCCCAGGGCACTCGCAGATCACCATACCGCTTCACGGATATGGCGCTCCACTCCAGGCACACCGGCGAACCTTCCCAGGGCGCTATTGTCCCATGCCGGAGAGGAACCCTCGTCTGCAAAGCGCTCATCGCGGTTGGAGGAACCAAGATGGCGACCGCGGGCTCCCGGACCAGGCTTTGCCACTGCAGTCGTAGGAACCGGGACCCAAAGCTGTGTCAGGTCAGCAGACGGCTCTTTGATGCCTCCAGTGACCAGGCCAGCCAAGTAGAGTCACAGACAATGCCCTGGTGCCGCAATAGAAGCTTTCAAAGGCAGCGGCTGGCAGGAGCTCCCTGAGCGTGCATCTCACCTCATGTGTAGCGAGACTAAGCCCCGTTCTTGATTTTTTTTTTAAATGTAAATTAAAGTTACCTACAAGTTGCTCTCTGGGATACATTTGTCCATCTGGCTCCAATGTGCCCTATCTGCTCTACAAAGAGATGGTGAACGACATTTTGGAATAGTCATAGAAAGGGGAAATGTACTGCTGTTTCCATTTCTTCTTTCGTCTTGGGGTAAATTTAAATAAATACGTTTAATTGAGTAACATCACGTTTGTTTTCTTTTTCTCTTTTCAAAGTGGTTTTTGTTAAAATAATGTTATTCTATTCTTTAAATGGATTCATAAAATTATTTCAGTTGCAAAATAAATGTTCATTTTTTTGGTATGCAAAAGATTGTCACAAACTTTCCAACGTACTTCCCATAAACCATGTGCAATCTGTTTTTTGTAATATAGTTTAAATGTATACCTTGTGTATCCTGCCCCATTTTTAAATTTATATTAACAGGCATCATGCACAACTATTGATTTGGTTTCAAACTAATACTCAGTTGTTTTTTTTACGTGAATATTAACACGCTTGCCCACCCATAGCCCCTAAGCTTCCTGCACCCCATCCTGAAAACATCATGTTGAATCTGTTAATTTAATGTTGGTATTAAGTAAATACTCAAGTATTCTTTTTTTAAACATACCAGAGTATTAACACGATTACCCACCCAATGCCCCTAAACCTACTGCACCCCGTCCTGAAAGTATACTGCTTAAAATATTTTAATAATAAATTAATACTCAAGTATTTATTTATGTTTAAAAATGTCCCGAGTATTAACACACTTACACTCCCACTGATCCTTTACCTTCTGCACCCCGTCCAAGTAATTCTTATTTAATAGGCTGAAATATGTATTTGGTATCGAATTAATACTCAGGTTCGTTTGTTAAAATACATGAATATTTACATATTTACCCTCCCATAGACCCTAAATCAACTACCTGTTAAACCTAGGTAGCCTAATCTGTAAATTATAAATTAGTAAATTAATACTCAGGTATTTATTTATGTTAAAAAATACCCAAGTATTGACACACTTACCCACCGCCCCTATACCTTCTGCACCCCGTCCCGGTATTTTTTTATTTGATGAACATCATACAGAAATATTTATCTGGTATGAAACAAATACACAGGTTTTGCCTATAAAACATGAATATTAACATGCTTACCGACCCTTAACCCCTAAACCTACTGCACCCCATCCTGAAAGTATACTGCTTAAAATATTTTAATAATAAATTAATACTCAAGTATTTATTTATGTTTAAAAATGTCCCGAGTATTAACACACTTACACTCCCACTGCCACTATACCTGCTGCACCCAGTCTGGGTATTTTTTATTTTAGAGGGCAGAACAATGTATTTGGTATCAAATTAATACTCAGCTTCTTTTGTTATAATACCTGATTAATAAGATATTTACCCACCCATAGTACCTAAATCAACTACCTCTTAAACCTGAGTAGCTTAATCTATAAATTATAAATTATTAAATTAATACTCAAGTTTGTATTTATGTTTGAAAATACCCGAAAAATGACACACTTACCAGCCCACTGCCCCTATACCTTCTACACCCCGTTATTTTTTATTTAATAGGCAGAGCTATTTATTTGGTATGTTAAATTACAGTATTAACATACATCAATGTGCTGTTTTATAGTGGAACACTGCCACCAAGGGCCCGATGTAGGTAATTTAATTTTACCACTTCTTAAATACCGAATCATACCGATTCGGTATTTAAGAAGTGGTAAAATGGAGGGGGGGGATGTAGGTATTTCAGAATCGGTAAATACCGAATTGTTGAGATTCGGTATTTGCCGATTCTGTAAATACCGATTCGGTAATGCCCATTGATTCCTATGGGCATTGAAGCCCATAGGAATCAATGGGCATTACCGAATCGGTATTTACCGATTCGGTAAATACCGATTGCAGCAAGGGTGCAGGGGGTGTCACTTTGACACCCTCTAGCACCCCAAATACAGGCATGTGTGCCATGTGGCACACAGACATGCCCTAAGGGCATGTCTGTCTGTCACATGGCCTAGGTGTGCATGCACACATGTGCATGCACACCTGGATTCGGTATTTCACCACCCAATTAGATTGGGTGGTAAAATACCGAATTCTGAAGGCCTTTAGCACTGTAAACAGTGCGACCTACATATGGAATTTACCGAATCGGTAAAATTACCGATTCGGTATTTTACAGAATCGGTAAATTTACCAATTCGGTAAATTTACCGATTGTGCAAAATATTGGCCCCTACATCTCAATCACCAAATACCGGTCAGTAACGGCCGAATTTGGCCGTTACCGACCGGTATTTGGTGACCTACATCGGGCCCCAAGTGTTCTAAAATACGTGGTAAAGTCTTGCGATGTAAAGACAAGCGAGGAAACAGTGTAATCGATGTATAAAATGCCTGGTGAATGTACGCCGAAGTAAAAACTTTGGAGTAAAAGGCTGTTTCCCCTAGCAGTTCTGCCTGCCATTGCAATAGTTCTAAAGTTAGCATATCAAAAATAACGGGCTCATCTAAGTTATAATACACCCAGAACATCTTTAATGCCATTCATTGATAATTGCACAATTGCCCATCTCACCCGTGGGTCAGCTACCGTTCTCAGGAGATTGTATTCCATTCTTTTATCTACTAGAATAGCGACCCCCACTGATAGAAACAGTCCGGGATGTGCAAACAATAATATCAAAAACCTAGTTGTTTCAAATAAAAACCTGTCCTTATAAGCCAGAGAAGTTTCAGTAAGGCATACTATATGGGGTTTATACATTTTAAGTTCTTCCCGAACTAATTGACGTTTATAAGGGCTGTTTAGGCCGGAGACATTCCAACATATACAGCGTGTTAACCCCATTTCGAATAACTTGTTGCTTAGCTTAGCCTAGTCCTTAACATAAACATAAAGGGAAACATACACTCCACACCACACCTTGACTTCTTTGCTATAGTAGATTGTAAAATTTAATTAGTGACTTTTATTACATTTCCGACTTTATCCTTAGCTTCCCCAAACAAAAAAGGCCCTGACCAATTTGACTTTTGACCCCATTTGCACCCCCTTCCCTACTTCAGAAACCCCAGCTCTCCCCTAATGAAGCCATCCTCCCGCCCTACTCTAGCTGAAGGAGTAACCCCAATCCCTGGACTGTCTGCTCAACAGCCCGAGAGTTCCCACCCACCGTGTTCCCCACTTCCCGTGCCCCCCAACCATGACCTGCCCCTTCCGAACGCACAAAGAGGAGGGTAAAAAAAGAAAAAAGAGTAAATTACACCTTAAGAAAGAAAAGAGGAGAGAAAGAGTAAAAGGGCAGACTAATGGTCCTCCCGAGAGAATAAGTAGTCAGATCAAAGAAGGATTCCGATAGTTTATATGCCGCAGTCCCCCCTTATGTTAGACAAAATCTGAGCTGCTTCTTGCTCTATAATACAAAACCATATTTGACCCCCTTTAACAATTTTAAGTCTTATGGGCTCCTGTAGAACAAGCATTTTCAATGCAATCGGTCATGCCTTTGGGACCTTATATGTATTTAGCTACCAAGCACATTAGCCTGGGTGCTGAAACGTCTACTGTTCTTTAACATGGGGGGAAGTAAGCACCAAACAGAGTGACACGCCAGGTATGGGAACACATGGAGAGAAATATTGCCTTTCAGTGGGAAATGGCATAGTCCAAAGCTGTTTTAAATATAAAACAGGGTCTTCAGTGGTCATATCACTGAAAATACAAGATTAAAAATGTATATTATTGTCTATGGGTGTTTGTGGAAGACAATTTCTATGGACTGGAATCTAGAGAATGCTAAAGTGATTCTGGTATTTTATTGACCTGTGCTGGTCGGTTTCTATCAAGAAAGTTAAATAGAGGCAGTTGCCAGAAAAATGGAAAAAAGAAAGTCCCTCAGCAGAAAGCAATTCTGGTATTTTACTGACCACTAAAGACCAACTTCTGATACTATTGTAGTTTCAGCAGTGTAGGCACCATGTGCTGCACTCCAAACACTAAAGCCTGGCATCCTAAATCCTGGCATCCTAAAGCCTGGCGTCCTCCCCCTTCCACAGGATCAGATCTCCCAGATATGCTATCTTTACTCAGGATTCCAGTGGTGTCATTGTCCGATGTAACCAGATCCTGTCCTCCTGCAGCACGGTTTCCTTCCAGAGCAGTTAATGTTTCCAGATTGCGCGGCAGCCATCCGCATATCAGCGAAGTAGTTTCAAAATTGGCCGCCCAGTAGCAGTGTCTGTCAGTGACATCCTGTATTCTGGGGGGCTCCTCCGCTTTGTCATTGTCAAAGTCTAAATACACCCCGGGGCGAGCTTTACTGCAGTTACGAGCTCCTTTAGCAGACCGACTGCAGAGCCATATGAGCACTCGAGTTGTTTGCCGAAAAGAACAGCAATGCCCAGGGCCCGTTCCTCCCAAGAACAAAATGAAACGACATAAACCGGGTCTTAGCCCTCTTCTCACACCTTTCTCCCCCCTATATCTCTATTGCACCTTTCTCATCTTTTCAACTGTCTGTCAGCTGACTCTTTTTTTGCCATTGTCCTAAACTTCTCTCTTGTCTTTCTCTCACACCTCTCTGTTTCTATCTCTCCAACATTTATTGCTTTGTCTCTATTGTACCTTTCTTATCTGTCTGTCACATTTCTGTCTTTCCCTCTGTGAACTCTTTTTTGTCTTTCTGTCTTAAACTTCTCTCTTGTCTCTCTCAAACCTGCCTGTCTCTATCTCTCAACATATATCTCTTTTTCTTTCCATCTCTCTCAGTTGTTGCTTTGTTTTTTGCTCTCTCTTTCTCTCTGCCACACATGCTTCTGTATCTCACCAGTCTGTTGTGTCTTCTTCCTCTCTACTCTCTTCTGGACCACTCCCTCGTTCCTGTCAACACTACTTTTCTCTCTACTCTCTGTTGTATTTCCCCTCTCCCCTGACATGTCAGGGACAGCAAGAGACTTGGAGGTGCCGTTTGCCAGGCCTTCTCAATTAGCAACTAGAAATTACGTTGCAAAGTTTTGTTATTTCAATTTACCACTGTGCTAGGTTTTTGCTGGAAATGAATGCTGCAAAAGCAGCTCAGTCCATGTACCACAGGGCACAAATGGTAACATTTTGTTTCAGTGCAGTGTAGTTTCACTGCTGAATGTTTTTCATGTTAATGTTGACTGCAAGTTAAGAGAAAAAGCTCAGGAAAGCCCAGTTCAGCATTCCTGAGAGTACTTTAGTAATCTCCTAGGAAAGAGGTCGCAAGAGTATTGCCAGAAGTCGCAAGGGACAAGCTAGGGGTCGCAAAAGCGACCTCTGACGACCCCTAAATGATGTCCATGTAAGCACCATCATTTAGGCTCTGAGCACTGTCACACTTACAAATATTTGTCCATGTCCCTCATTAGGAGTTGGCCTGTAGTTCCATGTGATAAAAAGTGTATGGATAAAGAGCGTGGATAAAATCCAGCACTGATGTGTTTGGATTTTATCAAATGTGATAATTCTCGAATATTTCTAGTTTTTGGGGAATAACATACGCAATTTGGTCCTTACTGCACCGAAGTCCACAAGCTTGATGAAAAGCTATGCTTTTGTTTTGCCCTTTTTAAATTGCAAAAGGCTTACCTGGCTAAATTTAATAAATCGTTCCTGGGTGCAATAAACTTCGCACCGCTTGTATCTGTGATCTGTAGGGTGACATTTGATGGCCAACATCTTGTAACACACTACTTCCCCATTCAGATGATCCTCTGACTTACTATGACTGCGTTCCTGCATAGGCAGCAAGTTACAACCCCACCATGGAATTTCTCCTTTTTATAAATCACCTCATGGTCAAGTGCAGTAGACCAAAAGTGATCAAAGTTACTGTAAGTTTGTCATTATACAACAACTTATGGGACATTCAGGGGCTACCAGATGGGAGCTAACTTGGCACATCTGTGAAATGTATAAAACGTGGGTGTGTTTTGGGATGTAATGTGTTTTTTTATATGCTACATCATTATAGCTCCTAAGCCAGGCAGAACCCACCACTTTAGTCAGGGTGAGAGCGTATCACACTAAAGATAACCCCTGCTCACCCCTGTGGTAGCGTGGCAGAGCAGTCAGGTTTATCCCAGAGGCAATGTGTACAGTGTTTGCGCAACATACACACACACCAATGACACACTAGGCACACAACAAAAGATACTCCACACAAGGTTATATAAATAATATAATTTGTATTATACATAAAATATATAGACCACAATCACATAAATCACTTTAGCACTAGGCACTTGTCATAGCACTGCATGGGTCATAAATCACCTTGTCATAAGGCAAAGGTCATAAACATACTAGTTAGTGCACTAGCTAAACACCTATGGAGGGCAGGAACACCACACTGAAAATATTATGCCTAACATAACAGTTAGTGTAATAATGTAACGTCATTTTCAATTAGCCTTTTTCTTCTTTGCCACCTGGTTTACTTATAGACTTGATATTGTCTGTGGAATATTGTACCTTTAAATGTTCTACTCTGTGTACTGTAGCGAAAACAGGAAATTTGGTTTTATTGAGAGTTGTAGTACTTTTCAAAAAAAAATCCTTTTCTTGATTTGATATCCTTTTTGCAATCTAACTGTATTTTGTGTGTGTTTTTCTTTGGGTCTTCATTTATGTATTGTTGGGTCTTGTAGTAATGTATTATTTGATTTCAGTCTGTATTATGTATATATATTTTTTACATATGTATATTTATGCTGTGTATATTATGATTGTTACAGCCCTGACGAAGTTCCCGTGGCACTAGGGGAACGAAGCGCGTTGACTGGGCCGGTTTTATGAAAAAATCTACATGAATAAAGAGAAGAACCTTTGAAAAAATACTTTCCGTTCAACTGACTTTTATTTTGAGTGCACCTCCCTTTCTTTCGGACGTAATTTCGCTGATGCTGAGGAAGCACCCATGTGTATTTTAATCTTGGGCTTTTGGTACCGGAAAGACAGCAACTTGTGGCCCCTCGGCACCCCCTCCCCCCTGGTATGTACCAACCCGGGGGGCGGGGCACACACTGCCAACTCAAGTCGGAGGCCCCCATTCTGGATACCTAGTACTGGGATCAGCCACGGCAGCTGCACATGTCTGTGTGGTGCAGCTGTGGCCCCAACACAATCACGGGTTGTATGTCAATACAACGCGGGCTTTTACCCCGCAAGCCATTACAACACGGGGATTACAACGAAAGTCGTTACAACGACTTTCGCTGGAGGGCGCGGGATAGTGGAATAGTTAATTTTCAATTCCAACTCCAGCCCACGTTGACAGTAGGGAAGGTGTTGGATAGAAAATTAAACTATTCCCTATCCAACAGCGCCCTCCAGAGAAAGTCGTTGTAACGACTTTCGTTGTAATCCCCGCGTTGTAATGGCAGTGTGGGGTAATCCAGACAATTGATGGACGGAATGCAGAACAAATCAAAACATTCACCCCCCGTCAAGAGATCTGGATTAAACCCATCATTCTTTTGCTCACCATGCCACCCCAGTTTAGATTGGGCCATATGCAAATCAGTGTTGACCCTGTGCCTCATGGGAACAGTCAAGCCCGAACTGCCAAGCCAGGTCCTCCCTGGCCCGGAAACAAGCATCCTAGAACCGGTTCTAGGATGCTTGTTTCCAGTCCAAGGAGGACCTGGCCTTGCAGTTCAGGCTGGACTGTTCCCATTGGGCGCAGGGTCAAGACTGATTTGCATATGGCTGGGTCCAAATTGGGAAGGCATGGTGAGCAAAAAACCAATGGATTTAGGCCCAGATCTCTGTACTGGGGTGAATGTATGACAGTGTTCTGCATTCTGTCCATCAATTGTTCTTTTTGCATTTGTCACCCCGAGTGGGACGGGTATGCCCAGACGTGGGTCCTGAGCTCTCCATGCCAATGGAGTCAAGCTATCCTGGCGGATGAGGGCAGAAAGCCTGAAACCGGTCCTAGGATGCTTGTTTCCAGTCCAGGGAGGACCTGGCTTTGCAGTTGTGGCTGGACTGTTCCCATTGGACGCAGGGTCAAGACTGATTTGCAAATGGCTGGGTCCAAACTGGAATGGCATGGTGAGCAAAGAAACAATGGATTTAGGCCCAGATCTCTGTACTGGAGTGAATGTATGACAGTGTTCTGCATTCTGTCCATTAATTGTTCTTTTTCCAGGATTGGATATGGGCACACCTACACTGTGCACCAAGCAGGGAGACTTCCCTCAGTCTCCTGCCCGCCAGCTAGAGTGAGGTGCAGCTGCCCTTGAAGACGCCCAGGGCACTTGCACCTCACACCATTGGTTTTGGCTTCTGAGTAGGTGGTTCCGGGATTCCCAGTGGGAAGGGCAAGGTGGTGTGACATCGGTGCAGCTTACCCAGGCACCATGGCAGCTCTCTTGGCCTGGGGAAGCTCTGTGCAGAAAAGGCTGTCTGGGGCTGGCAGCAGGGCCCCCTTCTCTGGTTTTAGCCCTCCTAGTTGGGTTCCCACGATCCTACTGCGGCCCGCCTCTCCAGCTTGCCTCGGTATGGCCCGCCTCAATTCCACTACTGCTCTGCTATAACGGGGGAGTGCTCAACAGACATGGAAGTGCTCACCTCCTGGTAATCAAACACCAGGGGAAAATGATAGTGCTAACCCTGCATGGGATACAACACATCAGGGCAGTGACCAAGCAGGAAAGATCAGTGTCCACCATCTGCTGGGCTCCTGTTGGGAAAACAAGCTCTCACCATGCACGGGGTAAGATAAAGTGCTCCTCTCACGCTTAAACATAAAAGGGGGAAGAACACTCCAATCCTTCTCCTACTCCAGACAGGAGCAGGAACTGCTGGCTGTCCCACCCCCACACACATCAGGGGCAGCACTCCTCACACAGTTCTCCAGCCCTCCTTCCAGGCAGGTTCCATTCAGACCCAACAAGGATCTTTCCTGAATTCTTTCATCAGGAGCTCAGCACACACAAGCCCTTGGAGAACCTTCACAAGCAGAATACCACAGAAGGGCAAAACGAGTCAGTCCTTTTCCTCCACCACAGACAGAAGTAGCAACAGCAGGCCAATCCACCCCTCACATACAAAAGGTAGCACTCCTCACACAGCTCTTCAGCTGTTTTTGGCAAGGTCGTCTTGTTTCTTGAAGCAATCAAAAGTGCTGGGGTTTAGTGTCCAATTCTTATACTCCATTTTGTCATTGTTCTCTTTGTGGCAAGGTTCTTTCAACTCAGTTCAAACCAGCCCTGTCCTCCCTGGTGCAGCATGACCATAGGGGGCAGAGACAGCATTGTTCAAAGGAGACACAGCCTATTCAGGTGCCAGTGAGGCTCTCAGACTTACTGCACCTCAGGTCAGGGCCAGAGGCTGCTGCATTCACCTGAATTCTTAAGGAGGACCCTACTTCTAAAATAATACACATGCTTCTTGTGTGAGGTATCTGCCCATCAATGATCTTTAGTAATATGTGTCGATGTATAGTTGTTTATCTTTTTGTAAATATTTTCTTTGTTAAAATTATCAACAAAAATATATGTCGGGATGTGCAGAAGGAAAACATCTTAACAATCCATCTTTCTACTCCCCTCTCTGCTATAGCTCCTCCTGCATAACAAATTAGCACAAGCTTGAAAAGTTGTGATATGTATTGCCGCACTCAAATGTAGTTCCGAATTCTATGTGTTCGCCTCCCCCGCTTAACAATTCCAAACCCTATATGTTATAAAATTAATCCACAAAGTAGAAGAGCCACACCAGAGCATGTAACAATTCCTCTTTTTCAATTCATGCTACACAAAAGCTCTACAGTCCATGATTCTAAAGCAAGTCAAAAATGTATACGTTGATGAACTCATTTCATCGAAAGGCACGAAGATAGTTTAATCGGTAACAGATAACCTTTACTTCATCCTCATGACTTCAATTCGATATACAGCTGTATATTAAAGCTCCTTCCACATAATTGCAAAACACCACAGCAAGGAACTAAGGTCCATGTGTATTTGTCATTTCCAGTCTGACACAAGTAATCTTTTATCAATTACCAAGGCCTTTTGGTCCATTAAGCTATCCCTCCTCTACTTATGTATCAACCTCAAAATCTTTAAGATGAGGAACATTGCTATTGTTCATCTGAAGGTAGACACAAAATCCATGCTCATAATTAATCTAACATATGCTTATTGTGAGACTTTCACCTTTGGTCCTCTGCAGCATGCATCACTCTTTAATAAATACGGCCTGTTGCATTTGATCTATTCCAATAATCTGTGTTATATATTAACATTCATGCTTGTCATGTGCTGTAGGCGTCTTGACCAATAAAATGATTCATTATTATTTACAATTTGTCATTTTTGTTTGTTTTTGTTATTACTGTACATTGCATGTGTCCCTCTCATTGTAGGTAGTAATAACATTAATGCATTAATATTCCTATGGGAGGAAGTAATAAAAGGAAGGCGAAAAAAAGAACAAGAGAGATTCCAAATAGCTCTTGTACAAAGCAAGGAGAAAGGTTGATTTGCCCAGGGATAGAAGCAACATTATTTGCCAGATAAACAAATGTTACTAGATCTTTTTATTGCACTTGCTTTTAAAGTTATACTCTGATATTGCAAGGATTTCTCCAAACTCTCTATATTCACATTGTGGAATTTTGTATCTGAGGAACATAGCATTCATACTGCCTCATCTAGGAGTACACATCAAAATATGAAATCTGATTTAGTCTGGCTACCTTTTTCTAATTTTCTCTTGTTGCACTCAATACATTCCTTATCTCTCTGTATAGTTTCTTCTTGGTGTTACCTTATCCCTTCTTACTTTTCCTTACTCTCTAATCTTCATTCTTTTTTCTCTAGTTCCTTTCTTCTACCTATTTATATGAAATTTCTTCTCTGCTGTTCTGTTTTTGCAATGTTTCAATATATATGAAAGCATACTAATGTTATTATATTTACAATATTGTTAATTGTGATTACCAATAAAAGTTCTTATAAAAAAAAGCAATTTACTTACCAGATCCATTTGAAGTTAAAGCGCCCGGGAACCTTTTGCAGAAAATTACTCCCAAATGCTCAGTGAAACCACTGTTTCATGACTGCAACGTTTGCAACAGTTAGGGAGTTAAATATTTGCTGGTATTTTTGCAATTTCCCCGAGCAGGACTTTCCTGCCTAAGTTGGTGTGCTTGGTGTAGCAATTCCATTCACCTTACCTCCGTTAGCTTTATTATTGCTGAAAACTATCAAATCGGCTCATCTGGGGTAAGAGTAGCATGGAATGTGGTTGCGAACTCTGTACTTGGTGTAGAGTTCAAATGTGCATATATGCCACCAACAGGTCTGGTGCACCTCCCGCCTGTGCCTTATCCCTGGTGGTCTAGGGGGGAGCATCTTTGCTCTGCTGATGGTCTGCCTTCTGTTCTTTCGCTTTCTGCCTCTTTGCACTCTTTTTTGCTTTTTTCTCAAATCACCTTTTTTTGCTGTTTTTCACTATTCTCTCTCTCTTTGCGCTATGCCCCTGCCACTGCTTGACAGCCACAGCCCTGCCCCCTTCCTCGCACTGCACTTCCCGCTTCCTGCCTCCCAGCTGTCCAGCCCTCCCCCTCACACTAATTAATGGCAGCTACTGTGCAGCCATGCCAAAGAGGCGCCAAAGAAAGCCTGTTTATGTTCGTCTGCGCCAGGACAGTGCCCAGCACCACAGACCCTATGGGGCAGATTTATGTTGGACTTGCACCACGTTTACGCCACCATTGTGTCACGCAACGGCGCGGAAATGTGGCGCATCCCTGCAACCTATTTACAACGTGACGCATCTAGGCAGATGCGTCACGTTGTAAAGCCCTGCGCCACATGATACCTGCGTCAGGTTTCATGTGGGCGATCTGTCGCAGGGTGGGAGCGTTCCCTCGTAGGAAAGCCCCGTAAAACTGACGCAGTGAAATCTACAAGATTTCACTGAGTCAATTTTACGACGCTGCTGCGTCAAATCCTTACGCCTGCTTGAAGCAGGCGTAAGGAGTGAGGCACCACCTTATGTATGGGTGGCCTCTGTTCTGTGGTCCTGAAAATTCTGAACTCGTGTAATAAACTTTGTCGTAGCATGACGATTTTTATATCAAAAGACCGAGAATGGCTAGTACACTATGTACAAGCATTTTCGTTATATTCCAGTAACAATTTCACCTCGAATTCGTCATTTTCGTTTCTGAACCCTTGGCGTCCATTTTGTGTACAGCAGCCATTTTGTGTGTTGCCCTTTACATAGGCTATAATACAGCTAAATTCGATTCCAAAGGCCACGTACACCTTGATTGACTTTTCTCTGACCTGGACACGGTGGAACCATTGCCCCAGGCCGGACCTGTTTGATCAGTTCCTCTCCCAGTGGCCGAGCAAGATAGCATCATGCCATAAACCTTTTCATCGCACACACACCCTGCCCTATCCTACTTCCATCTGTTCCTGTTCCTACCTCCACGAGCTATTTATGACATGGGCTGTGACCTTACTGTTTTGGGTTTATCCGGCCTTGTCAGTTAGAGAATGTATGCATTATGTGGACATTGTTTATGGCCTGGACTTATCTTGAAAGTGGGTTTTGCATCTGTGTGCACGTTCTGGGAATGTACTTCAAAGCAAAAATGTGTGCCTAGGGCATAATACATGGTATAAAGGATGTGTGTTCAGACCATTCAGGAGGCTATCTCATTCAGTTGCTTTAGGTGTGACTGGGCGACGTAGCCTCACAATTAATTGTAATAAAGATGTCTTTTCATATTTCAGATTCTCTGTTGATTTCTTTGCTGCTTTTGAATGGACTACTTATTGGTAAGACCCCTGAGAAGGAGATTGGGGATTCCTAATGCGTCAAATGGCGCCCAACGTCGGGCTTAGTCAAGCAGTGACTATCTGGAGGAGTAACCTTGTCAGAGGACAGAAATCTACTGGGGAAGGCAAGACAGAAATCTACTAAAAGAGGTACTGTGCACAGAGGTTCTGGGGGATTCTCTGTCTTTGCGGCCCAGTATATTTTTGATTTTTCTGACTTAAACTCTCCAAAAGATGTCACTCACGACTGAGGAACCCATTTTGGCTTAAGTGTTTTTTTTTGCAGTTTGAACTTGGCAGTTAGAATTTTGGACAACTATTTGTTTGGTATAGCCTTGATAGGTTTGTATAGGTTTGTATATGCGAATTGCAATTTGTGTAGGCAGATAATGAAGAAGCTTTTCTCCATCTGCTTTAGTGAAGTGGGTCGCTCCCAGTCCTTAGTTCTTAGTTATTTGGTCCTTAGTTTATTTGAATATTGCAATTTTCAAAAACCGAGGGTCTTGTAAATTTACGAGTGTATCGATAGAGATAGCGCCCTTGAAGTTGGAAGCTAGATTAGTGAGCTATAAGATGCCTGATCTTAGCGAATTTGGAGCTTTGTGTTGGCCAACTTTGTATACGTTTGGATTAGCCGGCTAAATATCTAAATAGGTTTACATTTAAAAAACATATTTCTTCCTTGGTGACTTTGTATCCCCAGGGAATTAAAATATGACATAATACAAAACAAGGATCCTTTTGTTGTACGCAGTTTTATATGCAGAACGATTTTTGGTGTTCTGCCAGCCAAAATTAGTGAATTAAGTGCATTGTGGCTTCGTGCACTATGTTTTTTGCAGTCTTTTGGAACACTATTGCGACGTGTTTCTTGTAAATATGACTTAGCTGGTATTTACAAAAGGCTTTATTTTCGTCCTGAGTGGCGATTTGTGGGTTCAATGTGTGTTTCAATGTGTGTTTCAATGTCTATGTGGTTTTCTCATTAGTGTAACTTCGGTATGTGAATAGCGTTCGCGCAATTTATGAAAACAATAGCTACAGCACTGTATTGCGTGTCCTGTTTAAATACTTTCTCTTTATGTTTGCAATGAGCTCAATGTGTTTGTTGGTTTTCTTGATGTTTTCAGTCTGTTAAGTAAAATGTCAGATTAATTAATATTAAGTAGATATTAAATAACACTCCAGCAAGTTACTATGTCACATGTTAAAATTCGCTATGTTTTGCTATTTAATTTACAGACTAAGCAAAAACGCATATGTGCAAACTTTAAATGCTTAAAATAGATACGTTAATTCACATTCACTAGGAATATGAAGGGCCTCAAAAATAATTGTGCCTTTGGTAGCAAAACGAATTTGTAAAGTTTTTAAAGGCAAACACTTCAGCTAAAGTACAGTTTTTTCCTTGCCAGATTTAAATGCATCTTTTTGCACGTGCATTTTTAAAACTTAAAATGTCTGTTTTCAGTAAAACTAAAAGCGTGCTCAGGTTTCAGCATTTCTTTCAGGTTTTCAGCCTTTCCTGCCTTAAGGCAGCAGATGTTGTTTTTCGAAGGCCATAAATTGCATTGGAACGTTTATTTAGCACAGTTGGATCTTTTTAATTTTAGATTAGTGTTTTAGAGGGTTACAAAATAAGGTTCATCACTTTGTGTATCACTGGAAGACATCCAAATGCGGTTTTCTTCTCTTTAAGCAATTTTTTGAAAGTATATTTTTGGTTCTTATGCTAAATACTGATGGCCTTTTAAAATGTGGAGCAAAAATGTGACGCAGGAATGTGACGCGTTTTTAGTTAGGCACATCCGCTCAGGTTTGTGAGTTAATGCATCTAAATGATAGGCAAGGGATGCAGTGGGCTCTTATATGTAGAACAATCACAAAAAGGAATAGTTGGTTTTATTTGAAGAAAAATTATTATTAATTATGAAAAATAATTATTAAAAATAAGTGCTACAAAAATCGTTTTTTAATATTTATAAAGTTTAACACTCATACTATGACCTCCTAGCATTAAAATTTGATTTAAGTTATGTTGCATCACTAAAATGACAAGCATTCGCGTGTACCATTTCCCCTTGGCATAGGCGCAAGCAAGCTCATTTTTATAAAGTATAAGTTATTATTTTCAAATGCCTGACTCATGGGTTATGTAATAGACATTCTAGTAATGCATATTATGCAAGAAAATTGTAGGATATTAGTTTTTTAATGCCCAAAATATGAAAGTCGATTTTGAGTAAAAACACTGTTTAAACTGCATTTTGCTTTCATTCAGAGTACTTTTTAAAGTGTCTCAGGCTTAAGTACATGCATACATTTAGGTTTTGATATATAGATATTTGCAGGTTGTGCCTTCTTATGATTCAGTGGGTTAATGGGCCAGTACAAAAGTTTGTTTTAAATATCAGGATTGAAGGTTCTAGCTTCAGCTAAGTCTATGGAAAGATTTGTTCATTTAAGACTGATGAAGTGTGTACCATAGGATTGCAACAAGCATTTACTAAAAACTGGTATGTGTGTTATTCGGTTTTGTGAATTAGTCACAATAAATGTAGTATAATAATCAGGGAATAGAGATAATTTTAGCGCCTAAAAAAGAGAAATTATTTTTTCATGATAGAGTGAATTAGGAATTAGTTAGGCCTTCTGGCTTTGACAGCGTCAGTGTGGCAGAAATTGAGGGCTGAGAGGATTGCAGAGGCTGGCTCGAGCCACGCTGCTAAGATGTTATCTCTTAGTTTCCCTGGAGAAGGCTGACATTTGTGACCTTTAATTAGGACTTTGCCTCCGAGGAATGCAGAATGGCCTCTCTGAACGGGCTTCTAAAGGTGGGGTTTCTGGTTTTTCCGTGAGAACATCAATAAAATGAAAGAACTCAATTTAAAAGGGAAAATAAAAAGGGGTTTCTTTGAAAAGTCCCCAAAAAAAAACCAATTGTGTTAAATGCTCTGCAGAACTGATACATTTGTGCCTCCACGCTAAGTAAAATGATGTTTGCTAGTCGTTTTTATTTTGACAGAAAACGAAGTGTTGCATTACGTCTTAGACAGAAAAATGAGATGCAGCATTATACTAAAATTTTGAAGCCTACATGAATGAGTAAAAACGAGTTGCCAATTAAGAAGTTTTTACCCATGGAGATTTTGGCACAAGGCCACAACTTAGGTGTCAGGGAAAGGATTTTTACCTCTAAAAGTTAAAAAGGCTTCATGTTGCAAGGTGACTGACAAAATGGTAACAGTTAAGTAATGGAAATTTATTTTTGTGTTTTTTAATGTTTATCATGTTTTGTCTTCTGCTTAAAAGTTGCAATTGGTGTCAGAAATGTGTCCCTTTTGTGTGCTGTGTATGTTTTTTCTCTTTTTCGCTTCTGCTCACAGACCATTCATGGACTGCTCTGGGGGTTTTCAAGCATAACAAGACACGTGAGTTTGGTTGATTCACATGAGATGGTTTTTGCATAACTCCTTCAAAAAGAAATGTCCATGCGTTTTTCATGTTTGTGTATTTTGATCTATCATGAATTGTTCTTGCTGGTTCTGTGTGTCCAAAAGTTGTATTTGACAGCATATACCCACTCTATTGGGGATATACTGTCAAAAAGGAGGGTATCCTTACACGGTATTATGTGTCACCGCTCATTTATTTACGTTTTGTGCGTTTTTGCATGTTTCATGTTGTATGTTGCTGCTTAAAAATTGTTACAAATTCACCCGTTTTGTTGTGACATGTATGACGATATGTGTCACTTTACAATAGTTGGGTAAAATTTGTGTTGATACTAAATTTCACAGACATGATGTTTGCATGCTGTGGACAAGAATAGACAACACCTCACCAGTGTATGTCAAAATTTGGCCATAATAGTATTGAAGAAAACTAAAACGATATACAGAGTCAAAGTGTGTCATCTGCTCTTACAGTCACTTACTGCACATTCCCTTAAAGGAATAGGCAGCCCTACATTCATGTATCCTTGATTGGACCTAAGGATGGAATTATAGATCTGTGACTCAAGGTGGCCTAATTTCTATATTGCATTACTTAATCATGTTCTGTTTCCCAAATAGCATATGGCTTTGTCCCTTGAAAGGAAACCAGGTTTCATTTTTCCTCTCCCGGAGTGCTGTGTCACATGCCTGAGGCACCCAAGCAAACTCTTGTTCTTCCTATAGATTTTTCTTTTGTTGCTTCTCCCCTGACCGATGTCGCATCATGCTTAGTTATTGGGGATTTTAGTTGTGTCCTACTTCCATTTCCCTTTTCCATATTCCTTTTCATCAGTCAGCCCATTTATTATTATGGGTGTATTGTTTATGTGCACACTTCTAGACTAAAGTGATGTATCAGGGACCCCCCATGTTATGTAAAATGTTTTTTTCAGACTGACTGTCGGGGTAGTGACAGGCTGGTTAACTGACCCAATATTATAGTAAGACACGTTTTCCATCTCAATAGGAGATATCTTAAGTTTACCTTTTTGAACATGACGAATTTTCAATGTCTATCTTAATTTTTCAGTTCTCTTTTGTTCCTGCTGCTTTAATTTTTGGTGGGATCAGATGTGTTCTAATCATGCAAATACAAGGGACTCTCTAGTTCGTGTCCTTTTGTCTGCACATTTGATCATTGGCCTTTGTATTGCATAGTGCACTTAATGCACAATTTTTAAAGGGGTTTTTCTTCATGTCCTTGATAATCTGTATTATGTCATTTCTCTATTTGAGATGTTCTAGATAAGGAATTTAGGAACACCTAGGCTTAATCATTGAGGAAAATATGTATTTGCACCATTAGACAATGCCACCATATGTGAAGACATCCATTTAGATAGAATTTTCATGTAGTTATTTACCCTTAGATGATGAAGGATATGCTCTCACATGGAAACCCAGTTGAAAAGCCTAGAGACACTGTTTTGCCTACTGCCTTTATGTTTGAATTGCTTTTTGAAAATGACAGTGTATTCTAGACCAAGATTGTCCCATGGCGTGTGGCCACTCCCTTGCAGATTGCAGGCCACCTGCTTGCAGTCCCCTTGTTAAAACCCATGAACTGTTTTTGTGCTTGATTTCAAGGAAACTAACAATTGTGTTACATTTCCTATATCACTAGGTTCTGCGGGATCTTCCAGAGTCAAAGGAAGAGTGATACCCTGCAGACCTGTGATCGAGACTAAGCCCCATCAGTGACCGCTACAGATGAACGACAGATTTCTTGGCTCTACAATTTCTGCAACCAGAAAGTCGCGAGGCTGAACAGCGATCATCAGCGTGCCGTCAATGGTACCACCCAAGCAAGGCATTTGCTTCATCGGAAAGCGTTGCAGAGGAAAAGAGAAGCTGGTTCCTTGTTTGCCACAGAAAGCTTCTGTTTGTTTGAGCTTTGTACCTGTTATGTACTGGTAACCTCTGACAGTGTACAGTCCCTTGAGCCCTTGGCCCGAGTTTTGGCCACACACACACCTCTTTTCCCTTTGCTCCAGCGGAAAGGCAGTGCACCCAAGGATCCACGTTTGGAAAAAGGCACTACATTCTGGTGCCCATGAGAGAGCAGCTTGAGCGTCCTCTGACACTAAATGATGAGTGTTGGAGTCTGGAAGTGCTGCTGATCTTGAGAGGTTGTTTCTCAGTAGTGCTTGGATCTGCACGAGATGTTTTGTGCCCATGATCAATGAAGAAGCACATCATTTGTAGTGTCTGCCACAAAGAAGAGACACTGGTGCACTGCCTTGAGACATTGAGACTTTGTGAATGAGCTATGAGTGTTTGCCAGGAGGGCACTCCAACTAAGCAGTACTTTTTCTCATGAAAAGGCCTGAATGAAGAGACCCAACGCGAAGAAGACACTGGAAGCGGATTTGATGGACAATAGAAGCCTGCCAGGAGAGGCTTTGACGGACTCTGGGTATTTTCTGTGAGCTTGTATAGAATTGGAGTTTGGAAACTAATTTTTGCTATTCTGTTTAGTAAAAGCAGAATAACGTCCATTTTCTGTGAAAGAGTATCCCCTTTTCACCTCAGAGCATTAATGAGGGTCACCACCGTTTCACTTGAGCATATAATGAATTACAGAAATGTTTAGGAAGACCTAAAATGTACTAGATAATTTTAGGATTTACTTTTGCTTAGGGTTGTGGAAAATTATGATTCATTTGTAATAGCGGTCACTACTTTGTCTATATGTTCTTAATGACGTGTTTTCTAGTGTTTTTAAACATGGCATTGTCTTTTATGGGTGGGATTGTTTTTGCTGCCCAATTCACATCTGTACCCACCTCCCAACCTATGTCTCTTCCTACTTCCACTTCTTTGCATCCTGTCCAGATTTTACCCGAACACGGATAGTTAGGACTGATAATTCCTTTTGTACAGTTTCTACATCAACACCAGTTAGTAGTTGAACATCACTGATTGTTGGGCGTGTGGTCTTGTACCACATACTTCAGATAGAGGCATTTCCTATTTTGGTCCTGCCACATATGGCCTTTGTGCTACTGCGTGTGTAGGGAGACCTGTTCCGAGAGAGTCGCTAGGTAATAGGATTATGCTTCAGTAACATCTTGAGGATTTTTATAAAATATAGATCTGGACTCAGACTAGCGTGAGTATAGGTTATTGCCTATGTAAGGGCAAAAGGTGCGTCTGTGGTACTGAAAATTCTGGACTCGTGTAATAAACTTTGTCGTAGCATGACGATTTTTATATCAAAAGACCGAGAATGGCTAGTACACTATGTACAAGCATTTTCGTTATATTCCAGTAACAATTTCACCTCGAAATCGTCATTTTCGTTTCTGAACCCTTGGCGTCCATTTTGTGTACAGCAGCCATTTTGTGTGTTGCCCTTTACATAGGCTATAATACAGCTAAATTCGATTCCAAAGGCCACGTACACCTTGATTGACTTTTCTCTGACCTGGACAAGGTGGAACCATTGCCCCAGGCCGGACCTGTTTGGTCAGTTCCTCTCCCAGTGGCCGAGCAAGATAGCATCATGCCATAAACCTTTTCATCGCACACACACCCTGCCCTATCTTACTTCCATCTGTTCCTGTTCCTACCTCCACGAGCTATTTATGACATGGGCTGTGACCTTACTGTTTTGGGTTTATCCGGCCTTGTCAGTTAGAGAATGTATGCATTATGTGGACATTGTTTATGGTCTGGACTTATCTTGAAAGTGGGTTTTGCATCTGTGTGCACGTTCTGGGAATGTACTTCAAAGCAAAAATGTGTGCCTAGGGCATAATACATGGTATAAAGAATGTGTGCTCAGACCATTCAGGAGGCTATCTCATTCAGTTGCTTTAGGTGTGACTGGGTGACGTAGCCTCACAATTAATTGTAATAAAGATGTCTTTTCATATTTCAGATTCTCTGTTGATTTCTTTGCTGCTTTTGAATGGACTACTTATTGGTAAGACCCCTGAGAAGGAGATTGGGGATTCCTAATACGTCATTACATTGCAGGAGTTGCGTCGCACTTGCGACGCTACTCCAGCAATGCGCCGCCCGTACACCACAAGATGCGTCACGCATCTGCCCTTCCTTGCACCATGGTGTGCCGCATTGTAAATGCGGCGCATCTGTGGTGCCGCAAGGAGGGAATTGCGTGATGCATCAGTTCTGGCGCATCCCTGCTGATTTGCAGAGATGCGCCAGAACTCATAAATATGCCCCGAAGTTCTCAGACCTTCCACTGATTCAATGCCTGCACCTTCCTCACTCTCAAAACAGGATGCCATGCCACCTGCCACCTTGCATCACTGAAGGACACAAAAGAACCTTTCTCCTGCCGAAACTGCAGCTGCACTCTCACCCACCTCCGTACCCCAGCTCCACCCACTGCCCAGCCAACCCACTGCACACCTGACCAGCTCAGCTGCATCCTCCTCAACACGCGCTACCTCCTCAGACACACCACAGAAATCTGGGACCTCCTTGACTCCGTCTCCCCCGACATCACCTTCCTCAAGAAAACCTGGATGAACACCGGATCGGGCCCGGACATCACCATCGCCATTCCTGACAGCTATAAGATCACCCACAAGAATCGCACCGACCGACCCGAAGGAAGCATCACCATTGTCCACAAGAACTCCCTCTGCCTGACCACTCACTCAGATGACCCTACGGCAACCATGAAACACCCACACTTCCAGCTCCAGACCAACACCACCCTTGGTGGGTCCCTTGTCTACAGACCTCCTGGCTCCTGCCCGCCCTAAACCGATGCCATCAAAAACTTCTTCACACCCCGGGCTCTCCGATCCACCAATTATATCCTACTCGGTGACCTCAACTTCCACCTGGACAACCCAATAACCAGAACACCGCATCATCCCTTCTGGAGGACCTTGCCATCGTCAGACTCAAGCAGCTAGTTACCTCTCTGACCCATGCAGCAGGACACATGCTCGACCCTGTCTTCTCTGCCAGCAAAAACATCACCTACAGCCACTCCTCTGGACCGATCATCACTGTGTCCACCTCGCCTTCACCAAACTCACCATATACCAACAGACCCACCGCCCCCCCCGCAGTAACAAGGTCACCAAAGAACATCTCACTGCCTCTCTCAGCACAACCACACCACTGACATCCATAAAATCCAGCACACAACCTTCCCCGATGGATCTCCAACTGCTCAGACACCCCTCAAGATAGCACCCAGCAAGCAACCCATCAAAGAAAGCCAGCTGGCTCACTCCAGCCCTCCACGAGTCCAGAAACAATTGTAGCAAGCTCGAAAAGAAATGGAAGAACAACAAAACCCTGGCAACCCATGCAGCCTTCATAGCCACTGCCTCTTCACACCACACCCTCCTGAAAAACGCGAATAAAATGACACTTCAAGTCAAAATCGATGCAAAATCACACAACAGAAAAGATCTCTTCGCCATTGTCAAAGAGTTTGCCAAACCACACAGCACGACTACAGAAGTTCCACCCTACCAAGACCTCTGCAACAAACTCTGCACCTGCTTCCACCACAATATCAAGCAGATCTACAACAACTTCGACACCCAAGACCCACCCAACACTCCTGCCACCACCTCACGAGACGACGCTGCCCCTCAACAGATCCTGCTCAACTGGACCCCACTCACCACAGACGCCAACCTCAAGACCATGAAGAATATTCACTCTGGAGCCCCCTCTGCCCCCTGCCTGCACCACATCTTCCACTTAGCCACGTCGACCATCATCCCCGAACTAAGCTGCACCATCAACTGCGACATCAAGACCGCCATCTTCCCCGATGACTTGAAACATGCCAAGATCAACCCCTTGCTGAAGAAACCATCACTCAACCCAACAGACCTCAAGAACTTCAGACGCATCTCCCTGCCTCCCTTCCCAGCCAAGGTCACCGAGAAGGCCTTCAAAGCCCATCTTTCTGAGTTCATCGAAGCCAACAACATTCTGGACTCCTCTCAATCCACCTTCCCGCGCAACCACAGGACCAAAACTGCCCTCCTCTCAGCCATCGACGACATCTGCTCCCTCTTCGACAGGGGATAAACAGTAGCCCTCATTCTCCTAGACCTCTCAGCCCCCTTGGACACCGTCTCTCACCGCACCCTAACAACAAGACTCCACGACGCGGCATCTTTACAAAGCCCTGGACTGGATCCATTCCTTTCTCATATAAAAAAGGAGACGAGAGGGACACCTTTAACCTGACCAGGGGATTGGAGTACTTTTGACCAGTAGAGAGAAAAATCCCTTGGTGGACACTAGTGATTAGAGGTCAATCAAAAAATCACACTGTGTACCCTATACCAAGATTGTAGCCCATGTGTTAGAACTTACAGATTCCTAATTACAACACCATACATTGCAAGCTGAGAAGATACTGATATTTTATTATTATTTTAAAAAAACAAATTAAGCATCATACTAGTAAGCATGCAACATACAGTTATAAAACTGCATTCACATTAAAATCACATAAAGTAGTCTAACACTACTTAGGACAATTTCTCATCAAGAGAAGGTTTAAAATCAATTCCATATACTTTTACCAAGCAATAAACAACATTTTTAAACTACGATAACACCAAATGTGTACTGACAGGCAAAACGACAGAGAGACAAAGGACAAACACTATTTTTTGTCATAAGGTCGCACATCAAGGTTCACAATGTTTCCTGGCTACTCCTTGATATACTTAATGTTTGATATCTGTAGGATAAGCTCTTCCCCTCGATTGTGCACATTGAAGCGTCGACACATTTCGATGCTTAAAAATGATAGTCCATCTTTTTCAAGACAATCACATATATCTCTATTTTAATAAAAGGCACTGGTTGGTTGCCACTTTCACTTGGTTCCTTATCCCATATTATTCCATCCTGTTATTAGTTCCCTTTTCCAGCATGTTTCAATTCTTCTCACCCACAGGTTTCTTAAGTTTACACACACCTCCAGTAGTTATTAGGATTTCTTAAGTAGAAGAATGTACCCAGCAATTAAAATCCGACTATCATCTACTCTAAGACCGCGTTTGCACCCTATCCCCTTCTTTTTCCTTTGAATCTGGCACCCCAAGAAAGGTTCTTTATTGGTCAAAGGCGGGAATAGTTCTTTATTGGTCCATGGTCCGCCCGACTTAAGGCGTGTTCTTTTCAGGCAGACTACAATAACCGTATGGTAGATTCTCTTTCTCTTTCCAGTTCTAGTCGTGTTCTCTTTGCCTCGGAGTAACACACTGGTATTTATCTTGTCACATCGTATTCCACCCGGGAAATCACGTCTGTCCTGTCATCCTCGTTTTTAACCACGCACGAAACCCCAACATCATACTGGACTCTCCCCTCACCATGAATCATCAGACCACGCAGTCACATCATCATGCTTCTACACTCTACACCTGCTTTGGAAGAACTTCGGATGGATCCCCACTGAGGCCAGGAAAACAGTCACCGACGCACTCATCAGCAGCAGACTCGACTACGGCAAAGCACTCTATACAGGCGCCATCCAGAAACTCCTTAGTAATCTTCAGAATGTGCAGCTCGCCACAGCCAGACTGGTCCTCAACATCCCACAATGCAGCCACATCTCTGAACACCTACAAGAACTCAACTGGCTCCCAGTTAACAAAAGAGTCACCTTCAAGTTTCCCACACATGCCTACAAAGCCCTCCAGGACGCCGGACCAGCATACCTAAACCACCGCCTCTCATTCCACGTACCCACCAGACACCTTTGCACTGCCCTACTGGCCCTAGTCACCGTCCCTCGTATCCACTACACCAGGACCAGAGGAAAATTCTTCTCCTACCTCACCGCCAAATCCTGGAACATCATGCCTCTCCACCTCAGCTCTCGCCGTCTCTGACACAATTCAGGATGGATCTCAAGACCTAGCTCTTCGAATTAATCAGAGCGCCTTGTCGGACCTTCAACCTCCCTGCCTCCTCCCTCCCCGGGCACCTTGAGACCCTCATGGGTGAGTAGCCACGCTCAACAAGTACTGTTTGATTGAAGAAGGATCTGTAAATCAGAGGTAGAGCCAAAAACTAATGCCACTAAATAGCAGTCATTAAATTGGCGCAACGAGGAGAAATGCTTTTATTTATCCTGCTTTTTGCTCTTTCTATGTGTGCAGCATCCTGCAGCACACATAGAAAGAGAAGACCACCTTTAAAGATTGTTCATGTGCCGGAAGGTGTTCCTTCCTTCACATAAATATTCATTCCCTGCAGCACAGGCACCCTTGCATTATGGTGCAAGGGTGTCTGTGTTGGCGCTAGGCAGCTTTTCTTAGTGCAAGGGAAAACACAGGGTGCCCCGTATTCTTGTAAATATGGTACATCCCTGAGTTTTTTAAATGGTGCGGCTCTGCTGAATTGTGTGCAGCACGCGCTGCGCTATTTCCTTGTTAATATCCCCCAAAATTTCAACATATAAGGCTGTTTCATTGGAGTGCATGTTTGTTTTTGGTCCTGTTAACCTTTCTTGTCAGTGCATGTGCCTGTGCAGATGCAGAAATGAATCTGTGGCCATATGGTTATCTTACATTTTGAAATAATCATTCAAGCTTTAGTGGAAAATTATGATAAAATGCAGCCAGTGTGAACATGCATAATCAATCAATCAATCATGACATTTGTAGAGCGCACTACTCACCCGTAGGGTCTCAAGGCGCTGGGTTGGGGGGGGGGTGCCGTTACTGCTCGAACAGCCAGGTCTTGAGCTTCTTCCTGAAGGAGAGGTGGTCTTGGGTCAGGCGTAGGTCGGTCGGGAGTGAGTTCCAGGTCTTGGCGGCCAGGTAGGAGAAGGATCTTCCTCCTGTTGTCGTTCTTCGGATGCGGGGAACGGCGGCCAGGGCGTGGCTGGTTGATCTGAGGAGGCGCTTGGGAGTGTAGAAGTTGATCCGGTTGTTGAGGTGGCTCGGGCCTTGGTCGTGTAGGGCTTTGTGTGCGTGGGTGAGGAGACGGAAGGTGATTCTCTTGTTGACCGGGAGCCAATGCAGATCTCTCAGGTGTCCGGAGATGTGGCTGCGTCGGGGGATGTCGAGGATGAGCCTGGCCGAGGCGTTCTGAATCCGCTGGAGTCTCTTCTGGAGTTTGGCAGTGGTTCCGGCGTAGAGGGCGTTACCGTAGTCCAGTCGGCTGGTGACGAGGGCCTGGGTGACCGTCTTCCTTGTGCCGGTGGGGATCCACCGGAAGATCTTGCGTAGCATGCGCAGGATGTTGAAGCAAGACGAGGAGACGGCGTTTACTTGTCTGGTCATGGAGAGGGAGGAGTCCAGGATGAAGCCCAGGTTACGTGCGTGGTCCGTTGGTTTGGGTGCGGTGCCCAGGGCGGAGGGCCACCAGGAGTCGTCCCAGGCGGAGGGCGATGCGCCCAGGATGAGGACCTCCGTCTTGTCCGAGTTCAGTTTCAGGCGGCTGGTCGTCATCCATTCGGCTACCTCTCTCATCCCTTCGTGCAGGTTGGCTCTGGCGGTGGCGGGGTCGTTGGTCAGGGAGAGGATCAGCTGGGTGTCGTCGGCGTAGGAGATTATGTTGAGGTTGTGATGGCGTACGATGGCCGCGAGGGGGCTCATGTAGACGTTGAAGAGGGTGGGGCTCAGTGAGGATCCTTGAGGGACGGCGCAGATGACTTCGGTGGCCTCTGACTTGTACGGTGGTAGGCGGACTCTCTGTGTTCTTCCGTCGAGGAAGGAGATGATCCATTCCAGTGCCTTGTCCTGAATTCCGATGTTGCCAAGGCGCTGTATTAGTGTGCGGTGGCAGACAGTGTCGAAGGCCGCGGAGAGGTCTAGGAGGATGAGGGCCGCTGTTTCTCCGTTGTCCATCAGAGTTCGTATGTCATCGGTGGCAGCGATGAGGGCGGTCTCGGTGCTGTGGTTCGCCCGGAAGCCCGACTGTGAGGGGTCGAGGGATCCGTTCGTCTCGAGGAAGGCTGCCAGCTGTTTGTTGACGGTCTTCTCGATGACTTTGGCCGGGAACGGGAGGAGCGAGATGGGGCGGTAGTTCTTGAGGTCGGTGGGGTCTGCTGTGGGTTTCTTGAGAAGAGCGCTGAGTTCGGCGTGCTTCCAGCTCTCAGGGAAGGTGGCGGTGTCGAAGGAAGTGTTGATGATGTCCCGCAGGTGGGGTGCGATGACAGCGTCGGCCTTGTTGAAGACGTGGTGAGGGCAGGGGTCAGTCGGAGATCCGGAGTGGATGGAGTTCATTGTGCGGATGGTGTCTTCTGTGTTGATTGGAGTCCAGGTGCGGAGGGTGGTGGTGGGTGGCGTTGTTGCGGTTGTGGCTTGCGTTGGTTGGTTGCTGAAGCTGTTTTGTATGTCCGCGATCTTGTTGTGGAAGTAGGAGGCGAGGGAGTTGCAGAGGTCTTGCGACGGGGTGATGTCATTGCTTCCGGCGCTGGGGTTGGAGAGCTCTTTCACGATGTTGAAGAGTTCCTTGCAGTTGTGTGCGTTGTTGTCCAGCCGATCCTTGTATGTATTTTTCTTGGTGGCGCGGATCAGTTGGTGGTGTTTCCGGGTGGCGAGCTTGAGGGTGGTCATGTTGTCCGTGGTAGGCTCCCTTCTCCAGGCTTTCTCGAGGGCTCGGCAGTTCTTCTTGGAGCTCTTTAGTTCGTCGGTGAACCATGGTGTTTTTCTGCTGCAGGGTCTGCTGGGTGGGGTTCTCAGTGGGGCGAGTTCGTCCGCGCAGTTGCTGATCCACTTCGTGAAGTTGTCGGCGGCCAGGTTGGGGTTCGCTGAGCTGGCGGGAGGGTGCTGGCTCAGGGAAGCGGTGAGCTGGTCGGCTGTGATCTTGTTCCAGCTTCTACGGGCAGCCTGTTGTTGGTGTTGGTGGATCGCCGATCTGTTGAAGGTGAAGTGGACGCAGCTGTGGTCCGTCCAGTGGAGTCCTGTTGCGTGGCTGAAGGTGACGTCGTTGCTGGACGAAAAGACGGCGTCGAGCGTGTGTCCGGCGAGGTGGGTGGGGGTGGTCACCAGTTGCTTGAGTCCGAGGTTGGCGAGGTTGTCGATCAGGCTGGTGGTGTTGCGGTCGTTGTTGTTCTCCAGGTGGAAGTTGAGGTCCCCCAGGAGGATGTAGTCGGCGGAGGGGAGGGCATGCGGACTGACGAAGTCGGCGATGTCCTCGCTGAATCGTGTGCGTGGCCCCGGGGGTCGGTAGATCAGGGTGCCTCTGAGGGTGGTCTTCGGGTTGGTGTGGATCTGGAAGTGCAGGTGTTCGGCGGTGGTTAGGGTGTCGTCGGTGTTGGTCGTGATGCGGATGGTGTCTCTGTGGATGATGGCGATGCCTCCTCCCGTCTGGTTGGCGGTGCGGTCCCTCCGGATGATCTTGTAGCCCTCCGGGATGGCGATGGCGATGTCTGGGGCTGAGGAGGCGTTCATCCAGGTCTCGGTGAGGAAGGCAACGTCCGGGGCGGTGGTGTCGAGGAGGTTCCAGAGTTCTACGGCGTGTCTGTGGACGGAGCGGGTGTTGAGCAGGATGCACTTGAGGTGGCTGCTGCTGGTGTTCGGTTTGGTGAGTGCTGGTGCAGGGTGTGTCCGGATGCAGCTGAACTTGCAGGCGTGGCAGCTGAAGGGTCCGTGGGTGTACTTCGGGGCGGCTCGATGACATCCTGGGATGCGGCCGGTGTTGAGTGCGATGAGATCGGCGGCGTTGTAGGTTCGTCGGGTCGGCTTCCGTCGGTGGGGGCCAGGGGTCCTGCCCTGGGCGCGGTCCAGGCGCGGACGGGCGCAGACGGGCTTACCTTTGGCGCGCCTTCGGCGCACAATCGGCGCGCCCGCTGCGCGTTCGCACGGTCGCCATATAAGGCGAAGTGCGCGGGTGGGCGGAGCAGCTGGGAGGCGGGAGCGGGGAGGGAACAGAAGGAAAAAAGGGGCGGGGTCGGCGGTAGTGGCGGGAAGCGGGGGCGGCGAGGGAGGCGGGAAACAGAGCGGGCAGGTTTAAACAGATGGTAAACAAATCGCGCTAACACGGGAAGAAGACTAGGAAATATGGACAAGCACAAAAGATTGACAAAACAAGCTAAACACGGGGAAAAAAGCCTAAGAGATGCAGACCAGCACAAGTGATTGACAAAACAAGTTTAACACGGGGGAAAAAGCCTAAGAGATGCAGACCAGCACAAGTGATTGACAAAACAAGCTAAACACGGGGGAAAAAGCCTAAGAGATGCAGACAAGCACAAGTGATTGACAAAACAAGCTTAACACGGGAGAGAGATTAGAAAGTAAAAACAGGCACCAGCGATTGGCAAAAGAAAACCAAACGGACGGCAGCAGGGTCAGTCGGCAGCGAGGCAGCTAGGCACAGCGAGGGGGCACACGCAGCAGCTGGTGGCCGTGCGGCGCGGGGGTGTCCCACAAGTGGGTCACACTCACCTGTGTCGCACGGTCGCCATATAAGGCCAAGTGCGCGGGTGGGCGGAGCAGCTGGGAGGCGGGAGCGGGGAGGGAACAGAAGGAAAAAAGGGGCGGGGTCGGCGGTAGTGGCGGGAAGCGGGGGCGGCGAGGGAGGCTCGCTCTGAAATATAAGCTCCAGCTTTTTGTGATGTTACATTATTTTATATTTATTTATTACATTGTTACGTTGATGATGGTGCAATAAGATTAGGATCCATCTAATCACCACATGTTGCTTAATAAGGGAAGCCCCTCCTGAGAATCTCTTCCACAACCCACATATATATAACACTTACCACACACTGCTGTGTTTTTATCACCTTTATTTCAAGTGGTGTGTCCAATGTCACTCATTTCATGCTCCTTGCAGAACTCTGGAAACTTGTAATTATCTCTCTGCTTGAAGCCTATTCGCCTCTTCTGCAAGGCATCTGTAGTCACCTAACACTGGCAAGTTCCACAAATGCCACTGACTCCATCTTAATCACAAACTTACCTTTGCTATTCAGTTATGAATTGTTGAACGTCGTTTCAAATGGATCAATAATAAGCATCACTGATGCTCTGCAATATTGCACTTCAATATTGGCCTCAAACAGAATGAACATCATTGGTCCCAGTCATTATTAGGCATGAATGACCCTAAGGAGCAATGAGCCTTCATGGTACCAAGCTGCAAAGATCTTCAAAGGCCTCAATCATTGTAGTGATAAATCTTCATGGTGCCATGCATTAATGGCCACCAATGGCTCCAAGCAGTAACAAGCTTCAACATTAGCACCAGACAGTAATGAAGATCAATGACCCCAGGCATTAACTAGCATCAATGGCCGCCAGCATTAATATGCATCAATGAGCCTAGGTAGTGAGAAATCTCAGTGGCCATAGGCAGTAATAAACAGCAAAAACCCAAGACATTACAAATTAAAAAATATACGGCCAGATGTACGACCAAGGAATTTGCGGCTCGCAAATTACATCTGATTGTGATTCCCAATGGGGTCGCAAATTGCATGCCTCATGCATATTTATGAGGCACTTGCAATTTGCGACCCCATTGGGAATGGCTGGCCCTCCCAGGTATGGTGGCCTACTGGGCTCACCAGACCTCCATGCCTGGGACTGCTTATCAATAAAGCAGTTTCTTTTAATGCATCCCATATTCCTTAAAGGAAAACGGGATGCATTTAAAAAAAGAAAATGAAACATTTTCGTTTCATTTTTGAAGGGCTTGTAGTGGTCTCTGGGACCGCTGCCTGCCCTTAATTATATTTTTAGAGCCAATCACAAAGGGGAAGTAGTCCCCTAGGCACCCCTTCCCGTTTGCAAGTGGTTTACCCCCCTTCTGTGAAGGGTGATGAATTGAAACTGTTTTGTGACCGCAATTTCAGTCGCAAAACAGTCATACATTGCATTTATCGTCGCTATTAGGAAGGGAACGCCTCTTCCTAATAGCAAGACGCAAAACACTATTTTGCGAGGCGAACATTTTTGGGAGTCGCAAAATAGGGTTTGTACATGTCCAAAAGGATTTTTGCATGCGCAAACGGGTCTAAGACCCATTTGCGCATGCAAATATCCGTCGTACATCTGGCCCATAGTGAGGTTTCCTTTTTGGTAGTCTCTCACAGTGTTTGCGATCACCAGAATAGACTGTAAAAAAAGGAAGCAGTGGTAAAAGTGCCAAAGTGCCAGACCTTTCAGAGAAACTTACATAGTGGCTTTAGTCACTTACTGCGCACTATACTAAAAACCTCATTGACAAATACAATCACAAAGATATACACTTTGGAAGAGGTGGTATCATGTAGCAGGTTGACAGATGTGATACATAAAGGGAATTCTAGAGCCTGGAAGCTGTCCACCGGTAGCACATAGCGTGTGAAATTCTTGTAGGTGACTTAATTCCATAAAAACATAGGTTAAAAATGCTCTAAAATTAAACAAAAAATGATAGGTAGGTAGTGAGTGAAAATAGTTATTCTGAAATTAAGTTTTACAGTTAAATTTCCTCACTAAAATTCAAACACCAGCCTCCTATTTTTGCTTTTAACATGTAGGCCTCACTGTAAGCCCTGTGTTTTTCAGTTTGCATCTTGGAAAACACCGCCTAACAACCTCATGTTGAGCTGCAATAAAATGTCAGATCAGTGTGAAGCAGCTGGTGTTTTCCTTAGTAACCTTGCCTCAAGAATATGCCTAGCTGCAGAATTTAGGTTATACGGATCACATTTTAAATAAACTGAAATGCTCTGGAGCTTAAGGGGTGCACACAAAGTAATTCTCCACCCGGATTCTCTGTGGTGTTGCTCAAATCTGCAAGCTTTTATCAAATTAATCAAAGACAAAGTCAAAACAGTTATTTAATCATTGATCCCTCCATTCTTTCAGGGGGTTGAGTCATTACTCTTTTATTGGAAAGCACGGGCAGAATTAATACAGGGGGCATGGAAAATATAAATAAACAATCAGGAATCATCATAGAAATCAATTAGTTACATGTGTTTATTCATGATTTTTCATTACAAACGTTGTATTACTTCTTGATACGTTTGAATCCCAAAATATTAGTACGTACCATTCTGAGAACAGTGATAGCCTGAAAATGAGACAGTTATGAATATTTCAAAATTAGATTATCAAAAATGAAATTATGAATGCATGTGAAGTTTAGAAATCTTTAGAAAGACACTACCCGCGAAGCTGAAAGGAGAAAGAGAGAAAGCCCCTTCAAAGTCACATAGAAAAGGTAAACCCCCAACAATGGTGGAGTTTAATATTATTATCCCTGGGCTAATAGTATTTTTTTAACGGTTTCAGTCTCCAGCAACAACTCTGCACACCATGTTTGATCATAGTACAACAAATATTTTTGGGGGCTGTCACTATTAAAAAAAAAGGGGGTGATAAACGACATAAGTGGTGGAATGCAGCGAGTGAGAAAGACCTCTAACATGCAACCGAACCATTCCATATCGGGCTTTAAAACTAGCTGAAAGCAGGAACAGAAAAATTCCCTCCAAAGGACTGGCATCTCATAGTTGGATGGCTATGAATTTACAATTGCATTTTTAACTTAGACCTTAGTGGGACAAGAGGGGCGTGGCTTGCGCTCCACTGCATCATGGCGAGTCGCGCTTGAGCTCCAGGGCGATTGAGGTCCGTTGGGAGCTTTTATCTGCATTCTGAGAGCCCCTCTTCAGTGGTACACCTCTCCTTGACGGCGGAATATGCAGGGAGCAGTTTAACTTCGTTTCCGGCGGATTTCAGCTGAAACTGAGTGCTTTCCTGACGGGCTGAAGGGACGCTCGGTCTTTTGACGGGCGGCCGCCATTTTACCCGCCTGTGACGGAGATCGGCATTTCTCCTCAGAAGCGGCACACTGATACATTCTTGCCGGTTCAGCAGGAAAGCTGGGACAATTATCCTCCAGTGTCTGTATTTGGTAACTTTTTGCTTTTTTTCTTCTTTTTTCTTGTTTTTGTGCTTTTTGGCTGGTTATTTTGTTGCTGACGCTTTGGCTACCTCAGTGCAGTGTTCTGAAGTTTGCGCTGCATTTTCCTTACGCTGAGTGACTCTGCTTTGGCCTTTTGTTATATACAAGGCTCTTTTATGTCATTCCTGGGAGCATATTACATATAAGTCCGCTTCTGCTGCTTATTTAGCTTTGTTGCGCTCAAGCCACCTTCTTCCTTGATTTTTGGTGTGGAATACGCACTTTTTTCTTCATCAAGTGGTTGTTTATTTTTCCTTGTGGCTGTTGCTTCATGGCTGCAACTATGGGTCGTTCCTCAACGACTAAAGACTCGAAAGATGCTGGTGCCTCTCTTAAACGTCTTAAACAACTGTCTCCTACGCCTGAGTCTTCTCAGCCTGATACCAATTCCACTCTTGACGCAATATTAACGCGCCTTAATGAGGTTCATGATATTGCGCAGTCAACAAAGACTAACACAGATTTACTGCAAGTGGAGGTATCTGCTATCAGAAATGACTTTAAGGCCCTTTCTATTCGTGTTTCAGCCATGGAGACACGTATCAGTGGTGCAGAGGATAACATGCAGAAACAATCCAGGTCTCTCATCCACTTAGAGCGCTCAATGGCGGCATTGCGAAAGGATCTCACTGAGCAGGAGGACCGGAATCGTAGATCTAATCTCCGTATTTTTGGTTTGCCGGAGGATGCAGAGAAATCATCTTCTTCTATGATTGATTTCTTATATCAATGGATCCCTTCTACTCTACAAATTTCATTCCAAAAAGACTTTGAAATAGAAAGGGCACATCATGTCCCCACTTTTCGCTCTAAATCTGCAACACAGCCAAGAGCGATTATTTTTAAGCCACTGCGTCATCAACATACGGAGCAAATTCTTGCTCACATGCGGAAGGTTAAGTCTGTCTCCTGGGAGGGCCATCGAATTTCAATTTCTCAGGACTTCGCCAGAGACACAGTCATAAGAAGGAAGGGCTTCCTCAATCTTCGAAAACGTCTCTCTGAGATGAACATTCCCTTTTCCTTCTCTGGTCCTTCGAAATTTCGCATTACCTTCAAGGGTCGTTCCAGAATTTTTGATGAACCGGCAGATCTCGCCTCCTTTTTGGACAATCAGATGGAAATACAGATGGAGATTCAACGGGCGACTACAATGGATCCTGGTGCTTCGGGCACTTGATGTGTAGACTTATGTCTCCTTTGTTCTCTCCTCTTTTTCGGATGGCTTGACTCCATTTTGCCTTGTTTTTTAGTGGTGGCTTTATCTTCCTTGTTTGTTGATATATTTGTGTTGTTTGTGTTTTGGCTCTACTAATGGTATTTTTTGATCTCTCTTATCTATCTCTTTCTCTGACTGATGTTTTTTCTTTTTTTTCTCCCTCTCCTTATATAACATAGTGGTTTTTTTCTTTGTTGTGTGTAGTCCTACGTTTTGTTTTCTTTTTCTTCTCTCTTTTGGTTACTAGTAGCTTGACTGTTGGTTGTCATTTACTGTTACTATTTCATTGATTGTTTACTCTTTTTTACCATTTTAGAGTGTCTACGTTTCAATTCCAAGTTTTTGCCTTATTTGAAGAGTATTCCTTCCTTTTTACACTGAATGCCTTTAGATAGTTTTATCCCTAAGCTGGTATTTACGATATATGGTTGCTTTTCTTTAAGGTTTATCTCTTTTCTAGTTGCTTCACTCCCTTTTCTAGTTGTTCCATAGCTTTATGGCCTACACTGTTTTCTGGTTCTTACATGTATATGTTGATTAGGTTATGCGCTCTGCCTATATAACATTTTATTTTCTCCTTGATGGATAATCTTCTCCTTTGCTATTCGACGCTAGCCTTACAGCATGCCTTACTATCATACGGTTATGTTTATCTATTCACTATTTGTTTTTATGTTCTCCTGATTCTCTATTGCATGCTACCAGGCTTGTGTACTCTAAGGAATGCTGATATATATGGATTCTTATGCGCTGTGTTTTTGCCTCTGTACTGTATTCCTGTCTAGAGTAGTTATTAGTACTGATGATTTCAAGTTCTTCTTTATTTAGAACTCTTTTCCATGCTTTTTCTACCCAGATATCTGCTTTCTTTCTATTTACTCTCTCTTACACTTTCACAAATTTATGCTTTTATATAATGTTTATATTCTTGATGCTTCTTCCACGTATTTGTTCTATTTAATATCTGTTTCATGAACTGTTTTTTCATTGGGGCTGATTATACTGCATTTTATTCTCCTTATGACGGTTTCCTTGATCCCCCTTCTTCACGTTCCCCCGAGTATGAATTTGGTCTTTTTCAGACCTCCCCTCTTTGCTTTTCTCCCCCTTCTTCTCTCTTTTTCTAGCTATCTCTTTGCTTTTCTTGCTCCTTGGACTTCTTCATTGGCCTTCCTTTTTTCATTGTTTTTGTGCGGTGTTTGGAGGTTTGTCACTAATATGTTTGCTCCTATATTATCATCTATGTCTTTCTTTTTTGTTCTTCTACATGGATTATGCCTGGTTTAAATGTATTATCCCTTAATGTTAAGGGTTTAAATCACCCAGTTAAGAGGTCAAAAATGTTGGACTACTGCAAATCTCTCGCTTCAGATGTTGTGCTTTTACAGGAGACAAAGGTCTCGGGTAGGGAGGCCCTATTCTTGAAGAAGGAGTGGTTTCGGATGTTGCCTGTTCTGATGCATGTGGTAAAAGGAATGGGGTTATTACGCTGATTTCTAAGAAATCTGGTTTGTCTCTTATTTCTTCCGAACAGGACACAGATGGTCGTTGGCTATTGTCTAAGTTACCTGATGGTAATGTTGATATCTTTGTCATGAATATTTATGCCCCCAATAAAGATGATCCGATGTTTTGGAAATTAGTAACCAAAAAATTACATGACACTCCTCACTCTGGTAATCTTATTGTGGGTGGAGATTTTAATTTACCAATGGATCCACTTCTAGATAGAAATTCTGCCTTTCATTTTCGTCCCCCGAAGGCGCATAAACAAATGACTAATATGTGTTCTCTCCTTCATCTTCAAGATGTATGGCGTTTGTTTAATCCCACTGGCAGTGATTTTTCCTTTTTCTCCTCCCCTCATTCTACTTTCTCTCGTATTGACTATCTTCTGGTACACTCCTCTCTTCTTCAATCCTCCTCCTCTTCTCTTATTCATCCTATTTTGATTTCCGATCATGCCGCAATTTCTTTTACGTTGTCGTCCTTTGCTCCCACGACGAGGTCACGCTCGTGGAGACTGAATACAGAAATTCTGTATGATGAATCCCAGGTGTCTGAGTTTTCTGAGGAAATTCAGAATTTTTTTCTTGAAAATGAAGGATCAGTAGAGTCCCCAGTGGTGCCCTGGGATTCTTTTAAATGTACGTTTCGCGGTCACGTCATTAAATGTATGTCAAAGAGGAATGCTGTTATTAAGAAAGAACTCACAGATTTAGCTAGTGAGATTAAAACACAAGAATCTCTTTTTCGTCATTCCAAAGATAAATCCTGTTTGCAGTCCATTAAACAATTGAAATATAAGTATAATTCTATTGTCACCAAGAGAGCTCATATTGGCCTCCAAGCTCAAAAATCTAAGGCGCTCTTATTAAAAAATCGGGCTGGTAAGATTCTTGCGGCCACATTAAAATTTCAAGAATCTTCTCGTATGTCTTCACGGATTTCTTCTATTAATGATCATACGGGGTCTAGGAAATTCCAGACTGAGGAGATTCTTGAAGTATTCCGTGATTTTTATAAGAACTTATATACTCCCTCTGATCAGGCCTCCTTTGAGCAATGTCAAGAATTTTTGCAAACAATTCCCATAAAATCAGTATCTGTGGAAGACAGTTCCTCTTTGAATGGTCCAATTACCTCTGACGAAATTACCGCTGCTATTACAGATACCCGTTCTGGGAAAGCACCAGGTCCTGATGGATACCCTATTCTGTTTTACAAAACCTTTCTTCCGATACTTGTCCCCAAATTGCAATCTGTTTTTGATGCGTTCATTAAGGATGGTTCTGTCTCTGGTTCTTCCGCCGATGCTACAATTGTAGTGATTCCAAAAGAGGGAAAAGACCATTCTGACCCCAAAAATGTTCGCCCTATTTCGTTGCTCAATATGGAAGCTAAGATCTTTGCGAAGATCTTAGCTAAGCGTCTAGAATCCTTTATTCCTCATCTGATCCATCCCTCGCAAACAGGTTTTGTTAAGGGGCGTCTGGCGCGTGACAATATTCGAACGTTCTGCCATATTCTTGGATCAGCCAAGCGCTCTCAACTTCCGGCCGCAGCCTTGGCACTGGATGCTGAAAAGGCCTTTGATAAGGTTTCTTGGCCTTTCCTGCGTGCTGTTTTATGTGCTCATAACCTTGGAGACTCTTTCATTCAAATGGTTATGTCTCTCTACTCTTCACCTAGAGCTCATATACGGGTTAATGGGGCTACTTCATCCTTCTTTAATCTTCGCCAAGGGACTAGGCAAGGCTGTCCTCTATCCCCCCTTTTATTCTTGCTATCCATTGATCCTCTTCTCAGGATGATTGACCTTCACCCTGATATTAAAGGTTTTTCTTTTGGTCCTCATTGTATTAAAACAGCCGCCTATGCGGATGATGTTCTTATTTTTTCTGACGATATTACACTAGCCATTCCTGCTATTTCTGACACAATTTCACTCTTTTCCAAGGTTTCTGGCTACACCCTAAATAGGGATAAAACTGAGATGTTCCCTTTGAATGCGTACTGTTTCTCTCACCATATGGGTTCTGCGGGCTTCAAATGGCAATCTAAACAATTAAAATATTTGGGTATTTATTTTTGTTCTTCCCTTTCTGCTACCGCCTCCTACAATGAGTCTCAAACCATTCTTAAAGTGCGGCATCTGTTGGAAACCTGGTCTCCAAAGCACATTTCTTGGTGGGGCGGTCTGCAAACGCTTAAAATGATGATTACCCCTGTCATTAACTTTGTCTCCTCTATGCTCCCGGTTAATCTTTCTGCATCCTTCTTTCATGAAATTGATGTTATTACGTCTAAATTCTTATGGAATGGTAAAAGGGCTCGACTTGCCTATACATTTTTACGTCAACCCTGTGATATGGGGGGTTGTAACCTTCCTAACTGGGAAAAATACCAAATTGCTTTTTTGGCATCTCAGGGCGCCTTATGGTTCTCTTCTCCTTCTGTTCATGTTCCCTCTTGGCTGTTAATAGAACAATCTTTGGCCTATCCTCTGCCGACTGCTTCTTTTATGACTACGAATACCCTTTCTATCCACTTCTCCCGATCCATTATTCTGGATACTATTGCGGCGGTTCGGAAGATTGATAAGAAGGTGGCGGTTCCACTTCATAAAACCAGATGGTCGTCTATTTGGCG
Source organism: Lissotriton helveticus (assembly GCF_964261635.1). NCBI lineage: Eukaryota > Metazoa > Chordata > Amphibia > Caudata > Salamandridae > Lissotriton > Lissotriton helveticus. The sequence goes on along the minus strand of NC_136058.1, from coordinate 195,031,398 downwards.
GAATTCTAGAATCAAGATCAATATTGACCCTGCTATGGTGACTTATTGGGCTGGTAAAGGTTTATCGCTTGTTAAACAGCTCTATGATGCTCAAGATCAACCTCTTCCTTTTTCCTCCTTAGCGAGCCAATTTGCGTTATCTAACTTGGACTTTTATACTTTCCTTAAAATTAAGGTGGCTCTTGCTAAGCTGCGTCTACATCCCTCCTCCCCCACAGTTACCCTCTTCCAACTGTGGGTTCGGTCTGGCCATGTGGCCTCCAAAATTTATAAATTCTTGTCATCTTCTCTACTGCCTACTTTGACTGTCGCTCAGCGTAAATGGTTACTTCATTTTGATCATACTCTCACTGATCATATCTCTGCCGACACCTGGCAGCTTATTGGTAAGCTTTCTCTACGTAATAAAATTGCCCCTTCACTCCTACAGTCTAAATTCTTCTCTTTGAATCTCCTTCATTGGACTCCTAGTCGTTTGCACTCGCTCAATCTTAAAGAAGATGACTTGTGTTGGAGTTGTGGGTTGCTACCTGGTGATTTCCAACATATGTTCTTTGGTTGTTCCCTTCTCCAACCCTTTTGGGACCTCATTCATAAACACCTTATGCTTATATTTGGTATTCAGTTCCAACTTTCTTTTCCATTAATTCTCTTAGGTCCGTTAGCCTCTCCCTTTGGATCCCATGGAGTTGCAATTGATGGACCTGTTGTTGACTATTGCTGTGAAAATTATTCTCATGGAATGGAAGGCTTTTTCTGTAATTTCATACCATACTTGGTGGGTTTGGGTTTCCTTTTTACGAAGTGCTCATACTTCTGTTGATCGTGCTCATCTTACTCCTTCCATATCGGCGGGTGTGTGGTATGCTTTAGACTCCTACATGGATTCAGCCTCGCAAGGGTTGGTTGCGCAATTTCCCTTTGATATGCCTGTTTAATTTCTGTTTTCTTCGTTTAGGAAGGCTCTACGGAAGTCCTTTTTCTCCTGCTCTCCTTTCTGTCTTTTTCTCCTCCTCCTTTTTCCTTCCTTTCCTTCTCTATCCTTTTCTTCTTTTTCTCTGTTCTCTTTCTTCTCTACCTTCTCATATCCTTCCCTACTTTTTTCCCACAAATATAACCTGATAGTGTTACCATAGTTACGTATGTCTACTGATTTTTAATTTCTATTCTTTTAATTGACTTTTTATCTGATTTTAGTAGACCGCATATATTGATGTATGCTTCGCATTATTTGTTTTTTTTTATACTCATATGTTGCTTGTAGTTTTTTGTAGTTTTCTGATTACAGTGGTATCACTACTGTTTGTATCTTATTTCCTTATGTTCTCCTTAAAATAATAAATATTTTTAAATGAAAAAAAAAAGACCTTAGTGGGACAAATTTTCAGTTGCACTTCTAGCCCAGCTGAGAGACCCACTTTCAAAATAATGTTTCAGTGCAATAGTTTCTTTCCTCATACTTGCAATCGAAACCTCATTTTGGACACTATCAACCCCTGGATTTCTGAGGAGTTTTTCTCTGGGACAGATTTATCACTGCTTTAGCAGATTGAATTCCTATCATCTTACTGCTGCAACCAGCACAGAACTGTGGCTTTCACCCCAGCAAAGAATGCAGCTCAGAATTATATGGGATAAGACACAATTATATGGAATTTTTTAGGCAGGACCAAAAACATTAACCAGTGAAATGGGATTCTCTATGCCCCCTTTTATCAATATTTTGAGTTTTATTTACAATAGCTCAATTAGATTACAGACCGACCAGTTCCAGTTTATGTTTAAGACATCTGCACATATAAATCATTTGAGGTACGTAAATTTGAGATTTGCTATTCAAAATTCACAATATTGAGTGCATCATTTTTGCAGTATACTAACTGTCAATAAAACTAACATTGCTCTACCGTGATTTCATATAATTGCTCCCAAAACAAACTATTGCGTTCAATATTGTACGCAACGTTAAACTCTGATTTTAGATAAAAGCTACACTTACTTCTGTTTTCTAGCAAAGCACAGTACACCATTGATACTGTTCTAAATGCCATCTATTGCATTCAAAATACTATTGTGCTTGTACTTTTGACAGATATTTCATGATATGGCATGTAGTAATCCCAAAGTGATTTGAATCTGAGTACAAGTAATTGAACTATTTCCCCCAAAATTAATTGTGTGTCTTCCTAATTCTTTTTTTTTACTGTGATATCAAGGACAACACATTTTATTGTAACATTTTTTTGTAACCATAAGCCGACTAGAGAATAGATTTAAGTAGTCTTTGCATTTGAGTTAATCAGGTCTTGTGCTAGCTAATTTAAAAATCATATCCATCGAAAGAGTAGTTAAAGTAGAAAACTGTTTAATTGTTGCACAAATAAATTTGTAATTCAACACCTGTTTAATACGCCATTTTTGCCTATGTTAGCTATAAGAGGTTCTGAGGGTTGTGAGAGTCATTGCACCATTATGGTGGAAGGCGATGCTAGGATGTACACCAGATTGAATTACGTTTTTAACATGCAGGCAGTGGCAGCTGGCAATACAAAAATATGGAGGTCGTCATGTGCCCAGCTCACCTCAATGATGCTCCCTTCCAGTGCGGCACTCCCGGTGATGATGGTGTGATATCCACGAGCAGGAAAGGGAAGGACTTCCATTCCTGTCCAGTGGAACGTGACCCCTAACCAGTCCTGTAGCTGTATATAGTAGCAACAGGAGAGGAAGGGATAATCACTCTTATTCCCTGTAATATATGCTATAAGCGTCTCATCACTGATTCTCAAGGGATATTATCATTTAATCCAGTCACATGTGAAGAGAGGTGATAAATCCAGCGCTGTTCTTTCTCAAATAGGGCTTTTTGTGCAGTAAGGCCTTGTTTCATCTGTTTAATGATTGTCCAGCGTAAATCATTTGTGGTATGGTTGTGTTGTAAAATAAATTTTGTAGGTTTAGTTGTGTTCTTACGGCACCGAATATTACTGCGTTGTTCGTACACCCATTGTTTGATCCTGCGTGTAGTCATTCCCATGTATCTGGAGCCACCGGGGCATGTAATAAGGTAAACCACATTCGTGGAATTACAGTTGGTGTGGATTCGTTGTGTCCATATTTTCCCAGGTTCCAGGTCCAGGTTCTTAATGGGGGTAGTCAGATGACACACGCTGCATGTGCCACACGGAAAATGGCATGTCACTCAAGGAAGGCCCCAGGCATTCACTACTTACTGGTTTTCGTCCCTGTCTGTTTTAATCAGGCGAGTATGCACCAGGGTGTCCTTAATAATTTTGTCTCTTTTGAAAGAAAAGAGCGATTTTTCCCATTTGTGGTTATTGCTTTCCAAAATCATCCAGTGTTTCCTGATCGATCTGCTGATAGCATTTGAAGCAACACTATATGTTGTGACACATGTGAGTGGTATCTCTTCACGGTTCTTGGGATTTTCTTCCAGAAGAGCTTCCCTGTGTTGGTTCCTTACCCTCCTGCAACTCTTCTTGTGTATTCTTTCGGGGTAACCCCACTTGCGGAGCTTGGTTGTAAGATCTTTTGCCTGGGATCGGAAATCCGTCAGTTCACTGCAGTTGCGTCCGAGACGAAGATATTGGCTGAAGGGGAGATTTTCACGTATCGGTCTAGGGTGAAAGCTTGAGAAAGGCAGCAAGTTGTTTTTTGCTTTTTGTTTGTGGTGAGTCTTTGTCTGCAGTCGGTTGCCAGCTTTCATAATGACTACATCTCAGAAGATCATCTCATCCCTCTGGTAAGTATGAGTACATTTCAGGTTTGTATCTCAGGTGTTGACCCATCCAAAGAATTCCAACATTTTCAGGTCCTTGCCAGATGATGAACATGTCATCTCTTTACCTCTTCCAAATGGATACATAGGACGTGTACGGGTTGTGTGCTGAGAGAATGTATTTGCATTCAAAATCATAGACATACAGCCCGGCTACACTTGGGGCAAATGTGCTGCGCATCAAAGTGCCCGTCGTCTGTAGTTACAACTCTCCCTTTTATTCGAAGAAGTTTCTTTTTAAGGCAAGGGTGGCACATTCAATCACGAATTCTCTTGGGGTGGTTAAGTCCCATAGTGCCGTCTCCAGAGCTTCGCTGAGGACCCTGATTGTATCGTCCTGCGGGATGCAAGTATAGAGGCTTTCAATGTCCAATGAGACCAAGAAAGTCGATTCGTTGGTGATGTCGATGTCCTGTAGTGAGGATAGTAAGCTCTTGGTGTCCTTAAGGTAGGTAGTAGTGGCCTGGATCAAAGGCTTCAGGAAAAAGCCACAGTACCGTGCAAAGGTTCGAGAAGGGACCCATTGCCCGACACGATTGATTATCCCGGAGGGGACATTTTGTTTTTATGCGTCTTAGGCAAGGTGTAAAAATATGGAATGACACCCATGCTTGCTGTCAAGAAATCAGCTTCATATTTGATGATGTGTCCGTTAGCTTCCGCCTCATCCACCAGTTCCCTGATCGTTGCTTAAAGATGCGGAGTGGGATCGGTGTGGAGACGGGTATAGTTGATAGGGTCGCCTACTAGGCGTCTACTTTCTGTGTCGTATGCCACTGCGTCTTGGATAATAACACCGCCACCCTTGTCAGCTGATTTTATGACAATGGCGGTGTTGGACTGCAGAGATTGGAGTGCTTGGAATTCCCCAGCACGCATATTCTTGAAGACGGCTGTCTCCTGGGAGGATTCAACATCATTAAACACAGCCTGTTCAAAGCTGTGATTTCTGGTGGAACAGTGTGTGGGGTGAAAGTCGATTTTCCCCGTAAGCCTGAGTCACCCATGGAGAACGGTGTTCCCTCATTAGTTTTTTTTTTCCAAACAGCATTTGAGTTTCAATTTCCAGAAAAATTCAGACAAATCACAACATAGCTTAAAAAGGTCAAAACGTGCCGTGGGTACAAAACCCAATCCCTTCTCCAAGACCGAGTTCTCATCATCAGTAAGGATGACCGAAGAGAGGTTAGAATTAAACTCTCTGGTTGCTGGGGCCCGCTTGCTGGTCCCGCGCCTTGCTCAATGTGTTGTCGCCCACCACCTCTTCGTGTTCCCAGTGGACCTGGTTGTACCTCATCTTCTCTCTAAAAAAGGTGGGGCAATACATGTTTTGTTGGAGTTGAGGATGTGGCATAAAATTGGGATTCCAGCCCATCATCGGGAACTGTGGTGGTTGGAAAGGGTTGTGGAAACCCCTCCCCCTGATATCGGAATAGGTTGCCATGACAGCTGACACTCTTGCCTTCTGTTCCCACCTCTGCCTCATTGCCTAGGTTTAAAACTATTCCCACTTGACCCACTTGTGGTGGAAGCATCATCATCTGAGCCATCTGTACTATATGTGTTCCTCGGTGGGGGGACATAATCAGGATTGGCGTACGGGTAGGTCTTTGTATATGCGTACCGTTTCAGGTACTTTTAAAACTTCTGTCCCTTGGACTGGGTGAGGGTATCTTTATATTAGTTGACCTTTTTATTTAGTTCATCCAGTCTCTTTTTGTACCCCGTGAGTGTTGTTCTAAAGTGTGTCTTGGTAAGCTGAATTTTTACCAACATAGCTTCAGATAGTCAAAGGGCTGTCTTTATTAAGTATGGGCGTAAAATCCGTTCCGCTCGCGGATTTTGCGGATTTTCGGCAAATTTGCAATCCGCGAACTCTCGCGAATTTGCCGAAAATCCGCAAATCCGCGCGCGGCGGATTTTTTTGCTTGGTGATACAATATTGCGGCGCGCGGCGTTCACTTTCCGTCATTCAGCGTTTGCCGAGTTGTTTTTCTCGATATTTTGCGAATGCTGCGCCATTTTGGATCTTGCTGCGGGATCCCGCGGGAGTTTGGAGACCGCGAATATGTAATCGCGGCTTGCCACCTTGCACAGCACGCATCGCGAGAGTTCGCAATTGCGAACGCGTAGGTGCGGCGGGCAGCAACAATCTCGCACTCGCGAAATAGAGATTTTGCAATTCTGCACAAGAAATCCACCAGCAAACAGCATAAACCTTCAGAAAATGATGATTTTTATCAGAATCACTCCTCAGGTTGACATTTGCCTGCACTTTTTTTTGCAAGGAGTCCATTTTTTTTGGGGGGGGGAAGTGCCCCACAGTCTCCAACTTCCTGTTCCTGTCCAGCAGGCTCCTCCCAGTGCTTTCTTCATGTGCTGGTCACTTTCATTTGGACCTTGACCTGGAAGGATTACTTTTTGTGGATGCTGCTGGATATTTGGATTTGAGGCCTTTTTGACTTTCTTTGGATCACTTTTGGATTAGAAATCAACTTTCACAAGTAAGTTTGTTTGGGGCATTACAGTTGCTGCAACTACAATTTTGGAACTTTTTCAGAACATTAAATAAAATATATTGTGGGTAGCCACAGTATCCAGTAGGACCAGGGTTGGTTATGGGTGCATGATACAACTGTTTTGTTGAATTTAAACATCATTGAGGCCATGGATGGGCTGGGATTGTGCTGAATTTTGTGGTTTTTGTCGATTTTTTGTTGCTGCTGGTGGGGCCTTTTGCCCAGGGGTAGTGAGTGGTGCATGGGCCTAGTCTTTCTGTGGGGTGTCTTCTTGAATTTAAACATCATTGAGGCCATGGATGGACTGGGATTGTGCTGAATTTTGTGGTTTTTGTCGATTTTTTTGGGGCTGCTGGTGGGGCCTGTTGCCCAGGGGTAGTGGTGCATGGACTGAGTCTGCCTGTGGGGTCTCACTCTCTTTAATGTAAACATCCTGGATGGCATTGGATTGTGGTGATTTTTGTGTGTTTTTCGTTTTTTTTGGGGTGTACTGTTGATGTGGACTGGCCATGTGGGTGGTGGTGGTGGCCATCTTGAGTGCTGGTACAGGCAACATGTGCTTGGGGGTCAAGGGGCCATTTTGAAGAGAGGCAGTGTCTGAGGCCTGCACTTATTTTGCCTAGCTTTCATCCATTATGCCCAGGGGTAGTGAGTGGTGCATGGGCCCAGTCTTTCTGTGGGGTGTCTTCTTGAATTTAAACACCATTGAGGCCATGGATGGGCTGGGATTGTGCTGAATTTTGTGGTTTTTGTCGATTTTTTGTTGCTGCTGGTGGGGCCTTTTGCCCAGGGGTAGTGAGTGGTGCATGGGCCTAGTCTTTCTGTGGGGTGTCTTCTTGAATTTAAACATCATTGAGGCCATGGATGGGCTGGGATTGTGCTGAATTTTGTGGTTTTTGTCGATTTTTTGGGGCTGCTGTTGTGGCCTTTTGCCCAGGGGTAGTGGTGCATGGACTGAGTCTGCCTGTGGGGTCTCACTCTCTTTAATGTAAACATCCTGGATGGCATTGGATTGTGGTGATTTTTGTGTGTTTTTCGTTTTTTTTGGGGTGTACTGTTGATGTGGACTGGCCATGTGGGTGGTGGTGGTGGTCATCTTGAGTGCTGGTACAGGCAACATGTGCTTGGAGTACAAGGGGCCATTTTGAAGAGAGGCAGTGTCTGAGGCCTGCACCCATTTTGCCTAGCTTTCATCCATTATGCCCAGGGGTAGTGAGTGGTGCATGGGCCTAGTCTTTCTGTGGGGTGTCTTCTTGAATTTAAACATCATTGAGGCCATGGATGCGCTGGGATTGTGCTGAATTTTGTGTTTTTTGTCGATTTTTTGGTGCTGCTGGTGGGGCCTTTTGCCCAGGGGAAGTGAGTGGTGCATGGGCCTAGTTTTTCTGTGGAGTGTCTTCTTGAATTTAAACATCATTGAGGCCATGGATGGGCTGGGATTGTGTTGATTTTTGTGTGTTTTTTTGACTTTTTGGGGTGTATAACTGATGTTCCTCTGTCTTCCATTGCTTTTAGGTGCACAAGAGAACCACCAGTGCCAGTGAAGTCCTGCTGCGGTGTGTGCAGCACAACGTCACGTGTGGCCACAGACAACTCTGCAACTTGTGCAACTGCAGCCTGCTGTTCAGAGTGACATCTGAAGAAGATGGCCCCAAAAAAAGTTCCCCGTAGCTCCTCTAGCAAGAAAGATGCCAGAAAGGAGCTGAAGAAGCAAGTTACCAAGCAGACTGGTGTGCCGCCCACCACATTTTTGGGGAATAAAAAAAAAAGTACGCCTGCAGCAGCAGCCGGATCTGCTGGGGACCAAGCTGGGAGCAGCACCCCCGCTCCATTGGGCTCAGTGCCACCACCCCCACGCCAACTTAAGTCCAAGCCCTTGAGTGCTGAAGAGGCAGCCAGTCTACTTGTTCAATCACCATCGACCAGTGATGTTGGCTCATCGCAAGAAAGTAGCAGCAATGTCCCTCAATCAACACACGTTGTTGTTGTAACTCATCTGACGAGTGTTGAACAACCACAGCCGCAACAACAACCACATGTGCAAGTACAAGCCCAAGTACATGTGGAAGGAGAGGCGGCGCAAGGAGAGGAGCAAGCAGAGGTGCATGGAGGGGCACAACAAGTGGCCACAATAGTTGTTCCTCCAGAAGTAGGGGCACATCTGGAAATCGACAATCAAGCCGAGGTATCATTCGAGGAAGCCACTCCTCCTGATGATCATTCATTGTCTTCCACATCCCGAGCAAGGAAAAGATCAAGGGAGGTGGTGTCTACATCTTCTTCAAGCCCACCTCCTTCTGATGATATGGATCTTACTTGGGAACCAGCACCACTGCCGTCTGAGAGTGAGGCTCAGGCACACCATGATCTGACAAAGGTAGCTAAGCGTAAAAGGAAGGTCGTCGAAACTCTCATAGTTATGGAGTGTGATGACGCTCAACAAGAAGTGGCGTATACTCCTGCTGCTGAAGACACTCACGACGACGACGCAGTCATCACTAACGTCACTAAAGCCCCAGCGGGCATGCAGCAAACAGACATTTTGACCCTAGCCCGACAAGCTGCTGAGCGTGATGATGAAGTCGACGAAGAGGCAATGGGAACACCACAATCATTGAAGTTAACTAGTACACCACAACCTTCCGCTTCCATATTTCTTACTCGCCAGAAGGGACCTCCATCCACCTCAACCTCAATTAGTGGTGGTGAAAGTGCACAACGTAGTAAAGTTCAGCAATACACATCCTCCACTTCATCTGGCATTAGCAGCATGACCAGTGACACCACCAGTATCGCCTCCTCCGGCCCCCACAGACATTTCAAGTCCGCATTTTGGGACTTCTTTAGTGTTTGCCCAAAAAGGGAAAACATAGCCATTTGTAGCATTTGTAAGCTTGCAGTTAGTCGTCGTAAGCTTGGTACCAACTATGGGACTGGAGGCCAGAGAGGTCATCTTAAGAGACAGCACCTTGTCCAATGGCTTGCGCACCTAAAGGAGATCAAGGAAGCCCGAATTGCAAGTCGAGAAAACGTTGATGTTCCATCTGATGATGAAGAGGAGGAAGAAGCGTCACACACTTCACTTACACCCAGTACCCCTGTCAGCACACCCCCTGTGCGCCACACTAAGAGTGTGGGACAGAGTGAGACACCAATGCGAAAAAGTTCATCAGCGAGCGTAACTGGGTCGAAGAAGTCATCAACATCATCATCATCATCATCCCGTAAAATGGTCCAGGGCAACATTAAAACAATGTTCTTTTCAGACGCGCCATATGACCGCAACCACCCAACGGCACGTCTGTATAACACTAAGCTGGCTAAAATGCTAGCGCTGGATCTTCTCCCTTTTTCTTTTGTGGAAGGGGTTGGTTTTCTTGAATTAGTGGCAGCGCTCTGCCCTAAATGGAAGGTTCCTAGCCGGTTCTATTTTGCCCGAGTTGCTGTTCCAGCACTACATGAAGATGTGCTGGAGGTGATTGGGGCAGCTTTGCAGAAGAGTGCTGTTCACACTATACATCTGACAACAGACATGTGGACCAGTGGCGCAGGCACTGATTACATGTGCATCACTGCACACTGGGTCTCTTTTTCAGGGGTTAAAGCAAAGCTAAACGCAGGTGTTGACCTGGACCAAGTTTTTAAAGCTGCTCGGAAACATGCAACACTAGCCATGTTTGGCTTGGAGCAACGTCATACAGCACAAAACATTTTGAATGAGTTCAACACAAAGGTCTTTCACTGGCTGTCCCCAAAAAAACGCGGCATTGGTTATGTTTCCACGGATAATGGCGCCAATGTAGTTAAGGCCATGGATCTGGGTGACTATTTCAGAGTGCCGTGTTTGGCGCACTGTATAAACCTGGTTGTTAAAAAATTCTTGTATAAAGACAGTCCAGCATGCCAGTTAGTGGTCACCTGCCGAAAAATGTGCAACCATTTCAGCCATTCTTTTAAGGCCCGGAAGCATCTGAGGCGCCTGCTACATGAACGTCGAATGCCAGTGAAAGCACTCATCCAGGAGGTGCCAACATGTTGGAACTCAACCTTCTACATGCTTGAGCGTCTGTATGAGCAGTTTACGGTACTCGATCAGTATTTCTTAACACTGGGTACAGCTGTGAAGGACCTGAGGTTAAATGCGGCGGAATGGGAGCTAGTTGAAAGCCTGACAGACATGCTTCGTCCTTTTGAGGTCTTCACGCGTGCAGTCAGCAGGGAGGACTGTAATTTGGGAAAAGCTATCCCATTGTTGCGCATGCTGGAGCACAAACTGAAGGCGGTGTCTTCTAAGTTTCAAAAAGATGAAGAAAAGCAAGAAGCTTTTGTTTTGGCAGAGAAATTATTAGAGCGCCTACTTGGCGATGAACGTCTTCAAAAGATCCACTCAGAACAGCATTACATTTGTGCTACTATTCTGCATCCACGCTACAAAAAGGCGCTGGCAGGCAGTGCATTATTTCCTTTTAGTGATGAAGATGTTACAAAGTACAAACGTTGGCTAGCCTTGTCAGCCATGAGGTTTGAAAGAGAACGGAAGCAAATTGAAGGAAAAGGCAGTACATCAGCATCAGCAGGCCATCCCCAGTCAAAAGACTCCACTTCTGCACCTGTGGCTGTGGCAGAAGTGACCTCTCAGCCGTTAAAGACACCGGCAACCGCATCATCTGCACCAGACACAACAGAAATATCGGGTGATGATAGTGAAGAAGATTGGCTAGCTGAGCTTGGGTTTGGTTCTCAAAAGGTCCGAGCAAACATTCAGCAAAGTGGAGGAACCGTGGAGAACTTTGAGTCGATGGTGCAGGACTATCTGAATGACTCAACAGAGGTCTATGTTAATGCTGACCCATTGGCGTATTGGCATGGGAAAAAAGAAGTGTGGCCAGAGATCACCAACCTGGCAATACATGCTATCCTGTTCCCTGTTTCTTAGTAGCCGCCCCCCCCTTTATCTCTCATTTTGTGTGTTATGTTATGGTACCTGTCTAAGCGCCAGGACGCCCCTTTGCTGGGGCAGCTGTGCGCTATAAAAATAACATTAACATAACATAACATAACATAACATACCATACATTACTTGTCTTGCCCACTCGCAAGCGTGTCTTCTGAACGTGTTTTCAGTGCTGCTGGTGGCATTGTAACTTGCAAACGGACCCGCCTCTCGCCCAAAAATGTAGAGAGGTTGACAATGATCAAGATGAATGAGCACCTCATACCACCAGATTTCAAAGTACCAGATCGCACGACGGAAGAAGACGAGGCGGACAGCAACGTAGATGAGGGAATTTCTTCTGTGTTAGGTGACACTGACCTACTCCTGCCTGAATTTGCAGAGTATGAGGACAAACTCTTCTTCCCTGACACCAAGCACCGAAAATGAGCCAATGAATCCAAACTTTTCTTTTTCGTACTTATTCACTTGTATTCCTGTGTTTCTGTCTTTCTTTGTTTTGCACAGTTAATATAATTACAACTTTAATCACCTGTACTTTTGCTTTTTGGCTGTTTGGGGGTCTTCCACTTGTTTTCCCCTGGGTTGACGGATCTGGGGCCATTGCTGGGAAGGTCTAATACAGGATAAAACTGGTTTGGACAACATCCATGAGGAAAAAGTTTTTGCATCTTCTGACTTTTCGCTCAATGTAGCGTTTTCGGGGGCCTGTTTGGGGGGCTTCCTGGTGTTTGTGGGTGGGTTTCGGGGTCTGGGAGCACTGCTGGGTATGGATACTTTTCATTGCAAGAGGTTTGAAGGGAATCCATGGAGGCAGAGGGGAGTTAGGGCCTAGCTGCAGAGCGCGCGCTGAGTGATTTTGGAAATTTTCAGGAAAGTGACTAAGTCCCAATTTTTGTACTTTTGCTTTTTGGCTGTTTGGGGGTCTTCCACTTGTTTTCGCCTGGGTTGACGGCTCTGGGGCCATTGCTGGGAAGGTCTAATACCGGATAAAACTGGTTTGGACAACATCCATGAGGAAAAAGTTTTTGCATCTTCTGACTTTTCGCTCAATGTAGCGTTTTCGGGGGCCTGTTTGGGGGGCTTCCTGGTGTTTGTGGGTGGGTTTCGGGGTCTGGGAGCACTGCTGGGTATGGATACTTTTCATTGCAAGAGGTTTGAAGGGAATCCATGGAGGCAGAGGGGAGTTAGGGCCTAGCTGCAGAGCGCTCACTGAGTGATTTTTGAAATTTTCAGGAAAGTGACTAAGTCCCAATTTTTGTACTTTTGCTTTTTGGCTGTTTGGGGTCTTCCACTTGTTTTCGCCTGGGTTGACGGCTCTGGGGCCATTGCTGGGAAGGTCTAATACCGGATAAAACTGGTTTGGACAACATCCACGAGGAAAAAGTTTTTGCATCTTCTGACTTTTCGCTCAATATAGCGTTTTCGGGGGCCTGTTTGGGGGGCTTCCTGGTGTTTGTGGGTGGGTTTTGGGGTCTGGGAGCACTGCTGGGTATGGATACTTTTCATTGCAAGAGGTTTGAAGGGAATCCATGGAGGCAGAGGGGAGTTAGGGCCTAGCTGCAGAGCGCGCGCTGAGTGATTTTGGAAATTTTCAGGAAAGTGACTAAGTCCCAATTTTTGTACTTTTGCTTTTTGGCTGTTTGGGGGTCTTCCACTTGTTTTCGCCTGGGTTGACGGCTCTGGGGCCATTGCTGGGAAGGTCTAATACCGGATAAAACTGGTTTGGACAACATCCATGAGGAAAAAGTTTTTGCATCTTCTGACTTTTCGCTCAATGTAGCGTTTTCGGGGCCTGTTTTGGGGGCTTCCTGGGGTTTGTGGGTGGGTTTCGGGGTCTGGGAGCACTGCTGGGTATGGATACTTTTCATTGCAAGAGGTTTGAAGGGAATCCATGGAGGCAGAGGGGAGTTAGGGCCTAGCTGCAGAGCGCGCGCTGAGTGATTTTGGAAATTTTCAGGAAAGTGACTAAGTCCCAATTTTTGTACTTTTGCTTTTTGGCTGTTTGGGGTCTTCCACTTGTTTTCGCCTGGGTTGACGGCTCTGGGCCATTGCTGGGAAGGTCTAATACCGGATAAAACTGGTTTGGACAACATCCATGAGGAAAAAGTTTTTGCATCTTCTGACTTTTCGCTCAATGTAGCATTTTCGGGGGCCTGTTTGGGGGGCTTCCTGGTGTTTGTGGGTGGGTTTCGGGGTCTGGGAGCACTGCTGGGTATGGATACTTTTCATTGCAAGAGGTTTGAAGGGAATCCATGGAGGCAGAGGGGAGTTAGGGCCTAGCTGCAGAGCGCGCGCTGAGTGATTTTGGAAATTTTCAGGAAAGTGACTAAGTCCCAATTTTTGTACTTTTGCTTTTTGGCTGTTTGGGGTCTTCCACTTGTTTTCGCCTGGGTTGACGGCTCTGGGGCCATTGCTGGGAAGGTCTAATACCGGATAAAACTGGTTTGGACAACATCCATGAGGAAAAAGTTTTTGCATCTTCTGACTTTTCGCTCAATGTAGCGTTTTCGGGGGCCTGTTTGGGGGGCTTCCTGGTGTTTGTGGGTGGGTTTCGGGGTCTGGGAGCACTGCTGGGTATGGATACTTTTCATTGCAAGAGGTTTGAAGGGAATCCATGGAGGCAGAGGGGAGTTAGGGCCTAGCTGCAGAGCGCGCGCTGAGTGATTTTGGAAATTTTCAGGAAAGTGACTAAGTCCCAATTTTTATACTTTTGCTTTTTGGCTGTTTGGGGTCTTCCACTTGTTTTCGCCTGGGTTGACGGCTCTGGGGCCATTGCTGGGAAGGTCTAATACCGGATAAAACTGGTTTGGACAACATCCATGAGGAAAACGTTTTTGCATCTTCTGACTTTTCGCTCAATGTAGCGTTTTCGGGGGCCTGTTTGGGGGGCTTCCTGGTGTTTGTGGGTGGGTTTCAGGGTCTGGGAGCACTGCTGGGTATGGATACTTTTCATTGCAAGAGGTTTGAAGGGAATCCATGGAGGCAGAGGGGAGTTAGGGCCTAGCTGCAGAGCGCGCACTGAGTGATTTTGGAAATTTTCAGGAAAGTGACTAAGTCCCAATTTTTGTACTTTTGCTTTTTGGCTGTTTGGGGGTCTTCCACTTGTTTTCGCCTGGGTTGACGGCTCTGGGGCCATTGCTGGGAAGGTCTAATACCGGATAAAACTGGTTTGGACAACATCCATGCGGGAAAGCCTTTTGTCACTTTTTGTAACTTAGGGTTCGTTAGGGTTAGCCCTAGCAGCAGGATTGCATGTGTTTCGGGGTGTTCTTGATTTTTGCAACTGAGTTCTAGGGTCTTAGAGCACCCGTGGGAATGTGTAATTTTGGTTGCAAGTGATTTGAAGAAAATCCATGGTGGTAAAGGGGGGATCACTTACTCTGTGAGAGGCACTTAGTGTTGAAAACATTTAGCCATTTACACTTAAAGGAAGAAAATGACACAGACTTAAGTTTCAGGAAAACAAACTTACTGTTAAACCCCCACCCACCAGACTCAAAAGTAAGCCTGGGCGGAGAACTACGCTCCGTTCGCGGAGTTTGCGAAGTTTCGGCAACTTCGCACTACGCGGCGAGCGCGAAGCTGTCGCCTACTTCGCAATCTACAGCGTAGCGTAGTAGTTTTTCTTCCTCGCGCGCTCAATAGCATTCTCGCGTGCGCGATAATGACTTACCGTGGTTCTGCGTTCGCTTTCTCGCTTTTCTCTCCCGGTCACGTTCGCTACAATGTTTGGAATCCGGCCGCACAATCCTATGCGACTTTGAGCGCGCGAACATGTCATTGGGACGTGCGATCCTCCCATGTTGGTAAGATCGCGTTTCCGAACACGCAGAAACTGCATTCTGGCACAGAATATCTCCCGAGCATGTTAAAATCTTCTCCAAAATTTTCATTCAACCCCTCAGATTGTGATTTGGCTGTATTTTTTGGGGCTAGGAGTCTTCTTTTTGTTTCTACTCTTTTTTTCAAGAGAAAGGAAGTGCCCCTGAGTCTCCAACTTCCTGTTCCTGTCCACCAGGCTCCTCCCAGTGCTTTGTCCATGTGGTGTTCACTTTCATTTGGAATTGGAGCTGGAAGGATCACTCTTTGTGTTTGTCTGCTGCATCATAGCATTTAATTGGATTTATTGAGGAATTTTGGATTTGAACCTTTCTTTCACAAGTAAGTTTGAGAATTGAGAATTGGTGTACTGTATAAATGTTTATTTTATTTTATTTTTGTTTTTTTAACTACAGTTTTCTGTGCTTCTTAATCTTTCCTAAATATTCTTTTTGGGGGAGGCCTGTACTGTTTTGGCATGTTTGGACAGTGCTGCAACGCGACTTTACAGTTTTTATCATCTTCGCGCGCTCAATGTGCGTGCTCGGGGGCGCGATCACGACGTTTTGTACAGTTCGCGCCGCCGAACACGCCGAATTTTCATTCTCGCGAGCAATATCTCTCGAGTTGCCTAAAACGTTCCCGAAAATGTAGATGCTGTTTTTTTTGCTAAAAGAAACTCCTCAGGTTGTCATTTGCTTGTAGTTTTTGGAGCATGGACCACTTACTGTTTCTGTCCTCTATGTACCTTGTTGTTTGAGGGTGGCCTGACCATGTGGGCGGCTTGGTGGTGGCCATTTTGTCAAGCCAAGCACATTGTCCTTTTGCCATAGGAATGTATTGTCTATTTGTCTGTCTTCTCTTTCTTTTCATGTTTTTGGGGGTGGCCAGGCCATGTGGGGGTGGCCATTTTCCATGTGGAGGGTGGCCATTTTAATTCCTGGTACTAGTAGCAGCCTCTGTGTTTTTGCCATAGGCCTCCAAGCTACTAGAGTCCTCCTCATCATGGGTGCATGAAAGTTGTTCAACTGTTATAGGGGTGTTTAAGTTGTAAGTGTAACATCATGTGGGTCGTGGATGGCTTTGGATTAATTAGAAAAATGTGTCTTTGGTGTTGAATTGCAGGTTTTGGTTGTGTTGAATAATATGGCTTTTTCCTGCGCACTAGGTAACCCTAGAACTCAGCTCGTGTAGTTTTGGTAAGTTTGCACAGTGCAGCAACGCGACCTTACAGTTTTTGTTGTCTGCGCGCGCTCAATGTACATGCTCGGGGGCGCGATCACGACGTTTTGTTCAGTTTGCGCCGCCGAACACGCTGAATTTGCATTCTCGCGAGCAATATCTCTCGAGTTGCCTAAAACGTTCCCGAAAATGTAGATGCTGTTCATTTTGCTAAAAGAAACTCTATGTACCTTGTTGTTAGACGGTGGCCTGACCATGTGGGCGGCTTGGTGGCTGCCATTTTGTCAAGCCAAGCATTGTCCTTTTGCCATAGGAATGTATTGTCTGTCTTCTCTTTCCTCATGTTTTTGGGGGTGGCACTGGCCAGGCCATGTGGGGGCGGCCATTTTGTGTGACCTTCCATCCTGGTTGCCGGCTTGCCGCAGGCCTACAAAGTTGTGTGATTTTTTTGCTGCCTCTAGTCCTAGAGTCCCAGAGATAGTCAGCGGGGATGCTTGATGTAGCGGTTTCCATTTTGTCTGTTGAGTTTAACATCATTTAGTGCATGGTTGGCAATGCATTAAATTTTCAAATGTGGTGTTTGGGTTGTAGTTAACTGTTTGGGGGAAAACTCCAAATGCCTTTGTTGTTTGTGTTATTGTGTAACTTTCAAACCTTGTAGCCATGGGGATTTTCTTTTTTGCATTAAGCTGTGATGTATGCATCCTTCTTTTTCTGGCCATATAGGGAGGGATATAGGCCTGGTTGAGCTTATTTTTTTTCTGGCCTTTGCCCTTTACCCATGTACTTGTGATGAGTGCCCATGTGGAGCTGTGGTGGTAGTAGTAGTGTGCCGTTTTGTTTTTGACAAATTAGCCTGTGTCTTGCCATTGTTCCAGTTGGCTTACTAGTTGTTCACATCCCCATTGCTATCTGCTGCAGGTCACTGATGCTGCATCCATGATGCACAAATTATGGATAAACAAGTTCCACTTCCACTACATTTGCATTTTAATTCTTTGCTATTCTTACTCTTATTGGATGTACTAATACTTCTAGTAGTAATTAAAGCTAAAAAAAATCCATATTCGACTGATGTTGTTCTGCCTTCTTTGCTTGTAGGTGCACAAAAGACTGAAGAGGAGGTGTCTGTCATCATTCATCGCCTGTTCTACTGCCAGACGGACGTCCTTCTGTGGATGTATGACGGTACGACGCGTACCGTCACAACGCATCCCTTTACACCGCGTCCCTTACAACGCAAGTCGTTACCACGACTTGCGTTTGGGGCGCGGATTTCGAATAGTATAATTTACTATTCAAACACCAGTCCCCGTGGACACTAGGGAAGGTGTTGGGATAGTAAATTTACTATTTTTAATCCTTTAGCGCCCTCCAGCGCAAGTCGCGGTAACGACTTGCGTTGTAAGGGACGCGTTGTAAAGGCCACGCGGAGTAAAATCCGCGTGGCAAAGGATGTTTCCCCCTTCTGTACTACGTCACGTGTTGTGTGAGTGACTAACCTGACCAGACATCATTCTCAGCAACTGAGTGCTGCTGCTGACATCTGAGGAAGATGGGCCCAAAGAAAGCGGGTACCAGGTCCTCCAAGACCAAGAAAGTTGCTGAGAAGAAGGAAGAACAGAAGAAGGAACTGACACTTAAGTCTGGTGTTGACCCGAAAACCTTTTTTGGGAGAAAAAAAAGTACGCCTGCAGCAGCAGTGACCGGGTCCAAGCTGAGGCCAGCACCTCCGCATCAGTGGGCCCAAGCCACCACCCCAGGCCCAAGCCGATGAGTGGGGAAGAGGTAGCCAGCCTAATGGTGGAAAGCAGTGATACTGAGCCTGACCTGAACTTATCTCAATCTCAAAGTAGTACACATTCCACGCAAGAGGGAACACAGCAGAAAAGTGGTGAACAACCAGCGCCCGCAATAGTAGATGTTCAACAACCACCGCCCGCAATAGTAGATGCTCAACGAAAAGAACAACCACAACCACCACCTGTAATAGCAGTTGTTACACAACCACCGCCCGCAATAGTAAATGTTCAACAAAAACAACTACCACAACCACCGCCTGCAATAGTTGTTCAAGAACCACCACTGGCAATAGTAGTTGTTGTTCCTCCCGAAGTCGGGGCAGTTCAGGAAATTGAGCCTGATGCAGAGCAAGAAGAGGCAGCACATCATGCAGGAGATCTATTGGTTTCCAAATCCCCACCAAGGAAAAGGAGGGTTAGTCCATTGAGTTCTTCACCAAGCATCCCTTCTGATGATCTTGACATCACTTGGGAGCCAGAACGATCTGAGCATGAGAGGGAGAGACATCCCAAGAAGACCAGGCTAGGGAAAAGGAAGGTTCCAGGAAGCCTACCACTTACGGAGTGCGATGTTCAGGAGCCGGATAATGATGGTGATGATGAGTCAGACCCAGTCATCACAAGCATTACTCCTGGCCCTGAGGACATGGAGACCAACATTTTAAACCTATCAAGAATGGCTGCAACTAGGGATGTAGTAGCACGCATACCACCAACACAGGCCACACCAAAACTACCTCCAGCTTCCACTTTTACATTTGCACAAAGCCGGCAGCGTCTTACATCCAGCACAAGTTCCACCTCAGCAGAAGGAGGTAGTGGTACTACTGCACAGCCACATAGTGCAGTTCACCACACAACCTCCAGTTCATCCGGCATTGGAAGTGGCACTTCTAGCAGGAGACAAAAGTTAAGCTCCCCAGTGTGGGACTTCTTTACAGTTAGCACAAATAAGGACAACATTGCTATATGCTCCATTTGTCATTCCTCTGTTAGTCGCGGTAAGCTTGGCAGAAACTATGGTACCGGAGGCCAAATGACCCATATGAAAAAACACCACCCAATCCAGTGGGAGGACCACCTACGTAACATAAAAGCAGGAACCATTAATGTTGGTGGGGAAGCAGTAGAAGGTCCACGGGTAACCGGACAGGATGAAGAGGGAGACATTCTATCTGGTAGTGGTACACTAAGTACCCCTGTCCCACTCCCCAGCACTGCAGTGGTAGAACCCAGATCCTCCGGATCAGCAACATCTCAGTGGCACCAGAGTAAGAGTAACCCGGAGACACCAAGGAGTACGGGTGCGAAGTCTGCGACACGAAGTACTGCATCGGGCATATCTGAAAGAAATAGCAAGCAGCGTACCATCCTTAGCATGTTTAGGCAGGAGGGGACGTACGAGCGCAACCACCCAATAGCACGTTTGTATAATGCTAAGCTTGCTAAAATGTTAGCTCTGGACCTTCTCCCTTTTTCTTTTGTTGAAGGGATGGGTTTCCTGGAATTTGTGTCAACCATCTGCCCAAAATGGAATGTTCCCAGCCGCTACTATTTTGCCAGAGTTGCTGTTCCAGCACTACACCACGACGTGCTGGAATTGCTTGGAAAAGCCTTGCAGCAGAGTGCTGTGCATAGTATCCACCTGACAACAGACATGTGGAGCAGTAGTCAAGCCACAGATTACATGTGCATCACAGCACACTGGATCTCTTTTTCAGGTGTTAGACAAGATATCTACAGTCATTGACACTACTGAGATTTTTAATGATACTCGCAAACATGCTACTGTAGCCATGTTTGCTATGGAGAAATCGCATACTGCTGCAAACATTTTGGATGAGTTCAACAACAAGGTCTTTGAATGGCTCCAACCAAGAGGCCTCAATATTGGTTTTGTTGCCACCGACAATGGCAGTAATGTAGTTAAGGCCATTGAAGATGGCCGCTATTTCAGGGTCCTGTGTTTGGCACACTGCATTAACATTGTGGTTCAAGACTTTCTGAAAAGTGAAAGCAAAGTCAGCAACTTACTGACCATTTGCAGAAGAATCTGCACGCATTTCAATCATTCTTTTAAAGCCCGGAAGCAGCTACAGGTCATTCAACGTGAGTGTAACATGCCAGTCAAAGCACTCATTCAGGAGGTACCAACACGTTGGAACTCTACGTATTACATGCTCGAACGGCTGTTTGAGCAGTGCATACCACTTAATGATTATGTCATGACAAGAAGATCAGGGGATAATGCTGTTAAAGCCATGACCGTTGAGATGTGGCAATGGGACCTCATTAAATGCCTGACTGAGATGCTACTTCCTTTTGAGGTCTTCACACGTGCAGTCAGCAGGGAGGACTGTACTATGAGCCAAGCAATCCCATTGTTGTACATGCTTGAGCAAGAGCTGAAGGAGGTGTCTGAAACGTACGAAGGTGTGGAAGGAAAACGTGAAGCATGTAATTTAGCGAAGTCCTTAGCAAGCCGCTTATCTGAGAATACAAGGATTCAAAATAAGATTGTGTCACATCAACATTACATTACTGCCACAATTTTAGATCCACGGTACAAATTATTTGTGAACAGTAATGCAGTAATTCCTTTTTCAGAAGAGGATGTTTCCAAGTACAAAACTGTAATAGCCAAGGAAGCCACTGATTTAGAAAATGAACGGCTCTCAATTAGAGGCCTGCCAGTGCCAGCCCAGGACAGTGCAAGTACTACTGAGCATCCTACAGAGTCAAGTTCTTCTTCACAGCATGCGAGCAGTGCGTTTGCTTCCCAGCAGTCACCAACACAAACAATAACACCAACCGCACCAACAGGATCTGATTCATCAGACACAAGCAAAAAAATAGCTGCTTGGTTTCTACAGAAAGGGATGGGGCAGTCCGTTGCTGTCGCAAAGCAAAAAGAGGACGAGCAAACCAGAGCACCAATGAACATTGAGCGGATGGTCCAGGCCTATCTGGATGACACAACAGAGGTGTTCATGGAGCAAAGCCCATTGGTGTATTGGTATAGGACAAGAAGCCAAAGGCCACTGCTCAGCAGGCTGGCGATAAAGTATCTAGCTTGCCCTGTTGCAAGTGTCTCTTCTGAGCGTGTGTTCAGTGCTGCTGGTGCCATTGTAACTGTGAGAAGGACCAGTCTCTCGCCCAAAAGCCTGGAGAGGTTAACCATGATAAAAATGAACCAGCACTTGATACCACCAGACTACCAAGTCCGTGAATCAGAGCTGGAAGAGGAGAGCGAGTCGGAAGAAATAAGTATTGGGTTACAGGACCTACTTC
Source organism: Lissotriton helveticus (assembly GCF_964261635.1). NCBI lineage: Eukaryota > Metazoa > Chordata > Amphibia > Caudata > Salamandridae > Lissotriton > Lissotriton helveticus. The sequence goes on along the minus strand of NC_136058.1, from coordinate 195,010,029 downwards.
TGTCAGAAGAGCCACCAGGGTTTGAGGACGAGCTCCTCTTCCCTGACAACTAGGCTTGGAAATTGTTACATTCTCCCTTCCTTTATTTCTCCCTTCCTTAGTTATTTGTGTGTATCTGTCTTTCTGACTCAAACTTGAAAACCAACTCCATCTTCCTTTCTCTTTTAATTACCTATTGGAGTTGGACATCTGAGCATTTACTGTGCACTCCACTCATCAGAGTCCTGCTCCATCTTCCTGACTCACCCTAAATACATTTCCATCTTGCCATACGTTGGATGGAGATGGACAATAGTGCAATAATGTAGCCTCTAACAGTCCCTCCATAACAATTGAAACGTACGTGACTAAAGCCATCTTCTGTTTTGTTTCCAATCTGAAATGCATCACTGTCTTAAGGCTACACCTCTGTCTGCAGGCATACACAACTCTTCAATGTCAGAACTTGAGCAGGGCTCCAAAATTAAAGTAAACTCGTCATCACTTTCAGAAGGCTTTGCTGCATCTGTGATCTGACAGTCACAAAGAAGAGAAAGACAGGTATATGAAATAAATGATGCCATACATTGCATTGGCTGCTTGCTGACTCAGAGCAAATGTGCATGAAGTCGAGTAGTTTCAAAGTGCTTGTGTCTCGCGTGATGGTCAATGTTTCCATGTTGTTTAATAATATGTATCCAATTGTACTCCTACTACTGCAGGTGCAGTCTGGACTTAATCGTAGTCACTCAATACATACTTAGTTGCTGTTTTTGGTCAGTTGGAGAACACGTACACGTGCCACACCGGAGGATGATGTCAGTCAGTTTGATCAGAGATGAATGATGGAATATGTTCAGGAAGTGGAATACAAGGTAAACACACAACCAATCAAGAAGAAGCACAGCAGACCTAGGCTACATGTGTGTGCAGTGGTGGAATGGAATAGTGGTATGATTGACATTGGCGCATTGATTTAGAATTACATTAATCACTTGCTTTGGAAATACTAGGTTGATGTATATGCCTTTTGTCTGAAACTCTGAAAAATGTAGGTAAATGGACTTTGGGCCACAGACTCACGTCCCGGTGTTGTGGCCCTGTAACTGTTCTGTGCTGGCTCCTATCTTGTTGTTCTTTCTGATGACTGCTGTGCAACTAGAAGAGTAGAGTTAATCAATGTATCCAATTAGCCTCAGTCTGAAAATGTTCTCGCTCACGAGTCTTGTCTTTTTCGCACTACACCGTAATTGATTTCTATGTTTTCATTCTGTTAACTTATTTTGTAATACCCCATTTCTTCTTTCATCAACACTTACAGGCCGGCCTTTCACCCAGCGCTACTATATTTATACGTGGAGCAACAACTCACACTTACCTTACCAATCCTCCTCATCATTCTGCCAGAGGCGCCCAAGGATGATATAATCAATCAATAAGTCACAACAGTGTCCATGGAAGGGAGGAAAAAATGAATGACGAGATACAACTACACATTTGGCCCTGGATAATACATTAACTTTAGTATCATTTTCATATTTTTCTTTGATTCCTTTTTCCTCTTCATTTATTTTATGCTTGTGTTTGGTAATTGATTGTTCACTTAAAGTATCTCAATTTTGTTTGCTAGCTTTCAGCCCGCTACAACAGGTATTACGGTTTCTCAGAGGGCATACAGCCTAGGCAAAAGTCATATCATTCATATCATAAGAAGTACTTCCTTTGAATTGTGTAGTAGTAGTTAAGTAATTACCACTTCTTATTAACCATCCAGTTAATGAAACCTTCATCGTGCATCCATTTCGTTGTTCTTAATTGACTTTACATTTATTGTGGAATTGTGGATCAGCAATCATCGTCTTCATTGTTTTGCTTGTTGTCTCCATGCGTACTGTTTTTCTTTGTCAAACCTTTCCCCAAACCCCCGTTCCCATCCATTCATCAAACCCTAACCCTCTTCCCCCGGGCTGTGTGGTTTTTATTGAGGTGTGATGTTACTACATTAAATATACACCAACAATTGATCACACGCTTGCTGGGGCAGATGTGGTGAAACCAACACTAATAAAATCAAAAGTCAACGAGGCAGGGCGAGGATCTTCTTCTGCTTGCCCACCCAAGCTCACTCTATGTAATAGTGTACAAGGCAATTAATTTCCCAAAGTGACCCAACGAATAAATGTAAATCATTGCTGGCATTGTTTGAATTTAATTTTAGAGCATGTACGTTTACGATTTGTATTGTGTTTTAATGACTCCAACGCAACTACATTTATTTCTTCCACTTTTTCAGTCCCCGACACCATTGATTTCTTTGAGTTCGTTTAGCTGTTGCAATATTGTTTGTATTTTTGGTCCGTATTATGTACTGTAATTTTCTACTTCTCTCACATTCTTTCTCAGGCAAATGACTGTCTCTTTGTTTTTGTTTTCCAATGCTAGTGCCAGTGTCTAGGACTAGGAGTCTACTCGACTACTATCACACAACCACGGCATATTCTCCGTTGTCTTGGGAAATCATGCAGCCCTTGCGGTGCCAAACGTAATCATCATCAATCACAGGTAAGAAGAGCAGTTTGCTGGGAGGTCTAATGGAGGAGAGGCTGGTAGTACTAATAGGACAAATGTTACTTTGAGTGAGGGGCACAGCATCTATATGTTTGCATGTTACACATGTGGTCAGTAAATAAAGTATTTCAATCAAACACTGGCCGCTGCCCTGCATCTAGAGTAAACCTTGTGACTTACAACAGTAACCCCACCACAAAACAACATCATATCATATCTGTGTTAGTTGAAAATAAATAACATTTATTCATGTATAAAAATATCCTCCTATCCCCACCCTAACCCCAACCATAGTCCAAGTCCAAAGAATGTCCCACAAAAATAACCCCAACACCCAATTCCCACCCACCAACAAAAGTGTTAAAAAAGGGGCAAATCAACAGGGTCCATTACAATTGGCGGGCTTTGAGGTGTTTGTCCACTAAAATCTTTACACGCTCCTCTAATTGGTCCTCCAGCTTGGCCACCCGGAGGAAAGGTGTTGCCGAAATGCACGGCACCTACATTTGCATCCATGATGTGAGGGGGTGGCAGATGTTGAATGGCGGCGGTGAGCGGCTGCCAGGCCGCGGCGCCGTACTCCTGCAGGTGGAGCCTTGCTGGGGCCACACACATTGGAGGCAGCAGCTGCTGCCGCCGCCTCTTCCTCCTCCTCAGCCTCAGCCACCAGCTTGCGGTACTCCTCCACAATGGCCTGCAGTTTCCTTTGCCGGGCCCTGGCTGCCAACTCCTTCCGTGATGGTTTTGAGGAAGGAGTAGGTGTATCTATAAAAAAAGAAACAGAATTGTAGCAAACTCTTCATAATGAATTTAACAGTACATAGTGGCATTGTAGCACTATCAAGCGCAGTCCATACAATTGGTGTCAACTTTTAGTATCTATCTAATCTGTCCTCCTGCTTCCCCTGCCTGTAGCATTTGTTGAAGTTTTTTCCGACATTATAATTGCCCTAGTACCGGGTGGGCTTGAGTAAACATAAGAACAAAAGTCTTTTTTGTATCTCCTTTTATTTTTTCAAAGTAAGACTCTGCTTCCAGTGACAGTCTTCACCTATGATGAATACAAATACATTTAGGGGGCATCCACCCATTAAAAGTAAATGTCTATCATTCTTTATTATCGGCTTAGCTGGTTTCACTTTCACCAGCAACCCAACCACCCATGCGTCCACTCCTTCCTTGCCTTGGGTTTCATTGACACATCCATGCACCCATATTCTTTTGCCCAACCAGGCCTGCATTTTCTTTGATCTTACAGTTCTACCCATCCTTTAACAACCCATGCATCTGATTCATATCAGCCATGTGTATCCTTCTATGGTAGTTAGTCTTATTATTACATCTCTGAGTCCTCCCTTCCTCCTTCCACCCTAGTTCACTTCTTTCCCTTTTTGTTCAACACATGCCTCAAGGTCATCTGATCTGACTTTTAGTCTTCTCCATAAGTTTCACAGCTGAGTTGGAGTCTGATGGAAGAGGCCTTGTTTACTCAACTAAAACTGGTAATGCTACAAAGGGTGTCTTCTTCAACCATTGTATATTGTCCAGTACAACTTAAAATTCATACTTTCTTAAAGTCTCATAGCACAGTGAGGAAATAAATGTCCCCCATCCACCTAGTAATGCAAATAAGTAATGAATATAACTTACCACCGCCCACCGCTGAACTTTCCTCCCCCACTGATGCTCCTGTAGGTGCCGCATCCTCTGTCCCCTCCTGGATGGCAATCTCTTCGCCGCTGGCCCCGTCGGCACTGGTGGTTAGTATTGATTGTGCACCTATGAAATCAAGTACACCTTTTTAGATGCCTGCACACCTCCCCCTATTTTACTAGTTGTACTTTTTTAACCAGGAAGGAAGATTGAAAAAACAGTTACGTATAACATGAATCGTTGTGACAGTGTAACTAGTCCAAATTGCGTCCTAATGTACAGCAGTCACATTAGACAGAGTTTAGTTTTCATTTATTAGATGGTCCCTAGGGTCATCTAATCTACTCCTACTCTAGTCTTGGGAAAGTTAGCCTGAGCCATATAACCATTTTTAGATCTGTGTCTACTGCTTTGCCCATGTTACCTCGCAGCTTGTTGCACAGTAAGAAAGACACCATTGAGGCCGCATGAGTGTCGCATACAATTGACAAACCAGTATTGTTAGTCCCTGTTGCTTATCCATAATGTAATGTTGCACTTTTTGCCATGACTGCTAAAAACTGGCATAGTTTTATTCACTGTCTAACGTGCAACATTTTTCTCATAGGCAGATGAGAAGAGAAGATTGCTTTACGAAACAAGGGATTTGCAGAGCTTTCGAAAGATGCATGTGTAACCACTTACAGTATACGTTCAACGGTGAGAGGTCTCCCACAATTCACACATTTCTCTATCGTGCACTAGATGTAAAAAATGTACAGTATTTAATCTTCATTTTGCATGGTGGAGCAGGATGTTTTTCATGGAAATACTTACAAGTTACAACAATACAAAGCTTGTTATTAAAAAATAATAAAGTTTTTGAACTTGCACGTAGACTCTGTGGTATATTATTTTCCGTGTCTGGGGTGTTGTGGAGTGAAACGAGTGAGTGAGCGAAAGGGTCTTCTTCTTCTTCTGTTCTGGGTTGTGTAATAAAATCATTGGGTATATCTAACTATCTTCGTGTGGGGGTCGGGAGTGGGACAAATAAATGACTATGACCAAGACACTTAGGTAGGTAGACTAGACGGTCATTGGATTATGGGTTCTTCTGACTGAGTTCTGTGACCAGGGGGTAAGGTCCAACCTCCCTATCACCAACATCAACAACATCCTAATTTCTTGTGCATAGTTCTGTATGTGTATGTGCAGAGAATAATAACCACAACAGTAGTAGAAGTATACTAACTGAACAAAAATTAGTAGGCAAACATCTGGTTGTGCATTTTTGTTGGTGGGAATTGACAAAGACTGGAGATTACAGAGGACAACGCAAAAGACAGGAGTGGACCCAGTGCCTACAGCTATTCTATCACAGCTTTATTCAAAAGAATACCTTAACTAAAGAGTGGCCCACAGGGCAAGCTTAGCTACACACAGTCTAATAGTAGTAGCACAGAGAGTCTTGGGGCAGAGGCAGTTTGAAGGAACTGAAAGTCAGGGATGGCATTGGATAGTTAGTGACCTAAAATTTGGAAAACAAATTTAAGACCAAAGAAGGTTTTGCTAACATTGAATTAGGAAGGAGGATTAATCGGTTGGAAAAAATAAAGTGCGTTAAAATGTTAGGGAAATATAATTGTTAATATAAGCACTGTAGGACTTACTGGGGCCAGCAGCAGGATCCGCGGTAGAGGAGCGCTCCTCTTGTGGTTGTCCCGCCAACTCGGACCCCGTCTTCTTGCCCTTAGGTGGTGCTGATCATGTAAGAAATAATAAAGAAAGAGAAACATTAAGTGCTGTGAAACAAAGACCTCATTCAAAAATCCTCTCAAACATTTAGGGAACAACAATTCCAATAAAATTGACTTCAAAGTATAAATGACTACTGGCTTGCAAGATCCACAGACCGTCTACTTATAGAACACTAATCAAATGTGCCATAAACATTCTGATTGCAGAATATACTAAGGAAGCCAGTACCACCTGACCTACAACACCTATTCAAGAATCCAGACGGGCCAATTGTTCAGTAAGTCGGCATTGCAATTTTATTTTTGCCCGCAAACATGCATAGATGATGAGATGGAGGACACATGCATAAATTTGTACATACACGTAATTGTTGGTTGCTTGCATCAGAACTGCTACTGTCTCACCTGACCATGCTATTGCTGTGCTGCTAAGCCTACCACTCAGTAAACAAACTCAAACCGGTTTCAATGGAGGGGTGGGGTAAATAAGAACTAACTAAGCATTCAGTGACCGAGGAGGCGTCATGCAGACCGTTAAAAAAATATGAACTAATACTATCCATCCACCACTATTTCACTAAAGGACAATGTAAGGACTAGACTCTAGCAATAGCATCAACTAACTTCAGTTCTCTAAAAACTCTAACATCAATAATCAGCAGCCCAAGCCAGCTCTAAGTTACAAACCAGTAAGAGAAGTGGCGAGCAGCACCTGTGTCATACAATAACAGAAGAATTTGAGACGGAATTCATCTGCAATGTAACTAAGCGCACCAGTAACCGTGTTACTTATTCGTCCAAGAATTATACACAATACTTATACTACTATAATATATATTAAATTATTAATATTACTAGCTACTCACCAAGCCCCACGACTTCAACACCTAGCAGGTCCAACAGGTCCTGCTCCCTGTCCAGAATGTCTGCCCACCGGTGGGCCAGCTGCTGGTGGGTGCGCCGGATTTGCGAGCGACGGTACACTGCCCGGCGCACCTTCGCCGACCGGCGGTGACGCTCCTCTGGGAGGTAACCGGACCCTGGCCTGCCGCCTGCTGCCAAGGTCAAGGGTAGGTGGCGCTGCATGAAAGAAACCAGGGCGGCCACCTCCGCCTCCCCAAAAAGATTCCGGGCCTGCACTCCTGCAGGTCGCATTCTGCCGCAAGGCAGCCGGCTCTTCTTGGGCGCAGGCGCCTTGCCCTTCGAGCCGGTTGTGCTCCCCTTTGCCAAAGTTCTGGGGTGGAGGTGGAAAAGAAAAGTTAGAACAAAAGGAAAAAAGTTAGGGGGAAGAAGTAGGAGCCTAAATGAAGAAGTAAAATAAAACAGTAGAAAAGCTAAAAAGAAAGGTGGAAAAGTAGAAATAAAATGCAAAATATAAACTTAGGGACAGAGAGAAATAGATGAGAAGTAAGAAAAACTGTGAAAATAGGTAAAAGATTGAACAGATATAAGGTGGATAGAAAACTAGGCCCAGAACCATAGCATACAGTGTGAAAAACAAGATGGCCGCGCCCATCGCGACCACTTGGGTAAGTTCGCGCACGATTTCACGCGAACACGCACTTTCTCAGTGTGAACAAGTAGTTGTGTTCCCGAACAAGACGTGCACCACGCGAACGCGTTATTCGCGACCCGGAAGAGGAAATAGGGGGCGCGGGCGGGCGGGACAATTGAAAAAACAAGATGGCCGCGCCCATAGCCCAACCACATGGGTAAGGTCGCACGCTACAATCCCCCGAACACGCACTACGCGCTCCCGAGCAAGAAAAACGGCTCGCGAACGGGACCAGCAAGCTACTACGCATGCTCGCGAAGCTACGCGAAGCTCGCGTAGTGCGAGAACGTCTTCGCGTAGCGCGACTACGCGTACTATGCCCAGGGTTACTCAAAAGCAGTAAAAAACAGGTATGCTCAGATAAAGTGTCAAAAAGTATATTTGTATAGCCCTAACAAAATAATCTCCCTCAAGACCCTCCCTAACCCCAACGATTGTCTTTCAAAAGTCCCAAAAACAACCCAACTCCCAAATCCCACCCCCCAAAAGTCTCTAAAAAAGGGGCAAGGGACACTACGGCAGGATGCTGTTCACTGTAGCGGCCAGGGCATCATACTCCTTGCGGAGGGTGGCATGGTCGGAGCGGAGGCCCTCCACCAAGTTCTTATAAGTTAAGACCTCCTGCTCCAGGTAGGACACTCTGAGGGATAAGCGGCGCTGGCGTACCTTGCAACTCCTGTGGGGGGCAGCTGATGTCTTTGCTGCTCGGCGGTGGCGGTTGGCTTTGGTAGCCCGGCTCCATACCGCTGGAGCACTGCGCTGGCTGGCAGCCCGTGTGGGCCCGGAGGAGGATGCAGCTGTCGCAGTAGATGTAGTAGTAGACTGCGTGTCCTCCTCCTCCTCCAGGGCCAGCAGCCGCCGATATTCTGCGACAGTGTCATCCAGCCTCCGTTGCCGGGCCATTCGAGCCTGCTCCTTCTTTGATGGTTTTTTGGATTTGGAAGGAGCAACTATATAAAGAAAGAAAGACATAGTCTGTAACCAATGCTCTTAAGATTAACACAAAATGATTGAGCAGAAAGTTGTGTCACAGTACAACTAGCAACTTGAAAGCACAGTACATAACTATTGAGGCCAGTATCTATCTAACCTCCCACTTCTTCATCCTTGCTCTAACATTAGTATGAGTTTAAGGAACAAATTCTACGAGCACTATGGACTTCCATTACAGTCGACTATGACAGTACACCAGTCTTATTCTTCTTCTTCTCTCTTGTTTAGGAAAATTGGTACGTTATCTTCTGCAAGCCGGCATAATGCCAGCGCAGTGAACTTGCACCCGAGAAAAACAGACGCACACCATGATTAGTGAGACAGACTTGCGTTACTGTACCGGTACAGTACATGCAGGTGGTGAAGCTCATATTTTTCCATTACAGGTGGCACTGAGAATACTCTGTTAAAAGGGCTACTGCTTAATTAATTTAACTTTCACCCTACAGTGCAAATGAGTATTAGAAAAGGAAAAAGAAGAAACTAAATAATCTGATTATCTATCACTTCACATGGGATGTATATTTGATTACATATGAGATGACTTTAGGTGCTTTGCTTTTTATTGAGTGAACAGTGATACACCCACACATGAATGACGTACTACTACTAAACTAAAATTATTAAGAGAGGTAGGGAGGGTCCACCGTAATAACCGGATATATGCTGTGCGTGCAGTTGCAATACAAACTACTGCTACTATTCATGGTAGTATTTGGACAAAATTACAACTTCTTTTCCTTGCCTTTCCTACACTGGTACGGACGTGCGGGTGTGGTGTTATATGCTCTTCAAAGTAACACTTAGTTCATCCAGTGACCGTCTACTTACTCTCTCTAGATACACATATGCTATCTAAGAGTCAGATAGTACCATAATCCAGGCATCCATCCATTCAAAGTATATGCACACATACAGTTTCTGTTTCACCCACCAAGGCTGTTCTCCTTCCACCCATTCTTGCTTCATCATTCACCCAGCCATGCACCATACCATATTCTTTCCTTCTCAGCCACCTCGGGGACCAAGCAAACACATATCATTCTTCTTTGCCAGTCATCATTAAATTTCTCGTCCTTCCACACTTACTTACACCCTTCTTTCGCTTTTCGTTCATCCCATCCATCAAGTTCATCTCAGATCTGATTGGCATTCTTCTCGCCAAAAACTTCACAGCTAAGTCGAAGTACATTTAGAGGAGGCTACTACCTGGTTGATTTATAATACACCCATGCAGAAAGCACACTCTGCAGTCTTCAATCTCAATAAGTAAGGAATATATAGCTTACCTCTGCCCGCCACCACCGTGTGCACCCTGACAGGCACATTGGTGTCGTCCGGCACTTGCACCCCCTCCTCCCCAGAAGTGTTGTCCTCCTCGTCATCATCCACCACCACCACCACCTCCGTGCTGGCCCCGCCACCAGAGGTTCCACCTACAAAGTACATTTAAGATTGTTAGAATACACCACTCACTACTATATAATATTTGGTCTAGGAATAAAGAAATGTGAAAAAAAACAGAAAACAATGTAATAATTTGTGACTGTCTAATCTAAAGTAAAAATGTTCCTTTTTCCAGGGAAGGCTCAGTGCATACAGCTATTGCTGACTAGAATGGGAGTCCAATGGAATTGCCAAATGTGCAATCTTAGTTAGCTACATAGACAGACTAATAAGAATAATCTAGTAATACCACAGGGAGTCATAGTCGAGGCAGGATACGAATTTAGATACAGTCTACAAGAAGATCAAAGACGATTTAGAAAAAATCGAATGAGGAACGCTTGGAAAAAATAGGTACTCTATATTAAAATGAAAACTTACTGGGGCCAGCAAAGGAGCCCTCGCCTGGCCGATCCTGGCCTTCTACAGCAGCAGCAACCACCTCCTCCTCTGTCCTCTTGCCCCTGGGGGGAGCTGATGTACAACATGAAAAAAAGAAAGACCCGAAAACATGGATGATTGTTGTCAACCAAATCAAACATTTCAAAAGAACAATAACAAAATATTTTGGCGAAATAGCAAATAGACAACTATTCCACGGGATATATTGACCGATCTCATGTGGTCTACTACGTTATTAGTATTGCTTGATTTGTGGACCGTCGACTTGGAAAGTTCTTATGTAACTCACTAAACAAACTACTAAAAAGGTTCGCCTAGGACTGGCAGGCAGCAGTCCGCAGCACGCGAAGTCACAGACAAAGTCCATCGTGATTGCAGATCAGTGAATACTCAAACTATCAATCCACCACCACTATTTCTTCTTAATGCCATGTGTACAAAGGAAGGACTTGCGTCTGTAGGGGCTGATTTAGAAGCCCCTTGCGGCTCTTTTGCTCCATTGTTGCGTGACTTTTGTGACGCAGCGGCAGAACAAAAGAGGCGCCATGGTGCGGCGTATATTAACAACGTGACGCATATGGGAGATGCATCATGTTGTAAAGCCCTGCGCCATCAGGGGGCGTTCTGGCACAAGGGAGGGCGTTCCTGCGCAGGAACGCATCTTAAAAGAGGCCGAGGGACATCTACAAGATTTCAATCAGTCACTTTGAGGACAATGATGCGTGACTCAAACCCTGCGCCTGCTTGAAGCAGACGTACGGCTTGATGCAGCATTGGAGAGATAGGGCACCCCAGAGCATTGCTGGAGCTGCACCATCGTTGCGCCGCAAACTCCAGCAATGCGCCGCCTTTACGGCACAGAAGCGTAACGCTTCGGTGACGTTTCGGGCACATGGTGCGCCGCATTGTAAATACGGCGCACCATGGGTGGTGGTGGCGTGGCGCACAATTACTGGCGCATCCCTGCTACTTTGCAGGGATGCGCCGGTAATTATAAAACTGACCCTTAGTGTCTAGCATTACGCAGTTCTTTAAACTACAATCATGCATAATTTTCACAGGCCAATGAAAAGAACACAAAATCGAAAACAAATAAGCATAGTAGCAGCGCTACTGAGAAGGAGAGTAGTGCACCTGAAATGCACAGAAGATTTTGAAATATAATTTACCTACAATGTAATCAGCAGCATTATTGCTCTTGGTAAAAAACGAAAATTTGCAAGATAATAACACACAGAGCAGGAGAAAACAGAGTAGTAAAGAAATAGCTACTACTCACCAAGCCCGGGGATCTCAAGGCCGAGCAGGTCCAGCAGATCGCGTTCCCGGTCCAGGATATCCGTCCAATGGTGGGTGACCTGGTTGTAGGTGCGCCGGACCCGAGAGTGTTGGTACATGGCCCGGCACACCTTCTCCCACCGCTTCCGGCGCTCTCGGATCCCGTACCCGCTAGCGATCCTGCCGCCTGCCATGATGGTCCTGGGGAGGCGGCGCTGAACATAAAAAACTAGTGCGCCCACCTCCTCCGCGCTGAAGATCTCCCGGGGTTGGACATTCTCCCCCCTCAAACGCCCGCACGGGAGCCGGGCACGGGGTGCGGGACCCTTCCCCTTCTCTGGATGCTTCCCGGCTCCCTTTACCATGGTCTGGGCAGAAAGGAAGCAAAATAATAAAGAAGAAATAGAATAGGGAAGAAGAAAAGAAAAGAGTTTAAAAAAGTAGTAAAATTAACCAAAAGTAGCAGAAAACACAAAAATATAGAGCTAGAAAAATAGAGGGATAGATAATAAGTAAAATAGATTTAAAAAAACTTCAAACAAGCAAAGGATGGCAGAGATTCAGAGAGGATACAGAAAGCATGCCCAGAACCATAGCAATGAATGAGAAACAAGATGGCCGCGCCCGTTCACGACCGCGTGGGTAAGTTCGCGGGAGATTTTCCTCGCGATCACACTCGAAATTGTACTAGCGAGCCGCACACTTTGCGAGATTACACATAGCGCCCGGAAACGGAATTACGTCACGCAAACAAGATGGCCGCGCCCATGTACGACCGCTAGGGTAACTTCGCAAACGTTGCGCTACAAGCGGCTTGCGAACACGCAAAAAATCACGCGAACAAACACGCCGCAAAAAAACAAATCCTGTATTCGCACGAATTCGCGGCTTCCGAAATCGATCTCGCACGAATTCGCGCCCCGCGAATCGCGCGAAATTGCAGAAAAACGATTTTTACAAAACTGAAAGCACTCAGCAGGTGCAAAAGTTCAATCTTAACATTTGTAACCATTCCCTCTAGTGCTTCCTGAGGGGCCCCTCCAGAGTTCAGTTGCCTATTTGCAACTATTCTATGACCCTGCTCTGACCCTCACAGCAGGCTCATAGAATAGCTACAAGTAGGCCACAAAGGTCCTGTGAAAAAAAATTGCACTGCAACAGAAAGCAAATTACAGATAAGGAAGCAGGTGCCAGACTGGCAGTTTAAATTCAGTGACACATTAATCAACCCCAAATTAATTCATGTCAGTTGAAGCAGGGCAGGTGTGCTTGCTTTTTTTCACCCCCATAATCTACAGTGATAAGCAAACCAGAGGGTGGCATGGGTGTACCAGAGGGTGGCAGTGGTGAAACAGAGGGTGCTGTGAGCCTGTGATAATGAACCAGACGTAGAAACAACATAGTCGCAATTTCGCAAGTAAGTTCGCAATTGCGAACTGGTACAAAATCCTCGCGAACTGGCAGAAACCCTTGCGAACACAAAAAAAAAAAATCCGCAAATTCGCGAGAGTTCGCGGATTTTGCGGATTGCGAATCCGTAAATACGCACATTCGCGAACGCCAGATTCGCAAAATCCGCCCATGCTTATAATGGCACTAACCAGTCGCGGGTACAGTGCCACGCGATTTGGGCCCATTCTTTCCTAAAAAGGGCATCATCCAAGAAGATGAGCGGGCGTTTGTCACCAAAAGGCTTTGTGGTGCCACATTGTTCCGCAGGTATTCTGTGAGTATAGTGCCATGCAAGATGGTTCAAATGCGGTTCAGTTTTTGCTCTATTCGTTTTTCCCATTCGGTAGTTTGAGAGATTGTCTCTGCTATCAAGGGATCTGAGAAAAGAGAGGGGTCTGCCAAAAGGGCATCCACCTCTTCTTTGGAACACAAAAGTCCTAGGTTTTCCATGTTGCTACCAAACGGGTAGAAAACGAGTCACTAATGGTGCAAGGAGAGGAAGAAATCTCGCAGCTGTGTGCTGCTAAATCTATAGTATCAACAGGAGAGGGAGGGATAATCACTCTTATTCCCCCTAATTTATGAGTTCAGTAACAGCAAAAGAGTGAGGAGTCAAAATTCAGAAAAAGGGAAGAAAGTCAGCACGAGGAATACCTCTTATTTAAAAGAACCCTCACTCACCAACCTAGTTGGTGACATTCTTCATCATTGGGTTCCCACTAGAGAGGCTGAATGCCTCCCTTGGGTGCTACGACGCCTGAATTACAGCGGAGTGGGTATTTGTGATGTAGTGTCAGTGCAACGGTGAAATAGTGCAAGTTAAAAGATGCCGTGGTTTATTCCCAGAACAATTTTAATGGAGGAAAACCAGGTATCATTAAAAACAAGTGAGACGGACGCTAGCTGTCTGGCTAAATTGACCAGGCGCATCCAAATTACACTAGGTGTGGTTGGTGGTCAACATGTTTCAGCTTAAGAAGTGCAATTTGCAAAGCATTCGTCAGGACTGGACCTCCATGGCAGTAAGTGCACGCTAAGGCACACCCTAACCTGTGGAGGGATGTAAATGGTAAACTCACGGTTTTACCACGGGGGCCTTCTGGAGTTCCAAAAAGCCGATAAACGTTGTAAGAGAAAACACATATAAAACACACACAACAATTTGGTGAGGTCAATAGTATCTCCTGACAAGTAATCAAGAGATCTTGTGTGTTTGCAACCTCATGCTGTTAAATACCAATCAATACTTCCAGGTACTAAAACGAACACCTCAATTTCAGGCACTCGTGTCAGTCAGGTTGAAAATTGTACTTCCACTCCGTGTATTCATTTTCATACGGAGGGGTCGTTGTTAAGGGTAGCACCTAATAACCTCTGGTGCGCCATTTACTAAGCGCGGAGTATGCATTATCTGTGAGGCATTCGAATTTAGTGACAGTGGCTAGCCCATGAAAGCACGGATAATAGGTAAACACGCTTTTAGCATAAACATGGCAGTGAAAAATAACACATTGAAAAAACTAGGATTTACGTGAAGTGTAAACTGACTTCAAGTCATGGGTCCAGGTGGGGGCTTGAGCCGCTATTAGGATCTAAGCGGAACAGAGAGAAAAATGTCAGGACAGGACAGGAGAAAAGCTGTGGTAGGTCTCAGTACCAATCCCCACACCCGGATGTTACTGCGGTATTCATGCAAAGGATTCAAATACTTGTTCCGGTCATGTGACCAGGGCACGTCACGAGGAGCACGCTGCGTCTGGGGCACATAATCAGGAACACTAGACCGTAAGAGTGGTCGTCAATACATGAAACTTTATTGAGTCTTTCAAACGGTTAGAAAAAGGTGGATAATGTCTATGTTGAGGTGTGTGCTCACATGGTGGCATGGTTACAGGATAATTTAGAATGACTGTGACCGTATTAATGTCCGAGTACACAAAACCAGGAGTATCTACACGTAAAGGCAGGGGTTTCAGCTACTAATCCCACTAAATCATGTGATGTGGATCGTGATGCGAGTAGAATGTCAGTAAGCTTTTTACAGCCTATCAGCAGGCCTTGGCATACAACAGCCATTTAGTGGATGTATAATAAATTGTGGTGATGGGACCGTGGGTGACCCCTACTGTGTTCAAGAGCTTGCTGACATGTTGCTTAATCGCTTGTTCAAAAGAGGGTGTTGCTATGAGCTAGCCTGGTATTATTGGTTAGTCTGTTCCCTGGTGTTAGGCAACCTCAAGGAGGCTCAGATAGTCCAGTGCCATAACAAGCGTGTTAGCGAGTGGTATACAGAAGAGGAACCAGGACTGGATTATATGCTATTAGCGTCACTGATCCCTAAGAGATATTATCATTTGATCCAGTTGCATGTGTAGAGAGGCGATGAATCCAGCGCTGTTCTTTCTCAAAAAGGGCTTGTTGTGTAGTAAGGCCTTGCTTCATCTGTTCGATAATTGTCCAGCGTAAATCATTTGTGGTATGGTTGTGTTGTAAAAAATGTTCTGTAAGTTTAGTTGTGTTCTTACGGCCCAGAATATTGCTGCGGTGTTCGCACACCCGTTGTTTGATCTTGCGTGTAGTCCTGGAGCTGCTCACAGCAAGAGAGCAGCTCCAGGATTGGTGAGAGCAGGATCACCCAGCGCTCAATTTGAGGCTGGGGGCATGTGTCAGCAATCCCCTGACTGTTTCACAGCCAGGGGATTGCTGGGTGTACAGTGTGCATGTCGGCCTGGCCTTAGGTAGTCAGTCGGACAACCTGACATGTGCCCTGATAGGGGCAGCGGTGATCCTGCCATAGCAGGATTCAGTCCCTCCACCCTGCCTCATGCTCGCACTGTACACGACGCAAGCTGGTGGCAAGATTAAATGACATTTTTATGCCGTTTTATTTATTAGTGCTTGCCTTCTGTGCTCGCAGCAGGTGGGGCAAAACTCCTCCGCCATTAGATTGACAGAACAATCGCTGGTCAAGGACCACATTTGAAGTTCTTGAATTTCAATTGTGAGAGTGTTGTGAACATGCACTGTTTAGGCGAAAAGTATGGCTCAGTGGAGAAATTCAGCAAAGCTTATGATCCCCCAGTGATAGTAATCCTTCATCACTGACTACATTCTACCTGGTGTTGAATGTAGCACCTTTGGTGGGACATCCAAAGTTAAGTTTGTTGCCATTTGACTCCCTCATCAACACTCGATACAATGAGGTGCTACAGTCCCTTTCAGAAACCATCTATTATTCCAATTACAACCTAAGTCTCTATTTACACCATTTAAATTCTAAAATGTTTGAATACATTTAGTGACATGAAAATATGCATAGGAGAGCAACAGAGGACTGAACAGGGAGCATGGCCCCTGGGATGATACAATCATTAGGAAAAGGTCATGGTTAGGCTTTTGGGTAAGGATCAGTTTTTCTCGAAAAGGTGCCTCTCTCTTTTTTTATATTGTAGGAGTGCTGGTGTTAATCTGATGCAGATAGGCATGCTATTCCGGATCCTGGGACCATGAATGGAGAAGGGGGGGCCTTGTGTTTTGTTTGTCTCTTGTAATGTTTTGGATTACCCTTGTGACATTCAGGCTCCTGGTCTGGTTGTGACCTAGACATGGCTAGTCTGATTGAGAGATAATCTCAGATTTTGTTTTGTGAGCTTTATAAGTGAGGCAGGTGGTTTTGAAGAAGATCCAGGATGGAAGAGAAACCAAATGGAGGTATTTTAAAATGAGGGTGATCTAGTCAAATTTCTTCAAGCCCAAATGATTCATACTGTTTCATGATACCTTTCAGGAGTGCTGGAGTGGTACTGGGAAGACTGCTGTTCAGATGGGAGAGGACTAAGGGCCTGATGAGGTGTTGGGCCATGTGGGAACGAGACAGCCTGCCACCTCCCCACTCCCACACCGTTAAACTCCACTGCTGACTGCCTGCCGGATTACAAGTTGTAATTTGGGCTGGCGGTCCTGCGCCAGCTGGCCTACTGCACTAGCTTTCAATGGCTCATAGGAGAGCCTTAGAAAGGCAGCACCATGAGACCGCCACAGCATGTTCTAGCACAGCATGGACTGTAAAGTCCATGCCTTGAAGGAAATCGGTGTGCAAAAAGACAGAGGGGCACAACATGTGCCTCCCTGCATGCACACCCATGCACTGAGGCATGCTCACTGCCACCCTTTTCATGGTGGGCTCACCGCCATTAAAAGGAAAGCAGTGAGGAAACTCAAAATATGCTTGGCAGTGCAGCAGCTGCACTGCCAGCATACTATGGACTCGGACAGCTTCAAGACCGCCAGGGATCGCTGATCATTGGCGATAGCCGCACTGGTATGGCGGTCTGACTGCCAAAGTAATAGTATGGTAGTTGGACAGCTGGTGCAGTGGTTGCCACACCGCTACCATGGGTTTGTCACTCCATAGGACCACCAAACTTAGAATAATGGCCCTAAGGCTTGTATGGTTATTCTGGAGTCATCTTCCAGGAGTAATGGCTTCACCTTCTTCATGAGGGAGAATCGGAACCAAGCTGTCTTTGTCTTCTTGGCGATGTGTTGGTTAAATAAGGTGAATTTTAAAGACTTTGCATGGTCTTTCAGCTATGACGTGAAGCCTTGTAGTTTTAAGCAGAAGAGCCAGGTTTGAATTTGGGGTTTTGATGCAGGTGGCAAAGAGGAGCAATTTAGTTTAGTATCAGAAAGTTACTAAACATCCAAAATTTGATGAGTTTGAGGCAGGATTTGAGTCTCTATATTTCACTGGGTGAGGATACTGCTGATAGAGCATATTCATGGATCTTGATGCTGCTGTCTCCCAGAATGAATCCGAGGGGTCCCATGTAGAAGTTAAAGATAATGGGAGAGAGAATGGAGCCCTGATGAATATGACATGAGACAAGAAGTGCCCATGATCTTTTAGATCTGGCACTGAGAGGTAGGATGTAAAACATTCTAATATAGTGACTGAAAAACCCATGTGTATTTTCAGGGTGTTGATTAGAGCTGAATGGCCAGCTGAGCTGAAGGATACCAAAAGGTCAAGCAGGGCCAGGAGAAAGGGGTAATTCCTGTCATTGATGAGGATGGAGATGTCAACTACTTGGAGTGTGGCAATCTCCATGCTGCACTGAGGTCTGAAGCTTATTCTTTCTGGCGTGCTCTTGTAGCTAGGGGATGGCAGGGATGTTTTTCTTTAGCAGGAAAAGTATTAGTGAGGCATTGACTATATGAAGAATGGGCATTAGGGTCTCTCCTTGGAGCAATTTGATTATGGATAAGGAAGGATATGATCTACGTAGGAAGTTGCTTTGAGAGAGGTCAGGCTATTGGAGAGATCCAGGTATGAGACTAGATTCAAGGAGGTCCATTTGGTGTGAAGCAATGGGGCATGGCTGGAAGTGAGGTGACTGATGAAGTGGTAATGAGGTGTGGCTCTGAATTTAATTGGTCTTTCCAGTGAAGACGAGGTTGATGTCATTGCATCTGGCAACCGAAGCAGGAACTATGGTTTTGGGAAAGGACTGGTGAAGTGTTTGACAGCCTTGACAGGGAATTTGCTTCTGTTGGCTGTTTCACTGATGGTGGTCTTTTAACCCCTTCGGTGCTCATGATGGCTCCCGGCCATCATGAGTCACGGTGGGCGTGTGCTGATGACGGCCGGGAGCCGTCATGAACACGCCCGCGATCGTAATGTCCAGCACCGGCGCGGAATTCCAGCCGCAGCCAAGGTGTTAATAGGAGGCTTTTTCTGTGATGATGAGGCATCAATGATTGGAGCATAGTGGAGTGAGCTCATCCAGGAGTTTTGATCTTCTGGTTTTCATACGGGACATTTAATTTCATTAAACTCTTGGTTGTACAAGGGGGCTTGGTGGATCGTTTTTTCAGTGGAGCATACCGTTCGACATGAGCTTACTTCTTCGATTTGTTCCAGAAAACAACATTTGATGAAGTGCAAGTTTTTTTCTAGTTGTCCTTGATGCTTAGGCATAGTATAGGTGGTGAAGTGGTGGGTCCAGTCCAGAGCTACAGGCATCTGGTAGTGGCTATTAGGTGAACACTGACAGGATGAAGTCCACAGTGTTACCTTTTGAGTGGGTTGGGTTATTACTGATTTATGTTTATTTCCAGTGCATTGAGAAGTGTGTAGAAGGCTTCCTTTAAGCATTTCATGTTAGAGTTGTCAGGGAGGTTAAAGTCTGTGAGGAATGTGGACTAGGTCTGTTGGACGGAGTGATGAGGTCTGAACTTCCTAGTTTAGTCTTGGTTTTCTGTAGACCAGATCAAAAGAAGGCTGTTTTGGAAGCTGGAAGAGGGAAGTGGCAGGAAGAGAGCTTGAAAGATTTTGGTGTGGTAGAGTTGCTAAGAGTTCAGGGCTAAGATGTCCTGTGTATGACTGCAAGTCAGTCCTGTTGAGATAGATGCTGGGAAATGCATTGATGTCATTTACTGTAATAATAGATGCTTTGGTCCATGTGAGAGCGAAGAGCATGCTAGAGTGTGTCTCCAGGAACCGATAGACAGTTACAGGGGCTAGGCTATGCAGAGCTGTCAGAGCACTCTGACACCAAGGCAGTATCTGATTAGGTATCAATGAAGAGACAAGAAGCATGGATCACAGGGGCAGTGCTTCCAATGCCAAACTCCCCAAATGGGCACAAGTGGGAGAGGAAGTTGCTCACAGAGGGAAAACCATGATAGCGAAGGTTGAGCACACTAACCACATGCTGACACAGATGGGTTGCAATGAGACCATGAAAACAAGGCAGAGAATCAGCCAGCAGTGTTGACCAACAAGAGCATACACACACGGCAACAGACCACTCCCTGGGGTTTGAATTTTTGGGTGCCATTAGCATGAGCCA
The DNA here is from genome assembly GCF_964261635.1 of Lissotriton helveticus. NCBI lineage: Eukaryota > Metazoa > Chordata > Amphibia > Caudata > Salamandridae > Lissotriton > Lissotriton helveticus. The sequence goes on along the minus strand of NC_136058.1, from coordinate 194,990,113 downwards.
GAGGGTGACATAGCTCACTAAGCAATCTACAGAAACAAAGAACATAGGCTCAGGTTGGAGGGCCACAGTCCTGTATGGCTAATGTCGAGGAGCTGACAACCTATAGAAAGGGGAACCGTTTGTGAAAGACCTGCTTGCTCAGAAGTAGGCCCAGAATTACAGAGAATCACAACACTCACAAAACACTTCACTCAACAGGCAGACAATCAAACAGGAGAAAGTGCATGTCTCCTAGAAATACTTGAAGCAATTCCTGACAGGCATCAATTAAGAGGTTGGGTTCAATAAGGATGACACCCCCTGAACAACAACAAAACTACACAGAGCGGAAGTGCAGATTAAACAACAATATTGTGAGTGATAGACAAGCAAGGTGGGAACTTTGGAAAGCAATAAGGACCTAACTGAGAGACAGTGACACCAGGGAGGTAAATCTCTAAGATGCTCTCACAGCAGTTCTAAGACGACAGATGATAGTAGCATCCTCCAGAGGGAATAAACTAAGGGCAGAAATGTGACAAAGCTCGGTGACCCAACTAAAAGAACCAGAACACTGGACCTTGAAAGGGCAGCCTACTGCCTACAAAGGGTGAAACAAAAATACTAACTGGGGGAGACAAAGAGGGACATTTTCTGGTCTAGGAAGTTAGGACATGAGTCATTAGGGAATGGTGTGATGTAGCGGAATACACAGGCTAGAATGGACTGAGGCCATAGTCGGACTGTGCGACAGTTGAAGGGATGTGCTGTTGGATGAAGTGTTGACAATAAACCCTCCTTTATCTCAAGTGAAACTCGTTGTGTCTGCTGGAACATCTTGAATTTAGCGACAAGGATTGGATGGAGTTTGGACACGATGCAGCACCTTAAGAAGGCATCAACTAAATGGTGAATCTGTACTCATGCATGGCCTGGCATCCTGGATTACAGGAACTAACTCCTGCCAGAGAGCACAGCAGCTCAATGTATGTGCTGTCATTCTTTACATATGGGTCTTTAACAACAACTCATATGAAGGCCACATTAGGATATGGTGTAGCTATATCAACGATGTGTTTAGGCTGTGGGGAGGACCCTTGGAAACACTGCACGAATTCCATGAGGGGTTGAACCATTGAAATCAAGCATTCAGATCGCAATAAATTCAAGCATGGAATAAATCAATTTCTTAGATGTATTAGTAAAACATGCAGAAGGAGCAATATACACCATCCTATACACTAAACAAACAGATAGGTATACGTTCCTTCATTTCTCAATCTTCCACCAGAGAAACCTTCATGAAAATTTACCTTACAGTCAGTTCTTAAGAATCAGACGTAACTGTACAAAGAAAGAGGACTACTTCATTAACGTCCAAATCTTGATGGAGAAACTCCTGGAAAGGGATTATCCTAGGAAACTGCTGAAAAGATCCCTCAAAAGGGCCTGGAATACCCCGAGGGAAACGCTGCTGGCCCCTAAAAATGAAGAAACGGACACACCGCTGGTCTGTATAACTACATTTTCCGGTATTACAAATGAGGTCAAGAAAATAGTCAGGCGGAACTGGCATACAGTGAAGGGCCTAAAAGAACTGAGGGAAATACCAATCTTCACACTCAAAAGGAACAGAAACAGTAAGGATAAACTGGTTCGCGCAAACACCCGAGTAAAGAAACCAAATGTATCCATCCATAGTATGCTGTCCCTTCCCCCCATTAAATGACATCATTGATGCGGGGATTGTACATCGTGTCAGCACAATTGAAGGTGACAAATTTGACTACAGGGGAAGAACTACCACACATGAGGAATTCACCACCTGCAACACATCTAATGTAATATATTGCGTAGTATGCCCGTGACAACTTGCATATATCGGCAAGACAACTCAAGCCGTGAAAAAGAGGATCACTCAACACAGATCCCGAATCAAATGCAAGGTTCAAAACACACTAATGGTCCGACATTGTGAATAAAAAGGACATGGACCACTAGACATATGATGGACCGTACTTAAGCATGTAATAGGAAGATGCTCTGACTCCCTTTTATCTAGGTTTGAAGCCAAAACCATTCTACGACTGGATACTACGAAAATGGACTCAACAAGATGAGCAAAATAACTACTGAAGTGCATTTGAACAGATATCGACAACTTCTTTTTTTGCCACACGCATAAAATGCTCCAAGGCCAGACGTTATCACACCTCCCTCTAAGATAAGAGCACACAATATCTTCAATTCAAAGAAAGCCACAACTTAAGGCACGGGTATCAACAACTCCACATGCAAAAGCCATTCATCACACAGGCATGGATCAAAGGGGTGACAGTAAAAACCCAATTAAGTGTGAACATCAGATATCACAGTCACCATGGCCCCAAACACAAAGTGAGGTTTCAATGAAAACAGAATAACAACAAGTCATGCATAGGATGGGCAACAGACTCCACCTGCAAGCCTCATGGAGCAAATCATTACATGCTCATCTACTGATCCAACTGCGAGAAAGCATCTAATGACCGTACCACCATGCGATCACCATTCCTCAGCGGAGCATTATTGTCTGAGTAATCCAAGGTCATTTCCTTTTAACATAGACTAACTAATATTCCAATGATAGGAAGTCAGGACCAGGACAGGCAACCGGAAGAGGACTGTAACCATAGCAGCAAAGGTAAACCAATAGGCGTCACGAGATACCACCAAAAGGAAGCAAGACACAAGACAGGTAACCGGAAAAGGATCGCAACCTTAGCAGCCTGTGACCGCCCCCCCCCCCCCCTACAAATAACAAAACCAGGAAATATGCAGAGCTCGGCACACGAAGACGAGCTGTAAGCAGTCTGACAGAAGGCGAGAAGAATACTTCCCCCACTGGACCACAGCTAAAATAGCTCAAGTAAGATAACCTTGGGAAAGTCAACCTCTAAGGTCCAATCGGGACTCTCACAATAGTAAGCACAAGCGGCACGCGTCCAGCGTTATGGATGAGAGGAGGCTACAACCTCAAAATCTGCTAAACTCTGAAGCAAAAAACTAAGAGTAGCATGTGTTAATAATATTCACATATGTGTTACGTATTATGTCATGTTGTCACAAGATGTCAGGTATTGTTGGAATTGATCATTCGTGTTGAGCTTATGCACACAGTCACTACGAACTGTGTTTCACATTTTTCATTTTTGTATTGGTCAAAATTTTGTATTTTACCACATATTTTAGTTTAATGTTGATACAGTGAAGTGTTGGTACATTTACATGTTTATATTTGTATATGTAAATATGGAAAAATAATTTCTAATACAAAGAAATGGATAAAGTAATAGGGGGTCATTGGGATGGTGGGCAAACTTTGACTGCCCGCCATCCTATCGTGAAATGGGAACGCCCGCAATTGCTGCGGTCAGTGGCGTAACAAACCTTTAGGGGGCCCCCCTGCAGGGTACGTTAAGGGGCCCCCTCTGGGCTCAATCTAGAGCCGCCCAACAGAAGTGCGGTGCTGATGGGGCCCCCTGGAGGGTGAAGGCCCCCCGCACTGCGGGGGCTGCAGGGGCCTGTGTTACGCCCCTGATGTCAACATTAGGAGGCGCCCGCCACACTGGCGGCCGTATCCTGCATTCCTGGCATTGCGGCGGGCTGTGCTCTCAGCAACGCCCGCCTCAATGCCAAGAAGGCATGTCATGCACTTCCATGCACAACGTGGCAGGCACCGCGTGGTGCCTGCCATGTTGTGCATAGAACTGTACCCCCCCATGTGCACTCCCTACCCCCTAGAATCCGTGGGGTCCCGCTACGGGCCCTCAATGGCAAAAACCACCTGCCTAACGCCGCGACGGAAAGGCATTTCCCAGCAAACATGCTAATATGGTTGACGGTGTCTCCCAGACACCGCCACCATGTTAGCAGCTTTTCCGCCCGGTCGACTCTTCGACCGGGCGGAAAACCGGCGAACGGTCTTTCCGTCCTCAGGTGTTTCCCCCGCCATGGTAAAATGGTGGGGGGAATTTGTAAGCCGGCGGTGGTTTCTGGTGGGTTGATCGCCACCGCCATACGGGTTGTGGCGATCCGCCCGCCATACTAATGACCCCCCTGTAAGTGTGGTATCTTGCCCAAACGTCCGTGCGCTGTTTTCACACGCACGTGGTGGGGAATGTTGCCTTGTTATGTTTTGAAGTAGTCACTCGTGACACTATCGGTCACTCGTCATAATTTCATATGTGGCCGCTCATTGAGGCCTATTAGGATGGCGGACGGACATTCGACCGTCCGCCACCCCGAGGTGGAGGGACCGTCCGCAGGGGCAGCGGTGGTCCCTCCGTTGCAATTAGAATGCGACCGCCACCCTGGCGGTCACATCCCGTATCTTTAACCTTGCGGCGGGTGCTGCTTGAAGCAGCACCAGCCGCGAGGTTAAAAATGCATGATTTGCATTTACATGCACAAAGCGGCAGGCACCATAGGTACCCCCCATGTGCACCCCCATCCCCCCTTCACGCTGGGGGCCCGCAAGGGGACCCCAGAAGCAAAGTTCCACATGCTTTTCCACGGCGGAAAAGCCGCCGCGGAAAAGCATGTTTAAACACACATCCTAATTTGGCTGATGGTGTCTTGCAGACACCGCCACCAAATAGCGCTCAACACCCCGCGGATCAGCGGCGGACGGACCTGCCATCCGCCGCTGTTCCCACCGCCATCATAATCTGGCGGTGGGTGTTTTCTGTGACCGCAGCGGTGAATCCGCATCCTCCGGGCCGGGGGTGGCTTCCACCGGCCAGGAGGATGCGGATTCACCGCCATCATAATCGACCCCTTAGTTTGCAAATGGAATTCCCTCTTGGGGGGGTTTGCATCCACAAACAGATTTGCCTTGTATTTTCTCTGGAGCGTTATTGGAGGAACTTCGTTTCAGCTACGTGAATCCTGATTACCTGCAGCTCTAAACAAGATCGTTATTGTCAACTTCTCTACAGTAAGAATGTTTATTAATTAAGTTGGGCCGCAATCAATAATTTGGAAACAGGGATCCGCACAAATAATTTTCAAATTGATGAAAAGTAATAAAAGGTTTATGAAAGAACCTGAGTAGGGATAATGTTCTAGAACTCTACTTGACTAATCATGGTAATTTATGGTCTAGGAGGCAATTGACTGTAGAGACATCATTCTTTACAGCAGCGTAAACCTGTGAATGAGAATGCCGCAGAATTGGACAAGCAGCGTTTCGTTTCCAGTACTCTTCTGTTCTTGGTACCACAGTGAGTGTTTTTCTCTTTTCACCAGTTGGAGGCACAGAATTTTTATTTACCACGCGCACCGTTCCTCATGCTGCTTGTGCTGCTAACAGAGTGCAAGGAAGAGTGCCTGCACATTTTTTTTAAAGGTCTCACCTCTCGCTACTTAGTCAAACTGTTAAGAGGCATGAGTACAGTGGAGGGTGAGCAAAATCTAAGCCCTTATGCCCTTACCTTGAGTTCCAGCCTCTCTGCACCAGGGAAGAATTGCAGGAGAAAATGACAAATCATCATTACCCGGGTGTTGGATTGCACAATTACTGTGTTCCCGGACCCTGCAAGCTGTGAGTTTTATTGGCCAGCAGTCGTCACATCATCACATGAGCGTGGTGGCCATCTTCAATTGGGTCATTGTTTCAATCGGTTAAAAAATTGTAAACCTGGGACAAGTAGTTATTTATTTCCAAATGTGCGCCTTGCCCCTTTAAAGTTTGCCATAATGTCTGATGGTTAACTAGGTCAAAGGCACTAGTTAAATCTACAAAGCATAAATGTAGTGCCCCATCTCTTACTCGGGTATATTTCCCTATTAATAGATCTAAGTTCAGGCATTGTTCCACAGTTCCAATACCTCTTCTGAATCCATACTCGGCATCCGATAAGATGTTGCCTTCGATTGCCCAGTTTTCAAGCCTTTCTAACAGAATACGGCCCATCACTTTAAAGGCGGAATCAAGAAGAGATATTGGACAGTAGCAAGAAGCCATTCCCCTGGCCCCTTTTTTAAAAATAGGTACGATAATGCTCTCTACCCAAGTCGCAGGTAAGAAGCCTTTCAGTGTAGCGTTAATAACATTCAATAAGATACGTATCCAGAGAGCCATGTTAAACTTAAATACGTCAATTGGCACACCATCTGCACCAGACGCTTTCCCATTTGCGCTTTTTTTCCAGGGCAGTTTTTATCTCATCTGGACTTATTGGAGACATTCTGACTGGTTCTATGGTTATAAATTTATCTGCGATGGCATTAGTGCTTATTCTAGTGCCTGGGTTAAAAATATGCTCAAAGTGAGATACCCAGACTTCCGGGGCTATAACAGTATCAATTTTTGCTACACTGTTCTCACGCGCTAGATGACATTAGCCCTGGCATTCAGACTAAGTGGACAGAGCACCTGGCAAAGGGCTCCCAACTATTCTATATGCACTGTATTTTTAACTCAAGCTGCTTGTTGGTAAAGCACCTGTGATATCCATTGCTCAAATTCATTTAAAAAACTTTTATAACTTGCTCTTTCTTAAAATCGACTCGTTTTAATACTGCCTCGTTTTTATGCTGTAAACACTTCAGGAACTTACTTGAGCACTCTTGCATATTTGCACATTCTACTCCGCACTCGCACTAGGTCAACTCGGCGTCTTCCCCGGTCCACCACTAATTGTTCCGGTTGAGTGGAGGGAAGGGTGACACAGGCCGGAAGTGCTGTTAATTAGCCAATAGACACAGAGACGGTTAGCAGTCTAGCTGCTTAACCGGCGGCATAAAAACCGATGCCTGCCTCGACACGCGGTGGACGCGTGCAGCGGGTGCGCCACTGGCGCACCAAAGGCGTGCCTAAGGCAAGCCCGTCTGCGCCTGTCCGCGCCAGACCAGGCCCAGGGCCAAGAACCCCAGCCTCACCTCCTTCAGCCCCCTTCCACTACTCTAAGGAAAAATTATTCCACATAATGAGAGCCTCAAATCCATTAGGCACCCATTCTATCGCCATTGAGAAATTACAGGACAAGTGTCTACACTGCTCATACGAACTGTCCCCACTGATAATTCACCCCCCCTTGACAGGGAATCAGTTCAACATGGCTCTGCTTAACTGCAGATCCCTGCCAAAACACACCACAGAAATTTCAGTAATATTACAAGACCCAGAACTAGATGTCCTGTTTCTCACGGAGACCTGGCTATCTCCAAGCTCAGACCCAGACATTGTTCAAGCGCTCCCTCCTGGTTACCTGATTCAGTGTCTAGACAGAACAAGAAGTAAGGGTGGGCGGAAACGCAATTGTCTAGAAAGACCATTTAATCTGCCGCATCCTAGACAGCCCTCTCTTAGATTGCAAAAACGCTAATTTCTGTATCAAATTCACTCCCTCACTTACTTTTGTTGACATTCTCTTATACAGCCCCCCAGGAACACAGGGACAATTCAGCAGTTCCCTAATGGAAACTGTTCTAAACCTTGCCAGTGCTTTGCCTAATTTGAACCTTCGTGGAGATTTTAATCTTCATTTTGAAGACCCCTTGGACAAAGTCACTGACGACCTAGCCCATGATCTTGCAGCCTTCTAATTACATCTAAAGACTCACCAAGCTACACATATTAAAGGTCATCTCCTTGACCCTATTTTCTCAAATATAGTAGCATTAAAAGGTAATGAGCCCACCCTCTTTCCTTGGTCAGACCACTTTTGTGAGAAGTTGGCCTGGTATATGATGCTCACTAGTTCTAGTGATCACCTTGTACCATGCCAAGCAACCCTTATGATGATTGGTTGTAAGTCAACCTTATAGACCATCTATCCTAGTGGTAGGATGGGCAAAGCAGTCTTAGGCTAATTTCTGTAAAGGCATATGAAGCAAGCTGTTTTACCCTATACACTCCCCTTAAATACCAAATGAAAGGACACCACACAGATATATATTGAAAATATATATATATATTTATTTACTACAAGTACCCCCTATACTCTTTATGAGCACAGAAGCAAATGCGTTAAAACAAAACAGGGTTTAAATACACAAAAGTTGCACAATATGGATAGGCCCTGGTGGCCCCTAAAACCATATACTAAAATAGTGGTATAAGAACCACGTAACTAAAAGGAGGAAGGCCTTGGGCCTTGGGAATCGCTGGGACTTCGAGGAGCTAACAATAGTTAGTGACCAGGAGGCCCACGGGATGCGTGTGCAGTGCTTGAAGTTACACGTGGGCGCCCATAGACTTTCAATGGGTGCGTAAAAAGTACAAAGTTACTGCAAAGGGAACCTTCCGGATGGACCAGAACCTAACAACTTAAAACATAGACACTAGAGATGTTTCTCTCAACAGGAGCACCGGAGTGCCAGCGTTAACTCACCCATAGGAAGCGGGTGCATAGGGTTCAAAGTGCGTCGGGTTTTGTCGTGTGGTTCAATGGAGCATGAAGATGAAGATGCTGCAGGCGGCCAGTCGAGAAGAGTTCTGGTGGATCCAAGGTTGGATCTGAAGATGTGAAGACCTGAAAGCAGAGGGGACAGTGTTCAAAGTCACTAGCCAGTGACTACCGTTGAACCAGGAGGGAACCAGGCGATGTCGGGTGCCAACAGGTGAAGAAGGGAAGCTTGTCTCTGCAGCCACGTGGACACGAAGAGGTCAGCGACGTCCAGGAGTCTGTTACAAGCTGTCTGACGCAGGCTCTCGCTGATTGCAGTGACGGCAACTTGATTGACGCAAACAGGTCTTGGCAAAAGCAAGCCATGCAGGAAGTGAAGAAAGCTTATTACTCTGAACAGCAAGGTCAGAGGGGCTGCTCCTTTTTACAGGAGCGAGGGCCAGTCTGGAGCAACCAGACCAGCGGTGTTGATTGTAGATTTCATCGCCAAGATGGCCACTAGCCAATGGGCCAGTAACCGGGATGACGGGTCGAGTGGCAAAATGCAAAAGGGACCCACACAGATCGTGGAGATGCTGGGGGGCTGATCTTCGGTGCAGATGCTGCTCGGTGGTGGGGCTTCTCAAACCCCAAAGCACAGCATTGAGGATGCCTCGGGTGCTGCGCATTCAGCTTCTTGGGGGTCTTTCAAGATGGCCGGTCCCACGTCTCTCAATGCCTCCACAGGTCTCTTCTTTTCAGAGACTGTGGATCGGGCTTGGAGATGTCTGGGAATCCAGGTCTTGTTGGGCTCTGGGCTCGGGCTCCGGCGGGAGGCGGCGGCAAAGCAGACGTCGAGTTGCTGGATGGTGCCTGTATTCACAGGGTGGTCACTCCTTGGCCACAAGGGAGATGCTCTTCAGTCTTCTGTGCAGCAGAATGTCGAAGTCCAGTTTTCTTCTTAGTTGCAAGTCGAGTTCAGGATGATCTGAAGTCTTAGGACACAGCTCCTACTCTTAAACCAAATCTAGGGTCCGGATTACCTGCTAGGTCCCTCCTCTGGGTGGGACCAGGAAGGGGGGTGGTTACACCCCCTTTCCTTTGTCCAGTTTCACACCAGGACTGGGGCTGGAGAGCCCCAGGACCGGTTTGAACTGGCATATGCACAGTGACACCTTGTGTGCCCCAGGCATGTCTCATTCTTTTCAGCCCTCCCTAACCCACTACACAAAATCCTGTCTGGGGTGATGCAAGCACCTCCCCTGACAGGAAACCCTTTGTCCAAGCCTCCCAAGCTGGAAGGACTCCCAGCAGCAGGAGGTCAGACTTGTGTCTGTGGTGGCAGCATCCATTTATGTGATGCTGAGGCTCGTGTTTAACTTTACCCGGGTTTCAGGTTAGGTACATGTCGTGTCCCTCTAGAAGGGTGGAATGCTACACCCGTCGCGAGAATTGGCTAGGGGGTAGTATTCCAATTCGTATGACACCTTACTCGACATGTTTTGATAAAGCCAGACCAAAGATAGCATTTAACCGCGAGGTTCATAATGCACTTAAGAGTATATGGTATGGCAATATCATGAAACAGCTGAAGGACGTTGTTCCGAAAGCTGCAGACAGACTCAGCTCATGTCAGAGCACCATCTCATATGAAACCAAGCACTCTGCCTCCTCCAGGATTGTCGAGGCCTTCCATAGGAGTGACTCATTGGTTAACATGTGTCCATATAGGTTAGATATAGATATACTATACCTAAATAAGAGGTGATTACACCAACTTACCCCAGCTGAGTGATCAGCCAGTTGTGTCAAATAGCTAGGCCAGGCCAGGGGTTACACAATACATGCTGCAGCCCTTGGTAGGCCTTTGATACACCTATGCCCTGGGTACCTAGGGTACACTGTTACAGGGGCCTATAAGGTGAACCAGTTCCAATTGGTAATGCACCTAGAGTGCATTGGCATTAATTTAGAGAGAGAACAGCAGGCTGTGGGTCTGATTAGCAGGCTCACAGCCACATTAAGTCAGAAACCAGTGAAGCAAAAAGCAAAAATTTGGGGTGACCATAGGATAGCAGACCCTACTCCCCTACAACTTTCTAGTCCCTTTTTCTTGGCACCCACCCACCTCGGGCTGACACTCGCTAGTATCACGTTCCAAGCCCGCCCCTGGCCCAAACTGATCGTAGAGGAATGGCCTCGGGAATTGGAATTAACCATACCCATCCATGACCCCGACCCTTCAGAAGCCAACAGAAAGTTCTCCTCTTGGGTTGAGAACTTGCTGGATGTAGTACTTCCCAGAAAAACGATATTAAAAAAAAGTAAACCTAATAAATCCCTCTGGTTCACCCCTGATCTTTGCAAATTGAAACAACAGTGTGAAAGATTAGAAAGAGCATGGAGGAAAGACTTTGCAAGCGAGAAAAAAATCAGAATACACGTCATCTATCGCCTCTTATAAAACAGCATTAAAAGCAGCCCAGCTGCCTAATACGAGGAAAAAATACGATCCTCCTCCAACTCCTACAGAGAAATATTTCGGACCGCAAAAAAACTCATGAAAGCCCCCGACCCGCCAGCAGCCCCTGACCCGTCTGGCCACCGATGCGAGGAATTAGCAGGATTTTTCTGTACCAAAATTCAAAATATCTTCAATCTCCTCCCACTTACTAACCATGAGCACTTACCCAAGCCCCACAAATTAAAACCTCAGAATAACTCCCATCTTTTAGAATCACTCACTCCACTCACCGAGTAAATACTCCCTCCTATTTTAGACTCAAGAGCGTGTCTCCTCTTGACCAGGCCCCTCTTCACATCCTGAAGTTGGTAGAACCCACGATCACCTCTCCCATCACTAACTTAATCAATGCCTCTCTAACATCGGGTACTGTCCCCCAAGACTGGAAAAATGCTATGGTGAAGGCATTATTAAAAAAATCTCACTTAGATCCCACGCAGATGGGCAATTATCGCCCCATTTTTTCTTACTCCCTGGAATTAGCAAGGTCGCAGAAAAATACTTAAATCCCCTACTTTCTGCGCACCTTTAAACTTTTAATCTGCTCCATTCTTCTCAGACTGGCTTCTGCCAAGGCCAGGGCACAGAGACTGCACTGATAGCTGTAGTAGAGGAGTCAAGAAAAATTCTTGACTCCGGAGTATCCTCAGCTATCATCCTCCTGGACCTAAGTGCAGCTTTTGACACAGTGAACCACTGCAACTTGGTCTACCGCCTCACAAAAGTGGGAGTGACAGGTACGGCCTTATCTTGGCTGCAATTATTCCTGGAAGAAATGTTCTTCCAGGTATTCGAAGGAAACACCCAGTCCCAACCTGTGCCGCTTCAATGTGGGGTTCCCCAGGGGCTCATCTCTGAGCCCCATACTTTTAAATGTGTAGATGGGCCCCCTGGCAGATATAGTGGCCCCTTTCGGAATCCTCCTAGTCACATACGCGGATGACACCCAGCTAATCGTGGCACTAAACCAGGTGGAACAGTCCCCTACGGACCTGTGCTCCTGTCTCAAAGAAGTCGCTAGTTGGATGAGCTCATCCCACCTCAAGCTCAAAAGCGACAAAATGGAGCTCATGCTGCTGGGCAACCAAGCAATTTATAACCCTAACACAATGTGGCCGATTTGCATGGGCCCTGCTCCAACGCCAAAAATGGAGATAAAAAGCCTGGGCATCTAGCTTGAACACGATTTCACTTTTAGAGCCCAAGCAAGGAAAACCCCTGCCGCTTGTTATGGCCTGCTCAGAACAACCCGAAAAATACTCCCTCTCCTACCCTGCCTCTCAAGAAAGCTTCTGATTCAGATGCTTATCCTCTCCAGGCTGGACTATGGCAATGCTCTTTACTTGGGTGCTCCCAATTCAGTTATTTCCAAACTACAAGTGGTTAAAAACTCGGCAGCTAGACTCCGTACGGGCACAAAAAAACTTTGCTCAGCTAAGCCTGCCCTACGATCTCTTCACTGGCTGCCGGTACAGGAGAGGATACATTTTAAGGCCCTCTGCATAGCGCACAAACATTTACAGGGCAAGGGTCCGCCTATCACCAAAAACCTGGTCAAACCATATAAGGCTAATAGAAGTCTCTGCTCGGACGAGCTCTACCTGGCTGAGGACCCCAGAATTAAGAAGGCCTGATCAGGTGGCCGCCTTTTCTCCTACAATGCTTCTAAGCTTTGGAATTCCCTTCCTCTTCCCATCCGCAAGGAAGCTAACCACCTGTCATTTCGCAAACATCTGAAAACCTGGCTATTCCCATAAGCCCATCTGTTCCACTAGCCATCTCCGCAGTGCTGGGATGCCTCCGGGTAGCCATGCGCTATATAAAAGCCTCTTTCATTTCATTTCATTCATTTAATTAATAAAAGGATAATTTACAGTTTTCCAAAAAAGCACTTGGGGGCATATGTAGGTAATTCACATTTTGCGATTCTCAAATAGCGATTTTTAATGAATCGCTATTTGAGAATTGCAAAATAGAATGTAGGTAAAAATTTGCAATATTTTTGCGAATCTCTAAAATTCCTTATTGCGAATCGCAATTAAGGAATGAGTGTCCCATTCATTCCTATGGGCCAAGAGGCCCATAGGAATGAATGGGGATGCATTCACAAATTGCGATTTTCTATGAGAAAATCGCATTTTGAGAATCGCAATTCTAAGGGTGCCAGTGTGTCCAAAGGACACCTGTTGCACCCCTGGAATGTGCCTGTATGTACATATGGTGCTTTGAAATAAAAAAAAAATGCATTTTGACAGGAAATCGCAAAATACCATCTATTTGAAGTAGGTTGTATTTTGCGATTTCTTAAGCCAAAATCGCAATTTTAAAGGCACCCCTACATAGCATTTAAGGAATCGCAAAATTGCAATTCCTTAAATGCTTGAGCAAAATAAGGAATCACAATTTTTGGGTTTACTTATTTTGCTAAGTGGCACCTCCATACCAAAAGGCCGTTTGTGATTCACAAACGCCGGAATTCTGCAAATTCCGACGTTTGCGAATCGCAAACACCTACCTACATATGCCCCTTGGTCCTTTGTAGCTGCAGCTTAGGTTAATTTTTCCCATGCCCCCTCCCTTATCTCTATTGTCCTTTCTATTAAAGCAAGGTGATAATCCTTCTTCACCGTGCAAATCCTAATGTTATCCCTTGATTTATGTTTTAACAACAGTTTCAGGTCTCTATTTAATTTGGACCATAGGCGGTTAAACCATCTGGGGTTATTATTATATATTTGCTTTTTCCTTTTGGTTGTAAGATACCCGGCAATTGAGGTAGTAATTTTACAAAAACCATTTTGTCTGGGCAGCAGAGGAGACTTTGAGGCAAATATCGATGTCACCTTGTGATTTCCCCAAAAATGGTCCCATAACAGTTACTGAGTTTACTCCTGTCCATTTTACGGAAACTCCATTATTCCCATAGGTGGCAATTTCTTTATCTAGTTGTTTACTTCTTGTTCTTGTCAAGAGATCTAGCCTGATTATGATAGTTAGCGGATTATGATCACTAAAAAAGCTATTTTCAATATAAGAGGAAATCACCTGGTTACAACAGTTAAACGATACAATTAAATTATACAAGCGAGGGTACCAAATGAATCCGTCAGAACCAATTGGTTCTAAAACAGATAAATCATACTTGTGCATCATATAATTAATTGACTCACCATACACATTGTGCACAAAGTGTGAGATCCTGTCCCCTAAAATATCATAATACCCACTGGGTTTGCCCCCAACATAAGCACACTTAACACAATTAAAATCGCCCACCCAAATAAGATTAAAATCCCCTTTGACACCCTTCAAAAAGTTATCCAAATCATTCTCCATCGATGTAAGTAATTTAGATTTAGTTTTATTAAAAACATTATTATAAAAATGTATAATGACAAATACCTGGCTTTCTAGCAATCGAAGTTCCAAAAATTGGTAATATTCGGACGAGTCGAAGGTTTTGCTTAAGGCTAGTGGTGAAGTGACCGCAATCAGGGCAGTGAGACCAGCTTTTGGTCTTCCCATGATTGACGGCCTAGCACTGGTACAAATCGTTTGAAAACCATCTATAAACAAAGGCTCAGTACACCATGTCTTGTGAATTAAGATGATCGTATATCCATCTAACATTTTTAACCAATCCTCGTCCTTAAGTTTATTTTTAACGCCTGCTATATTCCAGGTCATAAATTTAAATAGTTCGCCAGTGGGTAACAAAGTCCCACCGCTCTCCTGCTTGCCGTTTAGTTGGTGTCTAATGACATGAGTATACGTTTTAGCCATATCCTCTTGTAAACCCAGGGCCACTTGATTTTCTTGTTCATTGTTAATAATTGGATTTATTACATTCGGGGTATCTTCGCTGGCACTCACATTGGTCCGCTTCGCCTGTCCCCTCTGGTTGTATAATTATATGTCTATCGGGTGACCAAAACTTAGCATTATCGCCCAGGTTCGGTCTCCTTAGCTCACCCCTTGTCCGTGTGAGTCAGTCTACTTCACTACATCTGCGGAGTGGAGAGTATCGATTATACAAAGGAAACTTTAACATTGGTTGATATCTCTGTTTAATAGGTTGTTTATTTGGAATGGGTTTGTAGAAGAAGCCAAGTGGAACTGCTGTAACACAATCTTTTGAAGCTAGACAAAATCCATTATAATTATCCACAAAGTGATTTAACAAACTGCCCACCAGCCTGCGGTTTCGGAAGTTAACCACAATACACTCTCTTTCACATGATTTTTTAGTATCGCCCACCCAATCGACTCTCCTTAGCATGAGTATATCTTGATAGAGGATATGCACCACAACAGCACTATTTGTAGCAAACCAGTGGAATACTTGATTTTTTAACGTGTCATTTTTTAACGTGTCTCTGGTTTGTATTTAGCTTTTAGGACGTTTTTTAAAACAATAACATATGGTGTAGCCTGGGGCAGAAGATTAAACACTACTTTACGGTTGGGGTCTTCCTCATCAGGAAGTACTCTACTAGATAAAGGCAAAGTGTTAGGTTCCCTAGCAGGATGAAGATTGTCTTGGGAATTAACTTCTTTATCCGTTTCTTTATTCATAATTGGCCTATTTGTCTCCTGTAACTCTCTATATACCACCTTATCTATAGTAGTTACACAGTCCCTATCCTCTATAGCTCTGCTGGGTAGCTTTCGATCTGCTCCTATAACACCAGAAAAAATATTTTTTGTATTTAGCAATTGATTATTAAGAGCCAGATTTGTTAGGAAAGCCACGTCTTTCTGTAAAGATTTAATTTCAGTCATAAGATATCTTTCAATGTTATCTAGTTTACCGTGAAGTTTTTAAAATAACTTTTCATAGTCATGTTCCACCTGGCTGTCCTTTTTACAAACATCCCTTTCGGAACAGGTTTAGTAACTCCCCTTTTATTCTTTGATTTAAGTTTTGTTATAGGAGTAGAGATAGACTTAATTGTCTGCCCCTCAACTGTTTCTTCCATCAGAGGGATAGTAACAATTTCTCTAGTGGCGAGGTAAACACACAAGGGTTAGAGTGTCTAATTAGTGGACAAATAGAATGTTCAAAGTCAGGATCAGCACTTCTACTAAGTTCTTTCTTATTGGTCTTTATACCCTTCTCTTGAGCACATGTTCGTGGTCCTACCTCAGCCTCTGTTACATTTTCCCTCAATGCGACATTGAGTGTAGTTATGGAAGCAGCCAGTTGTTCCTCAACTTGTACAATGTCACTGTCTATAATGCCCACTGCACTTTTTAAATAATTGGTTATCGGAGCAGTTTTAGAGGGTAATTTACCCCCAGGCATAGGTAGTTTCCTTTTACCGATATTGAGTAGTAGTGGCAGCGGTCAAACAAAGGAAATAATAGGCTTCTTACCATGGTATTCAGTCGTACAGGCACAGGGGTGGCCCTTCCCTGCCGCGTCATGGCACGGACGGGCGCAGACAGGCCCGCCCTTGGTCTGGGCTTTGCCCAGGCGCGTCCCATGCTGCGGGAACTCCTGTGGCTTTTTGTTGGCACCTCCGGGCGCTTACGGACGTGACGTGTTGGCGGCAGGCTCACAATGCCACAGGGGGCGCTGGGAGGTGTATTCCTCCTCCCGGCACCTAATCATCAGACTCCTGAACTTTTGCACTTGGCCCCCAGCAAGGGGAAAACAGCAGCGGAGCAATTTGGGCTTTCCACGCTGCGGGAGCTCCCGTGGCTTTTTGTTGGGGCCTCCTGGCGCTTAGGGATGTGACGGCATTGGCGGCAGGCTCGCAATGCCGCAGGGGGCGCTGGGAGGTGCAGTCCTCCTCCCGGCACGCAATCAGCAGACTCCCGAACTTTTGCGCTTGGCCCTCAGCAAGGGGAAAAACAGCAGTGGAACAATCTCATATCACCCAGTGAGCTGGAAACCCTTCCACAGAATCGGCTTCCGGGACATTGTATTAAAAGAGAACTGGAAGTACCTTGTTTATTTGTTTTGATTGGTGTTTCTCACAGGGGCGGCTCAGATTACTATGGCGGAGGAGAGTCGCCCCACTGCTTTTAAGCAGTGAGTAACATAAAATAATAATAACATAGAGTTATTGTCATTTTATGTTTTGTGTTCTGCTGCTTTGCGGTCGGCAGGCAGGGCTGCTCTGCTCTCTCCGAGCAGGGCTGGGGAGGAGTGGTTTTCTGACTCCTAAGTGCTTAATGACTGTTTTGTCAGCCCTCTTGGGCCGCGCAAACCAGTCATGCCCACATTCCTGTTCTCCATGCAGGATGCATTGCAGCCTGCATGAAGAACATGCCCACCCCTCCAGCCCCGGGCTGACCTCCGTGCCACGGTGCTCTGACCAATCACAACACTGCATTGCAGGATTGTGATTTGCTTACAGGAGGGAGCCTGGTTGCCTGTTTCCTGTTCCAGTCAGAGGCAGGAGAGCAGGAGCAGAGAAGACATGTACCACAGCCTCGATGTAAGTTTTAATTTATTTTTTATTTCCAATCTCCCCTTTCCCCCTGCACGACACCCGGCCTCCCCACCTGCGTGAGTGATGCCAGCCGTAATTGGTTTCTCACTAACCCAACAACTCAGTGGAGTCACAGAGCTGACTGCCATTCTGGAAGGTCTGGGTGAACATTGAGGGACTGGTTTCTTCTAATCTTATCTGCGTATTTGGACAACTTTGTCTTTTCTACCTGACAGGCTATATTGCTCTAATTTTGTTTGCTGGATATAGTGGATATAATTTCTTTTGCCCATCTACAGGCATGTGCCCCGTGATGGGTAAGAGGGAGGAACCTCTAACACATTTTGTTCATTCCAAGTTGGGGGACTTGCTGAATGCACTAATATATGAGTTTGATCTGTGCTTTATTAATGAATGCTGCTCACCAGAAGAGAGCTTCAAGCCCACCTTTAGTGGTAGAGGGGCCAATACGTTAATTAACTTCACCTTTTTATCTTTCAGACATCAATCACTTGTAGCATCCTGGGAGACATTTAATGTGGCCATGAGTGACCATTACCCTATCTCCTTTCGTTTGAAAATACTGGGCCGGGAAGTAACTGCTAAAACCTCATATCCTACGCCCATTACTCTAGCTAGCACAAATGGTTACACCATTAGATGGGCTAAGGTAGATCCTAACTTGTTCATCCAAAAACTAGTCATGAAAATGCACAACCAACTACTTATCTGCCTTTCCACAACTGCGGGAAATTGTCAAGTACTAAACGCGTTCGATAAGATCACAAGTGAGATAAAAAAAGTGTTGTCTAGACAATATAAAATTCAGATAAAGAAGCACAAGGGTTGGTTTGACAAAAACTGTACTAGGGCACATCGAAACCTGAAATCCGCCTTACAGGAAGACCCTATATCTATCGAACGTGTAAGATGTAACAGGAGAGCTTACCAGGTAGCCATCGATAGAAGAAAAAAAGAGTTAAAAGTGGCTTTATGGCAAAATCTCCATGACGCATGCCTGGTTAAAGATAATATAGCATTCTGGAGAGCGGTGAATGCCCCGTTTTTAAAGGACAAAGAAAGGGATTCTATTGATATGGCCATTTCTGGTGACTCCTGGGTTGAGTACTTTACTAGCTTATACAATAACCAACCCGTACCCAGGCCAATTATTTCTAGCAACAACCAACCGATGTTACAGCCAGAGCCAGCTGGAGCAGAAATTTTCCCCCTGGAGATTACATTTGAACATGCAGAAGTGGTTAAGGCAATCAATGACAGCTCTGCAGGGAAAGCTCCGGGACCAGATGGGGTCCCAATTGAATTGAATAAATCTGTGCTACCGCTCTGGTCCCCGCTGATCACTAATGTCTTAAACCATGCAAATGGTGTGGGATTCATTGCAACTTGGTCAGAGGCAGTGGTAATACCCATTTTCAAAAAGGCTGATAGAAATAATCCCGCCTGCTATCGCCCTATCTCCCTTCTGGATGCCCTAATGAAGGTGGCGGGAAGGATAATTCTTAATAGGCTCTAGGAATGGGCGGATGAAGGGGAAATCATCACGGACCTGCAATATGGCTTCCGTACTGGGAAGGGCACAATCGAACAAGGTTTAAACTTAGCCCTTTTAACAGCAAAATACACTGAGGCTAAGAAGGAAAGCCTGTATATAACATTCGTAGATCTGAGCTCCGTGTTCGACTGTGTGGACCATGTGATGTTGTGGAGCATTTTAAGTGATATGGGCGTGGACCAACGGATATTTACATTTATAAGGGAGCTGTATAGAGACGCAGGCGCTAGAGTACGCTATGGGGCGGGGGGTGTGCTCGGATAAATTTAACATCAAAAGAGGTGTGAGGCAAGGGTGCATTCTTGCACCCTTCCTCTTCACACTATATATTAATTCGGTGGACCTTCACCTTGAGAAGTTTCAGTTCGACTACCCGGCTGTGGGGGGGAAGCCCATCCCCATCCTCCTCTATGCCGACGACGCTGCTTTAATGTCACGCACCGTTGTCGACTACAGAGGGCAGTCACTGAATTTTCTGAATATATAGTCGCCCGCGGCTTAACAGTAAATGTCGCAAAAACGTACTCTATGACATGTAGTTCCTTGAAGAAAACAAGTAGAGCTATCTACCTGGGAAACAAAAGAATTGAAAATACTATTAGTTTCTCCAATTTAGGAGTTACATTTGATAGCAGAGGCTCCTGGAAAGATGCAGTATGTACAAGAAGATTGGCCCTTAGTAGGGCAAATGGCGCCTTGATCAATTTTTCAAGAAAACTAGGCGGGAGACCAGTCCGGGAGCTTACTCAGATTTAGAAAGCTAAGTGCGTTCCCATTGGTACATATGGGGCTGGTCTATGGGGAGTGGCCAAAACAGATCACATTCAATGTATTGAAAATAAATGTATTCGTTATTTATTGGCGGCACCAAACTCAATGTCCACCTACTGTTGCCATGGGGAAGTGGGTCTAAATTATATAGAAGACACTATTAAATCGTCCCCACTTCTTCTCTGGCAAAAAATCTGGGTGACCACAGAAACATCACTAAATAGAACTGTTGTGCGAGACTGTCTATCTCTAGACGGAGTAACAAAAATGAAATGGCTCAACTACATTAAGGAATTGTCAGCGGAGTTGGGACATAAGGAATACTTTGACAATCCATCTTGTTTAGAAAAAATCTCAAAAAAACCTCTTAAAGGATCCATTATGGAACACCTAGACGAGAAAAGGTGGTATAAAGAAAAACAGAAGCAATCTGCCGTGGCCCATCAGCTGTTGATCACCCATGTTGGGATACAACCTTATTTACTGTTAGAGCCCAGCCCATATTCGAGAATGCTGCTGACCAGGCTACGGGTGGATACCTTCTTTCGTTTAGTCTCTTTTGCCAAATGTAATTATTGGTCCCCTCACCTAGAGAACTGCTGCTGTGATGAACTTTCTTCCCAGAGTAACATTCACTGTATCTTCTTCTGTAAACTGTATGTTATCCCCAGGAAAAAGTTTTTGGTACCTATACTAAGAAACTGGGGCATGAGAGGGTGCACGGCCGCTTTTTCTAGATTGAAAACATTAGAATCAGTTTTTGAGATGAAATCGGTCATCTCTTATCTAAGGATTGTCATTGCCTTGAGGAAAACTCTGTGATACGGGCATATTTTGAATCTGCTGTATATTTTGTTGTGGTATATGATATATTCTCTTTATATATGTTACGAAATATGAATTGTGATGGAAATTCTTACCTGATTTAAATATTTTAACTGAATGTTTTTATACGTGCTTTCATGATTTTATAACAAAAATCGAATAATTTTTGACTTTGACTTTGACTCCTAAGTGCTTAATGACTGTTTTGTCAGCCCTCTTGGGCCGCGCAAACTAGTCATGCCCACATTCCTGTTCTTCATGCAGTATGCATTACAGCCTGCATGAAGAACATGCCCACCCCTCCAGCCCCGGGCTGACCTCCGTGCCACGGTGCTCTGACCAATCACAACACAGCATTGCAGGATTGTGATTTGCTTAAGGGAGGGAGCTAGGCTGCCTGTTTCCTGTTCCTGTCAGAGGCAGGAGAGCAGGAGCAGAGAAGACATGTACCACAGCCTCGATGTAAGTTTTAATTTATTTTTTATTTCCAATCCCCCCTTTCCCCCTGCACGACACCCGGCCTCCCCACCCGCATGAGCGATGCCAGCCGTAATTGGTTTCTCACTAACCCAACAACTCAGTAGAGTCACAGAGCTGACTGCCAATCTGGAAGGTCTGGGTGAACATTGAGGGACTGGTTTCTTCTAATCTTATCTGCGTATTTGGACAACTTTGTCTTTCCTACCTGACAGGCTATATTGCTCTAATTTTGTTTGCTGGATATAGTGGATATCATTTCTTTTGCCCATTTCGCTTATTGAACAGCGTTGATACGCACACCTTACTCTTCTCTTTTTCAGTGCATTCATCTATATGACAGTGATTCACACACCTTTTTGCGAGTAATTAAGGTTGGGTAAATCTACTATTTACAGGAGCGCTGACTTAAGGTGGCAAGATGCAAAATGTCATTGCGCCCTCTTTTTTCTACCATCTCCAAGGAAACCTTTGAATAAGGTGCCCAAATGGAAAAAAGTTTTTGGGAATTATGCACGAGTATGTGGCACAAACCTCAGTACGGAGAGGAAACATGCTCTTCTGTTACACTGTTTGGGTGTTGAAGGACAGGATGTATTAGAAAACTTGCCTGAACTCAGCTCAACAGAAGAGCGTGATCGCAATGAATTTGATATAACCATTGAGAAGTTAGAGTGCCATTATTTGTCTCATGTTAGTACCATACTAGAGAGGTACCATTTTGGTTTGTGGAGTCAAGGTCAAGAAGAGTTAGTGGAAGATTTTGTCGCGAGCCTGAGGAAACTGGCTTCGCAAATTTGGTGGTACTGTTGGGGAGAGAATTAGGGACCAGTTTGTGTTACCCTGTAATAGTGATAAAATACGCAAAGAACTATGCATGAAAGATGAACCTCTGCTTGAGGAAGTTCTGTTGATTGTCAAGCATGTGGAACACTTTGAGGTGTGTCAGTGAACTCAAAACAGAGAAGGGTGTGAAGGACAACAGAAAAGGATGGGGTATCGGAGGTGTGGTAGTGAAGGTGTATAAAGATTCTGATTTTAGAGGGACATGTTTTAGATGTGCGCTTGGAGGCCACCAGGCTAATGACAAATCATATCCAGCACGGTTTCAAGTGTGTAACTCTTGTGGTATCAAGAGTCACTTCAGCAAGTGTTGCAGAAGCAGCAGAAAGAAACTGAGCAAGAGCAAAACTTGTGAGGTGTGCCAAGAAGTAGTTTTAGAAGTAGGTGAAGCTGGAAACAAAATTCCTTCTCAGATTGTTACTATTGATAATGTGCAAGTTTCAGTGAAATTTGACTCATGTTTATATATTTCTATTGTTTCAAGCGTCACATGTGTCAAGAGTTTTCCAGAAGGGAGAAATTGTTAGGGATGTATGTAAAACCAGATGGCTGTGGTGGAACCAAAATAGAAATGCCTGGTTATTTTGATGCTGTTATAGGAGTCGAAGGGAAATGTACTAAGGGGAAAGTGTATGTTTCTTGTCATGGTGATGATTTGTTGGGATGGGCGCATTGAAAGGAGTTGGGGGTGAGTCTTCATCCAAACAGAGTACCACAGGTGCAGGTGGAAGAGGTTGGTATGAGACAAAAAAAGTTTCTGAGGGAATTTGAGAGTCTGTTTCAGGAGAGATTGGGAAAATGGAAGGGTATAAACATCAGATCAAGTTGAGACTGAATGGAGTGCCAGTAATGGTAATGGTCAGGAGGAATCCATTAAATATGTAAACTGCTGTGGCAAAGGAACTAGAGACATTAAGTGAGTGTGGGATGATCAAACCTATGAAGGCAATGGATTGAGTGGCCCCCATAGTGGTGGCACACAAGGGGAATGGGAGTCTTCGCTTGTGTGTGGACTTGCGTGTGCTGAATAGAAAGGTGGTGGTAGATAAGTTTCCATTAAGAAACATTGAGGAGATGGTTCCGACCTTTTCGGAGGCAAGGATATTCAATACTCTTGATTAGGTATCTGCCTATCATCAGATTGAACTGGAAGAGACGTCTCAGGATCTGACTGCCTTCGTGACACCATTTGGAGTATTTCACTTCAAAAGAATGCCCTTTGGATTGATCTCTGCAGCCGCCGTATTTCAAAGAGTTATTGTGAACATATTGAAAGTGGTGCCTGGGGTAAAATGTTATCCAGATGACATTCTGATTTTCGGTACAAGGATAGAGTTTATGATTGCAGGGTAAGGAAGGTGCTGGGCAGGTTGCAAGAAACTGGTTTAACAATCAGTGCAAGCAAGTGCAGGTTTGGGGTGAGTGAGGTTAGTTATCTAGGATACAGAATCTTTGAAACAGAAATAAGACCACATACTGAGTAGGTTGAGACAATCAAATCAATTAAAGAGCCAAAGTCAAAGGAAGAGTTATCATAATTTCCGGGAATGGTGGAATATTACAGCAAGATAATCAAAGATTTTGCTAATAAAATATTCAACATGAGGAAGGTAATAAAAAAGAGGGTTGAATTCCTTTGGGATGATGTGTAGGGATGTATTTGAGAAAGTGAAAAGGGAATTGAACAATGTACCTTCTTTACAGACTTACGATCCAACATGTGACACGAAGGTGGAGTGTGATGGTAGTGCTAAAGGCTTGGGAGCTCTTCTTATCGAAATCAAGGATGGTAAGGAGAAATTGATAGCCTGTGTTTCATGTATGTAGAAGGAGGCAGAGCGCAATTACTCTGTCATTGAGAGAGAGTATTTGGCGGTGTTTTGGTTCGTCAACAGATTCAGACAATTTCTGTGGGGAGCTAAGTTTGTGGTTCAAATGGATCACAAGCCTTTGGTGGAAGTGTTTGCAAGGAAAGGATTGGTTTCCATTGCATCAAGGATTAGAAGGTGGATTGTAGGTTTGCAAGATTTCTGTTTTGGTGTGCAATATGTTCCACTGCACATATTTTCCTGGTGCTAGTAATTATTCTACAGTCTGTTTGTCATGGTTGGTGGATATGGACAGGGTGGAAACGGTAGGTATGGAAGATATGGATGAAGATGAATCAGTAAGTATGTGTGAGGTTACGGAAGGGAGCATACTGGAGGATGAATGGATACAGGGGTTGCAGGAGGATGATGAATTGAAACAAGGGATACAGGTGTTAAAGTCAGTCAAACCTGTGACAGCAGATTTGGGGGAGTATAAGGGCACCTGTTGGAAGTTGTTGGATGAATTGTCGGTGGACAAGTGATTTTTGCCTAGAGGAATGAGATTAGTCCCACTGGTGTGTTTAAGACAAAAAGTGTTACGACCTGCCCATGAAGGTCACATGGGAATTGTAAAACGTGATTTCTGGTTGCCAGCCCTGGATCATGATGTTGAAAGCATGATTAGGGAGTGTGTGTATAATGTGTGGCAATTGACAAAGGGCTTAGGATAAGTCAACAGCCTTTGGTGTGCAGAGAATTATCTATGTATCCCTCGGAGGAGGGTGCTATGGATATTTTAGGTGTGGGAAGAGGCGAACATGCCACTCCCTATCTTTTTATGCTTATGATCTGTATTCTCGACTGATAGAGGTGTTGTGTGTACATGATATCACTTCCTCTGCTGTCATAAGATTCTTAGATAACATCTTCAAGAGAGAGTTATTCAAAGTATCTGCTCACAGATAATGAAGTGCAATTCTGTTCTCAGGAAACAGAAGGTTATCTAAAATAATGTGGGATTCAGCACAAAAAAATCAGCTTCATACCATCCTCAAACTAATGGTACTATTGAGAGGGTGTTAAAAACATTGAAAGAAGGTATACAGCTATTAAAGGTGAATGGTCTGGACTGGAAGAGGGAATTGTCAGAAAGAATTTCTGGTTACTGTGTGTCTCCACACACTATCACACGTTCTCTGTTTGAGTTATTCAAGGGCAGAGCTCCTTCCATGAAGGTATGTCCGGGATGGATGTTTTGGAACAAGGATGGTGTTGACAATGCTTTGGGTCCATGGAGGAAGAAGGAGTTGTTGGCTCAGAGTAAGAGGAAAGAGTATTTTGATGAGAATAAATGTGTGAAAGAGGTAGTGATTAGAGTGGGGGACTACATGGAGATTGTGCTCTTTGGTCCAAGTATACTAAGAAACTGCAGGTGATTAAATTCTTTAAGAATGCGATCAAGACGCATGATGGTCGAATCTGGAATAAGAACAGGCTGGCTGTTCTTCATGACATCCCTGGAAGTAATGCTCCTTGTGGTTCTGAATCTGAGCGAGCGAGTAGGAACACTGTTTGCCTGCATAATGGGGCTTCTAGTTCTGATGTAATTTGTGCACTGGGAAGAAGTGTTTGAGGTATAAAGAAGCCTTCTTACCTCACAGGCTTTATTGTATAATTTACAGAATCTCGGTGTTTCA
Organism: Lissotriton helveticus; assembly: GCF_964261635.1. Lineage (NCBI taxonomy): Eukaryota > Metazoa > Chordata > Amphibia > Caudata > Salamandridae > Lissotriton > Lissotriton helveticus. The sequence goes on along the minus strand of NC_136058.1, from coordinate 194,964,798 downwards.
AAGGGGGGTTGAAATTGTTTTGTTTATTGAGGGATTGTACTGCATTTTTAATGTGATTTTTGATATTTTTAAGTTTTATTTTGGGGAGGGAGAAGTGTGATGCAGTGGAACCGACAGGCTAGAATGGACTGAGGTCATAGTTGTAATGTGGGGGGCTTGATGTGAGGCAGTTGAAGGGTTGTGCCGTTGGATGAGATGTTGAGAATAAACCCTTCTTTATCTCAAACTGAACTTGTCATGTCATCTCTACTAGAACATCATAAATGGGTACGGAGGTGCAGTGACAGAATGTTCCAGACCTGGGAGGACCCCTGACCTCTCTTGGACTCCTCAACATTGCCTGCAGCCTCTGCATTGAGACCCCGCAACCACGACCGTTTCCAACACCAAAAGGTACCCCTGCACCCGTCCACCATGGGCCTTGGTAAACAGGACCAAAGGTGTTCCTATGTCCTGGAGCATCACAACTTACCTCTCCAACTGTTGGGTTCCCCCAACCGGCCTCCTGGCCTGGATCTGCAGACCTTTTCTGATTTGGTCTTTCTCCATTGACTTGCATTGGGCACCAAACGCTTTGTTAGCACCTTACACCCAGCTGCCCCTGTGTTGCTGGTGGTGCACTGTTGGTGCTGCTTTGGACCTTGCCCAGTGCTGGTCTCAAACTCTCGAGGTTGGTCTCCCAAGCCGCTATTACCTGAAATCTCCGTTGATTTGCATTGGGAGCCCAACCCGTATTTGCACTGTGCACCCGGCTGCCCCTGTGCCGCTGGCGATGTTCTGTTATTGCTGTTTTGAACTTTGCACAGTACTTTCCTTAACCTTCAAAGACTGAAACTATAAGTCAATGTTACCTACCTGTATGATGGATGTTTTCTTCTTCTGATAGGTTAACATTGCAAAGTCTAAGAAGTGCACTGTGACTACTTTTTGTATTTCATAAAATGTATTTGCCTGAGATGAAGTTCTGTAGTTCTACAAAATAAATATAAACAAGTATTATTTTTATAAATTGTCTCAGATTTATTCATTAAGTGTGTATCTCATTTCTTGCCTCTGTGAGTACAACAAATGCTTAGCACCACCCTCTGAGAAACCTTCCCCACACTAACACCAATAGAGCGTCAGTGTTATCTACTTTTGCCTCTGTACAACCTCTGGGGATCCACTGGACTCTGCTCACTCTACCTCTTTTCGATATAGTATATAGAGGGAGCACGTTTCCTACAAAATGTGGTTAGTAAATAAGTGTGCACTATATACTAAGCCAGCCTCCTACATTGGTATGCAGAAGTTGGGATTTAAGCCTGCACAGTTTTACCATGTGAACTAGGTGAGAGTGACATGAAAAACCATCACTAGCTAGGAACATATAATACTTTTTGTTGTCAGTAAGTTATACTGAGTTTTTTGGATTGGTTGTTAAGGTTCTTAGCACAACCCTTTCTCCAATCTTTGGAAGTTTTGTTTTCACTAGGGTAGGTAGGTGCAACACCACACTACACTGTTGTGTAGTTCCTAGGAGTCGCCCAGGACCTGTGTGTTTTGGATGACCTAAACTGCGGGCTTGGTGTCCAAACTGACTCTGGACCCCGCACAGGATATGTCAGCCGTTAGACCGGCTAGCTCTACAGTGCCACTACTACCCCCCCGCCCCCTGTATCTAACAGTGGTGTATGTAGTTTCTGGCATCCACCGAACATGACAACCCTGATCCCTTAGGGATCGTGGAAAACAGTACAGTACTTTTCGCTCAGTCACTTGTACTTACTCTCAGGAAATGCACAAGATATCGATTAGGAAGTTTTTCAATAAGTATTTATTGCTCAAGCATCAGTTTTGTGTAAAACATAGGTGCTGCAACAATCAGGAGACAGAAGCATGCGAGCGATATGGCAAGTATCCATGTAGTAAGTAGTAGATACATTCCTACCTTAGTGCTAATAACATTAACATTAGCAGTTCAGATAAAAACAGTAGCACTTGCATATTCCTAAAATGCACGTCTAAGTAATTTGCATAAATGTACCTAGCTTGCCTAAATGTACGTGTAGCATGTATGTGCATATGTGTAGGTATCTACAGCTACTAAATCCCCAGGGATGAACCAGCCCCCTGACCTGATGGTTGAGAACGAAGGGCCCCGTCTCTGTTTCGAGGATGGCACACCGCTAGGGATGTCAGATCACTGCATGTCGAAAATTCAGCATGAAGGACCACCCTCTAAGCTTGGAAGGTATTCTCCTCTAATTTGTCAGGGGAGTGAAGGTCTTCTATACTAAAGTTGTGACTCCAGGATTATTTTTAGAATCGATACGTTTTTAAAACAATCATAAATGTTTTGAAAACAATCACCAATGATTTTCTAAAGAAATGCGATCAAGCACAGCTGGCTGTTGGCCACCAGAATCGCGGCTGAAGTAACAAAACTGTAGCAGTGACTCCTGCATGTGCAGAGCACAGATCCTCGTGTGCAGCTAGTATTAAACTGAATCTGTGATCCATGTTTGGTATGACTCTATCCCCCATTCCTGGACTTTGAGCATATGGTGTGTTTTGCTCATCTAATTTACAGGCAAAGCCATTCCTGGAGGCATTGACTGCTATCATTATGTCTCCGTCTACCTTTGTGTGAGAACAAGTGATTGCAGCAACGGCAGCTGTCCGTACTGTTGCCTTGGCGGCATCATCAGCCAGTGAATTCCCTTCAATGTGCACATCAACATGCTGGTGCCTCAAGGTGTGAATAACTTGAGCTGTGGCAGACATGCTTTCTGCTTTGCCGCTTGTTCCCATAACAATTTATGCTTAATTGTGCAACTCTTGGAATCTCTAAACCCATTGTGGCCCTCGTAATGAAGATATTCATTGTAGGACTGCACACAGTAAAACGAATCGCACACTATCAGCGTGGGGAATTCCCGATCCTTATACTGTAATGCTAAAATGAGGGTGTTCAGCTCTGCCAGCTGCGTGGTATTGGTGGGATGGAATTTGCCATCCCACATATAACCCTTCACTATAGGACATGCAGCGCTATATTACTGTTTACTTCCTATGGCAGGCTGAGCAGATCCATCAGTGTAAATGATGTATTCATATTTTTCTGGAGGCAAGATTTAATTCGGGAGAGGATATTCTTATTCGTACTGCATGAATGCTTGTGTTTGTAATATAGGATCGTATTTGTAATCGACATCTGTTACAGTGAGGGAATTATCCCATTATATCCATTGTGGGTGCAAAGCTTTCGCATTTGGTAACAGCTTCTAAAGTAGGTACCAGGGTCACAATGATTATGCGTTTACCCTGTGCTAATGCTTTTTCTCTCACTACAGCAGTCTGTACTGCGGTCAATATTTTTTCTGTTGCTGCAAATCGCATTTCAGCATTTGTGTATAAATGGGATTTGTATGCAATTGGGACTGTCTCACCTTGATTGAAAGTGGGGTAAGAATATCCTGATAAACCCGGTACACCCCGGATCACCAAGTTTGTGGTATTCGCACGTGTGTGCTAATGTTTGAATGCTATTATGTCAGCCTGAACTGAACGAGAGTATCTGTTTGTTGTTGTGTCCACTGATGTTGTGTGAAATCAGGTCTGAATAAGTCATAGAAAGGTTTTACTTTTAGTTCAAAAAAGGAGTTTCTTGAAGAAACAGAAAATATAAATATATAATGAATGATACAATAAGCAGTATAAATTCATATGAATGAACAGTTAAAAATTAAAGAAAACTTGTTAAGTAAATACGCCAAATATACATTACTGAAGTGGAATGCTGGTACAAATAAAAATAAATAGTAGTATAATTCTTAAAATACTGTAACCTTTAGAAAGTAAACAAAAATGACATAAGCGGATGCAAAATGGTTTGTTGCTAAATTGAGGAATGTCACGGAGGTTGGGCAACTTCTTGCTAGATGGGAGTTTGGGAGAAAGATTTCTAGCACTGGCCTCAATGTGTTTTGTGACAGGTGACCATAAATCTAGGCGTTTTGTAGCTAAATGAATAGGATGGACAAAAGCAGTGTCTAGTCTATGATTATAGCATACAGTATACCACCAGGCCTGAAAGGATAGCTTAGTAAAATCTTTCCAGTTTTTGGTGATCTTTTGGAAGGCAAAAGCTATCAACAGATCTACAATATTTATAATATGGGTATAATTATCCCAAGCGGGTGATAAACTTCACAAAAATAAGTGAACAACTGAAAAAGAGATTCTAGAACCAAAGATTAAGTTAATTTGAGACCAGACACTTTCCCAAAAAGTGAGCACATGCGGACATATAAAGAGCAGTTTTTTTAGGTCAGAAGAAGAGGATGAACATGTCCAACAGGTATCAGGAATGACTGAATGTCTTTTATGTAAAATAGCCGAGTGTAATAAAAGTCTATAGTAAATAAAAAACACTGTTAGTGTGGTGTTTGCCGCTCTGGAGGATTTCCTAACTGTGGACCATTTTGTATTCCAAAAGGAGATTGGCCAATTCACCTCTAGATCCTCTTCCCAGGATGATTCTACTTTAGATTTTTCTCTATCAGCATGTAGATTATGAAGGTGATTATAAATAGTTGAAGTTTGAGGCATGAATATAAAAGAGTATGTAACCTTTTGACAGGATGGGGAGTGGGATGGCTGAAAGATAAAACTTGAGTATGAGAAGCGGAAAGGGCTTGTTGTAGAAGAGTGTACTTGGGTTGGTAAGAGGGTGGAAAGTCAAAAAGCTGACTAGCCCGTGAGAAAGATATAATTTCATTCTGAAAAAAAGTTTATGCATCCAAATCAAACCTTTGTGTGTCCATGACTTCCAATAAAAAGGTTTGCCATGGATCAGTATAAAGTTATTGTGCCATAGTGATGAATAAAGAAAAGATTTCAAATCTGTGAGAATCATCTTTGAATTAGATTCTAGAAGTTTGCAGGTATGTTTAAGGATGGGGTCGATTTAGATTATGGTTTGCGGGTGAAAGAAAGATACTCTTTAAAGGAGAAAGGAGAGAGATGTGAACTTTCAAGGTCCACCCACAAAGGACAATCCAACTGAGGTTCAGAAAGCCATCTCGAGGATTGACAAAGTAGGAAAGATTTGTGATAAGTGGGAAAGTCAGAAAACTTCACCCCCACCTTCAGACTTTAGTTTTATTAGACTCAATAATGACATGTGGGACTTTTTAGTGTTCCATAAGAATGATGACAGTATTGAATTAATTTTTTTGAAGAATTTTGAGGGGATAGGTACTGGAAAATTAGATATTGTATATAATACTATAGGAGAGCGCATCATCTTAATAGTATCCAAACGCCCCCACCATGATAAATATAAAGGATGCCATTTGGATGTTATTGTGGAAATCCTTTGTATGCACTTTTCCATACATAAAGAAACCGTTGTTGGAATTGAAGGGGCTAAATATAACCCTAAATATTTTATATTTTTAGCATTCCAAATAAAATTTGAGATCGCAAAATCTTCTTTGAATGTATATTTGGTCAAAGGTAGTATTTTGCATTTATCTTTGTTTCATTTATAACCAGAAATGGAAGCAAAGAGCTCCACCTCACGTAAGAAGGTAGGAATAGAGGATTGTGGATTGGAGATAAATAATAATATGTCATCAGCGTATGCTGCCAATTTAATTTGTTTGTTGTTAGCATCAAAAACATGTATATCCGTGTTTTGATTAATTTTAGACAAAAAGGGTTCTAAGGCCAGATTGAAAAGAAAAGGGGACAATGCACAGCCTTGACGTGCACCTCTTCCCAAGTCAAAATAGGAGGATGTGTTACCATTTACAAAAATGGCTGCTCGAGGATTAGAGTATAAGAACGAAATAAAAGATATGATCTTTAGGCCAAAACCAAACCATTTACGCACTTGAAAGAGGTACGTCCAATTGACACGATTGAACGCCTTCTCCACGTCTACGGCCACAGCTGCTAATGAGTGAGGTATGTGAAAAGACCTATATAATATGTCAAAAAACAAACAGGTATTATCTGAAATGAGGCGTCCTTTAATAAAGCCGGATTGCTCTGCACCTAATAATTGAGGGAGATAGGACTCCAGACGCATGGCTAAAGTTTTAGAAAAGATGTTGTAATCAATATTTACCAAAGAAATAGGTCTATAATTTTTGCAATGTTTTGAATCCTTTCAGTCCTTAGGAATTAAACAGATTAGTGCTTCTAAATAGTAGCCAGATGATTCACCCGACTGTGATTTTTTTTTAAAAGAGTATGTAACTTATCAAGAACCAGTGATGCGAAATATATAAAAAAAATCCACTGGAAATCCATCTGGACCTGGGGCCTCGTCTTTCTTGAGTGTTTGTGGAGCATCGAAGAGTTCTCGTTGTGAGATGTCAGATTTTAAGAGGGTGTAATCTATATGAGTGTCAGAGGGACGTTGAATATCGGAAAGGAACTGAGAAATGTCAGGATCTGAGGGTATGGATTCTGGTGTATATAATTCTCTGTAAAAAAGGAGAAATTCATCCATTTTTTCCAAAGTCTTAAACCTTAATGTGTTTTGCTTATCCAAAATTAAATCAATGTCAAGCTTGTTGTTTTTTACTTTTAAATAATTCACTAAGTGTTTGCAAGCCTTGTTCTGGCCACCATAACATTTTGCAATGGACTTTAACAAATAAAGTGAGGCATTATCAGTCGACTCCTTATTGAATAGAAGTTTTGCCTTAATGAGCTGAGATAAACAGTCTTTGGATTTCGAAGAATAATGGGAATGCTCCAATTTCTTTATTCTCACCAGAAGATCTCTAGCAGATTCACGTGAAATTCTACGTTTTATAGAAACAAAACCAAAAATAAAATCTCTGGCAGCTTCTTTAAATCCATCCCAAATACCAGAGAATGACAAATTCTCAGTCTGATTTAGAGAAAAATATTCATTAAAAAAAAAGGAGACAAAACAGTTATTAAAGTTCGAATCCAAGAAAGGAGAAAGATATTAACATGCAATTTCCCAGGTATATTAGACTTTGGCAGTAAATCCAGTTTAATGGAAATGGGGGCATGATCAGATATTAGAATTGACCCAATATAAGCATCTCCTAGAGATTGAGCAACATTATGTGATATGAAAAAGTGGTCAATTCGAGATTGTGAGTGATGAGCTGAACAATAAAAAGTATATTCCTTGTTACAGGATTGCATATTCTCCAAGCATCAATAAGCTTATATTGTTGTATGAAATCGAGAAATATTTTATGTGATTTGTGTGATTTAATGGAAACCAATGAATTGCGTTCTATAAAAGGGTCAACAACTTCATTGCAATCGCCAACAAGAATACAATTATCATCAATGCAAGACTAAATTTGTTGATCTATAGAAGACCAAAAAGAGGGGTAACCATTAGTTGGAGCATATACGATGAGCAAATAAATTGGAGTATTCCTAATTTGCAGATTAGTATGTAACCATCTTCCATCATCAACATCAGATAATTGAGAAAGTAATTTAACAGAAATCGATTTATGACACTACACCATTTCATTGTCCATCTCCTGGTGACAAAAAAACTTCTCCTATCCAGTTTCTTTTTAGTTTAAAAGATTCAGTTGCCGTTAAGTGAGACTCTTGTATAAGAGCAGTATCAGCTTCTAGTTTAGCTAAATGTGTAATAAAAACACATTGTTGTTTAATGGGAGAATTCAAACCTATGACACAATTTTCATAAACATGGAAATAACGACGTTACTATACAATAAAGATAATGATCCAGGCCAACCATCCAAGAATATATAAAAAAAATTACGTCAACCCAGTCATATGCGATTGTAATATGATTATAGGTAAGTTTTAAGAAGAAAGAATTCGAATACAAAAGTGAAACATTAAACTAAATAGAGAAAAAAAAGAATATACAGAAAAAGAATTGTTAAACAGAAACAAACAATAAATGAATGTGAGAAAGAGCGAGAAGGATGAGAATATATATAAAATACTAAGATATATGGATAACAAGAAAGAGAGAGAAATCCATAAAATAGAACATAATGCAATGTTAACAAAAAAGAAAATGTGCCAAACATACCAATGGGAAGTAGAATACAAGGGAAGGTTGGGGGGGATGAGGTCACATGGAACAGATGGTCCGCCGGGGATCCATGGGAAGGGCATGAGAGAAGCACAGCACAAAGTACAAAATATGTGGAAGACCACAAACACGAATGTTAAAACTGCAAAGTAGCAAATAAGGATTAATTATCAATATTAAGTTACAATAATGACTATAAAAAGAAATAAAGGGGACAAAGGCCCCTGAACATCTTATAATGGCAACAAATGCTTGAACAAATTGTTATCAATACTTAAGTAACACTCCAAAATTCAAAGTTAAGGATTTATGAATGAAAAAAGATAACAAGAAGAGAACCCCACTCAAGGAGCAGAAGAGGGTCCAGAAGTATCCATGTTTTCGATTTTGCATGCATTAATACAACTCTCCAAATTGACTGGATCCTCATAAGTAGTAGTCTTTTTGTATGGGTAACTCTAAATTGGCAAGGATGTAGCAGGCCAAACGGAGCGCCAAGTAGATGAAGATCTGGTCTTAAGTTGAGGAACTCCTTGTGTCTGTCAGAAGTAGATTTGGCATAGTCCTGGGAGAAAAATTGAGGTTCTCCTGACCAAGAAATAAACTTCAAAGACTTAACAGCTGCAAGAACTATGAGAAGGTCAGTGTATTCAAGAAAGTACATAATGACTCTTCTTGGTTTGGTTCATGGGAGACATATGCTGACTGATGGCCCAGTCTATGTGCCCTCTGAATGTTGAGTTGGGAATCCTCAGACATATGTAAATTCTTGGGAAGGAAGGATTTAAAGAAAGAAATGGGGTCAGAGCCCTCTGACTCTTCAGGCAAACCATAAAGGCGCAGATTGTTCCTTCTGTTTCTGTTTTTCAAATTTTTCCTTGTTTATGGAGAGAAGAGACCTGGGTCAGAAGAGATTGAATCTCACCTACAGCTGAGTTAGCTCCACTGTACTCATCCTTTCCTCTATTTGGGACTACTTGTCTGTGAAAAGCTGCAATTTAGAGTTAGTTTTTTTCTACAAATGGCCTTAAGGGGCGTATCTCCTCCAGCATGAGCTGCATTGAAACAAGTGAAACGGATTTTGTAGGAGAGGGAAGACCTTTTTTTAGGTGTTTATTCATAGCTTTCCCAGCAGTGGATAGGACAAGATTGCTGTTGGATCCAGCTGAGGGGGAACCTTTGTGCAAAGCGACCAAGGAGTCCTCCATATTTGACAGTTTTGAAAAAAGAGTGGAATTCTTAATAAATTTATGAGCAGAGGTTGGGAGTGGGTTGTTAGCCTTTCTCAAATGTCCCATAGATGTAAAAGAGTATGGGATAATGACTTATAGAGCCAAAATGCTGTCTTACAAACCAGCACTACAGCACAAAAAAAACAAAAGGAAAAACCCACACCTCAAAAATATATCTGAAAGGCTGGACAAGTCCTTAATATAAGCAAAAGTCACACAGAAGAGAAGAGTTCCATCTCCACATCAATAATGTGAGTAAAAATGCATTATAAGTAAGCAAACAGCAATAAAAAATAGAGAGCTCATAAAACAGGAGCAGTGCGTGTTGGAGAGTTAATAACAAGTGAGGGCAGATAACAAAATGACAAAAATAAGGATGCCTCAGGAGAAACTCACTTCCTCATGACTGGAATTACCAGCTGCGCATAACCGCCGAATATGCAAAATGGCAGCCGGCTCATGGGAGAGAACCGAGCCGTCAGCAGGAGAAGAGCTCCACAGGTGAAGTAGAGGTCGGCAAACACCGCAAAAACGTTGCAGAGTCTCACCGCATCTTCGGATACCTCCTCTGGCTGAAGAAAAGCCGCAGCAAGGGGTGTAAGGTTACTCACTTAAGTACCGGGTCCCCGAGATCTACTAGGACACCGCCTTCCGCAGCGGGCTTCAAGCCACGCTCCAGGTTTTACTTTTTTGTGTAATCTAAAATGTATGTTCTAGCAAAATTTAGAAATCCTATAATGGATTGCAAACCCTTTAGATTCTTTGGAGCCTGAAGCAGCGCACACTTTTTTAGAAAGTTGGCTGCCAGACTCTTGCCTTCACTTGACAGCTCGTACCCCAAAAATAGGACATTGAGATGGCCAATCTTTGATTTCTTAAAATTAAATTTATAGCCCAAATTGGCGAATCCAACAATTATGTTGTTCACCGTGCACAAGTGTTCAAGTAATTCATTTTCCGTCAGATAGATGTCATCTACATAGGACACAGCCTCCTCATTGCTTATTTGTAATATTTCTGACTGGAACCTTTTGGGCACTTCATCACAAATTCAAGCGGCCAATCTCTTTCTGCTAACAGCTTGTCATATTCAAATGTCAAATGTCAAATTCTCCCAAAAGAGACCCTTAATTTTTCTTGAGATATCCCCCTCTATCTGTAGTGCAATTTTGTATAGTCTATGCAGGACACTCACTCTGGTATCAGGTGTTTCCACCATGATACGTTCATTCAATACTCCTGTCACCAGAAAATCCTTCTAATTCTGGCGAGCTATTGTTACTTCTGCCGCACTGTCTAGCATCATCAGAGCCTATTCCCTGTTCAGAAGCGGAGTCCTCAGTAACCTGGGCATGTCTAATCTTTAAGCCAGCTACTTTCTTCTTTTTGAATTGAGGTTTTGCTTTAGGTTGCTCTTCCTGTTTGATCATATATTCTGAAGTACAACGTGTTTCCCTTTTTGTCCTTGGTCGATATTCAGTCTTTTGTTCTGATCACCCGTCCCTCTCTGAGTTTTTTGATGAACACTGGAAGAAACTAAAGGAATGTGTATCAGTGTCCTGATACCTCTCAGATTTCCTAATGTTATCACGATTCCTATGGTTTATTTCTTTTCTGAGGACTCCCGTTGGTGAGACCCACCCCTTGATTGTGAATTCTTTTCTGAATTGTTATTTTTAGAATTTTTGTTTTCCCATTTCTTTTTAGAAGAAGTGGGTGCTTGTTCGAGTTGTCTTTGTGGGGACTACCCGTCATTTGTGGCTTCCCTGCTTTGGTTCCCAAATTATCTCTACCTAATGCAGGATAGGTTTCTTCAATAAATTTTTGGTAATTCTCGCTCCCTATTGATAAGAGCTGTTTACCTTAGGCGGCTGTGTACAGCCACTGCTGCCTCCCCCTTTATGTTGTTCAGCATGATTGCGGAGACGTGGGCAAAATTACCCATCAGTTTCATCCCCATGTCTAGGGCAGGTTCTGACCCTTACTCGTTCTGTATTTGTTTCAATATTTCAGGAATAGCTGCTAAGGAAGAGGTACTGTGGATTCTGATGTAACCGGCATCAAAGATTGTTCGCCAAGTGGTACAATCTTCAATCGAGGGAACCAACCCCATTGGCAAGCAAATGGTTAGTATTCTGTCTTTTTTCTGCTGACCCGTATGAGGAAACACTGCTTCCAGCTGGGTAATTTTATGTGCTATCCAGAACGGAATTTGCTCCCGTTTAGAAGCTATTGTCCTTATCACTGATTTTAGTGTCTGTCGGTTAATTGTAGGTATTGCTTGATGTGGACTGGCTGGAGCATGTCTCACAGGTTGGACTGTTAATGTTCGCATTACGAACCAAACAATGTGTCTCAATCACCTGACTATGTCTTTGTATATTTTACGGTCCTCATCCACTGGTAGTGTATCTATCTCCGGATGTGGAGTGTATGTCGCTAAGACCATCCAGGTTGCTCCTTCTATGCTGAGCGGACTGAGTCTCACGACAGATGTTGTGTGTGGGAGGGCACCTTTAAACCGGTTTTTATGTTGCTGGTATATTAACAAGACTTCAATATCTTCGTATGGAATGTATTCCTTTGGTGGTTCAACTACAATGTATGTGTGGAACAATTTAGTGACCGGATCTGCAGGTGGAAACTGAACCCAAGAATAGAATACCTCTGATCTCAATGATCTGAACACCTTGTGTGCCTCAATCACGAAGGTAACACAACTTTATAGTTACTGCATGTCTGTAGTTCTCTGTGATGTTAAGAGTCTTTGCAAGTTCATCTTCCTCCGAGCTACTCGCGGGGTCAGTCATTTTAGAAGAGAAAAAAGATAGGAGTTAGGGTTTTGCACAATCCGGGGAACCTTTTATCCTTGCAAGCTTGTTAAACCTTCAGCCAATACACAGAGTATGTCTGCTCAGCTGAGGGTGATATCCCTTCCCACTTCAGATGTCTCTGAAAAGTGTGAGTAGAGCTTTCTGAGAAAGCACGACTGAACTACTCAGATTTTCACTGTTGTTATAAGAACCAAACCAACGTTGGAGGCGCCATGTCGTGTAGTTCCTAGGAGTCCCCCAGGAACGGGCTTTTTGGATGACCTAACCAAACGGACTCTGGACAGCCCCACAGGATATGTCAGCCATTAGACCAGCTAGCTCTACAGTGCCACTACCAGCCCCCTGTATCTTACAGTGGTGTGGGTAGTTTGTGTAAAACATATGTGCTGCAACATTCAGGAGACAGAAGCATACGAACGATATGGCAAGTACCATATAATAAATAGTAGATACATTCCTACTGTAGTGCTAATAAAATGAACGTAAGCGGTTCAGATAAAAACAGTAGCACTTGCATGTTCCTAAAATGCACACCCTAAGTAGTCTGCCTAAATGTACCTATCTTAGACCTGTGCGTGTAGCATGTATGTGCTACGTGTAGGTATCTACAGCCAATAAATCCACAGGGATGAATCAACCCCCCTCACCTGATGTTTGAGAATGAAGGACCCCATCTCTGTCTCGAGGATGACACCCCGCAAGGGATGTCAGACCACTGCGTGTCAAAAATTCAGCATGCAGGACCCCGTCTCAGCTTGGAAGGAATTCTCTCCTCTAATTTGTCGGGGGTGAGGTCTTTTACACTAAAGTGGTCACTCCAGGTTTTTTCTAGAATTTATATGTTTTAAAAACATAAATGTTTTGAAAACAATCATAAATGTTTTGAAAACAATCACCAATGCTTTTCTAGACAAATGCGATCATGCACAGCTGGCTGTTGGCCAAAGATGAAAAAAAGTGGTGACCCGTATACAGAATAATTCTGCCGTGCCTGGGGATATGTTTATGTATGCCAGCTACAGGGATTACGATAGAATGCTAAGAGCCTAGTGTTGAAGAGACAGGGGTCAGCTATTAAGTAAAAGGTCACCTGTTTGGAATCGTTATTGTTGTGTGGATAGGACAATGCATATAAAAAGGGGGTTTACATGACAGGACTACCCTGAAGGACATGAGAACACCTGGTACCATGTCTTTATCTGGGAGTCCAGTGGGTCTCAACCCTCTAGGTACAGTGGGCTCAAGTTCCAGGAATTCAGGACGCTGGCTGCATCTATAAAACTCAAGACAGGCAGCAACCCTAACAAAGAGCAGCTCATAAAGCTGCTCCTGCAGTATGACCTCCAGAATCCTGATAGGTCAGAGGAGCAGGATAACTTTGGGTTGACTTGGGCTCAAGAAAAATGGTCAGGGGTGTCTCACCCCAGTGACCCCAATTCTTTACTTGATCAGGAGACGTCTGAAGACCCCTCATTGGTAAACTCTAATCCCCAAGGAATAGTAGAGAAGGTACTGAGGAAGGCCCTAGAGGTAGGTCCCTCTTTATTCCTCCTGGAAGGATGCAAAGAGTCCATGGGAGATCTAGGTCCTCCTCTGTCAATTAAACCTCCTCTAACCACTCCAGAGAGACCTCCATCTCTAGCCAGAGGGAGGACTCCTTAGAAAGAGAATATCACCTGCTCAAGCTTGAAAGAGCCAAGCTCAGAATCAAGAAGGAGCAGTTGGCCCTTGAAAAGGAGACCCTGAAAGTTCAGAGGGCTATTAATATTTATGGATTAGGAACCCATGGTGGCACCACTAGCGAACCTATGGTCAGGGAATACTCCGTTGACACTAGGAACCTGAGCAGGACAGCCCCTCTCTACCAGGAGGGGGATGACATCCATAAATGGATCACTGCTTTAGGGAGGGCCGGTAAAGTTCAGAAGGTTCCTCAAGGTCAGTGGGCAGCTATCCTGTGGCTTTCCTATGCCAACAAAGGTAGAGATAAACTCACTGTTAGGGAGGAAGTCGCATATAATTACTTAGTCTTGAGGAGTGCCCTCATATATGGTTTGGTTTAACCCCTGAACATTACAGGGTTAAATTTAGAGACACATAGAAGGCACGCACCCAAGAATAAGTAGATTTTGTAGACAGTGCTATTAAGACTCTGGAAGGTGGAAGTGATGTGCGTGACTATGAGGGATAGTACAATTTATTGATGAGGGAGCAGATCCTCAATAACTGTCAAAATCAACAACTGCATCAGTACCTGGTGGACTCAGATCTGACCTCTCCCCAAGAATTGGGAAAGGAGGCAGACAATTGGGTCTGCACCAGGGTGAAGCAAAAATCTCATGATGGTGCTTACCAAAAGAAGCAAGATTCTTCTGAAGGCCAAAGAGAAGGGTGGGGAGAAAGGTCAAGACAAGAAAGAATTTTCACAAGGTCCCCAAAAGTATTCTTCTCTGTGTGGGTCCCAAACCTCGTCCTCCTCCAACAAGAAACCTTGAACAAGAAACCTTGGTGTTACCTCTGTGAGGAAAAGGTCATAGAGCAAGAGATGGCAATTGCTCTAAATCTGGCACCAAGGATGCTACTACTACTACCCTGAAGCAACTAGCACCCCTAGCACCAATACAAGTAGGAGCAGTGCCCCCAAGGGATTAGTAGGGTTAACCTTGGGTTCTGACGTGGGTTCGGGTCTAGTCAGGACACCCATTTAAACCTGTTTCCTACACTGGTGCTGCTGTTTTTTTTTTGCTCTCTGCTCTGTTAAACTGTCAAATAGGCCCTGTTTCCTGTGCTCTGACCCCTAAAACAAGTTGAAATTGGCTAAAATCCTAATTGGCTGGGGCATGGCTTGGCGCAGACTGTCATGGTCGCACACTAACAGCAATTCAGGCTCATACGGCCGCCTAAGCCCATAATCTGAGCATAAATCTGGACCTGCACAAGTTATAAAGGTGCTGGAAGCCTGAGTGCCAACACTGGTGCAGGGCCCTGTGGTTGCTCTCCCTTCAGGCTGACAGAGTAGACTGTCTGCTGCAGTGGTGTGCAGCCGGTCATGGAGAGCAGAGCAGCAAGGCCCAGAGGGCCGCACTCACATAGTTGACGAGCGAAGGTTGGGACCCGAGATTGGTCAGAGCCCCGAGGCTGCCCAGATCTTCTGCCCATATGCTGGCTCCCAGCGGGGTGAAGAACAAAAATAAAAAGGAAGAAAGGGGACCTTTTTAAAACAAAATAATAATAAAAGAAGAGAGGATGTGGATACAGCTGACATGGAACCTGACCCTAGCTGTCAAGGACTCCAATGATGATGGGGCTGTGGCTGTGAGCAGAGGATCTACACATGCGGAGTTGAACCAGGGGAGCCATGCAAAAACGACTGCCCAGATACAGATCGGAGGTCTAGAACCAGCTGGCGAAAGGCAGTAGGGACCGGAGACCGAAAGGAACCCTGTGCCTGCTCATCTTTGCTGCTTGACTGGTGACTCTCCATGGGAGCAAAGAAGGTGAGAGATGCAGACAGCTGGCCCATGCAACCTACGATCCGGAGGTTAGAGGGGCTGCGGTGGTAAGTGAAGGAGCTGCGCTGAGAACAGCTGCACCCATGGGGAGACAGATTACTAGAAGCAGCCAAAGGGCTGTCCGGGGCCCAGGGGGGCCACTTGATCCCAGCGATTGGCGAAGTTCACGGAGACCTGGAAGGCTGAAGACAAGTGAAGGGGTGGGGTAGTGGCCAGAGTGGCACGGTTTCTCTCTGATGTAGCTGGCTTGTTCTCCACTGGTGTGACATGCTGAAGGCCCGAAACTAACTGTGTCTACTGAGGGCCCCTGACACAAGAGGGGAAAGCTGCTGGCAGGTGAGACAGAGCATCATTCTGGGCCGGGGGCTCCCCACAAAAACTGCTTCCATAGGGGCCCAGAGCAGCAGTGATGCAACTGCACCTGGTACGCCGAGTGGGGCAAACTGATCGATGGCAGCCTGTGGATCTGAGCTAGGCATCAGAGAGAAGATGTGTCTGAGAGTCACTTTGGTGAGAAACCTGAAGTTTGGCGGGCTGTCCGCACACTTCCCCCCTCCTCCGGAACCTGTGAGGATATGGTACCATCATGGCTATTACCGACGTCAACTGCACTATAGAGCCGAAACTGGATGCAGTCACCACAGATGTCAATCTCCATAGAGCGGATTTCAGTAAAATCTCAGAGAAGTTCACCACAGTGGAAACAAACATAACCCAGCTACAACACATGACAAAGCAATTAGAGGAATAAGTCCAACACCTCAAACAACAACCGAGGGCCATGGCTTTGAAGCTGGAAGATCAAGAGGGAGTAGCACGCATGAATAATCTACGGGTGGTGGGGTCCCTGAGGGAGCAGAGGGCCTCTGTGTTGCCTTATTCCTAGATGACCTGGTCCTCAATCATATCCACCCTACATACCTATCGAACTTCTTCACTATAGAACACGCACACAGGGAGCCCATTCCGAAGCAGAGACCTGGAGCTCCACCCTGAATGATCATAGCCAGGATCCTGAACTTCCGAGACAGAGACACCATATTCCAGATGGCTTGTACTCACAAAGATCTAAAATAAATAAACACTACAGTGCACTTCTACCCCGATTTCACTATGCAAGTGCAGTGCTAACGCAGGAGCTTTGAAGCAGTAAAGCGTAAGTTACAAACCAAAGACCTTAAATATATGTTGCTTTATCCAACATGGTTGTGAGTATTGGCGGAGGGGAAATCCTGGCGCTACAACACACCGGAGAAGCCCTGGGAGTGGCTAGAGGGATGGCGCGTGCTGGGCCGTAGGCCACTGAGGGAGGGGCAACCTGGGAGGTCTCCTGACCACCAAAGGGCCAACAAAGAAGAAAGAGCTGGACAACGAATTGACAGAGGGCCCTGAAACAAAGACAAGTGTTGGGACATAAACTGTCAAGTGACTCAGGGTACGACTTTGGGCCATTGAAGGAGATACAGTGATTACCTTAAACATTGTTCTATCTTTTACTGCTCACAAGGATGAGCATCTCAACACCTAAGGAGGGGGAGGGTGATGCACTGAGGAGATATTGTGCAGGGAAAAATTGATGGGTGCCAGAAAGGGGCTGGAACCAGTACGTATTTAAGGGCCTGGCTGGTTGTGCTGGATGACCCTAGCATAACGCATGTTTGAAATGGGGTGACAGGCACATTGGGGAGGTGGGTGGTTCTAAACCCATTGTGCAGGGTAGCAGCGAGTGGCGAGTTCTGGAAAGAGATAGTTCACAGTCATGTGCAAGTGTATTTTGCTGTTTGTTGTAGTTATTTGCTCAAGCTCAAAGATGACAGCCCCTTTTACTTCGGCACAGACACAGAGAAGGGGGACATGGGATTCTCCTGCACTTCCTTACATGGACTCATGCCAGATGTGTCCCTAATCCTTTGGACCCCTGCCAAATCAGGCAAACAGGGGAGGGCTGCCCAGGGTTTACTCTCTCGACCCCAGCTCAGATATGGCCCTGAAAGTCCTGTGGTGGAACATCAGTGGCCTGGGAACTAAGATTAAATGCACAATAGTACGATAGTACCTCCTTAGGCATGCCCCTGAGGTGGTTCTCCTGCATGAGACGCACTTGAAAGGGAACAAATGTAGAGCTTTGGACAGCTTTGGGTACAAACTCCTAGCTCATGCAGGATGCACATCATGCTCCAGGGAAGTGGGCATAGTGATTAGGTAATCCATTCCATTTATTCCCGGCCAAAGATGGCACGACCAACTGAGTAGATATGTTTCCCTGACAGGTACATGGGAGGGTAAGACACAGAATTTGTGCTCGGTGTACACACCACCACAACTCCACAATGATACCTTATCAGCACTGGGCACTTTCTTGCTGGAATTGCCATAGGGCACACTAGTTCTGGGGGTAATATGAACGCCATAATGGATTCCATGGTGGATAGACTATCAGAAGCGGTGAGGAGCTGGGCCGGAGCTTCTGCGAGATTTTGTAGAGGCGATGGGTCTACCAGACCTGTGGTATGAACACAACCCCACATCACAACAATATACATTCTGCTCTGCCACGTATGGTAGCTAATCCCGACTCGATTACACTCTCACACTCCATACCTACATGGGTCAGTTTTGCGGTGCTACTCTCAAAGCACAAGTTTTCTCACATCACTCACCAGTCAAGGTACAGCTCCTAGGGCCGGCGAAGGATGTCACTCTGGACTTGGAGGTGCCGAGACTGGACCCGTGGCACTTTAGAGACAAACAATTTGCCCTAAAGATCATGAAATGCACTGTCCAGTACTTTCAGGAAAACTAGGGGTTGGTTGAATTGGCCTGCTCCATATGGAAGGCCTATCAGACGGTGATCCAAGGGTATGCTCAGGCACAATTGGTATACAGAGGAAAACACAAGAGTGGGAGCGCAAGGTGCTAGAGAGAGAGATCTGCCAGATGGAGTCTGAGCTCATGAGTGGGGGGGGCCTGGAATCGCCTCTACGGCACCGGCTCCATCTTAAGCAGGAGCTGAGGGACTTAGTCGAACATACACCACTTGTACACTCGAGAGCGACTCAGAGTAAGCTATATGCTGTTGGGGACAAAGTCACTAAGATTATAGCTTGGTTAGAAAAAAGAGACATGGACAGAAACTGGGTACTGGAAATATGTACATCTGAGGGTAACTTTCATCGTACTGGGAGGAATATAGAGGAGGCATTTGCCTCTTATTACTAGAATCTTTACACCACCTCCTCGAAGCGAACTGGAGAAGACTGCAGTGAGCTGCTGAGAGCTATCAAACTCCCTATCCTATTGACTGAAGATAGGTCTGCACTTGGTCAGGACCTAACAGTAGAAGAAAGAGCCAGAGCCATACTTGACCTGCAGTCGGGTAAGATGGCCGGTCCCAATGGGTTCCCGGTAGAGCTTTACAAGAGGGAAGCTAGCAAAATTGCTCGACACATGCTCAATATGTTCCAAGTGGCCAGAAAAGAGGGAGGCCTGCCCTTGACCCAGAGACTGGCCATGATACTGGTCATCCCCACAAAGGTTAAACCCCAACCCCCGGATGACTGTAGCTCCTATAGATCAATATCACTATTGAACCTCAATGCCAAAGTGTTGGCGAAGGCCCTAGAGACTCGGCTCTGAACTGTAATCCCAACATCTCGGACCAATCGGGTTTCTTACCCCAAAGGATCACTCGGTGAAATCTGCGATGCCAATACGGGGTCCTCCATATGACTGAAGCTGGGCAGAGAGAAGACACTGTATTGCTCTCACTGGACGCACAAATTGCGTTTGACAGTATCGAGTGGTCGTACATGTTCACTGCCCTGGACAGACTGAGCTTCGGCCTGGGTTTTTGTGCATGGTTCAAACTTCTGTAGCAGGATCCACAGGCCAGAGTTCGAGTCAACAGAATGGTGTCCCAACTATATACTCTATGTAAGGGCACAAGACAGGGGTGCCCACACTGGCTCCTGAACCCCTGGCTGCATGGGTCGATCAAGGTCCGCTAATATCAGGCATACGGGGGCATGGGAAGAATGCTTATACCTATATGCGGACTATATACTTTTCTACACTATTATTCCCTACCAGTCGGTGCACAGGGTCCTCCACATGTTTCAACTCCTCAGCAGCTATTCTGGATACAAAATTAACTGGAACAAGACCCTCCTCTTCCCCCTGATTGGAGAGATACTCCCATAACTGGCAGGATGAACACTGCTAATGGTAAAGGATAGGTTTACATACTTGGGCTCCAGATATTGAAGAAGAGTGAGGACTGTTTAGTAGAGAACTTACTCTTGAAACTCGAACTACTTAAAAGCGATGTGGCGCACTGTGTGGTAAATAAATAAATAATACCTCTATTTTTGAATGGATAAATGAATAACAGATAGCTCAATAAATAAGAGTCAAGATTCGAGGTAGTAGGAGTTTTGCAGGTTTAATACAGCATAAAGGACAGGAACAGGACAACCTGCACAGGAATAGGATGGCAGGGCCCGGCAGCTGCCGGGGCTGGATCTGGGATGAGCGCGCTAGCATTTAATAACAATACACAAGCATATATAGTAAAACAGTTGCATTACAGTACATATGATAGGCGGAGCGGTGGGTGGAGCAAAGGGTGTGACGCGTAGTAGTCGCGAAAGATAAGGGTGAAAGTGGGTGTAACAGGGCGTATACATAGATATGTGATGCAAACGTAACAGAATATGTCATGAATGGGGCGGAAACATGGAGGGGGCTACCTAAGGAGCCGGGACCTCTAACCTGATGGTGCGCGCAAACTGGCAATGACGTATTACTAGGAGAAGCTGGGGGCTACGAACTCTGTGCTAGGAGCAGAGACTGAAGTCTGGAGAGTCAGGGCGACATGTACCTAAACAGTATCTAGTATCTGATGTTTAGAGAACATGTTGATAGAATCCAAAAGCTATCGGAGTAAAGGCTAACAGACTCTAAGACTGGAGCATGCATTATTCTACATGTAGTGCGTGATGAAGAATATTAAATGACCATTAATACAGTATTTCTCTTACATGGAGACGTAAAGACTAGACAATGACGGAAACTATTGATGCGGTTCAGTAGCTTAGGAATGCAGAGAAGGAGGGCTGGACTGATAACTAGAATCATAACATACTCATGGCAGACTCAGAGGCAGAGCCAGGCTGGGCCAGGCACTGCGAGGCAGGAAGTGAGTGAAGGGTCAGGGATACAGGTGGGGGCTGTATCGCTCCTCAGCGAAGCTCAGGAGACAGAAGCTGAATCTGGTGTCCGGGCCCTTTTGAGGCCTAGAAACGGGGACTTTATAATGAAATAACGTGCACACTGAGAAACGTGGCAACGTAGCTTTACATAGGCCTGATATTCGTAGTATTCACGAGAACTGGAAACTGGCATACTAGAGATGGACACAGCTATAATTGCGTCTTTAATCGAACATGGTGAATACATATGCATATTAATCATGCGCACATAACATATGATGGATGACACGTAGGGACACAGAACATGGCAAAATTTACTTTTCCACATTCCCTCCTTGTCACTACGTTTCCATCAGGAAACATCAATATTCATGATACCATCTATCATTTCATACAGTATCATTTGCTCGTCTCGAATTGTCTTGGAACGGGATTTAGAACGGGGCTTGGGACTAGGAATACAAGAGGTAGCACAAATGCCGCAAATCGCAGGGCCACATTGTATACAGAGGCAGCAACTGAATATGATCGCTACTGCAATACCTAGAAAGGACAATACTTTCCATCCCCAGGCGGAAATTATATTCCAGAACCAACCGGACCATGTCCAGGTGCCTGGATCTTGGTGTAACAGATGGGCAATTTTATGGAGTCTGGTTATAGCTGAATAAACAGACGGCGCGTTATTTGGAATGAAAATGCAGCAACTAGATCCGATGACTCTACAGGCCCCGCCCCTATCGGCCAGTATGACGTCAAGGACGAGACGATTTTGGAGCACGACAAATCTCATAGCAGATTGCTCTTCGGTTAAGTTACCTAGAGCAGAGGCAGTCTCATTTACTACAGCTTCAAGGGTTCTTGTTAACCTACGGATTAGCTTGCTATTCTGGATAGGTCCTATAAAGAAGAAGAAACCTCTATTGAAATCTGTATACTGTTCTAGAGCAGTTTCAGTATAATCGACAATCGGGGACTCGATCTCCCTTTTATGTCTAATGTGTACTAGATGTGTGTTTCTGTGATAATCAGATGGGGCTAGGAAAACAGGTGGCAGTAGGAAGGCAATGTAACAGGTTCCCTCCCAATCGAGGGGCAGACGAACATATGCGGTTTGACCACAAATAAAATAAGAATGACGTAAAGCTTTGAAAATAGATTTCCCACTGTCACTATACTTGACAATAGTAGTACAATCGCTATGTCCTACATGTACGGAACCATTATTTCGGACACATAATTCGCCTTTGACTGGTAGTACTGAAATAGCAGGTAAGTCTGGTGTAGTATCAGACTGAACATTCAGGACCATAAAATTCGAAGAATAATTACCTAAGTTGTAAACTTCATTCTCTAGATCTAACCCTGTTCTGTGGGGAAGACCTTGCTTGTCTGGGAAACATGTACTGTTAAGGAAAGACATATCTGTTGAGGATGACGTTAACGTGGACCATGCTCCACACGAACCATTATGTGAAAATGGATAAGGAAAGAGTGGCAGAACTCCCTTCGGTGTCTGGAAAGGGGGGAGTCGACCACACACCCAACAATTAGTGGCATTGCTGGTCTGGTGTGAATAATGTAACATGCGGATAAAAGAATTGTTACGCATAGCGAGGCGATAAGAGAGTTCATGAGGAGGCAGATCACTAAACGTGTGCTCTACTGTAACATTAGAAGACTTATTTACATGAGAAACTGGAAAATACAGATAAAATGCATAACTGGTGCAGGAAATCATAATGCTGAGAAATAATATAAAACTTAGAAGAATGATACATCGGATTGAGTTTTGACTAACTCTCTCACTATGGGGGTCTATTTTATACATGTCAGAAACCGGTCTAACCGTTTCACCTAGGGGAGGACTTAGACAATCAAACTGGCTGACTTATTTTACTAGACCTTAACTTTTTCTTATACTCCTGTTGCGGAGTTGTCTCTAACAGGGAGGGTGCAGTAACATTTTCTTTTGCGGGACAGTCCTTAAGAATAGTACTTTGGCAGTCCTTTAAATCCTCGGAAATGTTCTTTGAAACTGGTTTTAATCCATAAAACTTTTTGATATGCGAAAGATGCACCCAGCCTTTGCGTCCCTCCAACTTCACGGCTGTACGGGTGGCCAGGAGGACCTGTCGGGGCTCCTTCCAGCGAGGCTCCAGCGGACTTGAACGATCAAAATTTCGCACTAGGACCATGGATCCGGGAACGATTTCATGCGGTGCCACCTCGGTATTGTCTGGAAATGCGGCGGCAACCTGTGAACGACAAGAGTTGAGGGCAGACATCAAGGAAGCTAGGTAATCTGTCAGCATATTACTTGAAACATCGGTAATACTTCGGGGTCTCGGTGTACCCCACATGTTAGGGGGGCGGCCGAAAACGACCTCGTACGGGGACAGACCTGATCTGGAATGTGCGACCATGCGCATATAGAACAGGGCGACCGGCAGAGCTACTAGCCAGTCCACACCTTTCTCTTGACATACTTTGGCAATGCGAATTTTCAGGGTCTGATTATGTCTCTCTACGAGACCGGCTGCTTCAGGATGGCGTACACAATGGAACTTCCACTGGTACCCTAACAACAGGGAAACATGTTTCATTAGCTCGGATGAGAATGGCTGGCCGTTATCAGAATATACGACTCTAGGGAGTCCGTAACGGGGGAAGAACTCACGAACCAACTGCTTGGCAGTAGTCGTGGCTGTGTAATCTGGAACTGGATATGCCTCCGTCCACCTGGACAAAGCGCATACAACTACAAGGACATACTTGAAACCTCGACATCGCTCCATCTGAATGTAATCCATCTGGAGGACTTCAAAAGGGTGGTCAGGAGGCTGGAATCCACCTTGTTCCACCGGGACACTTTTACCTGGATTAAACTGGCAACATATCATACAGGTACGGACTTTCTGCTTGGCTGCAGCTCGTAAATGCTTGTTGAACCAAATGTTCTGGATACTGTTTAACATTGCTTTTTCCCCTAAATGTGCTGAACTATGTGCGGTATTGATAATGACTTGAACCATAGAGTCGGGGAGAAACCATGTGGCTTTTCCCTTCGTCAACCATCCCTGATCTGTCTGGACCCCTCCTTGTTCGGACCATTTCTTGATTTCATCGGGAGTAGCATGTAACTGGATATCTATGACATCTTGAGTAGGGTCCTTAACTGTCATACAGGTAGTCGGATCTGGAGTAAGTGTCTGTGTTGGCTTAAATGAAATGTCTGGAGCCTGTGCTGTAAGCTTAGCTGTGCGATCTGCTAGATCATTACCCTGGGAAATAGTGTCAGTAACTTTCGTATGTGCTTTGCATTTCATGATAGCAATGGATGTCGGTAAATGTATGGCATCTAACAGAGCCTGAATAAGGAGACCATGTTGAATCTTGGTTCCATGAGAAGTCATGAAACCTCTCTCCTGCCAGAGCACTCCAAAGTCGTGTACAACTCCAAATGCGTAGCGTGAATCTGTGTAAACATTAACTTTCAGGTTCTTGGCGTGTATGCAGGCTTGAGTCAGAGCAACTAGCTCCGCCGCTTGAGCAGACAAGGTGTCAATACGGTGTGTTTCAATAACTTCAGTGTCAGTAGTCACTGCATACGCGGCGACTAGTTCTCCTGTACTTGTTCTCATACATGAACCATCCACATAAAGCGTCAGGTCGGGATCTGGTAATGGAATATCTGTCAGATCTTGTCTTGGCTTGGTCATGATGTTAACTACTTCCACACAGTCGTGTGTGGCAGGATTCAAAGTAACTGATGGTAACAATGTAGCAGGGTTTAGGACGTTGCAGCGTCTGATTTCTATGTGTGGCTGAAACAGTGTCAATTCATAACCTGTTAAACGTGCAATTGTCAAGTGCTGAGTTTGTGTTCGGTTTAAAAGAACTTCCACGGAGTGTGGAACTTGTACTGTCAGGGAGTGTCCTAATACTATGGAATCACTTTGTCTGATAGCTAGTGCTGTGGCTGCAACTGACTTGAGACACGCAGGCAGAGCCTGGGCTACAGGATCTAATGTGCTCGAAAAATAAGCACAAGGCTTGTATTGTCCTGCTTGATCTTGTGTGAGAACAGATAATGCTGTACCTTCGCGTTCAGTGACAAAAAGTGTAAAAGGCTTACTGTAGTTCGGTGTAGCTAGAACTGGAGCTTGGCATAGAGCTTTCTTTAACTCATTGAAACTAAGTGTATGTTCAGATGTCCAAGGGAGGACAGTCGATACAGCTGCCTCCTGTGTCGTTAACTGTATCAGTGGCTTGGCTAGAAATGCATACTGAGGAATCCATTGTCTGCAATAAGAAGTAAGGCCGATAAAAGCACGTACCTCCTTCTGGGTCTTGGGCTGAGGAAGACTCGCTATTAACTGAATACGATCTGGTGTCAACTGCCTACCCCTCTTGGACAGTAAGTGTCCTAAGTAGACCACTTGCTGGACACAGAATTGAAGCTTCGAAGGGGACACCTTGTGCCCCATCTCGGCTAGGAAATACAAGACTGTAAGGGATGCTTGTTCGCAAGCATGTTCAGAGCGGGCTGTGATCAATAGATCATCGACATACTGGAGCAGGGCAGTGTCAGTTGGCATGTGAATGTTGTCTAGTTGTCTCTTGAGTGCTTGACTGTAAATACTAGGACTTTCTGTGAAACCTTGAGGAGCGCGTGTGAACATATAGCTCCTTCCATTTAAACAAAATCCGAAAAGAAACTGGCTGTCTGGATGAATGGGGACACTGAAAAACGCGTTCTTGAGGTCTATGACTGTAAAAAATGAGGCTTCGGAATCAATGGCTGTCAATAGGGAAGAGATATCTGGGACAACTGGGTACTGGGGAATAATGCATTTATTAAGTTCTCGAAGGTCAATCACTAATCTATATACTGGAGGTGCATTTGGATCAGTACGTTTCATGACTGGAATGATCGGAGAATTACATACATTGGAGTCAGTTTCTACCACTACTCCTTGAGCCATGAGCTCGTCAATAATTTTGGATAAGGCTGCTACAGCCTCAGGTGGCAGTCTGTACTGTCTGATTCGTGGCAGGACTACACCTGGCTTGAGAGTCACACGATGGGGTGTGATTTGCATATAACCAACATCAGTTGGACCTTGCGCCCATAGATGCTGCGGAACATTAGACAATCTTGGATCAAAATCTCGTAATACATAGTGACCCTTGAAGTCACGTAGGAACAATCGTATTCCCTCTGGGGAACAGCATATAACTGCACCTAATTCTTTCAGTGTTTTAATGCCTAATAGATTCTCTGGACATGACTTAGTAAGTAACAGATCAGTAGTGCGGGACAGTGGACCTACTTCTAGGGTAACTGGCTTTGATATTTCATTTACAATAGGTTTTCCTGAAAATCCAAGGGAAACATTTCTAGAGCCTGAGAGCGGAGCCCCTGGAACTTCGGCGTGACTTATAGTGGTCCTACTTGCCCCTGTATCAATCAGAAACTTTCTGTCTTTCCCTAATACTTGACTGTGGACATAGGGACCTTCTTGATCTACAGGTATCTCGATGAGAGGCAAGCCTACCTCCCTCTCTAGGCTGTTTCATGAATATGGCTGATACTCTGGATACTCGGACTGTGCATACTGGTACATCTGCTGTGTAACATGCTGTGTTGCAGCGATGGGCTGCGGTACAGTAACTGTCTGTTGTGCATTCTGTGGCTGAGGAGTCTGTGAAACTTGTTCTTGTCTAGGCGGACGTGGTCTTTCTTTAGTCTTACCGGTAGCTATGTTGTGTTTCAGAACTGCACACTCGTTTATAAAATGACCTGGCTGTTTACAATAATTGCAGTTCCCTTTAACGGGAGCTGCAGGATGACTGGCTTGATTTGGTCCCCTCTTCTGACTGTCTTGAGGAACAGATTGTGCAACTAGTACTTTCATTTTCGTGTCTTTCATACGTTTTCTCTCGTGATCTTGCTCTTCTCTGATTCTATTCTGGTGGTATTGAAGCATCTGTAACATCTGGGACGGGGTATTAGCTTGCCAGGTACTTTCGACTTTCAAAACTCGATTCTTAACTTGTGGACTTGAATTCTCGACTAGTTTAGTAACAAAAAGATGAGGGTATGACTCGCTACTCGTCTTGAGGCCACTGTTGATGCTAAAACATTTCTCAAATCTAGAATAAAAATCACTAATATCTTCATCTTGTTTCTGTTTACAGGCTGAGATTGCATCCCAGTCTTCCTTTTTAGTGGTTAATAACCTGGGTAACACTTGTATTAATAATTCTGGTAATTCTTTACATTTGTCTCCAAGACCGGTACCTGGTACTCGTGCCTTATCTTCAGCTTCTAGAACTGCCCAATCGATCTTTTTCTCTCCCACCTCCCATTCTTTTTCCTTGAGTTTCTCATATACCCCTGCGGGCAACAGGACCTTTAACATTTTAATAATATCTGGATACGTGTATTCTCCCATACGGAGCATGTCTTTTAATTCTCGGTGGAACCCTGCTGGATCTTTATCATGACAGGGAATAAATTTTTTCATCTCTAAGAGTTCCATCTTTGTGATAGGGGTGTAAACAAACACTCGTTGCATTTCACCACCCTCTGTCTTAACTGGATGCACTTCTCGTAACGGATTCTGTCTGTCTATGTAAAAGGGTTTACTTTCTGGGGGTGAGACATGAACGAAATGCGGGTTCAAAAACATACTATATTTGTGGCGCTGTTCTAGAATGACACTAATTAAATCAGTACCTAAACCTTTCCATTTATACTGGAGTAACTCGTTCAGGACATCATGTAACGGACCTGGATCAGAATGTTGACCCTCATACAATGTAATGAGGTGCTGGATCATATACATACCCGCCAGTCGCTGCTCGGCTGGGGGCAATTTCAGAAACATTTGTGCCACTATTTCGTCTGGAAAAGTGGTAGAATCAGTAATCCATCGGACTGCTGATCGGACTAGTTCTTGTTCATGCATAGTACTTAACTCGTTATAACCGATTCGTGATTTCAGAATGTGATCGGTAGCTTGAAATACTTGTTCTAGAGAACCTTGTTCTGGTGCCGGGTGATGGAAAGTTGACTTGTGTTCTAGGCGTAAATGGCGATCTGGAAATCTAGATTTTCCTACGTACGCTATTCTAGTGGGATTCTCGTCCTCTACCTCTTCTGTAGAAGAGTCATTTTCTTTCTCGCTTACTTGTGCTGCTTTACGTTGTTCGTGTAACCTTATTATTTCCTTACGAATTTTCTTGTACATACTCTCTATACTACTGATAGTCTTGTGCTTACCCTCGGCTATATTCTCACTCCACCTTGTCAGGGTTCTCATTTCGACTTGATCTTTGGTCGGATAATCTTGTTCCCTTATTAGACAATTAATCAGAAACTTTAATATCATGAGCTGGATCTCAACTTTCCTTTGAGACATGACTTCACTAATACTTTCTGGATCATCCCCTGTACGGATGAAACGATATATTCTGTCTAGATCTTCCTTCATATTCGGTAAAGTGACCAAGTACTCGGACACCTGCCTAACACGCACGGAAAATATGACCATACTATCCTCGCCTGGAACTGGATCATAACAGCATTCAGTAAGAGCTCGCCTGATTTCTGCAATGGACTGATATTTAGGCGTACGCTGTAACGCACGTTCATGTAACTCGACTGCTCCTGGACGTCTATTTGGCGGCGGGGTCTGAGGAGGACCTCCTCCTGCGGCCCCTAGACTGGAACCATCGACTGACATTCTTCGTACTAGCGCGGCGGGAAATTGTAATGTAGGCTGGACCTGGGGTACCGTAGCAGGTACTGCAAGGGGTGCCCCGGTGTCTGGAGGAGCAGGAAGTGCCTGATTTACAGGGACTGGCGGAGCGGGTTATGCATATTCTGGGACTGTGTCGTCCAAATAGGACGAAATGAAAATATCAGCTGCGGTCGGTTTGTGACGTAGCTTGAGCGGAACTAATGGTGGCGGGAAATTACTGGATGCCTCCGGGGTCGCTTTTGGCAAGCCCTCGGCAAGAAGAGGATACATACCCTTAATAAGGGCATGCCTCTGTCTGTCTGACCGTTCGATTTTGACTCGTTCACCAATCTCGATTAATTCCCTTTCTTGGGCTCGTTCCAAGGATTCTCTACTTAGTTCTGACTTTCTGATTTCTTTTTCGGTTCTTTTATGAGATTCTTTGCGCCATAACTCGATGGCATCTTTCTGTGACTGTCTGGCTTTCTTTTTCCATAATGCTTCTTCTACTCTCATGATGCACTCGGCATCCCACGTACCTGATACGGGCCATCTATACTTTTCCTCTAACTCTTTGGTATACTCTACCCATAAATCTAGATATAATATGGCGCTTATGCCATGCTTCTGATACATAAAATGACCTGGACTGTCCCTAGGCGGGACAGGAACTGCTTCTTCTAGCAGACCCTTTCTAGTTTTTAACTGACGTAATCTCGAAAAGAGGGACATTGCAAACTTGAATCTGAACACAATACAATACACGAGGAACAATAACAATTGGGAAAACAATTCAGGCATACCACGACATTGAAAATACATTGAATAACATTATGAAGCAACAGTTCGGACAGAATACTACCTGGAACACTGAGAACAGAAACACATGAATTTCTCGAGAACGGAACAGACTAGAATTACTGGATGCGCTGCTGAAACAGCACGGAACATACCGGTCCCATAAAGGGACGCATCAAGACCCGTATCCACCTAGGTGAACACTTCGTTTCAGATCTGCGTACCCAGACCCATCGGACCAGAGACAATTTAGATTGACCCTGTCTAGATACTACCCCAGCAACGGTACTCACCGGGCAGCAAGAACGGAAGGCCTCGGACTGGACTGGACTGCTTCGACGCCGGACGGACGAACTTCGGACTTCTGTTACGGGTGGGCCTCCGGATACCTCGGACCTTGGACTCTCGGCTTGGGCTCTGGTCGGGACTCGCCGCGTTCCTCCACCGTCTCGTCTGGATGCTGGACCGCCTCCTCCGTCTCCTCCGTGGGCCTGAGGGATACTTAAAGCAGAAATATCTGCCGGTGCGCAGAAGAGTTCCGTCACGACTGCAGAGGGTCAGGGGGCCGGCGTGGCTTCACCGACGCGTGGGGAAAGGGCAAGTCCCTATTCGGGCGCCATTATGTGGTAAATAAATAAATAATACCTCTATTTTTGAATGGATAAATGAATAACAGATAGCTCAATAAATAAGAGTCAAGATTCGAGGTAGTAGGAGTTTTGCAGGTTTAATACAGCATAAAGGACAGGAACAGGACAACCTGCACAGGAATAGGATGGCAGGGCCCGGCAGCTGCCGGGGCTGGATCTGGGATGAGCGCGCTAGCATTTAATAACAATACACAAGCATATATAGTAAAACAGTTGCATTACAGTACATATGATAGGCGGAGCGGTGGGTGGAGCAAAGGGTGTGACGCGTAGTAGTCGCGAAAGATAAGGGTGAAAGTGGGTGTAACAGGGCGTATACATAGATATGTGATGCAAACGTAACAGAATATGTCATGAATGGGGCGGAAACATGGAGGGGGCTACCTAAGGAGCCGGGACCTCTAACCTGATGGTGCGCGCAAACTGGCAATGACGTATTACTAGGAGAAGCTGGGGGCTACGAACTCTGTGCTAGGAGCAGAGACTGAAGTCTGGAGAGTCAGGGCGACATGTACCTAAACAGTATCTAGTATCTGATGTTTAGAGAACATGTTGATAGAATCCAAAAGCTATCGGAGTAAAGGCTAACAGACTCTAAGACTGGAGCATGCATTATTCTACATGTAGTGCGTGATGAAGAATATTAAATGACCATTAATACAGTATTTCTCTTACATGGAGACGTAAAGACTAGACAATGACGGAAACTATTGATGCGGTTCAGTAGCTTAGGAATGCAGAGAAGGAGGGCTGGACTGATAACTAGAATCATAACATACTCTTGGCAGACTCAGAGGCAGAGCCAGGCTGGGCCAGGCACTGCGAGGCAGGAAGTGAGTGAAGGGTCAGGGATACAGGTGGGGGCTGTATCGCTCCTCAGCGAAGCTCAGGAGACAGAAGCTGAATCTGGTGTCCGGGCCCTTTTGAGGCCTAGAAACGGGGACTTTATAATGAAATAACGTGCACACTGAGAAACGTGGCAACGTAGCTTTACATAGGCCTGATATTCGTAGTATTCACGAGAACTGGAAACTGGCATACTAGAGATGGACACAGCTATAATTGCGTCTTTAATCGAACATGGTGAATACATATGCATATTAATCATGCGCACATAACATATGATGGATGACACGTAGGGACACAGAACATGGCAAAATTTACTTTTCCACAACTGGGGAAATTTACCAGTGTTTCTGATGGGCAGGGAGGTTCAATTTGAAATGATGGCCCTGATGGGCAGGGAGGTTCTATTTGAAATTATGGTCCTGCCACGCCATCTGCACATATTGTTCTCCTGGATTTCTCAGCAGCCTTCGATACCATCTTCCAAAGTATTTTGAAACATCGACTGTGGGAGGTGGTGTCAGAGGGAAGGCCTTGGACTGGTTTGAGAGTTATCTGATGGAGCGTTCTACCACCGTTCTTGTCGATTCATTAGTTTCATGTAGTCGCCCAGTTACTGTTGGGGTCCCATAGGGCTCCATTCTCAGCCCTATGTTGTTTAATCTATACCTAACACCGTTAGCCGATATCATCAGATCGTACGGGTTTGAGACTGTGTCATATGCCGACGATACCCAATTGCTTGTCAACTGTGGTTCTGATTACGTTGGCACACGATCTTGTTTCAAGAGCTGTACGGTCCAAATAAACAACTGGATGGGTAGAAACAAATTACAACTAAATGGCAGCAAGACTGAAATCATCTTATTTGGTAAAGCTGGGGAATTCTGGGCGCAAGACTGGTCGCCCCCGGAATTAGGCTAATTTCCCTCTCCGAAGTCAGCAGTACATAACCTTGGAATTACCATCGACAGTTCTCTGTCCATGAAAACTCATGTTAACCAGGTTCTAGGTGTCTGCTATGGGATTATGCACAATCTCCGCAAGATCTTTAAGAGCTACCCATTGAAGCTAGGAAACCTTTGGTGCAGGGTTAGTTATTAGCCATCTTGATTATGGAAACACCCTGTTCACGGCAATTAATGAAGACCTGCTTTCCAAGCTCCAGATTCTTCAAACCACCGCAGCCAGACTTGTCCTGAATCTTATGGTTCCAAAAGAACTTATTTTGGAACCGGACGATTGCCAGGAGTTGGGTGCACTTACTCGCTAAACACTTTTTAACCGAACCTTTTGAATAGACACTTGTACTGAATTTGGATACACTCATTCTGAACCCTGAGGAAGTCCGATTGTGGATGAAACCCGTTGGTGGTTGCAAAAAAATGTTTGAATAAAGGATGAATTTCAACACTGAAAGAATACATCGACTCTTTTCTTGGGAATACAACTAAATTATAAATCTATCTTATTGTAGATTGTCTATATTCGATATTTAGAAGTGTGCAGAGCTATTGTGTTGTCTGGTATTAGAGGAACCAGTTCTGTTGCATCTTAAATGAAGTCAGTCTGCTCTGTGCCTTGGCTACCAGGGGGTGAGCTCAGATTTGAATTACCGAAACCTTTAACTGTACCTAACAATAAAGTGACATTATTTCTTTTGGTAGCATATCGGCCACTCAAATTAACAAATAATACAATTTGCCACACATTTTTTTTCAGCTAATTCACAACTCAATTGAAAACCTTCCCACTGTCTGGCCTAGCAATTAGCCTAGTAATAATCATACCCACCCGATGATGAATGTATCGTCACTGCTGCCTGGCTGTTGTAGTCCTGCTGCACAGAAATTAAATTCCCTCTTTTGCTCTATGATTGGGCCAACATGTTTATCTCTTAACCACAACACACAGGCTCAAGCAACCATCTGTCACTGTTGTATGCTAATCTTATCATCATACTTATGCCCTAACTACTAATATATTTACCTTTTTTTATTATTGTATTCCATACATTTCTATCGAGCATATTAAATATACTTTATCACCTTTCAATTACTAAGCAAATATTTTTTCTTAAACATTGAACTTTTATTTTAAAGCTCTCTGTCACTCTTTGGGATTTAGAGGCTTTACAGAAAGAAAAAACAAAGAGTAGAGGTTATGAATCATTTCACTTTACAAAAAAGAAAATATGACAATCAACACAAAACTAAGGCCCAGATTTACTAACACTTTGTTCCCTGATTGCATTACTTTTATATTGCAAATCCAGCACAAAGCATTGTGGTAATTACTTTCAAACACAACTCAGTACTTGCATTGGAAAGTTGGCTAAAGTAACACAAAGTAGCACTACACACTACTTTACATCTAGCAGCGTACCATGGGTGGTACATGGCATTCCCATGCAACCACCAATGGCTTTTGATGCTAACCCCTAACTACTAACAATGGCAGTCAAGTATTTGCTCCAACACCTTCCGCCTCCTTGAGGCAGGTGTAACAGAGGATGAAATGTTTCCTTTATTCATGCTTTTGAAACTTTGTATTTGTGTGGCATTGTACAGCACACATCTAAAGTGGAAAATAATTTAAGCATAGTTTTTTTACTGGAAGATTCCTTTTCAAGTACAAAACCTGTTCTTAACAGAAGCCTAACGCCCTTGCCCTATGGTTTAAGGGCATGGGCATTGGTGCATGGCAGCCTAAAGTGAGCCATTGCTGGGTGAGAGTAAAGCAGGGCCATAGCCTAGTACAGAGGTCTTCAATCTGTGGGGCGCAACCCCCAGGGGGGGCGTGAAGTTACAGGAAGGGGGGAGTGCATTCCACAGCCTTATTGTCGGCACACAAGGATTACTGAGTGGCATCTACACCGAGCGTTGTGCCAGAGAGAGCCTCGCACTAGGAGCTGCTCTCAAGAGCAATCCTACTGGGAATACTTCTCACCAGCTGATGAACGAGGATGGGTCTTGGTGACAACGACCATTAGGAGGCAGTCAGGGTCTGCAGGAGGCCAGTACTAGCTTAATTGACCTCGTGCTGGGCCTGTTCATGCACTGCGTCTACACGCGAAGGTGCAATCTGGGCTTGGAGGTGGGGCTGGAGTGGGACGTTCTCAGTGAGGGGAAAATGGTATGGAAATCAGAGGCCAGAACCACCCACCTACGAACTTTCCTTACCTTCTGCTATTTCAAAATGTTTCATTTTTCCAGTTTTATTTTTTAACTAGTCTACACAAATACTTTCCATTTTGAGGCATAATTCTGCCAAATGTAATATTTATACAATGCAATCGCACAACCTTTCGTTTGATGAAGATGGTTTCTGCAGCGAAAGCACTAGCAAACATATTTAAATAGCCATTTCCACACTTTCTGGAAAAAGACAACCCTCCTGGGATGGTTAATTCTAATAGTTAATATGCTTCAGCTGGAGTGTCATTTAAGGAGTGTCATGTGCTGTGAAACGGAAGCTTGCAGACAGTTAACTGTCAGGGTGCAGCAGCTTGCCTGAAGAAATACAAATGTGTGCTAGGTTCAAATGTAAATAAAGGGTGCTTAAAAGCAGGTACTGGTTTTAATTGATCGAATCACGCAAAGCTTTGTGATGATGCAGATGCATTTTTTGAGTGGTAGTGCAAAGAGAACAATTGAGCTGAGAAGTGTGTGCTTTCAATTGTAATTGGATTTATATAAAGCTTACTACCCCAGGAGGTGTTGAAGGGACAGTTGTGTAAAAAAAAGTGCTATCTGGGTATTACTAAAATGCAAGTTTTAAATAATGACTTACATATTCACAGTGCTTTCTGTAACAAGCTGTAATCTTCTAGCACAAAAAATGCACAAGTCACTATTCTCCACTGCACCATCAAAGAATTTATTCTGGGGGTCCCTGGTTACATATAGACATCTGAAGTGCATTAAACCAATAAAGGTTTCCTAATGTACTATTGTGCATTTACCACTGAGTAAAAACTTTTTACATGTATTTTTCATTTAAACTACACAGTTATTTTATACGTAGCTACCTGGCAGTGAAAAACCTAAAAACATTTACAGAATACACTGTATAATAATATTTCCCCACCATAAAAATGATTTGCCGTGGAATTAAGGGTGTTTATGGTTATTGATGGAGAGTAATAGGTTCTAGAATGTTTTGTCAGGAGGGAGTCCTTACATCAAAAAACGTTTGCGAAGGGCGTTTCAGCAACAAAAAGTTTGAAGATCTCTGCCCTAGTAGATAAGGCACTGTTTTTCAATCTCCCTGTGACGCATTGTAGCATAGCACTTTAGTTGCTGTGTTTTGTTACATCACATTTTATTAAATGTACCCCTAATAGATCTGACAGCAAAATACATTTTAGTGTCTTGTCATGTGAGAAACTTGAAGCAAATGGCAACACAACATCAGAGCACCAGAGAACTGTCAGTGGTACAAATCGAAGAATCTCTCTAGCTTGTCATTCCTAATGTTACCACGAGAGGGAACCTGTGGAGAAGAAATGAAGTGTCGGTAAAAAGAACCTTACATTTATTAGAAAAGAAGTAGCATTACAAATTCATTCCACATAAAATCTGCTCGCGTTGGGTTAAGACTAGGCTATAAATTCACCTAGACTCATTTATTTGATAAAAGACATTCTTTGTGCAAAAACTCCTTTCCTTACACACCCTAAAATATTAGAAGATTTAGGCAAACATTAAACCAAATATACACACTACGGGCATGTTTCACCATTAAGGCCAGGTGCACTAACGGATGAAATTTCCATATTAATATTGATGCATTCCCCGAAATTCATAACTTGGATGCGAATTTTCTCGGTTTTTTTCGATTTCGATGTCTGTTTACAACATTTAAAGAAAAAGGAGGCAAAATGCAGGCTGTAATTAACCTGTATTCGAGCCCAGGCCCGAGTTTGAGAGCTGCTGACCAGCCAATCAGAAATAATTTGGGTGGCCCACACCTTTATCACCTAAGTACTGGGATCCATAAAGGTGCTGGCAGGCATACAATTTTGGGGTCACCAGGCATTGTGGCTGTGATGCTGGCTTGCCCCGTGTGACTCATAATATTGCATTTGTGACTCTTGGCGTCAGAAGTGACAAAGCAGTATCCTGCATCACTGCTCCCTCTCTCCAACGTCGGACTCGGGCCAGGAACAGAGTCAGGAACCAAGAAGCCCACCCACGCTCCCATGATCTATAACCGTTGTGATTGGTAACCATCCAGTGTCCTTGCACTTCACCGTTGTGATTGGTCTGAGCGCTGTAGTTCAGCACTCAGACGGGGACTTGGGCCTGGGAATGTTCTCCACGCAGGCTGTAATGAAGGAGTGAAGAACATGCGAAGTGCGCATGACAGTTTGGCCGGCCCTCTGGCATTCATGCACACTTGGAGTAGGCAAACCACTCCTCTCCTGCCCTGCTCTGACAGCAGAGCAGCCCCGCCCGCCGCCTGCAAAGCAGCTGGAAACAATAAATTGATAATAAAAATGAGTTACTATCATTTTATGTTTCCTTTATTTACAATGCTTAAAAGCAGTGGGGCGACGCTTAGCAGAGGAACCCCCATTACATTTGCTAAAAAGTTAAATAAATGTATTCATCAGTGCAGCATACTACAAAATGCATTCTAAAATTAAATAAATTAAAATAACCCATTGTTTTTAAACTTGTTGCAATATTTCTTTACTGTGAATACATGAAAAATGGGCATTAGGAAAACCAGTAATTCTGGCCTTTGCAAGCTGGTGAGATGGGTATTTTTATATGGTACAAGATTGAAGAGAAAAAAAAGACTAAATAAAAAAATATTTTTTTTTAAAGCATTTGAAATTATAAGTATTGGCTCACCATCCATTGCACTGACATGCATGGCTTTTTAGGTAGACGTCATATGTGATGAGGCCAAATGCCGCCACTCACAGTGCAAGGCAGCCACAGCATGAAGTTGCTTAAACCATTGCTCCTTCATGTACAGTGAACTAGATGGAACCAAAATATGAAGAATTGTTGAACAGTCCAATGGTTGAAAATGGCTGACCCAAAGCCCCTTATGTACCTCTAAGCCCCACAATGTATATATTTACTTGGGTTTTTTATTAGGATTTTATTTCCATTACATGAGCTAAAGCTGACTCTAAGCCACAACTCATTATGTATTGAACAAAAAATTCACCTCTGTCCTTCATAAGTGTGATAATTCCTTAAAAGTGATCATAAATCAAGACCTGTTAATAATGATAACGACTAATAATTCAGTGACTTAACCACTAGTGTTTTTATATCTCTTCTTTGTGACTCCCCGTGTCATTTAAATTTTCTTTTTGATTTATACACTAAGGTGGTCATCCTGTCGGAGAATGGGACCGCCCGCCATTGGTGCGGGGGTCCCGTTACTGACACTAGGATGCGCCCGCCACACTGGCGGGTGCATCCTGCATTCCTGACATTGCGGTAGGCGGTGCTCTCAGCAGAGCCCGCCGCAATGCTAGGAAGGCATGTCGTGCAATTCCATGCACAACGTGGCAATCACCGCATGGTGCCTGCCATATTGTGCATGGATCTGCAGGGGGGTACCACAGGTACCCCCCATGTGGACCCCCCAGAATCCCTAGGGGCCCGCTACAGGCCCCCAATGGCAAAAACCGCCTGCCTTTCCACGGCGGGGAAAGACCGTCCGCTGGGGTCCCCCCCCGCCATGGTAATGTGGCTGGGGGAATTTGGAAGCGGATGGTGGTTTTTAGCGGGCGGATTGCCACCGCCATGTGAGCGGTGGCGTTCCGCCCCCTATCCAAATGAGCCCCTTAGCTTCTATTAAATCAGTTATTCTGAATGGTATCAGGGTCAAGGTCAGCTAGCAACACTTCCAGGGATTCAAGATAAAGGTTCGTATGATGTCACTTACTGTGTTGGCACTGAGGTCAGAGGGTGAGGGCTGTTACTCCTGCTACCACTGGCATTTTAGTAAATTGGTGCCCATGGCTGTGGATATCCCGAATATCTATGATTTTCAGAATTTGTCAAGAAATCTACCTGTTCTTTAAGTACTCAACCAGAGTAGCTTTTGGGCTTTTCCCACGGATGATTTCACTTTGTGGGTGGTATACAAATAAGCAGATTTTGCCATACTAAATTTCCAACAAATCTGTTCCCCGAGCCCTAATTCTAGATGGTTATCGGCATCTGGGAAGATACATATTCACACCCTAATCCCATACATGCAAAAGAGTCTAGAGTAACAAAATGCCTTATACAATTATGTGAATAAGGGCATTCTGTCCCTGAATCCAACTTTGGAAGAGTAATTCACAACTACAGAACTTTTCAGGAAACAAGACGTACCTTGGACCACCTTCTAAAAATGAGGCCTCCTGTACATTTACCTATTTTTTGGAAATGCTTTGGATGATATCGGAAGAAAGTAAAAGTCCAATTCCACAGCTAACGCAACCAATGTAGTATGTCCTGTTCCATATGCTTTTTACTGAGGTGGTTGCGGCAAATTGGAAATATCCACTGGTGGTGAAAAGATCTCACAGCCAAAGTGGATGGTGGAGTGGATAGCAAGTAGCTCTTATCCAAAGGTGCTACGGCTTGTCCCATTCTTCTTTTTGATATTGTGAAAACAAATTCCACCAAGAATTTGAGACAGTGCATTCAACTTCTTGCGCATGCCTTCCATTGTGATACAGTCTATGCATCTGTATAGGGTCCTTTAAGGTAGGGTTCAAAGCAAAAAGACACATTTTGGAATCCTTTATTGTTTGCCTTATGGAGAACGTCCAATTTTGAAAAAAATAAATGTAAAAACAACAATCTTTTTGCTAGGAAAACAAATAGATAAGACAAAAATTCGTTGATTTAAAAAAAAAAATCACCTTAATGACAATACCTGATCAATTCGAAAAAACATAAATGTGCAAAAACATGTATGAGATAAAGCAGACCCGTGGCAAAAAAACGTATCTTCACAAAAAAGGTATCGATTTGAGAGAAAAAAGAACCACTTCCTGGAAAAAACAGATTGAACCACGAATCTAAGGATCGAGCTCACTTCCTGCAGTCCCTTGGTAAAAATACATTACAATATTTATTAGGGTTGCTTTTAGCTCCAGGTTCAGTCCTGGTTGAAGGGGAACCCTCAACCTTTATGGAGCATGTAAAGTCACCATTGATGATAAACATTGCATGTTAATTAATTGACTGTTAATTCGATGGGCTTTCTATGCTCACTCACCTAACCCGAATATTCACTGTGTGACAGATTGTCATGTTTTTTATGTTCATGTGTATTTTATGTATATGTGTATTTTACTTATATAGAGTACACTGAAACAAGAGATTGCGTTTAAGCACCGTGACATTCATTAGAAATAGATGTGGTCAGCACAGCACTTAATTTGAGCCGGTGGTTGCTGGTGGGGCCCACTGGCACTAATTTATGGGGACTGGCACTTATTTTTCTGCATAATCACAGATACAAAACCTGCTGAAAACCGGACAGACATAACGAGCATACTCCAAACCACATCTTGGTTCTAATCCTTAAGTACTAGCTATTCAATGCTGTATGCACTGGGTGCTCCTATCCCTAATTTAAAAACAAATCTCATATGTGTCTATCCCCAGTACATAGATGAACTTGTATGTTTCTCACACTCAAAGATTTTTGCACATCATAATCGACAAAAAATGTTTAAAGGTAGTGGAGGCACCTCACGGAAACACCACCATGGGAGCTACTGATAGGTTTTCATCAGTGTGCTCCGATTTTCATTATTGAGTTTGTGGCACTGGCTACGGGCACGTGCCCCAGGCCCCTTTTATTGCCATGGTCACATCTCCAGTGACGCCAGTGCGGGATGGGTGTTGGGTAGTGTAAGCCACCACTCAGGGGTTGGTTGGTGTTGGTAAAAACCACAACAGTGAGCAGACAATCAGCAGTACAAGTTACGGACATCATGGGTCCCTGACTTGAGCAGCACAGAGTTTGTGGCGTCGGATGCACAGTGGCCGGGCACAGGCACACCGCCACGGGACGTGACTTGCGGTGCACTGAGGCAGGGCCTGCGAGCTGAGCGTGTACTCGTCAATGTCCTAAGGGAATGTCGCGGAGGGTTGCGGGGGACATTGGAAAGTGTCCCTCCAGGGCATGAGGCAGAGGGCAAAAGCAAGAAGGAACAAGCAAATTGCGGAGATGAATGCTACAGACTCCACTTTTCCACCTTGTCAGTATCAGCTACATGTAGAGGAAGACAACCTCCAGCCGATGGGCCCAGACGCCACTGACGTACAAACAGTGATCGACCATGAATTTCAGGGCACATAGTCAGGGACAACAGAGCTGGAAGGGGATGCAGTCTGCGATGAGGCCTGTACAATGACATGGACTCTGCCATGCAGAGAGCAAAACTCAAAGACTTCAAAATGTGTAACCTACTCCACCGCAGTGTGTGCCGGAGCCAGCGGTCATCAGGGGCCCACAGCCATGTGTGGTTTGCATGAGCTGCACAGAGTCACTGGCAACAGAGCAGTTGTTGGTAGTGTCCCATCACCTCTGTAAGGTGAGCCTTTTCTCCTCCGAATTGAAGCACGTCTTCCTCTTACTCCTCTCCTTGCGTACTGTGACATATACACTGAAGAAATCAAGACTCAGTTCCAAAAATGCAACCTAATTGGCCGCAGTGTCGGATGGAGACTGCGGTCAGTGTGGGTTAACCGCTGTCCAGCCATCTCCTCCTGGATCTCTAACACATGACGTTGGAATGGCATGTGTATTAGATTTGTGGCTGACAGAAGTAGTGGAACCAGAGCTGAGCAGGTGTGCAGCCGGCGATGATGCAGTGTCCTGCCTGTGACGAACTGCATTGGATTGGTGTGAGGTCAGCAAGTGCCCACAGACACGTTTGGTGCGAGTCCTATGCACAGCCTTGGTGGCACCACATTGAAGGGAGTATAGTGACATAACCTCAGCCTTAAATAATGTACTCTGCCATGGTGTAATCAAGACTCAGTTCCAAATGTGTGTCCTACTTGTCCGCTGTGTATGCCGGTGGAGTACGTCAATGAGAATGGAGATAAGCGGGCCTGTGTAGCAGAGGCCGTGATGGTCCGAAGAGGCTCCCAAGGTTGTGGCCCTCGGGCTTGGAGCTTGCACAAGCACGTGGTGGGCCCTCTTCGACACACACCGTTGTCAGCAGCTGGGCATTGGGGCCTGGGTGCACAGGGGTGGGCAGACTGGTTTGGGACCAGTGCTCCGGGGTGCATCAGGCCCACAGAATCGCAGGCAACACCGATCAGGGCATCAGCCTCGTGGCAAGGTGAGAGGCGCTGCCTTGGCAGAGATGTTGGGTATTCCGGAAGAGGACCACGCCCAGAGTTACGTGCTTTTTATTCACAACCCAACGCTGGCCTGGAGTACGCCGGGCCAGCCCACTCCGCTCAGCTCACGGGGGGATGTGACAAGCTACATTTTCTTGATCTCCCCCACTGGCTGGAGTGACATGGTTGAGTCCACTGTACACTATACTCCAAACACCAGCAGTGTGTGTCGACATGGATATGTGTGTGGTCTGCATACTGCAGTCTGGCCAGCACATCCACGCCACACTTGACATTGTGTACATGCTTGTTCATGGGTCACTTGCCTCCTTCGCACATGCCTGGTTCCCACCTCTCCCCACAATCTGCTATTGTGTGGCTGTGGTGCCATGCCGTTGAGGGCTTGTGTACATGGCTAGCCAGGTTACCACTATTGCCTGCACATTGATGGATTGATTGTGCTTTCTGTTGCAGTAATTGTGTGCAGTGTCGGCATGGGGCACAAGTAGGACAGGTGTGCAGTCTATTGCCCCAACACGTGTGGAAAGCCAGCTATGGTGTAGAAGCCTTGATTCATCTCTAGCTGATCCTGCGTAGTGTAGGGAAAGTATAGGCACTGGGGTACCAAGCTGATTATGGCATCCAGGACAGGTTTGAGAAACTTTGATAGGGTTGGCTGTGAGTCTCCTCCGACTCTGGCGGTTGTTGGTTTGAAGGTACCAGAGGCCAACAGGTGCAGCACAGCCAGCAGCTTTGTCTGAGGTTGGATGTTGGTTGTCCACTGTGTTGGTACCGTCAGCCTGTGGGCAATGATGTTCAGGATGCGGCGGATGGTTGTCCTGTAGTGGGCAATGACATTCTCTGGTGTTAAGTCTGTGAAGCTGGTGTGTTTTCTGAATGTCTGCAGTCTGTGTCTGCGCTGCCTCTGTGGTGGTCTGGGTTGGTGGTGCGGAGGGAGTCAGGGGGGTGGTGGCAGTGGGTGTTGTGGGCCTGTTC
The DNA here is from genome assembly GCF_964261635.1 of Lissotriton helveticus. Lineage (NCBI taxonomy): Eukaryota > Metazoa > Chordata > Amphibia > Caudata > Salamandridae > Lissotriton > Lissotriton helveticus. The sequence goes on along the minus strand of NC_136058.1, from coordinate 194,922,573 downwards.
TGGCTCTGGGCTGCATGAACAGTAGCTCCATGGCATCTGTTGTTCTTCAGGTGTGGCTCGGGACTCAACTCCCTTTTCTGGTGTCGGCTGCTGTCCGACTTTACACCAGGTCAGAGCAGGTGTTAATTTCCTGCTGCTAACTCGCCTTATTGCATGTTTTGTGGTCGCATCGCCAATCTGGCTGGTCGTTGAGAATCTTGCGGAGTGGTGTAGTTGCGGCTTGTTGCACGGGAACACCTACTCTGCATCTCATTAGCGATAGTTGCGGGGTCATCTGTGATGATGTTTTTTGAGGCTGCTATAGCAGGTAAACTGGTGCTATGGGCTGTTAGCACCAGCTTGTGAATGGGGTGATACATTTATCGCGACTTTGGCTCCGATAAAGTGCCGTTAACTCGGCGATAACTCTTTGAGAATATGCCCCTAGGTGTTTTACCAGCACAGGCAGGATTGCCACCAGACCTGTATTTTAATGCCTTTGCCAGTATATTGCCAGTATGTTTATGCCAAGACAGATAAAAACAGGATCATGAAAAGCAAGGGGCCTTTTTTATGAAGGCCTTGCGCCGCCGGTGCGCCACTTTTAAAATGGGAAAAAGTGACGCACCGGCGGCGCAAGGCCTTCATAAATAAGGCCCAAGGTATTTTTCCAGACTGAAATATAAACAAGCAGCGAATACAGGATGAAAATCCAGAAAACTTATTTTACAGTTACTTGAACTAGTCCAAAATGTTTTAAAGCAAATAGAGGCAAAATGGTTGTTAGAAAACAATTCAGAGGATTACACACAAAGTGCAGTCCAAGTGTCATGTCCTCCCTCCTTCCAAAACCTCAAAACACATGGAAATACCTGGTATTTTTCTCTAAGAAATGTGTCAAACAGGAAGGGACGTGGGCTCAGCAGATGGATGGGTTTCAGGGATGAAACATGTTGCTATGATCCTCGTTCAGTTCTATGTAAAACTCAATAAAAACGTGAATGCGGTGAAACTCTATTATTCTGTGTTTATCCCTTGTTAGCATGACCTGTGGATTTCCAGAGAGCTGCATTCTAAAGGAAAATCCTCTCAAAGCAGGTGGAGCCCACAGAAGCAAATGTAAACAGAGACTACATAATGTGAGGACAGACTATATAAGCAAGGATGAAGATAGACTATATAAATGTGAAGACAGACTACAGGAAGACTAGAAATCCCACAACAGAGCCATCAAAAAGATAACAAGAGTCATGGCTAGCAACTAAAGGATATACCATACTAGCTAAACCCTCACTACTAGAAGAGTAATGCGTTAGAAATCCTTCTAACATTGCGAGGTAGTACTACCAAATTGTAGTGAGACAGAAAGTCAGCCGTTTTACTCACCTTTCACGACACGTTACCATAATAATCATCAGAGGGTACTGACTATCCCGCCCTTGAAGACGGTGCAAATTGGCACCACTACTAACTGCCTTAGGTTCTCGAACTATTATCTGTCCAGGAAGGTAAAAAAACACCTTTTTCTGAAGTAATCTGATTGCGTTATTGTGGTCCCCACATGTAGAGCAACCTCTAGTGCCGATGGTACGATTTACAAGCTGCTGTAACATAAGATAACCTACAAAATAATCATACCGTAGAATGACAAAACATGCATTTAACATTCAGAGAAGAATCCGGGCTGCTTTAAATAAAAAGAGCTTTCAAATGTCAATTCAGTAAAACATTATCAAAGTGCACAGATCTTTGTGGTCCAATAAATCTACGTGTTTTTAACATAAACACTATTAACACTGGAGAGTGGAAACATCTCGGTGCGCCGGCTACTTTTTATTTATTTATTTATTTATTTATTTATTTTTAAAGTTGTATATAGCGCTAGCTTGACCTGTAAGTATTAGAGCGCTTTACATGCACACAGTAAACAGCAGAATGATATTACATTACATAGTAGGCAGTGAGGAAGCAAACCACAGAAAAAAATACAGCATGGGAAATAAATATGCAATGGAGCGGAGGGGGAGAGAGCAATAAAAGAAAAAGGCGAGATCCGGTCACCACTATTCTTGAATGTCTTATTTCGTTTTCCAACAATTTACTTCTGAAAACACGCATTTCTGGAGTGGGAGATTTGGCCAGAAGATGGCAGCAGAAGCAAAGGAAAGAACTTGTCAAATCATAAATTCACACACACTAAGGCAGTGTTTTTCACCCACATTGTGGGTCGCGAGACACTGGTAGGTCGCCCTCCGATGTTTGGTGGGTCGCTTGAGTGTTTATTTTTTACAGTTGGCGCTGCAAAGACAGAGGTCAAATGACAGGCTATATGTCTTCTGACATTTTAGGAATAGTGTTTCATTTTCTGTCTCTGACTGCAAAGTGAGAAACGTGTTTAAGGGAATTATGTGACAGTCTTGCTGGAGTGTAGGAAAGTGTGATGTCGTTTTTGCAACACACAATAAAATGTAGGTACCTATAAATTATCTGTATTCATTTAACAGTTAGGAAAGGCAAAAAGGAAGCACCTTTTTCGTAATTCTGAAGAGTGCTGGAAACAGATTTTAATAGGAACACAACAAATCAATACACTTTACTTTGTGATGCAGAAATGCTAAATATTCACAGAAACCCGCTTTCCACACATTATCATTTGTGCACTATATAGTTGTATCAGTAAAACAGTAGGGGGTATATTCACAAGAACGTGTGATAACTGCCGCAAGAGTAGCGTAACGCAACTTTCAACATCGCAGCCTATAGCGGGAAAATAACCCTGTGTCAACTTGGAATTCACAACGCGGCGGTAGCATGCGATAGACACCAGATAACGCGTCAAATGTCTGCATGAAAATCAACGCCACGTCGCAAAAAAAGATAAGCAAAAAAAATACGATGAGGCCAACGCGGTACAAAAAGTAGTGAAAACCAGCCACAGACATGAAAATCCCACGCGCCTGGTGGGACAATGCGCCATAAAAACCACAGAAAAACACCCCACAGACAAGCCAAAGCACGTAGCAACATGGATGCACCCTGACCCAGCACAGAGGCCAACTCGAACCCCAAAACCCCCACAGACTACCAGCAAAGAACAACGGGGTCGGGGAAGGCCAAGGCCAAGGAGAAGGAGATGTAGGCGGGGTGCAGACCGCAGGAAAACACGCCCAGCATCACGGAGGAGACAGAACACTACCAGCAACTGAGCCACTAGCAGACCACCTGGATTGCAGTCGGAGTGCCGAGGAGGCCAATAGGCGCCGGCATGACGTGACAACCTAAACCAGGCACCCACCCGCTGCCAACAGGCAGGCAGCAACAGCAACAGGAGGTGGCAGTCCAGCGACACCGGAGAAGCTGGAGGAAACCCAGGCCAAAGTCATCAGTGTGGGCACGGTGCACGGAGTAGGGAGTCTGGACACAGCTCGAGAGGACCTGACACAACATCAACAGGGAGTGCAACTAACAGGGACTGGAGGGACATCGGGAGATGGGCACAATGGCATACATGCACAACGAGGTGTAGCACACTGCACACCCAAAATCACCCAGGATCATGTCCCAGACCCCCTTGGCATACTGCAGCACACACATAGCAAGAACAGCACACCCACATTGACGACAACGTGGTACAATGTGCATAGCCGACACTGCAGAACAGAGGACACAACTGGCTCCGCACATGCACAGAAACATTCCTACTACATCTGACAGAGTCGAAAACTGTGAAATGGAAATGTACGCGTACGATCTCACATCCAACATGTAGTCCAAATGTACACTGTCCCACAGAAGAATCCAGCACCCCAAACAGTCACAATGTACATTGCCATACAGTCTGCCTGCAAACCATCACAATGCGCCAACATGCATGTCAACACAAAGTCAACATGCATCTCCCTTTCACATCGCATAGGGGCACACAACACTTTTAGCAGAGCACAGAATACAACACATCTGAAATGCCGGAGAGGACCACCACACCATCGACACCGACGCCCTACAACAGCCCATAGATATCCCACGCAAGCCCTCACCAGGACCCGGCCAGCCAAGCTACTCAGAGGAGAACACCGAGCCTGCAACAGACCACACAGCAGAAAGCACCCGCAAGCACAGCTGGCTCATGACACTTCACCCACCCACACATGGCACCTCAAGGCCCTGTGTCAGCATGCCAAAGAAGGTGCCCAACAGGTGTTGGTGGGGGCCGATCCCATGGAATGCGAACCAGGATACATACGTAGGTGTCCATCACCCTTCAGGGGGACCACCCACACCCCACTGAGGAGACACACACTGAAATAGAGACACATGCAGATGCACATTCACAGTACAGAACCACGCTCAGGGGTGCTCAAATAGCAGTCACACATCCATGTTGGCTCAGCATACCACGGCCATGGCCACTCCCCTTACGAATTGAGTGAATGACGACAAAGCTACATGTCCAAGCTGGATCACTGAAAGAATATCGACTGAAAGAATATCGACCATCAAAAATATCGTTGAGAAAATATCGACAGTCAAAATATCGAGTTTCTATCTACAAACAGGTAAGTACAAAAATATCAAGTTAAAAATATCGTTTACAAAAATATAGTTGTAAAAAATATCGTATTTACTAAAAACAGTGTTAAATTAAATTAATATTATAATTAATTACTAAAATATACTTAAAATTACTTAAATTAACTTATAATAATTAAATAATTAATGAAAGTTAAATAAATATTTTTTTTTATTTCATATTTATTAAACATATATATATAGTAATAAAATATAATAAAATAATACCCAAAAAATGAAAACTGACCCTGAACCCTAAAAATACCCCTTTACCCAAAAACTGAAAACTGACCCTGAACCCTAAAAATACCCCTTTACCCAAAAACTGAAAACTGACCCTGAACCCTAAAAATACCCCTTTACCCAAAAACTGAAAACTGACCCTGAACCCTAAAAATACCCCTTTACCCAAAAACTGAAAACTGACCCTGAACCCTAAAAATACCCCTTTGCCCAAAAACTGAAAACTGACCCTGAACCCTAAAAATACCCCTTTACCCAAAAACCCAAAACTGCCCCTGAACCCTAAAAATACCCCTTTACCCAAAAACCCAAAACTAACCCTGAACCCTAAAAATACCCCTTTACCCAAAAACTCAAAACTGACCCTGAACCCTAAAAATAAAAACGATATTACTTCACTTACCTTAAAAACGATATTACTTCACTTACCTTAAAAACGATATTTTGGCTGTCGATATTCTGTCCTGTCGATATTTTCTCCAAACGATATTTTGGAGTCGATATTATGTCCAAACGATATTTTGGAGTCGATATTATGTCTGTGTACCGTCCAAGCTCTAACCCGCTGCCTGTGGGGACATGTCTGCATCCGATGTACACAGCACAATGAAATGTCGTAGGGTCCAGGGCCCTCATGCATACAACAAGACCACAGGGACAGACGCATATATCATGTTGAACTGGCTATGGGCACATGCGCCCGGCCCCTTTATTGCCAGGGCCACATGTACAGTAACGCCTGTGCTGGATGTGTGTGGGGTTGAGTGTAAGCCATTCCGCACGGAATGTCTGGTGCTAGCAACCACTTGAACATTGGACACCAGTGCAATGGAAACAGAAAACACGTGCATCACAGAGTCAACTGCTGAGCAACATGGAGTGAGCCAGAGAAAGTCCAGAGGACAGCCAACATGCAAACAGAAGTGTCTGTGAGTTGCAGTGCACTGGGGTTGGGGCACTTGAGATGTACGCGCTCATGTCAAGAAAAAGTCTCGGATTGTTTCCCTTGGATACATTCCTGAGGCAGATGCGGTGGGGTGTGTAAGATCTGCATTATCTTCCCCATCAACGTCTCAGGGCCCCCACACTGTTTGAGGTGACATAGCTGTGCAACCGCTCCACAGCACAAAACACAATCACAATGGACAATGGCCTGCGGTGCACTGAGTCACTGGCACCTGGAGTGCTGAGCAGGGTATCAGGCCAATGATGGCATCCGTGACAGGTCTGAGTAACTCTGTAAGTCTGTCAGGACCACTATTTCGACTCTGGCAGATGGCGGTTGGAGGTGGTCCTTGCGGTGGTGGTGTGTGCCCCCTGCGGTGATGTGACGTCCGGGCCGGTCTGGACTCACTTTGGTGTGTGAGCCCTGGTGGGACGCATTTGGGCCCAGAGGCTGCGTACAGCGCAAGGCCACAGAGAAATGGTATTGATGACCCCAAGGACAATGCTTCAGGGGTCCAATATCTCAGGAGAAGGGGTCCCTGCCCGTACAAGCACAGAGTTAGTGGCACCAGATGCACTGCGGCCAGCACAGGCACCCAGCCAGGGGGCGGTGACGTGCGGTGCAGTCAGATGGGCCACGCGACCTGAGCGGGTCCTCATCAATGTCCGAGGTGTATGTTGCAGAGGGTTGCAGGGGACAGTGGAAAGTGTCCTCCAGGGCATGATGTGGAAGGTTTGATTTTATCCGGAAGCAGCAAATGGAGGAGTGGAATGCTACAGCCTCGTTGCCACCACCAATTCGGTATCAGCTACATGAGGATGAAAACTGCCCCCTAGTCCATAGACTCTGACACCACCAAAGTTCGCCAGAGAGTGTCCATGAATGTTGGGGAACAGACTTAGTAGCACCGGGGCTGAGAGGGGGTGCAGTCTGCGGTGATGCCGGAACACTGATATGAACTCTGCAGAATCAATACTCTGTGACATACTGGACCGCAGTGTAGGCCGGAGGCAGTGGTCAGCAGTGGCCCACAGCCACGTGTCGTTGGCTCGCAATGCACAGAGTTAGTGACACCAGGGCAGTTGTCGGTAGTGTTCGATCACCTCCGTAACGATGATCCTTTTTTTCCGCTAAGATGCAACGCGTCATCCTCGTACGCCTCTCCTTGCATGCAATGATGTTTAATCTGCCTTTGCATTATCGATGTTCAGTTCCAAATCTGTGACCTGCTTGAGCACAGCCTAGACCTAGAGCAGTGTAGGGCAGAGGTGGCGGGCAGCATGGGCCATTCACCGAGTGTCGCGGGCATAGGTTGGTGGCCTCACCAGCCTGCGTAGTTCAGGTACAGTGGCACCACGTGTTCGGTCACCTCCGTGACTGTGACCTGGCTTTTGTCCAGACTGGGCTGCATATTCCTCTTACTCATCTGCGTGCAACCACAGGTGTGGACTCTGCCATTCGTGATTCGCAACTAGGTGCTGGATGTGAGACCTACTGGCCCGCAGGGTAGTCCTGGACCCTCATCCACGTGTCACCGGCTGGCGTTGAACAGGGTTTGTGGCACCACGTGCCAACGGCTGCCATTGAACAGGGTTTGTGGCACCACGTGCTGCGGCTGGCGTTAAACAGGGTTTGTGGCAGCACGTGCCGCCGGCTGGTATTCAACAGGGTTTGTGGCACCACATGTTGCAAGGTGCCCATATGCCCATGTGGAACTGTGCCTTACTGATCGGGAGGGGTCTGGTGCTGTGGCCACTGGCCCGGATTTGGGGTCACTGCCATTTAGGACCCAGGACACAGTTTCAGATATGAGACCTACTGGGCCACAGAGAACACTGGTGGAGTATGTTAATGAGGAAGGAGTAATGGGTGGCTGCACAGGAGCGGGCCTGATGTGTTCGTGGACCAGCGGGCCGGGGTACGGCACCTGCACAGGAGGTGACTCCGCTCACGACGACGGCCTCGGCCTCGTGGGTGGGTGGGGGGCGCCACCCTGGCAAAGACGTTGGGCTTTTCTGAAAAAAACCAAGCCCTGGGCTACGTACTTTTTATTCACACCTCTACACTGGCCTGGCATACGCCGGGCCCTCCCACTCTGCTCACGCTTATGGGGGGGCGTAACGGGCTACATTTCCATGAGGATCCCCACTGGCGGGGGTGACATGGTTGCTGTCCACTACACTCCATACACCAGAGGTGTAAGTCGCTGTGGATATGGGTGTGTTCTGCATACTGCGGTCTGTCCAGCACATCGCCGCCACTCTTGGCATTGATTACTCTCCTAATCAAAGTTCTACTGCATCCTTCACACATGCCTGGTTACCACCCCTCCCCACATCCGGCTATTGCGTGGCTGAGATGCCATGCCGTTGATGACTCATAATAACGGTTTGCCCAGGTAACCATTGTAAATTGTTCTGTCGTGTCCGGTGGGTGGGCATGTTGTTGTGTATGTTGGTTGTGATTTTGTGACATGTGCATTGCCAGAGTTGTGGATTGCATGGTTGTGGAGTTGAGGTGAGTGGGGTGTTAATTTGGAACTTGGCAAGGGGCTGTGCATTTCCCTTGGTGCCATCCCTGGAACGTTGGTTGCTGATGGACTGTCGGAGGATCAAGGGATCATGCACGCTGGCTGTGTATTCAGAGGCGACATTGGTGAAGGTCCCACGGTGTTCTGATGTTGCCTGCACATTGATGTGTGACGTGTGCTTCCTGTTGGAATGATTGTGTGCTGTGTCACCAGGGGGCACAAGTAGGACATGTGTGCTGTAGATTGTCCCAGACACGTGCGTGCATCCGGCTATGGCGTATGGTCCTTGCTTGGTCTCCAGCGGTTCCTGTGCATTGTGTTTGATGTATGGGGGCTGGGATGCCAGGGTGATGGTGATGTCCAGGCCAGGTGTGGGGGACTTGGATGTGGCTGGCTGTGAGTCTCCTCCGACTCTGGCTGTTGTTGGTTGGGGTGTGCCAGGGGCCAACAGTTGCAGCACAGCCAGCAGCTTGGTGTGGGGTGGGATGTTAGTTGACCGCTGTGTTGGTGCCGTAGGTCTGTTAGGCGATGATGGTCAGGATGCGTAGGATGGTTGTCCCTTTCAGCCTGTAGTGGTCAGTGACATTGTCAGATGTTTTGTCTTTGAGGCAGGTGTGTTTCCTGGGGGGCCCCTGTCCAGGTGGGGTGTGTTGGGTGGGTGTTGTAACCCTCTTGGGTGTGCAGGCTGCATGATGAGTGGCTCCATGGCATCTGTTGCCCTTCCGATGACGCCCTGGGCTGGGCTCCCTTTTGTGGTGCAGGTAGGCTGCCGTCCGACTTTACACAAGGTCAGAGCAGGTGTTAATTTCCTGCTGCTAACGCGCCTTATCACGTGTTTTGTGTTCTTATCGCCGATCTGGCTGGTCGTTGTGAATGTTGAGGTGTCGTGTTATCGTGGCTTTTGGCACAGGAACGCCTACTCTTCATCTCATTAGCGATTGTTGCGGGGGTCCTCTGTGGCGATGTTTTTTGCGGCTGCTATCACGGGTTAACTGGTGCTGTGAGCTGTTAACATCAGCTTGTGAATGGGAAAGTACATTTATCACGACTTTGGCTGTGATAAAGTGTGGTTGATTCGGCGATAGCTCCTTGTGAATATGCCCCTATGTCTGTAAAAAGTTAGTGGCCACTTCCATAGAAAATATGCTGTCTGTAAATTACAGTGCGCTACAAAGTGGCTCTTTAGTTACATTTAGAAAACACTCTTCCTGATGTCCAGTAAAGTTAGGTGGGTTGTGAAAGTTATTTGTTCTAAAAAGTGGGTCGTGGTTCAGAAAAGTTTGGCAACCACTGTGCTAGGTATTGGGTACTCCCAAAAATTTTCCAGGGGCCAAAACGTTTGGTTTGTGGTGTGACCAAGGGGTCGATTCCGATCCGGTAAAAAGCGCTCCAAATCGTCGTACGGAGCGTTTTTTCCCTGTACGAATCGTACCTGTAAAGGTCCCGTACGTACGATTTGTACGATTTGTACCAGGAGCCGTACTCCGTACGAGTCGTACAAGACACCGTACGACTCTAATCTCCGTACGATTCTCCCTCGGAACCTGCTGTACGGGACATCTGTACGGTTCGCGGCTGGTTTTTACGACCCAGCAAGTACGATACGTGTCAGGTACGCACCGTCCGACCCTTTTTCTACGGGAGCTGAAAACAGCCGTAAAAGCAAAGTTCGCGCCGAAACAGGTACGGAATGGCCCCCCCGGGTACGGTGCGTACCCCCCATGATCGCATGGGTATGCACTGTACCCCTGCGATCATCGGGTGTACGAGCCGTACCCCCATTGTACGATCGATGTACGAGCCGTACCCCCATTGTACGATCGGTGTACGAGCCGTACCCCCATTGTACGATGGGTGTACGGCTCGTACACCGATCGTACAATGGGGGTACGGCTCGTACACCGATCGTACAATGGGGGTACGGCTCGTACACCGATCGTACATGGGGTACGGCTTGTACACCGATCGTACAAAGGGGGTACGGCTCGTACACCGATCGTACAATGGGGGTACGGCTCGTACACCGATCGTACAATGGGGGTACGGCTCGTACACCAATCGTACAATGGAGTACGGCTCGTACACCGATCGTACAATGGGGGTACGGCTCGTACACCGATCGTACAATGGGGGTACGGCTCGTACACCCCATGATCGCAGGGGTACAGTGCGTACCCCTGCAATTATGGGGGGTACGGACTGTACGGTGTGTATGTATTTGTGTGCTTTTCCTTACGACTCGCCCTTACCTGACGTGGACCGTACGAATCGCGTCCTCATACCCAGGTCTGGATCGTACTTGTCGGGTCGTACGGCATGTGTACGAGTCGTACGGTGTGTGTATGAGTCGTGCGGTTCACGGTTTCAGCCTTGCAATACGTATGGATCGCGACGATTCGGACGGATTCACGGAATACGGATCGTACTTCGCGACTCGGACAGACGGGTACGATTCGTACAGAGAGGGCTCCGGATACAAATCGTACGGACGTTTTTTTCCCCGAATCGGAATCGACCCCCAAGTATCACATTGATACAAGCAGGTTGGGGGCCAGGGGGCATGGGGGAGGTGGGGCTGTAAGGTAGGTGTTGGAGAAGCAAAACATGTATATCTAGTGGATGGATCACTGCTGCACTCCTAGCGCACCGCACAGCGGATCCAATCGCTGTCAGCGGACCTAAGAGACCAAACCAGCAAGATCGCCATTGCCGGCGAGGTGCGAGGCCATGCCCACTTCGAGGCCACGCCCCCCGCCCTCACCGGTACAAAAACACTGACTACGAGTGTTTTCCTTAGAACCTAGCTAACTCCTGAGGCGGAAAGCCGCGAGCATCACGATCCGTTTTTTAAATATTTCTGTGTTACGAATAACTTGTTTTTAATTAATCACGCTGTTACCTGGCACCTTAGTACTTCACTGCTGCACTCCTAGCGCACCGCACAGCGGATCCAATCGCTGTCAGCGGACCTAAGAGACCAAACCAGCAAGATCGCCATTGCCGGCGAAGTGCGAGGCCACGCCCACTTCGAGGCCACGCCCCCCGCCCTCACCGGTACAAAAACACTGACTACGAGTGTTTTCCTTAGAACCTAGCTAACTCCTGAGGCGGAAAGCCGGGAGCATCACGTTCCGTTTTTTAAATATTTCTGTGTTACGAATAACTTGTTTTTAATTAATCACGCTGTTACCTGGCACCTTAGTACTTCACTGCTGCACTCCTAGCACACCGCACAGCGGATCCAATCGCTGTCAGCGGACCTAAGAGACCAAACTAGCAAGATCGCCATTGCCGGCGAGGTGCGAGGCCACGCCCACTTCGAGGCCACGCCCCCCGCCCCCTTCACCTCCAGAAAAGATGTGCATCCACCGTACGCACAGCGGACAGGCGCAGCGGGCGCGCCGTCTGCGCGCCGAAGACGCGCCAAAGGCAAGCCCGTCTGCGCCCGTCCGCGTCCGACCGGGGCCAGGGGCGATACCCCCTGCAAGTCCTGCCCAACACCCGCAGATGCTCATTCGCTATTCTCGTAGCGAACTGCTAACTCTCCAGAAAGATAACAGAGGCACCAAAAGACACCAATGTACCCGCACGATGCCAGGCTCCACTTATGGACCCATCTCGTGCCTTGCATGTCACTGGTCCAGTATGACTCCAACGCCATCATATAGCCATTCACCCCATATGAACAACAACCTTGCACTGAACTGCTTATATTTCAATGCTAGATCTTTACCGGGACATGCCCTAGATATCTGGGAGCTAATCTCGTCTAAGACACCGGACCTAGTTTTTGTAACAGAAACCTGGCTATCTGAGTCTAGCGGCCCAGACCTGGCAATTGCTATTCCCCCCAACTACAAAATCATCTCTAAAGATAGAGCCGGGAAAAAGAGAGGAGGCGGGGTTGCTGTTATATTCAGAGAGCATTTAACCCCTTCAACGCTCATGACGAGCTGGGCTCGTCATGAGGTAGCCTCCTCGCACGCTCATGACGAGCCCAGCTCGTCATGAAACATGCGGTTTTAAAAATCTCAGCAACCGAGCAGAATTCCGCTAGCGCGCATGCGGTTAACCTGCCTGACAGAACCAATGACCGCCTATATTGAACATGAAATCTTACCGTTCAAAATACTCTTGGATGGTTTCACTATGCTAGCAGGCGCAGTGGTTTACAACCCCCCAGGACAACAAACAAGCATCTATTACAACTACTCCTGCCAATATGTTTAAAACACAAAAACTACATGATAGTTGGTGATTTTAACATTCATTATGAAAAAACGGAGGCCCCAGGATCTTCCCAACTGAAATCTGATATGGAAATTCTTCAACTCAAGCAGTGGATTGTGGGGCCTACGCACTCTGCTGGCTACACTTTAGACCTATTATTTACCAATATTAATTCTACCAGCCTTAAAGAGACCAACCCGCTGCCTTGGTCAGACCACTTTCTTATAGCTTTCTCTCTCACTCTTCCTGGACGACCCCCCAAAACCAAGACCGCTCAACAGATATCCAAACGGGCTTGGAGGCTGATTAATGAAGAGAACTTTGACTCCAACTTCCCAAAAGACAAAGTCATATTCCCGGAGGATTCTTCTATCTGCCTAAATGCCGCCTTACTTGAAGAGGGTATATCGCAAACACTAAATACACTAGCCCCGCTGAGAAAAGCCAGAACCAAAACCATATCAGAGAAATGGTACACCCCTAGTTTAAAAAACCTAAACAAATCCTGCCAAATAAAGGAACATCTATGGAGGCAGTCCAAAGATGGTGAAGCCAGACTAAATTACGTTAACACACGGAAACAGTATATTCTTGCCATAAAACAAGCAAAAAAGGACTATTTCACACAACGCATCCAAGACAATTGTAACTCAACAAAAGAGTTATTCAAAATAGTTAAAGAACTTGGTAAACCCTCCAGTACTTCACAAACACTCACCCCCTCAACAGAGGCCTGTGAACTCTTCAGTACATTCTTCACGGAACAAATCAGAAATCTCTACTCCTCTTTCATTCCTCAAAACATCAATCCGCCTGACACCTCCTCCATAATTGTTCCCTCATCAGAAACACGCACAGACCCTTCAGATCTAGATATTGGGCCTCATCTTACCAGCTTTGAGCCATTCTCAACTAAGGAGGTCCTTGCAGTGTTAAACACAATTAAATCTGGATCCCCCTCAGACCCCTGTCCCCACTTTGTGTTCTCGAAAATTGCATCCACGCTCTGTCCTTCAATTACCCAACTTTTTAATAAATCATTAACCACAGCCACTTTCCCCCACGCCTGGAAGCACGCGTGTGTTACCCCTTTGTTAAAAAAAGCAGGAACCGATATTCTAAACCCCGAGAACTATAGACCTATATCACAGCTTCCTTTTCTCTCTAAAGCCTTGGAGAAACTGGTCAACATACAGCTGACCAGATATTTGGAGAATAACTCTCTCCTAGAACCGTCTCAGACTGGGTTCAGAACCAATAACAGCACCGAAGCAACGTTGTTGGCAGTGTCAGACAGTATCAGATCCTCCACCGATCAAGGTGGAGCGGTGGCACTGATATTGCTTGACCTGTCAGCAGCGTTCGATATGGTCTCCCATGACCGCTTGCTTCACACACTCCGAAGTAAGGGAGTCCAATCTAAGGCTTTGGACTGGCTACATTCCTTCTTGTCCAATCGCACCCAGTCTGTACACATGGGACAGTCTCACTCCAGACCAGACACCATCAGCTGTGGGGTGCCGCAAGGCGCCTCCCTGAGCCCCACCCTTTTCAATGTCTATGTTTCATCTCTAGCCGACATTGGGAGGAAGTGGGGCATTGGAGTCTGCTCATATGCAGACGACACACAGCTGGTGGTGACTATGGACGAAGGCCCTGAGGTCATTAAAACCAAATTACATAACTGTCTGGGAGAAATGGCTCAATGGATGCACAAGCATTCCCTGAAATTGAATGCTGGGAAGTCGGAGATTCTACTGTTTGGAGGAGCAAAACACATGTGGGATGCCACATGGTGGCCTCCCTCACTAGGAACGACCCCCTCTCCCAGTCAACATGCCAGGAACCTGGGGATCATCATGGATGATGCACTTTCCATGAAAGACCATGTTAGATCACTCTGCGGAAAAGGTTTTGCCATACTCAAACTCCTTGCCAAAATATTCCCCTGGCTACCCTTGGACTGTAGACGGTCTGTCACCCAAGCCCTATTGGTCAGCCGCCTGGATTACGGCAACGCACTTTTTAATGGGATGAATGACCAGTTATTCTCACGCCTACAGATTGTGCAAAACCAGGCGGCTAAACTTATCCTCAACAAAGGTAAACGTGACTCAGCATCAGAGTGCTTGAGCAAACTTCATTGGCTCCCGATGCGTCACAGGGCTGCCTTCAAATTACTTAGCCATGCTCACAAAACTCTACATGGAACAGGCCCTTCGATACTTCAGGGAAGGATCGAATTCTACAGACCCAACAGAAACCTGCGATCATGCCAATCTGCTTTAGCGAAGCCTAAACGTATTTATAAGGCCAGAACAGGCGGACGTTCCTTTTCCCACCTGGCAGCCAAAAGGTGGAACGAGCTCCCTTCAGACCTAAGGCACAGCACCAACTATCTTCAGTTCAGAAGGAATCTTAAAACGTATCTCTTTCCCAAGCTGTAAGTTTCAGCATACACCTCAGCAGCTTTCCTGGTTCTTAGCGCCGTGATATCCCTTGGGATGATTGATGCGCTCTACAAAAACCACAAATAAATAAATAAATAAATAAATGAATTGCAAAATGTAAAACCAGAAAACCTGGGAGCAATCCCGGCTCCCACACTTTACCACATTCTGTGATCATCATAGGCAGTTGTTTTATTTGACTTTCCCTCCTTTTTCTTTATATTACATATAAGAGGACCTTGAAATGTATGATTTCAGGTTGGGCTCTGTATAAAACTTTCTCCTGTGTTTGATTTAATAAACAATTATGTTGTCGATAGATACTAGCAACTCAGGCCAACCAGAGGGCGCACATAACAACTGAATTGCCTCCTTGTTCACTATTGGCATCGTTGTCAGGGTGAGGGGAAGGGAAGGCAGACAAAATATGGATTTTTAAATATCGACATACAATAATATCGATGTTTAAATATCGAAGGTACAGAATATAGAAGGTAAGTAATATCGATTTTTTGAATATCGAAGGGACAGAATTTCAAAGGTAAGTAATATCGATGTTGTTAATATCGATGTAAGTAATGTCGATGTTACTAATATTGATTTCTATATGATTTTTATGTATATTATTATGTATTTAATATGTATTTTTTTAATGTAATTTAAGTAAATTTTGTATTTTAGTACCGTAGCGGTTTGTGGGTTTATAGGGGAATAGGGTGGGAAGTAATTTAATTATACTAAATAAATTATTCATTTTTAGGAATTATAAATAAATTTTAATTTATTGGTAATTAATTTGTATTAATTGGTAATTAATTTTAATTAATTGATTCATTGATAATTATATTCTGTAGCGGGTTATGGGTTTATAGGGGAATAGGGTGGGAAGTAATTTAAATGGAATTGAGTAATGATTTATTTTCATTAATGATTTTTCCTAATTATATTATTGTTAATTAATTATTGATTGGTAATTAATTTTAATTAATTGGTAATTAATTTTGATTAATTGATTAATTGATAATTATGTTCAGTAGCGGGTTATGGGTTTATAGGAGAATAGGGTGGGAAGTAATTTAAATGTAATTAAGTAATAATCTATTTTCATTAATTGTTTTTGCTAATTATATTATTGTTAATTAATTATTAATAGGTCATTATTTTTATTAATTGGTATTTAATATTAATTTATCGTTACTTAATTATTTATTGGTAATTATGTGTTTAATAATTATGTATTGGTATTTATAAGTATGTTATATTTTAACTTCTATGCTATCCAACACATTCCCTACTGTTGCACTCTCTGGAGTGTGAATAGTAATTTTTACCCCTACGCTATTCAAAGCTTTCCCTACTGTTGCATTCTCTGGAGTTGGAATAGTAATTTTTACCCCAACGCTATCCAACGCTTTCCCTACTGTTGCACTCTCTGGAGTGGGAATAGTAATTTTTACGCCTACGCTATCCAACGCTTTCCCTACTGTTGCACTCTCTGGAGTTGGAATAGTAATTTTTACCCCTACGCTATCCAACTCTTTCCCTACTGTTGCACTCTCTGGAGTTGGAATAGTAAATTTTACCCCTACGCTATCCAACACTTTCCCTACTGTTGCACTCTCTGGAGTGGGAATAGTAATTTTTACCCCTACGCTATCCAACGCTTTCCCTACTGTTGCACTCTCTGGAGAGGGATTAGTAATTTTTACCACTACGCTATCCAACGCTTTCCCTACTGTTGCATTCTCTGGAGTTGGAATAGTAATTTTTACCCCTACGCTATCCAACGCTTTCCCTACTGTTGCACTCTCTGGAGTGGGAATAATAATTTTTACGCCTACGCTATCCAACGCTTTCCCTACTGTTGCACTCTCCGGAGTTGGAATAATCATTTTTACCCCTACGCTATCCAACTCTTTCCCTACTGTTGCATTCTCTGGAGTTGGAATAGTGATTCTTACCCCTACGCTATCCAACGCTTTCCCTACTGTTGCACTCTCTGGAGTGGGAATAGTTATTTTTACCCCTACGCTATCGTATTGTATTGTATGTAGCTCTTGTATAGCGCAACTGCCACCCTACGGGTATCCTGGCGCTTTTAGAGAGAACCTAATCAGATGGAGACGGCCGATAGTCGGGCTGAATAATGGGCACTGAAATCTCAGATTTTGGCAAATAGCCAGGTCTTTAGGCTCCAATAGCCAGGTTTTTAGGCTCCAATGCTTTCCCTACTGTTGAACTCTTTAGAGTGGGAATAGTAATTTTTATCCTTACGCTATCCAACATTCTCCCTACTTTTTTCACTTTGTTTTACATTTTTGTGTAATTTTTATTTATATTATTATGATATGTGTATAGATGTATTGGTAATTTATAACATTTGTAATTATTTATAAGTTATTAAAATAATTATTAAAAGTTATTATTAAGTAAGTATATATTATGTATTATATGTATATGTTTAATTTATTTTTTATTAAATATGTATATTCATTATTAATTTGAAATATTATAGCATATTTTTAACTGTTTATTACATTTATAAGTATTATTTAATTTATTGTACATCTTTTTTTAATATAAAAAACAATCTTTTTTTAATTACGATATTTTTGACATCGATATTTTTTTTCTTGATATTTTTGTACTTACCTTGTTGGAGATAGGATGTCGTTGACATCGATATTTTTGTTGCGATATTTTTGTATGTCGATATTTTGTATAGCGACATTTTGTCAGACATTCGAGGGGAAGCATGAATGTTTCTAAATTTATATTTTAAAACTCTCTCTTTAAAAAAAATACACTTTTCAATGCATGGATATAATTTAATGTACTAAAGTGAAATGGTTCTGCGTGTTAATGAAGTAACACTTTTAGAATTTTGAAGAGACTTACTACACGTTTGCTGAAAGATGTCTTATGTCTTTAAAAATGAAAGTAGTCTTAAAGTAAAGTCGTGTAGGACACCTTAGTTACTTCCTTTCTTTAACTTCAATTAACCTTCAAATAAATGCTTGCCTGTTTATTTAACATCTATATAATGTTAGCGCTGAGTTGAGTCAACAACAGCTCAGTGCTGCTGTTGACTAGGAGTCTGCATGGAAACGTCAGGAGGGCCACACGCGGCCTCCAGGCCTTACTTTGACTATCATTGTGCAAGGGAAACAGTTTTCAAGTTAAATCAATTGTGCTTGGTGCTCGGTGCTCTCAATAAGCATAGCTCCCAAGATTTCAGACGGCCTATGTGTGACAGTACCACATTTTCAGTATGCTTACGTATCACCTTGTTTTTCCTTAAGTCTGGCACTTTATTCTAAGTACAACAAAGCAGTTATGCCCTCGTAATAGTATATATTTCAGAAATGTCCCCTTTCTGTGCAACATGAGGCTCTAGAAATGATCATTAAAAAACATCAATGCTCCTGAAGTGGTAATGCATTAGACATGGCACACACGACTTACTTATTTTATGTGCACCAGTTTCACATAATTGCAAGGCAGTACCCTAGATGAGTTTGTGGTCTCTTCCAAAAGTATCCCCTGCCTAATCATCATGCATTACACCTGATTATCTTTAGCCACTGGCACATTGCATTCTTATTTATGTTTAACGAACTTCATTGAATAATTAAAGAAGTAAAACAAATCACACCTCAATAGATATATAAATTCAGTAACTCAAT
Organism: Lissotriton helveticus; assembly: GCF_964261635.1. Taxonomy (NCBI): domain Eukaryota; kingdom Metazoa; phylum Chordata; class Amphibia; order Caudata; family Salamandridae; genus Lissotriton; species Lissotriton helveticus. The sequence goes on along the minus strand of NC_136058.1, from coordinate 194,903,940 downwards.
CTGAAATCATTTAATATAAATATTCAGGGGCAAGATATAATGAATATCCGGTTGCAAAATACTGGTCGCAAATTACAACCAGTATTTTTGCGACCAGTATGTCAGAACCGGCATAGGTAGTATTAGTTTGGTTCTAAAAAATCCGAATCATAGTACGTCGGAATCTGACCTACCTCCTGAATGTTAATGAGGCATCTTGTACAATGCAACTCACTGCAAGTGGAGGAAATCATGGGATGCTGACCTGCAGGGGACGCGGTACAAAAGGGGGTGGTGATGGACGGAGCATATGGACGGAGCATCTGAACCAATCAAACACTCACACCCAGTCAAAAGATCTGGGTTTAATCCATTACCGTTCTTTAGCCCACTCTGCCACCCCAGTTCAGACATGGCTATATGCAAATCCGTCTGACCCTGTGCCTCATGGGAACAGTCCAGCCCGAACTGCCCAGCCATGCCTTCCCTGGACCGGAAACAAGCTTCCGAGGACCGGTTTCTGGCATTACAGCCGTCTTCAGCCCGGCTTGCTTGAATCCAGTGGCAAAGTGAGCAAGGGACTCACGTCTGAGCATACCCTGCCACACTTATGGCGGCCAAAAGCGGTACAAAAGGGGGTGGTGATGGACGGAGCATCTGAACCAATCAAACACTCACACCCAGTCAAAAGATCTGGGTTTAATTCATCACCGTTCTTTAGCCCACTCTGCCACCCCAGTTCAGACATGGCTATATGCAAATCAGTCTGACCCTGTGCCTCATGGGAACAGTCCAGCCCGAACTGCCAAGCCATGCCTTCCCTGGACCGGAAACAAGCTTCCGCATTACAGCCGTCTTCAGCCCGACTTGATTCAATCCAGTGGCAAAGTGAGCAAGGGACTCACGTCTGAGCATACCCTGCCACACTTATGGCGGCCAAAAGCGGTACAAAAGGGGGTGATGATGGACGGAGCATCTGAACCAATCTGGGTGTGATGTCAACATCATTTTTTGTTTTTTTACATTCCCATGACACCCCATTCCCTTTTGCGAATAAATTACCACCTCCTTTAAGGTGTTGGTAACATATCAATCTTTTGCAACTGGATTTTGGTTGGTAAATATTGATATATGAGTTATCGATTTGCTATTTAGAAGGGAGTCAACAACATGTCCCTTTATGATACAAAACCGGTTTCCATTCAGAATCACATTATAGAAGTCTAAAATACTTTTTCATCTCCTAAAATGGAATTAGTACATAAGAAAATTAAGTTAAATTGTTGCAAATGCCAAATTGGAGCATTTGTCACAGTCAATTGTTTTATACATCTAGCAATAAGCCCTATCTTAACCAATTTATTCCACTATTATAATTAATTATAACACACTAGCATATCAAAAGGTGCTGTAACAATAAAACCTTTTATTAACTGAAATATGAACTCAGATTAAAAACTACATGAACAGTAACCATAGTACAACATTGGATAATATATTTCCAATATCATTATACAACAGTATTATCAAAATCATAACAATTTATATACAAAATAAATAAGAAAACACATTAATCAATCAATCAATCAATACATTTGTAGAGCACGCTACTCACCCATAGGGGTCTCAGGGCGCTGGGGGTTGGGGGGGAGTGCCGCTACTGCTCGGAGAGCCAAATCTTGAGGTGTTTCCTGAATGTGAGGTGGTCATGGGTCAGTCGTAGGTGGGCGGGGAGGGAGTTCCACGTCTTGGCCGCCAGGTAGGAGAATGATCTTCCTCCGGCAGTGGTTCTTTGGATCCGTGGGACGGTGGCAAGGGCGAGGCTGGCGGAGCGGAGTTTGCGTGTTGGAATGTAGAACATGAGGCGTTTTTTTAGGTATTCTGGACCTATGTCGTGGAGCGATTTGTGTGCATGGTTGAGGAGCCTGAACGTGATCCTTTTGTTGACGGGGAGCTAGTGCAGATCTCTCAGGTGGGCTGATATGTGGCTGTGGCATGCGATGTCGAGGATGAGTCGTGCGGATGCGTTCTGTATGCGTTGGAGTCTTTTGTGAAGTTTGACTGTGGTTCCTGCATATAGGGCGCTTCCGTAGTCTAGTCGGCTGGTGACGAGGGCCTGGGTGACCATCTTTCTAGTTCCGGTAGGGATCCACTGGAAGATATTGCGGAGCATGCACAGGGTGTTGAAGCATGAAGATGAGATGGCGTTGACTTGCTTGGTCATCGTGAGAGAGGAGTCCAGGATGAATCTCAGGTTGCGTGCTTGGTCAGTGGGTGTCGGTGCGGTGCCCAGTGCTGTGGGCCACCCGGAGTCATCCCAAGCGTATGGGGATGGTCCGAGTATGAGGACCTCCGTCTTGTCTGAGTTCAGTTTCAGACGGCTGAGCTTTATCCATTCAGCTACATTCTTCATTCCTTCCTGGAGGTTGAGTTTGGCGGTGGCTGGGTCTTTGGTGAGGGAGAGTATCAGCTGGGTGTTGTCGGCGTATGAGATGATGGTGATGTTGTGTTTGCGTGCGATGGTGGCGAGGGGGCTCATGTAGATATTGAAGAGGGTTGGGCTGAGCGATGAGCCTTGGGGTACGCCGCAGATGATCTCAGTGGCAGCGGAGTGGAAGGGAGGGAGGCGGACTCTCTGGGTTCTAGCGGAGGGGAACAAGGTGATCCAGTCCAGGGCTTTACCTTGGATCCCGGTGTTGTGGAGGCGGGATATTAAGGTACGATGGCAGACAGTATCAAAGGCGGCAGAGAGGTCTAGGAGGATGAGGGCGGTTGTTTCCCCGTTGTCAAGTAGGGTCCTGATGTCGTCGGTGGCTGCGATGAGGGTGGTCTCGGTGCTGTGGTTGGCTCGAAATATGGACTGGGATGGGTCGAGGGATCCATTGGCCTCGAGGAATGCGGTCAGCTGCTTATTGATGATCTTCTCTATAACGTTTGCAGGAAAGGGAAGAAGAGAGATGGGTCGGAAGTTTATGAGGTCTTTAGGGTCCGCTGTGGGTTTCTTCAGTAGGCCGTTGATCTCTGCGTGCTTCCAGCTCTCTGGGAAGGTGGTGGACGCGAGGGAGTTGTTCATGACGTTCCGTAGGTGGGGAGCGATGATGGTGTCGGCTTTGTTGAAGATGTGGTGAGGGCATGGGTCGGAGGGAGAGCCGAAGTGGATTGTGTTCATAGCATGGGCTGTGTCTTCGGTGCTGATGGGAGTCCAAGCGCTGAGGGTGGTTGTAGAGGGCGTTGGTTCAGTGGCAGGGGGCGGAGTCTAGGCACCGAAGCTGTCATGGATATCAGCGATCTTGCAGTGAAAGAACGTGGCGAATGAGTTGCAGAGGTCTTGCGATGGTATGATGTCGTTGCTGCTGACGCTGGGATTGGAGAGCTCTTTTACGATGCTGAAGAGTTCCTTGCTGTTCTGTGTTGTTGTCCAGCTGTTCTTTGGTGGTGCGGATCCGCTGGTGGTGTTTGCGGGTGGCGTTCTTGAGGGCTGTCATGTTTTCTGTCGTCTGTTCGCGGCGCCAGGTTTTCTCGAGGGTTCGGCAGGATTTCTTCGATTCTTTGAGGTCGTCGGTGAACCATGTTGTTTTCCTGTTGCCGGGCTTGCCTGGAGGGTTTTTCAGTGGTGCAAGGGTGTTGGCGCAGTTGACGATCCATTGTGTGAGGTTGCGGGCTGCGTTGTTGGTGTCAGTAGTGTTGATTGGTGGGTTCTGGCTCAGTGATGTGGTTAGCTGGTCTGCGGTGACTTTGCTCCAGCATCTACGGGGGATCTGTTGCGGGTGGTGGTGGGATGTGGTCTTCTTAAAGGTGAAGTGGATGCAGCTGTGGTCGGTTCAGTGTAGTCCGGTGGCGTGGCTGAAGGCAACGTGGCTGCTGGCGGAGAAGATGGGGTCGAGCGTGTGGCCGGCATAGAGGGTGAGGGTGTTCACCAGTTGCTTAAGTCCGAGGTTGGCGAGGTTAGCGAACAGGGTGATGGTGTTGTTGTCATTGTTGTTCTCCAGGTGGAAGTTCAGGTCCCTAGGAGGATGTAGTCTGATGAGGCAAGGGCATGTGGGCTGATGAAGTCGGCGATGACTTCACTGAATTGTGTGCATGGGCCCGGGGGTCTGTAGTTGAGGGTTCCTCTGAGGGTGGTCTTGGGGTCGGTGTGGATCTGGAAGTGTAGGTGTTCGGCGGTGGTGAGAGCGTCTTCGGAGTGATCTTGTAGCCGTCCGGGATGGCTATGGGGGCTACGGCTATGTCGGGGGCTGAGGAGGCGTTCATCCAGGTTTTTGTGAGGAAGGTGACGTCTGGTGCTGTTGTGTCGAGGAGGTCCCAGAGTTCGACGGCGTGCTTGTGAATGGAGCGGGCGTTGAGCAGAATGCACTTGAGGTGGTTGTTGTTGTTGCCTGGTCCGGGTGGTGGGGTGCCGGTTCGGACGCAAGTGAATTTACAGGTTTGGCAGGAGAAGGGTCCGTGGGTGCGCTTCGGAGTGGCTTGGTAGCAGGCAGATGGTCGGCCGGTGTTGAGTGCGTGGAGGGTGGTGGGGTCGTACTTTTGTCGGGTTTCTTGGTTTCGGTGGGGGCCAGGGGTTCTGGCACTGGGCGCGGTCCAGGCACGAACGGGCGCAGACGGGCTTGCCTTTGGCGCACCTTCGCGCGCGGCCACTGTGTGGCCTCCATATGAGGGGCTGAGGGAGGGAGGAGCAGCTGGGAGGCGGGAGCGGGGTGGCGAATGGGCACCAGGGGTGTGAGGCCGCAGGGGAGGCAGCGGTGGGAAGAGCGAGGGAGGGGAGCAGGAGGGAGGGTGGTACAGAAGTAAAAACAGGGGGCAGGGGGGAGAGGGCACAAAGGGCACAAGAGTGTGGCAAAGAGAAACAACAACAGTGACAAAAAGTAACAAAAAGTACATCAAAAACCGAGGAGAGCAGTACAGGTCAGACTCAGGCAGCGATCCTGGTCACAGCGGGTGGCGGCAGCGGGACAGCGGCACAGGAGGACCGTGTGGCGGCTGATGGGGGCGACCTACCTGGTGACAGGGTCAAGGGTCGCCTGCTTTACTTTAAACTAGTCTAAATAGTATTATCTACTTAGTAGTATATACTATCAATGTCTAACGATGTTCGTGAGTGGCATATGTAATATGAAAAGAAGCACATGATTTATCAAAAATTTTCATCAAGTGAAGCCATATTTGATCTCTCTTGATAATTAAAGACAACTTCCACCATTCCTTGAGAGAAATATTATCATCCGACTTCAAATTTATTGCTAATAAGATGTCCAAAAATGTGCCTTATATATGACTACAAGTAAACCAGTCATGAACCCCCACCTAGAAATATATTTTTCAATGAGGAGTGTTCGGAGGGCCCCAAATGAAGGGGGCCTGCTATTGATCCATTATTTGACTGCAACCACCTCCTATTACAATCCTATCATTAGTATAGTGCATTAACTTAGAACAAGTCCTGTCCCATAAAGCTGAGTAAGTATTATTTGGTCCATACAAATACATGAGACATAGATGTTTGTCATTCACTTTGAAACGCAGAAACCATATACCTTTAAAATCATCCTTTTGAGAGATTTTTTCTAAATGTAAAGGCATGTAAAATAATATTGCCACTACAATGTTATTACTTGTGGCTAAAAACAGTATGTATCACCTTCTCAATGTTCTTTAGTTTAATTATGCCCCCCTTCAATAAGTGAGCCTCTTAAAAAACGAAAACAATGTGTCTATGTAAACATGCCAGATGGGAAATAAATCTTTTTCTTCTAATAGGATTCTTCAATCCCTTGACGTTCCATATTATTAGTAGTAAGGGAGATGTAGTCAGGCAAACATTTTAAAGATCACAATCAACATCAAAAAGAAAACAAGAGATGTATAACCAAAAACAATGCACAAAAACTGTTAGACCTGTCCATCTTAGACTGGTCATCCCCCAAACCTTTTACCTCCGCTCCAACCGGTTTGCTAAACTAATTTTTGTTGGCCTTAGGACTCTGTGCACTTTATCACTGCTAACCAGTGCTAACTTGTTTGTGCTCACTCCCCTAAAACATGGTTAAATTGTCTTATACCCAATTGGCATATTAAATTTACTTATAAGGCATGTGTATGGTGGTACCCTATATTCAGGGCCTGTAAATTAAATGCCACCATGCATGCAGCGCTTATTGTGTCTCCCAGTTAAGTAGCACCTTAAAACATGTCCCGGTCCAGCCACTGTAGCTTGAATGCAGTGTTAAACTGCCAAGCCAACTTGGCAGTAAAAATCCCTATCCTGGCCTTAAACTCCCCTTTTATCACATATATTTCACCCCTATGGTAGCCCTCATGTAGCCCATAGTGCAGAATGCCTTGTAAATGAAAGGTTGGACATGCATGTTTTTGTTTTACATAGCCTGGTAGTCAAAAACACCTACATTAATGTTTCACTACTGTGAGGTCTGCCACTCCCATAGGATAACATTGGGGATTCCTTATTACATTTATTTATCTGTAATTTCCATTTGGGAGTAGGTACTATGTCAAGTTTGGTGTCTTTGTAATTGTCATAAACCCTATTTAATGGTAAAGACAGATTTGTGATTACAACTTTAAAAATGCCACTTTTAGAAAGTTAGTATGTTCCTGCCCTTGCCCTTTTGTGCCTGCAGCCTGTCTTTGGTCACATGACTGGAGTTACTGACAGTTAAACTTTGTGAATGCCTCTAAGTCAGTCATAAAATAGAGGGATTAGGTGTGGCTGAATGAGCCATCTGCTAGCAAGATGGGGGCAGAGCTAATCACAGCCCCACTTGTACCTGAATAGTGAGTGCTCTGCATTTACACAAAAGATCTATCACCTCCACATTGTCAGTACAGCCAGCTTGGAGCCATGGAAGGGGGGGTCAGGAAATTCCATGCACTCCAAAATCACTGCATAGAAGCTTCTCCCACCTTCCAGAAGGAGGGCACCAGAGTATAGTAGGTCTTCAAGCACAAATTCTTCAGTGCGCTTTGGGACCAGTGGATACTCTGACAGGAAGAAGGACTACTGTGCTGCTGAAAGGACTACCATGCTACTGCTGTCTTGCTGGATTGCTGCTTTTCTGCCCTGCTGGCCTCTTGCCTGGGAAAAAGGAATGGCCTTGCATCTTGAACCCAGGACCACCACAAAAGGCTCCCTTCACCTTGGACCCACAACTAAACCCAGTCTGAGTGAGTCTTAATCGCCCTAATGGTGCCCCATTAGTCCTGCACCCTTGGAAGTGGTGTTAAAGGTGACCAGATAGCCAAACCCTAGAAGTGGATACTTTTTGGCAAAAAACTTTCTCTGAGACCCAGGAGGAGACTGGGACCAATCTGCTCGCCTGTCCGCTCATGGTGCATCACTGGTCCGATTGACTTTGTGGTATCTCCTGCTACGTTCTTCTCCAAAGCAGCCAATGCAGCCTCATGGAACTGTCTTCAGTCACAGCCCTCTCCCTCATCCCGCAGGAGATTTTCAACTTTGATTTCAGAGACTAAAACTGAACATTGAAATGTTCACTACAGCTTCGACCCAAGGATATCCGAAGGCAACGCTCCTTAGGGCATCTTAAGGCTTGTGGAGGGGACCACATTCCCCGGTCCATTACAGTTTATGACCCTGGGGGATGGTATCCAAAGGGCCTGTAGTGGCGCAGGGAGGTGTGTTTCACACCCCTTTCCCTTAATTAAATAAAAGGTCCAGAGAGGGGCCTCACTGGACCCAGATGGGCTTGGAGAGTGAGTGTCTGTGTGCCTCGGCAAGGGGGTTGGCTTCCTGCGGTGGGTTGAACGCAGGGCTTGGAAGCGGGGGGGAGTTGGCTCTACGTATGTTAATAAAATATTACATTATGTTAACAAAAACTAGAAATTCAGTGACAAAAAGGTTAAAGTGATGTTATAGTTAGGTGTAAATTTCAGTACCGACGTAATGTTTTTTAACTAAAAAAACAATGAATTGTAACTATGACCTGCCATTAGGTAACCGTAACTTACACACTAGCCATGCACTGCTAATTACCTCACATATTACATAATTCATGATATGTTCTATATAACATCACTGCAGAGGGATCTATTGGCAGCAGAGGAGCGAAAAGTTCCTAACACGAGAGGCCAAAGATTGAATGGGGTGCCGCTCACAGTGGTGGTTTCTTGTACACTTTGGAGCGAATGTGTGATTCGATGGGACTGCGAGGACCAGCAGCCCCGTGTTTGCCCGCAGCTGTGTGCCTTTTCCCGCCCTCCCACGCAGGGACTATAAAAACTACTCACGGCCCCCGCTCCGCGGGAGCCGCTCGCAGTGGTGGTTTCTTGTGCACTGTGGACTTTGGGGCGATTGTGTGATTCGACGGGACTGCGAGGACCAGCAGCCCCGTGTTTGCCCGCAGCTGTGTGCCTCTTCCCGTCCCTCCCACTTCCTTGTATTTCTTTGTGAGCGCATCCCGCTTCGCCGGATGTGCGCAGGCGTGCGCCGGGCGAAGCCCGGGCCAAGGGCGGGCCTGTTTGTGCACGTTAGTGGCCGGCAGAGGCCGGGATGGGCCCCCCCTCTGACACTTCGTGCCCGACAAAACTGGTTAGTGATCCATTTTGTACCAAGGGAAAAGGGCTGGGTACTTTTTCTAACCTTTTATTGTATATATACTGTGTGTGGCACGCATTAGCTGTCCCATGGCGGCCTCAAGAGATGTAACTGGGGGACGTGTAAATATGGGTGGTAGTATGGTTGGGACTCTCAACAGCTTTTTTATTAGAGCTTCTTCTGTTATTGATAGGGAGATTGAAATAGTGGAACGGCGAGTATCACTCGAATTGGAGCACTCCAAACGCTCCTCGCTGGGGAAATTTGCTAACATCCCCTCCCCGGTACAGCTCCCAACAATAGGACAAAGCCAAACACTCTCTGACTCAAACCCTGGTTTACCCAATAGTGACCTGGTTGAAATTACCCCACCTGTAGGGTTGGTTGGGCCCCCAGCTCAAAATCCACAAACATCCCGGGTCTTTACTAGATCCGCAATGCACCTGGCTTCGAATATGACAGAGCATTCTACAAAGGGAGACCAGGCCGTCAAGAGGAAAAGGGGGGGGGGTCCACAGAGATCGAACATTTTTAAATCTACTAAAAGCAATAATGGTTCCAAAATTGAGAGGGTGATAGAGAACCCTTTAGCCCCAGTCAGTATGACCATTCCCTCAGACCCAGAGACGGGCCCGTTACACTTGGATAGTGGGGAATCTGGGCCACAAGGCCAAACGGATAGTTTCTGGGTAAGAATGGAGAAACTATTTTCCTCTCTGTTATCCCCATTGAATGATCGCCTAAGGCGTATTGAGGAGCACCTCCGTGTACTTGACACAAGGGTGGGCGCAAACCTAGAAGTAAACCAGGTAGTGTCCCACACATCTAACAACTGCCCAGCACAGACACGCTTGACAGCTAATCCTGGTTTATTAGTTGAGTCAGATGGGGGAAATACACAAAGCCTACCTGACAATACACAAATAGAGAGGCCAGTTGTTGCACCCGCCAGAAGAGGGCCCGCTTCCAGTAGCCATGGGGCTTTAGCCCCTCAATTTCTAGATCATCAAGCGGATAGCACTCGAAACATGTCGTGCTCAAAACTGGTAGAAATGAGACCCAATGTAACAGTTTTGGACCTCCCCCCAAATTGCACGCCCTACGTAGTAGTCCTTACCGGGGTCCCCGAGTTGGGCAGTAACACCACAGAATCTTATGAAGAACTTAAAAATAAGTCTACACACTGGCTGAACAAGCATAGGCCCCTACCCCTACATGTGTCTAGTGAGATTATACATGTACGAAGAGTAGGTTGGGTTGGGAGGCGTGAGAAACATATGAAAGGGGATTGTATAGTGCTCAATTTTAGGGACACGACCACAGTAAAATATATCTGTGAATGGGGAAGAGTGGGCTTGGCTACTGGTATTGAATCCTATCCTCTCTCCTACTTTTATCCGATTCACAATCCCTTGATGAGAAAGCGTGTGGTGGAAGCACCCCTCGTCATCCGGTGTCCTAATAGGGGATGGGGAAATTATTCCATCTTCAATGTCCCAGTAGTGAACAGATTTGGAATACTGGATGAGGTGGATTGACTCGCTCGTTCTAGCATCCAAACCCCTCTGCTGGTCCCTGATGGTATAGGTCCACCCCATGGGAATTCCATATTGGATGATACCTATTTGCCAAACCAGACCCCTAATAACACAGATCCCCAATATGTCAAGGTTCCCCCCAGCCCAGACAAACAAGCGAAAAACACATGCTTACGTTGGCCTTCTGGAACATTGCGGGCCTAAAGAGTAAAACATCTATAGCTGAGTGGTCAGACCTGGTGGAGGAACACGATATTTGAATTTTCCAGGAGACATGGGCTGTTGACCCCATCTACCGCCCAGGGTACCTTAATTTCCACAAAGCGGCAGTAGGAGGGAAGATAGGTAGATCATCTGGGGGTTTAGCTAGCTGGGTCAGGCAATCAATCAATTATAGACCAGTGGAAATTGCTGTAAACAGTCCGGATATCCTTGCTGTAAACCTGCAACGGCCAGATCAACAGGATATCCTTATCGTCAATGTGTATATCAGAGGACAGCCAGGTGGGCGTGGCTCTAGTACATTTTTGGACTTGGATATTTTCTTTGATTCTGTTAGGCTTGATTGTTACACGATCATTGCTGGGGATTTTAACTGTTCGTTTGAGCCTTTAAACCACGATGGGAAAAATCTTTTGGCAGAGGAGGATGCCCAGTGGAATATTCCTCCCCTTGATCTTGAGCCAATCAAGAAGTGGACAGAATCGGCCCTGCAGTGGATGGGTTTCTGCCCAGAGCGTGGTTTCAGGGCAGCAAATGGACGATCCATCTCTGACAAAAACGGTACGGCAACCTTTGATAATGGTATATATAAAAGCTGAATAGATTATATCCTTATCAAGATCGAGCATTGGTCAATATTAGGGGATATGAAGATTCTGGATCTCCCAGAGAGTGACCATAATCCACTCCTACTGAGCCTCCAATTCACCGGAGACCTAAATCGTACCAATCAAACTGAGATAGCTGCTGCGGATGCCCTACTTACTAATGGCCTACGCAGGGTTCGCTGGGCTAGGATTATTGATGATCCAGGGGTTCTGGAAAAGATAAGGGTGGAGGTAACACAGTCTCTGGGTGTTTTGCGCTCACTCGCAACTCAGGAAGATATAAATGGGAAAATAATTTCCTTACACGATGAACTATTTAAGGAATTAAAATCCCACTTTTCTAAAATGAGTAAACCCTCAAAACCCACATGCCAACCTTCTAGTAAATCATGGTACAATAAATCATGCCGTGAAACCTACAGCCTATTGGCGGTAGCGATAAGGTCGAAAAACATGCTAGACATTAGGAAGGCCAGGCTAAATTATCGCAAAGTTTTAAATCGTGCAAAAAAGGACTGGGACGAGAACCACTGGCAAGAGCTTTTAGATGCCAGCAAATTGAAAAATCTGACAAAGTTCTGGCATATAGCCACATGGGGAAATACATCTCACTCCCAAGTTACTGCCAATCATGTCTCTTCTGAGGACTGGGTTGAGTATTTTGGGACCCAGTTTTGAGGGTTAGATCAGGAAACTGATTGTCCCCCCTATGACATACGACCGCCGCCCACCACTCAAGTTTTACCGTTCACCAGTAAAGAGGTTGAGGACGCTCTAAAAAAGGTTACTTGTGGAAAAGCCCCGGGATTGGACTGTATCCCAGCAGATCTCTTTAAACACGACCCAGCCAATTGGGTGTCCTATATTGTATTTCTTGGAAATGCTATTGCAAGGGGGGCATGTATCCTGGATAGATGGCGAGGAGCCGAGATCTTGCCAATATATAAGAAGGGGGATCATTCCATCCCGGGGAACTATAGACCAATCAGCTTGATTGACTCCATTCAAAAAATTGTTGCAAGGTTGGTCTTAGCAAGAATCCAAAGCTGGATTGAGCTTGAAGACATACTGTCACCTTTACAGGCAGGGTTCAGATCATGCATAAGTACCATTGAGCAGGTCCTTAAGTTTTTATTGATTTACTGGAGAGTAGTAACTTTGGGAGGTGGCACTATTTATGCCGCCTTTGTTGACCTTAAGTCAGCATTTGACTTAGTACCCAGGGCTAAGTTATGGAGGGCCCTAAATAATATGGGGATGCCCCACGAGCTCTTGGATATAGTGATCAAGCTCCATGAAGCGAACTTTGCACAAGTTCGCTGGGGAAAGCAAGGGCAGGTTACCAACAGATTTGGAGTGTCCCGGGGTGTTAGACAAGGGTGTGTACTAGCGCCAACCCTGTTTTTGTTGTTCATTAACAGAGTTGTGCAGTACTTTTCTGCTTTTCCAACTGATGCCCCCTCTCTGGATGGCATTAAGATTCCTCTACTTATGTTTGCGGACGACACCCTAATATTATCAAAGACCCAGATGGGGCTGCAAGCGGCCCTGAATAAATTTAAAGAATTTTGCTATGATAACGACCTATAGGTTAATGTAGCAAAAACCAAATTTATGATCCTTTCAAAGAGTAGGCCAGTGGTTGGTCATGTCACAATGAACAATATATAGTTAGAGCAGACAAATGTCATGACCTACCTGGGGCTTGTTTTGGAGAGTAAACTAAGCTGGAAGCCCCAAATTGATACTCTTTCCCTTAAGTTTGCCCAGCTATCAGGGAGCTTAGTTAAAGAACAGAGATCCTCGCTGACAAAAAGGATAGGCCCCGCTCTAAAGATCTATAATTCCCGGATAAGTTCAGCGATTATGTACGGAGCGGACCTCTGGGGATTTGCGGACCTCTCCGCGTTAGTTAAGGTCCAGAACAAATTTTTACGAAATCTAACAGGTCTTCCTCGCTCTAGCCCATTGAAGCCACTTTTAATGGACTTAGGATGCCACTCAATAGAGGACGTGGCACGTTTTAAGCCCTTGGCACTATGGAGGAGGATCTGGACAACTCCTGAACTGGCACCTTTTGTAAAGGCAATTCTGGATGTTAGATCTGTTGTGGGTTCGGGTAACATCTTATGGTTCAGAAATGTAAGAATCCTCCTCGAGAATATGGGATTGTGCAATTTGTGGCTAGATCCTACTAATAACCCATTTTCCCCTAAAAAAAACTTTAAAGATCTATATTGGCTTTCAGTTCGTCAAAAATATATCGCACACTCCAACGCCTCTTCTTTGTCTGGAATGTTCCTCGAGCACAAACTTGATCCATCAAGAGAAGACTATTGGGACACTATCATCAGGACTAGTGATAGGAAGTTATACCACCAGTTTAGGGTTGGATCCCTACCAATAAAACGTTTACCAAAAACTAGAATGGTCAGGAGGATAAATTTTGTCAATGGTATACCGATCAAAAAGAAACAATTGTCCATATATTTTTTGTATTTCCTGCCTACATAGCCCCACAGAACAAATCGCTTAAACCGGTTATCCGAATATTGGTACACGGGTAGGGATAGAGGCACTGAGGATCCTTAGGATCGACACAAAGGAACCTCTGGTAATAGCGGTAGCAAAATCTTTAGGGTGGATGTGGATCATTAGGGCTAAACACTAAGATATGGGTTGGTCGTGCACTGTCCTGTAATGTTTACATCTTGAAATGATATTGCATTCTACAAATCATTATATGCTACTATATCTTATGCTGCTAGCACCTTCTATGATCCAAATTGTTTTTAAGTGTACACATAGTTTTAACCCATTGTTTTTAAATTTGATGTGTTCAATATGATGTTTTACTTTTATGTTTGTGTCTTTTATGATGAAATATTCAAAATAAAAATTTATGAAATGCCAAATGATAACATCACTGAAATATTTAAAATATGTCAAATGTAAATGTGGGATACTTGTAAAGTGCACTGTTACTCTACCCGAGTGTCCTGGCGCAGTAGACCGCTGGGGAACCCGTCCTGGTTTTCCCTGTGAGATGGTCCCTTTCTGGGTATCTCCAGGGTGAAACCAGGCATCCCCGGCGTCTGTGGGGGGCCGTTGAAGAGATGAGGCAAGCTTAATGCCCAGAGTTACCGAGTGTGTTCCCTGGTTAGAGTAGGCACTGAGGCGAGAATTATCGAGTCCGTTGACCCTGGTCCAAGACCCTGCCGCGTCGGGAATTGAACCCTGGTCCCGGGCCGTTCTCTGCTTACAGGTCTGCCGCCTCTAACCACTGAGCCAAAAAGACGTAATTGATTACAAAACTGTGCTTGGCGGGGCGTGAGTTATGGTTACCTTGAGGCATGAGTAATAGCTACTAGAGATAACCACAACAGGTGAATTTTAGTGCTTTTAGAGCTTAGACGTTATGTTGGAACTGACATTTTTACTTAAACTATAATGTCACTTTAACCTTTTGTCTTTTTTTTAGTGAATATATATGTATAAAAAGTCATACAAAGACCAGAAAGTGGCAGTGTCTATTTAGGCATTTCCTGTTTGGTAATAGACATAGAAAACAGTGCATATGATGATCGCCTGCCTTGTACGTTTAAAAGACAGACTTTAAAAAACTTTATCAATTCATTTGTAAAAAAAAGTATAAACAATTTAAACAATTCAAGAACATGACAGTTAAATCAAACATATGCAGAGAGACAGTGATTAAAATAATTATTCACATGTGGCAGTTAGTAAAAAGCGCAAATTCAATCGCTGGGACCTAATATATATATATATCTTTATCTTTATAGAACCAATTTCAGTTGAGAAGCAACATAAAAACTATAAGGAATGTACCAACAAAGGGCAATACCAAAGAGAAATGATCATTACAAAGATATTAAAATTCCTTTGAACAAGAAGACAAACTGACAACATTCAGGATCATTCAAGTAGTCACATAAACTCCACACAGAACCTGACCTAGTAAGGCAAATGGTACTTAATCAAAGACTTCAAGACATGAATGTTAAAACCCCTTTCTGAGGGCCATATTGTAAGTAGGGGTTACTGGATCCAACAGTGGGGGGTGAGACCTTTTACTCTGGTGTGTCGGCTCCTGACTTACTATGGATTCTTATTAACTGGGCCTAGTGCCCCTTATGCCCTTAACTCTCAGGATAGCGTGGTACGAGCAATCCAAGGCTCCCTCAGGGGCAAGATGTGGTAAAAGGATAGTGAACATGGGCTCACAACTCAAAAAGCATGCAGCAGTAGCAATAAATCATTGTCCAGCCAAATACTCACTTTTATGAAAGTAGAGAAGTATTTTATTTTCAAATGCTGTCCACACAAAGGAAAGATATGACATTCACAAACAATCACACAATTCCTGCTGAGGTCGGGCTCTAGTGTTTCTTTGGTGGTTCCCTATCCTATTCTCCTCACTTTACCCATAGGGGTTATTCTGCATTCATTATTAGGAACATCTGGGTATGCCCCACTGGTAGTCCATATTTCAAGAGTCCACTATTGACTCTAACTTAAATTCACCAATTTTCCTGCGCTGAAGCGCTACTAACAGCAAGTTCCCCCAAGGCCAAGAGCCTAAAACCAGTTTTCTCTGCACCAGGAGTTATGAAGAGTCTGGAGTTCCTGAGTACGTCCAGTTATGGGTGCTTTCATTGGCTGCAGGTGAGTCAGCCCCTCTTTATTGAGTCTGCTACACGCAACGGGTGCAGAGCCTCTCATTGGCGGTCATGGTACTGAAGGGACTGGAGGCTCTCTGCCGCTGCTCCGGTGGGGGAAATGTCCTGTTCCTCTCGCAGTGGAGGGGTGGTTGCGAAGATCCTGTCTTGGGTCCCTCGTCTGGGTGATAGTGCGCAGGAGCTTCCATGGCTTGCTCACTTCTCCAGTGGGCTCTAGCAGATTAGGTCCCAGTACTTGATGCTCCTGGTGACAGCCTCTGCCATACACGGTCACCGCATCTCGAAGTGAACAAACACCTGCCCGATCTGCATTGCAAAATCCTTCACAGTGGCCCATCCTTGCATACAGAGTAACAGCCGGGTACAGCACAAGGCTACAGCCCTTACCACACAGTAGTCTTTTTCATGGTGGTCCCTCCTGGTATATCGGATTGCCTGCTCAGTACTATGCATGGACTCTAGCCCAATTGGCACAGCATGACACATGGCTCAATTCACTGTAGCCCTCTCCTGGCATATCAGGTTCGCTGACTGTGTCCTGCACATGGGCAATGACCCAATCAGTGTACCAGCCATTTCCTCACACCTCTCACAGGGACTCCATTCGATGGGGCACCTAACTGGACCTCACTCCCTCCAACGCTCTTGTCTTCTTTACAGGGCAAGCAGGCAGGTGCTTTTTGCCCATTCGTGGCACACAGCAGTTATCTATGTATCATTGTTTTTGTTTCTATTGTTTCCTAGGTGCTTCCTTCCTTGTTTGTTCTAAAGCATTGCACCCTGATGAAGGTGAGACCCACATTGGAATCACCCACCAAAACACGCGTCGGCTCTGGAATTTCTATGTTCATCTGTTTCCCTCTGATGTAAACAACAATATCAACATGAAATTGATTTTGTCAATTGATTTATATGAACTATTGTACTATGAAATAACACTGAATTTACAACCCTGTTCCCAATATTCAACAATTGTGGATTCCGCTGTGTTATCAACTGTGCTGTTCAGAGGGGGTTTTGTTTCTTGTAAATATTTGTATTTAGAATGTTTTGAACCTTTATATTTTTGAAACAATGTGTATGTGTGGGTATGCACTGGTCTCTATGAACAATAGTGGATTTGCTGTGTTGGTTGAGCTTGGGTCATTCATTGTTTACTATATATCAACCTTCAAACATCTTTATTTTCTGCAATATATCGAATACATTTGATAATTTTGTATCCAATTGCCATGTGTTTCATATTGTGGAAGGCCAATTTCATGCATGTGTGTATATACATCAGTGACGATTAGCACTTTTCTTCATTCTGCAGGCAGAGGGATCTCTTCTTGAATGCTTTTTGCTCCATGCAGGTGGCCCTGGATTCCCTGGGTATAGTCCCTAACCCGGGAGGGAGACTAGCAGGCCTTGGTCCCCAGTCCTGGTCACAGGCAAAAGTCTTGTAGAGCTTCCCCTGCTCACAAAGCCCATTTGACTGTTTGGCAGAGGAACATTTTTAGGGGGTTTTAAACTCAGCTTCTTATGGTTCATTTTCAGACACCAAATGTAATTTACAGTCTGAGTCTTTAAAATGTTATTTAGTGTTCTGTTTCTTTTGAAGTTCCACTCCTCTGCTTCCACTTTCTCTCCAAAGCTGATAGTCCCACAACACAGGCAATGTGAGTGACTAAAGTTTGCACCTGGATGTCAACTACAGTGATATTTGCATCAAAACATCAGCCCAGAGGCCCCAGCCCTCCTCTGTATGCTTCTCTTATCAGCCCGTCTCCTTCCTGAGATGTGCCACTGCCCATTCCTTGAAACTTCTCACTAAATCAAAGATCATTCATTCAAGTATACAGGGAAAACCTGGCTCTCCTCTCCTCAGTGTGTGTCCCACCTATCTTACGGGAATGCATTAATACTCAAATCTGTCTGTGGGAATGTCTCTACCACCTCTTCATGTTTCCCCATGCAGGCCTGGGTCTCTCAAAATGGAGCTCCAGACCCTCCATGTATTGTACAATCCACAGGCATACATACACTCACTACATGTGTACAGCATACACGCGTATACACCCAGCATATGCATTTAACCTGCACACACTGCCCAGCACTCTCTTGTATGTACTGTACCACTCATAGGCACACAGACATGCAGCATATGCATTTAACATGCATGAACTGTACACTTCATGTTTTGTACCACTCACAGGTATACTTAGAACCAGCACACACATGTATCCTGCACGCACTGCACAGCAATACATCCTTCAGGTCCAGTACCACACATAGCTCATGCATTCACTATGCATGCACTGTTCAGTACTGTGGTTCACTGACAAAATATTGATGTAAAAAATATAGAAGTAAAAAATATCGCTGAAAAAAATAGAATGCAAAAATATCAACATCCTATACTTAAACAGGTAAGAACAAAATTATTGGGGAAAAAATCAATGTAAAAAATATAGTTGTATAAAATATTGAATTATATATATATATATTACCTACTGGCGGTCGCCAGTAGGTATATATAGTTAGGATTTTTCCCTATGGGATTTTTGAAAATTCTATGTCTAATAACTTTGGCGTTTGTGGATGGAATTGGCTGAAATTTTCAGGAAAATGGCACATTTTGTTTCTGAGCAGCCCTTGAAAATTGGGGGGGGTTTCGTCCAGGGGGGGTCGAGAAAAAAGGGGGGTCCCAAAACGTGTTTTTAACATTGAGTTTTCCATAGGGCGGTTGGCCTCACTTTTAGCCCGAACGGCTGAATGGATTTGCACGAAACTTGGCAAAATTGTAGGGACTGGTAGCCCGATGTGCCTTTTGTAGGTCTCAATATATGTGCTCCAGTGGATTTTGAGAAATGAACGTTTAAAAAAAGATATATATCTGTAACAGCGGACCGGGCAGCGCTCCGGTTCGCGGACTTTACGCGTAACGGAACTTCGCGTAGCGAAGCTGATTGGCTCTCCGGTGTCTGTCAACATTCTAAACAGTCCGGAGCGGCCGCCATCTTGTCTCTCGGTAGGATTGAGAGACAAGAGGAGGCCAAAACAAAGGGGGAAAGGGGGAAATAACCATAAGGGGGCATAGTAGATCCTCCCTGACCCCCTAGGTTTAAAGTGGAGGTTTTTTTGCGTGGGTAGCGCCCGGTCCGCGAACCGGGAAGCGTTCTGGGCAGCGTACTGCAATGAAAAATGAATGATAGACTTTTCAAATACTGTATGTTAATTGATTGTTGGTTTTGTTGATTATTTTTTAATTTAAATTTTTTCTGTAAACTACTTTCCCACCTTTTTTGATGGTGCGCTTCCCAGGGAGCGCCCCGGTTCGCGAACCTTAAGCGAACCAAAAGAAATAGAGCTTGCCAGAGTGCTAAACATTCTAGCAATTTTTTTTGAAAGGGAAGGTAGTTCTGAAAAGAACTTTTTTTTTTTTATATTTTTGTTGTTTTATATATTTTTTTTTTTGAACATTTGTTGTTTTTTTTGTATTTTTTGAACGATTTTATATTTTTTTTGTTTTTTTGGGGGGGGGGAAACAACAAAAAACAGGCATTGAAAAGGGCTCAACAGGAGCAAAAAAAAATTACTGGGGGCGGTTAGGGCAATTATGATGTTCATAAGCCAGGTTGATAGCATTTATACTCATATTGCCACATGCTATCAACGCACCACAGTGCATACAAGTGTGTTTCATGTGGCCAAAATTCTCTTGTATGTTTGGCACAGTTTCCCGTGCCTCTGCTGGTGTCAATGAAATTGTTGATCTTGATCTGGCCACAGGAGTTGATGTTGGATTTTCCTGCAAATCCCGTATTTCCGCCCGGCTGTAATTGAGTGGATGCTTCCTGGTCATATGCCTATGCATAGTATAGTTCCCATAACTATATTTCTTATCCGTCCCTCTGGATAATTTTTCTTTACAGATGAGGCAGGTGACATACCTCGCATTCACTTTTTTTTGGCCAGGAGGGATTGAATAAAACTGCCAGATGAAACTGGCTTTCTTATGGGAAACCCGGGGCACCTCTTCCAAGAACTGTGGTTCTTCTCCCTCCTCTTCCTCCATTTCTTCCTCTTCCTCCTCTGTGTTGTTCATGACCTGGGGAGGTGGTCCTCTCTTCCCATGAGGAGGTGGAGGTGGTGGTGAGGGTGCACCAGCTGAAGCAACTACTGAAGCCATTTCTGAAGTAGTAGTAATAAAGGTCTTCCTCTCACAATGATGAAAGTCGAGTGAGGAAAGAAGGAGGGGTTTTCATCATTTGGGAAAAACAATAGTTCTCAACCAATGAAAAGTGTTATTTTTAGGTCACCTGACCTAGCCTTACATCATTATGAAACCAAAAGTGAAATGAACCAATGAAAAGTTTTATTAACAAGTCACATGACCTCTCACGCTCATGTTACGCGCTGCGGAACGCGCCCCGGTTAGCTTCCGGGTCGCTGCGCTTCGCGCCTCGGTCCGCGCCCCGGGGCACTTCCGGGTGCGCTAACGCGGTACGTCACAAGACGCATTACGCGGCAACGCGATACGTCGCGCTTTCGCGACGTGTCGCGGATCGCTTCCGGGGAGCTTCGTTTCGCGCCTCGGTCCGCGCCCCGGAGCACTTCCGGGTGCGCTAACGCGGTACGTCATAAGACGCATTACGCGGCAACGCGATACCGTCACGATGTAGATTTCTTACCGGTTCGCGGACCGGGTCGCGGCATCAATTTGAGCTAACGGAAAGCTTTCCGGTTCGCGGACCGGGAGCGAAACAAAAAAAATATTTAAAAAAAATTATTAATAAACATGTAAAATATATTTTGGGATTTAAAGAAGAATACATTTTACAGCTATAGATATTAGCTTTTAAAAAACCATTGAAATTCACTGAAAAAACCATAGGTTATAGACCATATATAGTTAGGAATTAGCATTTACAAAACCTTGAAAATTCACTGAAAAAAACATAGGTTATAGACCATATATAGTTAGGAATTAGCATTTACAAAACCTTATTTTACTCACACAAAACCATTGAAATTCGCATATATAGTTAGTTGCACTAACTATATATCGCGCACCCGCAATCCACTGCTGATCATGTCACATATTACATCATTCATGACATGGTCAGTGACAACACTGATGACATCACTGATGACATCTCAAATGACATCACTGATGACATCACTGATGACAACATCCAGTGACTGTATGTTTCTGTAAAGTTAAAATATGTCTTACATATTGAAGAATGAGTGGATGTATAAGTGTCTGGATGAAGGATTTAGTAGGTGCATAACTGACTGTATGAGTGAGTGATTAAATGTGTCTCACTGAGTGCATGGGTTAGTGACTAAACTGTCTTAATTTGTGCATCATTATGTCTGTTGTTCTGTAAACTGCTGCATGTGTTGATCAGTAGCTATATGAGTAACTATATGGGTTATTGATTGGTTGCCCAAGTATTTGTATGGGAGACTGAGTGTGTGTGTGGGAGGCTGGGAGGTGTATGACTGTGCATAGATGTGTGAGCAGTTGATTCACTAGATGTATGGGTTCAAAAGTGCATGTGGAAACAGCTGTATGGGCGGTTGACTGTGTGCATGAGTGTATTGGTGAGTGAATGGATATCTCAGTGCTACATGTCAAAGTAAGTACATATGTAAAACACAGTACATGTGAGAGTTGACATATATAAATAACTGTGCATAAGAGCCAGTGAATGTGTGAGTGGCTGTATGGATCATTGTGAACTAGTATCAGGGATTGTATAAGAGAGTAAATATGTGTTAGTATATGTTTGAATAAGTAAGGTGTGTATAACTGTATGGTTGAGGAAATGGAGGTGTGATTGATTCTTTGCATGATTGACTAGGTGTGTGAGTAACTCCATGGATGAGTGACAGTCTGTGAGTGTCTGTTTACACTGAGTGTATCTAAGGTTATATTAGAGTCTGAAGAGGTTCATCGTATTATCACATGAATGATGTCATCAGTGATGTGATCAGTAATGTCAAATGAGATGTCATCAGTGATGTCATTTGAGATGTCATCAGTGATGTCATCAGTGATGTCATCAGTGATGTCATTTGAGATGTCATCAGTGATGTCATCAGTGATGTCATTTGAGATGTCATTTGAGATGTCATCAGTGATGTCATCAGTGATGTCATTTGAGATGTCATCAGTGATGTCATCAGTGATGTCACTGACCATGTCATGAATGATGTAATATGTGACATGATCAGCAGTGGATTGCGGGTGCACGATATATAGTTAGTGCAACTAACTATATATGCGAATTTCAATGGTTTTGTGTGAGTAAAATAAGGTTTTGTAAATGCTAATTCATAACTATATATGGTCTATAACCTATGGTTTTTTCAGTGAATTTTCAAGGTTTTGTAAATGCTAATTCCTAACTATATATGGTCTATAACCTATGGTTTTTTCAGTGAATATATATATATATAAAATAACATAATGAATATTAAATATGTTAAATATTCAAATTAATATAAAAAAGAAAGTGGATTTAATACACATTTAAAAAATATAATAAATAAACTTAATTAAAAAATTTAAACACACATACATAATAAAATTCATATATATTTACTTTAAAACAATTTATAAACTATTAATTTTAATTTATTTTCTAATTTTAAAATGATATACAAATTTTACATGACATACATTTAAATTAACAAATAAGTAATAATTAAACATAAATTACATCCCACCCTTTACCCCTATAAACCCCACAACCTGCACCTAAAATTAATTACATAATTTCCATAATTAATTTTCAATCAATTAATTAATATTAATTAAGAACTAATTAGTAATTAATTAAAAATAAATTACTTCCCACCCTTTACCCCATGAGCCTCACAACCCACACCTAAAAGGAAATCATACAATTGCCATAAGTAATTATCAATTAATTAGTTCATATAAATTACCAACTAATTATTAATTAATTAAACATAAATTACTTCCCACTCTTTACCCCTATAAACCCCACAACCTGCACCTAAAATTGATTGTACAATTTCCATATTTAATTTTCAATCAATTAATATAAATTAACAACTAATTATTAATTCAACAAAAACAAATTACTTCTCAACCTTTACACATATAAACCCTACAACCCATACCTAAAATAAATTGCACAGTTACCATAATTAATTATCAATTAATTAATTCATTAATATTAATTAACAACCAATTAATAATTAACTACAAATAAATTACTTCCCACAATTAACACTATAAAATCTAAATTAAATAAATAAAAAATAATTATTCATTTAATTATAATTAAATTACTTCCCACTCTATTCCCCTATAAACCCACAACCCGCTACGGAACTAAAAAATGCAAAATTAATTCATAATACTAAAAATGTAACACATATATTAAAAAACATAAGGAATACTTATACAAAAAAACATGCAACACATACATTTAAAATATAAACTAAAATACATACCACTGATTAAGAAATCGGTATTTTAAACAACTATATTTTTGCTAACAACATTAAGAACTTCTATATTTTCTTAAACAATATTTCTTACCTTAAATTCGATATTCTTGACCACGATATTCTTGCTGTCGATGTTTCTGAATCACAATATTTCCAACTCAATTCAATATTTGTGTAAGTTGGCATTTCCAACTCAATATTCTGGCACAACACCCAGCACTTCACACCAAACTGATATAAGCCAAGGGTGAGTTAAGCCCACAGCAGCATAACTTTAAAAATGAGTGAGCCTGTATGCCTCACTCCAGTGACACAGGTTAAAAAGGGCCTAATCACTCCTACTGATCACCACACGGTATGTTGTGACCACTTCACTCCTTTTGCTTTAATTCTGTTGAAGGTGGGGTAGCCTTCCACCACTATGAGGGAAGCACTTTGGCTGCCACTCTCGGGCCAACAAGGCCGCATTCCGTGAGACAGGCTTATGGAATGGCACACAAGCATGATCCGTGTTTGCCTCTGACAGCAAAATTCTGCATTAGGAATGCAGACATCAGTACACTTTGGGCAGTCAAGGCAGGGTGCTTGACTATTACCATTAGAGGACTTTTCCGCCCCAACAATGAACAGGTATAAGTACTAATACAGACACACCTAAGAGATGTAATCTATTCATTCTATAATTTGTTCAAATAACAGATCTTCCTACTATCTACATTTCTTCCATCCTATGTCAATTAATGAAATCCTTTAACTTATCAGGTTCTTGAAAAGTGATAGGTCTGTCCTTATGTTTCTTTGAAATAACACAGATTAGGCCAAATCTGGCATTCAAAGCCGATAACATGGACAAAGAACAAGAAACCCCATCCTCCAGACTGAGGTTACCCTTGAAACATCTTGAGAAAAGATGACTTTGTGACGTGTTGATTTGTTTCTCTTTTGATGCTAAAGGAACTACTGTAAGATCCATTAAATGAAGGAAATGCATTATTGCCATTCTTTCGTAGGTGCAGAGTAACACTCCAGAAGTTTTGTTCCAATTTAATGAGCTCTTTGAATATTTATTGATGTTAAGTTATTAAGACTTAACAGGTTGGGTAATTCTAGTCATTGAGCACCTTCTGAAATGCCATTGCAAATTATTTCTTCTCTTTTTAACTCAAGATCCCCAGTTATCCTCTTTACTGAATCCACCTCATTTGGCATGACCGTAAGTTGTTTGATGGCATACTCAGCATTACTGATTTGTTCCATTTATGTCACTCTGTTTTCAAGGCCAGACTATTTTTCCTCAAGTTTCTGTAGGGTGTGATTAGTAGCCACTATGAGTGGGTTTGGGGTTCAGATCTCTTCAAGCAAGGTTTCCTGCAAAAGTGGAATAGGGTATTTTGAAGGTGATGTGGATTTTGCCCTTTTAACTGCACCCATTGCTCTAACTTTCTTAGGAATGTCTCCTGATGCAATGTTCTAAGCTTGCACAACCAATTATGTGTCCTTACTATTCACCAAGACAGAGCAGGCCCCAACCGTGGTACGATCACAACTGCTATTGCACTCCTTTTTCACCTGTACCAAGCTTGGATTTTTAAAGCAAAAAGAAGAACCATGTAAACTCCTTTGTCCTTTTTAGTATACCCATATATGATAAGGAGTACAAACCATCAATTACCTCTACAAAAGAAGCTTGAATATTGCTTCCAATATGTTTACAACATTTACAGGTTCAGTAAATAGATTGATTTATACTCAAAATCCACAGGTCCTTATTAAGTGTCTTCGATCAGATAATGAAAATTAATTCTTTCTCATAAATTGCGTATTCCTTCTAGTGAAATCTGAGTAATGTTAGGGCCCAGTGCTAAATGATATTTGCCTGGAAATCTATGCGCCCTCTAAGGTGTGCCTGAGCGGCTGCATGGCTCCTCTTCCATGCATTTTATTTCCAGAAGCACATCCTCATCTAATTCAGTTAGGCCTGTGTAAAACAGGAGCAGGAATTAGTGGACTTATTCATTTGAAAGGAGGGAGATAATTTGGTTTTTAAGTGGCTAAAACATAGTGGGGCCGATTCACAAAGGTAATCTGAGCCAAAAGTCCAACTTTATGACTTTTGGTATTCACAGAGGTTATTTACAAGTCGTATCTTTACATCCGCAGTCGGCCGGAATCTCTGCACCCGGGCAATACTCTATGCATCGGAGCCATACTCTCTGGCTGGAGCTGTACTCTCCGGCTCGGCCTAAAGAAGTGTAGTCAATGGGCCAGTATACCATTTTTTACGAAAAGGAACAGTAGGAACGTGTGACATATGGTAGAGGAGGTCATGAATATCAGTTTGGCCAGGGAAAAGGGTGTGGCCGAATACTACATCATATCCCAGAAAATTATGCTCCTTTGCATTATGGTACTTACAGTCCATGATTTGCGCTCCCCTCAGTGAACAGCATTGTGAAGGAAGGAAGCGAAGAAGTAAATAAAGTTGGTGAAGTTTGCTGTTTAATTAGTGGGTTGTGTCATTCTAGTGCACAGCTGGATCTCTTTTTAGTTCACTTTTTCCACAGAAATCAAAGGACGATGAATCTGAAAAAAATGTGTTTGCCACATCTTTCCTTGCCTACAGCCCCCTACCACTGGTGCCCAAAAACAAGGTACAGGAAGCTGCTGCAGGGGTATAGACTCTCCAAGGAGTGCCTGTTTTACTTCAACACTGGTGATAAAGGTGAGTGGAGTGCCTTGGTATAAAGGAACAACCACATTAATGTAAGGCGAGCACCATATAAGGGGTAGTTCTCGCATCTATCATTTACAATGCTTAGAAATGTCACACGTGAGATATGTAGTAATATATTAAACAGGTGTCTGTTATGAATATGAATAATAATAATGTTAGTATTAATCAATAATGTGAGAATGAAGAAGGGAGAGGGAAGGAGAAGGGGAAGGGGTGGATTGGAAAACTGCTTATTTCTTATTTCCTTCCAGAAAATGATTAGCCTGTCCAAGCCACACCTATTTCCCTCGTATCCTCTCCGATAGATTTCATTCCTTCCCAGGACTGCCCTGCTTGGCTCTTCTCCCCTTCTCTCAAGTTTATCACTCATCCTCAGTTCAGTTCAGATTGTCATTGTGTTTCATATCAATTGCATAGGTGTGTACTTCATCCATGCATTATGCACATGAAAAGGCCTGTGCATGGAAAGAGGTCTATACAGAAATATTTGCTTACACCATTGACATTCCTGGGAAAATAAAAATGAATATTCCATCTCCTCTTTGCTCCTTATGACTTTTTATTTATCCCTACAGTAATCTCTTGTATTGGAAATTGATCTTTGAGAGAACAAAGTAATCTTCGGATTTTTTTTTAAAACACAGTTTAAATGATTTTTCCTGTTATAGCTTCACTGCTGAAGTGGAGAAATATGTTTGTTCAATCACTAAATGAGATATAAAAGCTGACACAATGATTCAGCCTGTTTTAGGTCAAGCCTAGCAGCAGCTTGTATGCACTGCTCGCTCTGCGAAGCATGCTGTATTAGAGGATGCACTGGAAGCCCCGCCCACTCTCTGCCCATATTTGTCATTGGCTTGTGTCATTGTCCTTTGTAAATATTGGCTTCTGATTCGTAAATAGGCTTGTTAGTCTCTCCTTGGTACCGCCTTCTCTGCATTTGTTACCTCCCATAAGGACTGGACCTTTTACTTGGCTTGTTACATAGTCGGGATTATAACTGGGTGAGCACTATTTTGTTGATTGGCACCGATGGGGACAATGGCGGCTGAGCATGACGCCCGCTTTAGGGACACCGTGCTCATTTTCAACTTTTTTTTTTTACTTGCTGAGCACGGCACCCCCTCTAGGGACACCACGCTCAGTTTCAAATTTGTTTTGAAACTTTGATGTTGAGCGCAGTGCCCGCTTCAGGGACACTGCGCTCTGTTTCTTTTTTTTCTATTTTTAACTTTAATACTGAGTGTGGCACCCACTTCAGGGACACCGCGCTCGGTTTAATTTTTTTTTAAAACTTTATTAATGAGCGCGGCATCCATTTCAGGGACACCACATGCAGTTTCTTTTTTAACTTTATTAGTGAGTGCGGCGCCCGCTTTACGGACACCACGCTCTGCAATATATTGCTTTTGTAAAACTTTGAACTATTGGTATTGTAAATAATAATGCCTTTTAATATTATAAAAGGCATTGCTATTTACAATGCCAATAGCTAAAAAACTCTCAATTGCGAGACCTATTGCATTGTAAAAGCTTGTTGAGTTTACTAGAGTATTGGAATAATGTTTGAGGGGTATGTGGCTGCTAGATTAGGGTTACAGTATTTGACTTCAGTACCTTAATGAACCATCAGATAGCACCCTTGCTCTCTCGTATTATTCTGAAAGCTCTAGTACACTAAGCCAATATGTGCTACTCGGCAAATGTTTCCTATTCATGTGAACAGCCTCGTGAAAATAGAAATATTACAGAGAACAGAGGACCCAAATAATGGGCACACCTCGAAGAAATATCCTTCACCTGGAACTAGAGGAATAAACATAAAGATGCAGGAAAAAAAGACATGTGAGTCTCTGCCCAGATGACACAACCAAACACAAACCAAGTCAGAAACAGAAGCAGCAACCAACCTTACTCCAAACAGTGATGAGCAATTTAAACTCAAACAAGTCAGAAATCTTCCCTCATTACCACCCACTTGAGCCATCAACAGTCTTTCAAGACGATGAAACATGGACGTGAATACCGGGGGGTGCAGCGCCCAAGAGAGTGGAATGTACCTAAAGCCACCTTCTGATCCAAAGCAATTTACAATTGTATACTGGTCCGCCCGTAGTGAGATGCGGACACATTATTGGGGTTGCTTAAGTATTTATTTATTTGACCGCCGGGAACGCGACTTGCCGTTGGGTGTGCTTCCCGGCATCAGAGATGGCCGCCGCACGTTCCCAGAATTCCCAAAGCGCATGCTCTGGAACACTAGAGCGCGTCGCCACATATCTCCCCCCTTTAGCATTACACCCAACAAATGTACAAACTACATGAATGATGACCTAATTGTCCAGGGATTACAGTAGTAGTCAGTGGAAGCAAGTGCATAACAGTCTTACTTGGTCTCCATGTTATAGTCCTCAAATCTCTTGGGTGCTCTGATCAGTCTTCCCAGACTGGTACGTGTCTTCATCGGGCTGCTCCCATCTCGCTGGTCACTGTCAGGTGGGCAGACACTCCCCATCAACTTTCTTCTCTGCCCTCCTTCCTTTCCCTCGGTACCTGGGCTGCAAGGCGTGATGTGATAGGCTGATCTCCCACCCCCACTCTCCGCGGGTTCGTACGGTTCTTCTTCGCTCTGTTCTGTGCTAATGGTTCCCTGCATGATCCTTTCCAATTCATGCGCACCTTCATGTTCTGAGCTTCCTCTAGGGGCGGGGAACCCCACATTTCCGGGTCTTCCCACTTCACGACTCTGCTGCACCGGGCCGTTCTATCTTGCGACCATACCTTGCCATCACTTAGGAAGGCCGACCTGGCGTACGGCTTCACAACTTGTAGTGGAGGGCTGAACTTGCTGTCACCTTTCTTCTTCATCACAGCCTGCTTCACTCTCACCCACTCGCCCTTCTCCAGGGTCACTTCCTTGACATTATGACGTTTGTTATAATATTCAGTGTACACGGCTTGTGCCCTGTCCATGTTGCGACGCACTACAGCTGGGGACCATTTGCTTTGAACCACCAGTTGCTTCCATGCTAGATTATCTTTCGTGAAGGGGTCTCTCCCTCTGAGTACTTTGAATGGGCTATATCCTGTGTTGGCTGGGTGATATGATATGCCCATAGCATTCTTTGAGACCGCCCTCATCGCAGCAACAGACGACATTCGAACTCTACTGGACAATGGAGACACAGTCGCCCTCATCCTCCTCGACCTCTCTGCAGCCTTCGACACAGTCTGCCACAGCACCCTTTTACAACGCCTCAGAAACATCGGAATCCAAGGAAAGGCACTGGAATGGATCACCTCGTTCCTCACCGGAAGAACCCAGAGAGTCCGCCTCCCACCATTCAAGTCCGAGGCCTCTGAAATCATCTGCGGCGTACCACAAGGATCCTCACTCAGTCCCACCCTCTTCAACGTATACATGAGCCCCCTCGCGGCCATCGCCCGCCAACACAACCTCAACATCATCTCTTACGCGGATGACACTCAACTGATCCTATCTCTCACCAAGGACCCCAGCACCGCCAAAACTAACCTACACGAAGGAATGAAAGAAGTCGCCAACTGGATGAAACAAAGCCGTCTGAAACTGAACTCAGACAAAACAGAAGTCCTCATCTTAGGTAATTCCCCCTCTGCATGGGACGACTCCTGGTGGCCAGAAGCCCTCGGAAATGCACCCATCCCGACAGACCACGCACGGAACCTGGGCGTCATCCTGGATTCTTCACTCTCAATGAACAGACAAGTCAGCGCCGTATCCTCTTCCTGCTTTAACACTCTTCGCATGCTCAGAAAAACATTTCGCTGGATCCCCACCGAAACAAGGAAAACAGTCACCCACGCTCTAGTCACGAGCCGACTGGACTACGGAAACACCCTCTACGCAGGTACCACCGCTAAACTCCAGAAAAAACTACAACGAATCCAAAACGCCTCAGCCAGGCTCATATTAGACATCCCACGCAACGAACACATCTCTGGTCACCTTAAAGACCTCCACTGGCTACCCGTCAATAAGAGGATCACTTTCCGACTGCTTACCCACGCACACAAATCACTCTACGACATCGGACCAGATTGCCTCAACTCTCGACTGTCCTTCTACACCCCCTCCCGCCAACTACGTTCTTCCAGTCAAGCCTTCGCCACTGTACCTCGCATCAACAAGACCACCATGGGAGGCAGATCCTTCTCATACCTGGCTGCCAAGACATGGAACTCACTCCCCGCTTACCTTCGCCTCACCCAGAATCACCTAGCGTTCAGAAAGCAGCTTAAAACGTGGATATTTGACAAATAATCCTCCCCCCCCTTCCTAAGCGCCTTGAAACCCTCTGGGTATGTAGTGCGCTATATAAATTTTATGACTTATGACTTATGACTTCTCCCAGTCCTTGCCCGCACTTATTGCAGCTTGAACGGAGCCCATTATCACTCTGTTGAATCTCTCCGCTAGCCCGTTTCCCGCAGGATGGTACACAGGAGTGTGCTTGACTTCTATTCCGTTGCGGTCCATGAACGCGTTCCATTTAGCAGAAATGTACTGTGGCCCGTTGTCACACGTAATCACCTTGGGAATCCCTTCTTTCAAGAATGTGGCAGTGAGGAAGGCAAGCACTGCATCGGTGTCCACCTCCTCGCAAATGTCCAGTTCCGGCCACTTGGTGTACCTGCCTACCACAACAAGTGCATATTTGGGTATGCCATTGGCCTCCACTATAGGGCCAAAGATCTCTACCGAAAGTATTTCCCATGGGCTTGAGGGGCAAGTGAACTTCCCCGTAGTAGGACTTGAGCTTTGTCTGCTCTGCTGCAACTTTCACACATCCTGACGTGTTTCTCTATTTGATTGTCCATTGCTGACCACCAGTAGGCCTGCTTCGCCCTGGCCTTGGTCTTCATTAATCCTAGATGTCCTTCGTGTAGAATGGCTAATAAGCGATCTATTAACGGCTGCGGGGGCACCACTTTGTCCGCTCTGAGCAGAAACACCGGGTTGTCTCCAATGGATAACTCTTCCCGGACTTCCCAGAATTTCCTCAACTGGCTGTCCAGGTGCTTTTTGTCAGGCCATCCTTGCGTCACGTAGCTCTTCACAGTCTTCAGCATTTCATCATTGGAGTACGCTTCTTCCCATTCCTGACTGCCGATCACTCCTTCATGGTCTTGCGTGAGTGCCACCATGTAATCTTCCCTCTCTGAGTGCTCTTGTTCTGCAGCAGGTTCCATTGCAGCTGCTCGGCTCAAGAAATCGGCTACCTTGTTTCTTGTCCCAGGGAAATACTCCACTTCGTAGATGTAATCTAGTAGCCTCAAAGTCATTTTGGCTATTCTCGGCGTCACATGTGCATGCCCACTCGAGGTCAGAACTCTCACCTGCGGCTTGTGATCTGTGCGGAGTATAAACTTCGAACCCCACAAGAATTGCCTGAACCGTTCAATGGCCCACACTACTGCCAACATTTGCTTTTCTATAACGCTAAACTTTTCTTCATTGGGAGCCAAAGATCTGGAGGCAAAGCTGACGGTTGTGACTTCTCCTTCTTGGGATGCCTGCATCAGCACCGCTCCCAACCCTTTGTCGCTTGCGTCGGTGGTCAGTATGGATAGGGCTGCTTGGTCAAATCCTTTGAGCGGGATGGCTGCGCAGATGTCTTGCTTGAGTAAATCAAACTCTGTCTGTTCCTCGCTCGCCCACTTGAAGCTGTTCTTCTCCTTCAGGAGTTGTCTTAAATGGTGCGTTTTGGACGCAAAGTGGGGAACGAACTTGCTACAAAATTCTGCCATGCCTAGGAATGAGCGAACATCCTCCTTCCTTTTTGGCGTTGGCACTTCTTTAATAGCGTTCACGGCACGTTTCAGTTCAATCCCCCTTTCGCTGGTCTCGTGGCCTAAGTATGTTACTGACCCCATTCCAAATTTGCATTTGCCCCATTCTGCAGAGAGGCTGTTTTGTGCCAGTATGGTCAGGACCGCATGTAGTTTGGCATCATGATCACTTTTTGACTTGCCCATAACGAGGATGTTGTCCTGGAAGTACTGTACTCCGTCCACTTTTTGAAACAATCTGTGCATCAGCTTTTGGAACACCGCGGTAGCGGATGCTAGCCCAAACGGCATCCGTAGGAATTTGTAACATCCGAACGGTGTGATGAACGATGTAAGATGATTGCACGAAGGATGCAGGGCGATTTGGTGGTACGCTGATGTGAGGTCCACCATGGAGAAACACTTTACTCCTTTAGTTTTAGCTAGCATCTCATTTATCCGGCACAGCGGGAACTTGTCCACAATAATGTTCTTACTGAGTTCCCTCAAATCCACACACAGACATACCTTCCCATTGGGTTTCTGTGCGACCACCAACGGTGCCAGCCATTCAGCGCTTTCTACGGCCTCTATGACTCAGTTTTTTCCCAATCTTTGGAGCTCTTCCTGTACTGCTTCTCTGCTCCTGAAGGAAATATTGCGCACCTTGTGGCTTACTGGTTGTGCTCCTGCCTTTAGGCAAATTCTGTGTGTGAATTTCATCATCCGGCAGATCGTTCCCTTGAACTCATCCGGGTACTCTTTCTTCACGCCTCTTCTTCATATGCCTGCACTGTGTCTGTCATCATCACTTGTGTGGTTCCTCCTGGGTTGAGTTGGATTGCAAGAGCTCCTTGGTCTATCCATCCTAGGACGGAAGGACCTTTCTCAGCAACATAGAGCTTCCCTTCAGCTGTTCTTCCTCTGAATTCGAATTTGAGGGTGCAGTAACCCACCATTGGTATGGGTTCGCCGGTATACGTGCCTGGGTGTATGTCTGTTGGAAGTAAGTTCCTGCGCGTCTGGGGTCCAAAGTCTCTCTCCCACACTGTTTGCTGTACAATGGTATATGGGAAGCCTGAATCTGCCGCAGAAGGAGCATTTTGCTCTGAACGCCCGGCATCCCTTGTCGTTGCTGGCATGTGTTTGGCTGCCGCATGTGTAGCAGTTGTTTCGGCCTTCTCCCTGCGGCTTTTGGGTTCTCGCGGTTCTCAGGGGGTATTTCTTCTGAAACCTGGGGTTTGGTTGTGTGTGCTGCGGGGTCACTTCTTGTTTGCTCTTGTCTGTTATTCTGCACCCTGGCGATTTGTTGACGCTCTCTCTTTTAGCTGCTTCTGCGCACCACTTTGACAACTCCGCCTTCTTCACGAGTGCCACGACTTCTTTGAGAGGGGCGTCTCCGTTCACCCACAATTTCTCTTGGATCGCCGTGTTTGCCGTGTGCATTATGATCTGATCTCTGATGAGCTCAACATGCAGAGTGCCAAATTTGCATGTCACCGCTAACTTCTGCAGCGCCACTACGTACTCGTCTATTGATTCTCCGCTGTTTTGTTTTCTCTGGAAAAAGCTGCATCTGTCTATCGCAATGCACACTACTGAGCGGTAGTGGGAATCTAAATCCTCCAGCGCGTGCTGGAATTCATCTATGTCATTCTGGAGCCTGGTTTTCTTTACTAAATTATCGTACACTCTAATGCCCTCAGGGCCTAGGTTATGTAGAAGTATTCTCTTCCTTCCTGCGCTGGAGAATTCGCCTTCTCCCTCATCCTCCAAGGCAGACAGGTAGTTCAGAAAGTATCGCTTCCAGTCCTCCCATGGCATCGCTGGTTCTTCCCGCTTGGGTAGGAATGGGACTAGATTGGTGAGGGACGACGTTTGTGCGCACATCTTCCCCTCCACTCGCTGGGTTTGGACAAGCTGTGCGGTGACTCCCGGTGGACTCACCGGGGCCTGTCTCTCTTCTGCCCTTCCTGCCTGCGTGTGTGTGGTGCTCCCTTCCCCGTCTCGGGATGAGCCTTGGCGCTCCAGCTCTGTGCCCTTTAAGGTGTAGGCCTGGTTGCTGGGATTCCGGCTGGGGAGCTCACTGGTGTGCCTCTGTGCTGATCTGCACTGCTGGCATCCTGGTACTCACTGTGGGAAAGAGAGGTTTCTTTCGTGTAGGTTGGTGCTTGGAGTGCTTCACAGGAAGCCTGGTCCCTTAGCTGCTGGTCAGTGCCTGCCTTGTGGTGGGTGGTTTGTGCCAGTGGGTCTTGTCTCCAGCACCAGTGCGATCACGTGGTGCTGTTGGCCCACTCTCTGCTCTTGGGCACTCTTCTGAACGTTGCCTGCGCTCTCCTGGGGAAAACGCCGTTGTAGTGGTGTTCCCGGGGTGGTCGGAATCATCCTCTCCCCTTGTGGAGCTGTGCGATCCTCTGCCACGCTCGGTTTTCGATTGGTGCGGTGGGTTCTGGTCTTATATTGACTGAGGGGAGAGGTTGGGGCATCCCGCTCCTCATCGCCAATTTATACTGGTCCGCCCGTAGTGAGACGCAGACACATTATTGGGGTTGATTAAGTATTTATTTCTTTGAGCGCCGGGAACGCGACTTGCCATTGGGTGTGCTTCGCGGCATCTAAGATGGCCGCCGCACATTCCCACAATTCCCGGGTGCACGCTCTGGAAACTAGAGCTCGTCGCCACAAATTGTTTCCGGAATTTCCTGAAAATTACACTGTTAAGTCTTGGGTTTATTCGAACCCCGCAACGATCAGGAGTCACGATCAGAGAAGATTCGACCTGGGAAATCACTTACCCAGTGAACTCCAAACTCCTCCTTTCTAGTCATCAAAGTGTATGTGTTATATCTTATAGCATAGCTCTAAGAAATAGTCATAAGGAAGCATGTAGTGTAGTGCAAAACATCTAAATAAACAGTATTTAGCAATCAAGAGCACTACACAAAGTTTTTTTTATCCATCAATGTTGTGGATCCAATTTTAATTTGTTAAGCACTTCAAAACAGCACAAATCCATACAAAGTCCATATTTATAAAGTATTCACAGACAGAATACTATTGACACGCAGGTCAAAAGATGGTTTAACAATGAGTTACACAAATGCCAAGGCACAAAAAGAAGTCCAATACAGTGCAACTGGCTTTAGCCACTCAAATAAACAAGAAGTCCATAGAACGGTCTTGATTTTTCTTTTTATATCCTTTATTCCATATCAAGCACGATTTTCATGTCATCCGAAACAGGCAGCTGACATTTTTTTCGTCCGAAAGGACTTTCTCAAGGCTACACACGATAGTAGACCATTATGTAATGAGGAGTTCTTTGTCCATGTTAAAATGTGTACCACCCGCGTTGAAGGTGTGACACCTGTAGCATAGAGAGTCGAATGCATCCTCTCTATACACGACCAGAGGTCTTGATAAACCTGCAAGAGTGAGCAGTCTTGTTGCGTGTAGTCCCGATGTCTTCTTTTTGTGCCTCTGCATTTGTGTTGCTCATACTTATTCCTTTATTGTACCTACCAAGAAATTTGACAAAGGTGCTGGCAGTCTGTAATTTCCACTGCCATCTTGATCTTCTCTTTGGTTCTAAATAAACAGCATAACTATGAAAAAACTTTCAGACCTCGCTTCCAAAGGCCCTTCTGGTTCACATCTAACAGCTGCCCTCCTCCTGACTGCAACTCACCTGACATCAGGTGGTCACGCTGTCACGCAAACTATGCTCATAAAGCAGGAATTAACAGGCACCCGTCCAATCAAATGTCAAATCACCTACGGCACTTTTATTAATTTCCGCCAAACAGGAAGCATGGAGAGTACCGCCCACACACAGTCAATCCACTATCCTTCAGTCACAACTGCGCCACACCTTCCTCCTGACTCTCCGTGACGCACACAAACTGCAATGACCCGCAGGTGCTTGGAACCACTAGCATCACCGCAGGTTTACTAACAGTCTTTGGCCCTTTCCCTGTAGGAGAATGGAGTTTTAAGAAAGCATGTAAGTTTGATAGACCTCTCTCTCACACTCCTTAAAAGAAACCCATGACAAAAACACTTGCAATACAACAGAAAGACATATAACGAACGGGCTCAGAGGGTGGCTAGTGACCAGGCTGGTGGGCATATTTACAAGGGCATTGTGCCGCATTGTAAATATGGTACCCCAACAACTAACTCCAGGCAATAGCAGGCATTAGAATGTTGCAACAATGAGAAATACTTTTATTTCTCCTCGTTTTTTGCGTTTTCTATGTGTGTTGCATCTTGCAGCCCACATAGAAAGAGCTAAACGCCATTAATGATTGTTTATATGCAGGGAGGAACACTATCGCTAAATAATGGCATTTACTACTTCTATGTGTGCTGCACACAAAGAAGAAGCAAATCACCATTATTGATTGTTTATTCTGCACATGCACAATCATTCCCTGCAACTCAGGCACCCTTGCACTATGTCCGCTAGGCAGCTATTTTCAGTGCCAACTCTAGGAAAATACAGGGGTGTGCTTATTGTTGTAAATATGGTGCATCCCTGCATTTTGGCAGAACGCATCGCTGCACAATTTGCCTCAGCTCTGTGCTCTGCCATTTCCTTTTTAATGTGCCACATCGTTTTTTGTGGTAATGAGGATCCTACAAATATAGACTGCATACATTAGTGTACTTTAGAGGGTGTGAAACCTAGACCGTGGGTCCAGGCCAGCACTCTCCCCTGCAGCTTTGCCTCACCGCCGCAGCCTCGAGTCCCCTGCAGTCAGGGTTCACGCCATCAGCCCGCCTAGCCTCCTGGTGATTTTTGTCAGCTGAGTTCATTGTGGTCATTGTTTTGACATTGTGTTACTAAGTTTTTAATTTCATTTGTGTTTTACTGAGTTTTATTTCATTTTCATTCACGTTCACTGGCCATGCCCGTTTTACCGCCGCTGCTGCACCTGCATCCCCTCCCACCCCGACAGTCCCCGCTCCCCCATTCCCTACCTGGTCCGGCCCCCCTCCCCTACTTAATGGCATGGACGTGCGCAGCGGGAACGCCTAAGGCAAGCCATTCTGCGCCTGTCCGTGACCTGACTGCGACCAGCACCGGGAACACTGGTCCTCTGAGGCCCCATCGCTACGACTCAACCACCCTCCACGCGCTCAATCCCGGAAGACACGCCGACTGCGCAAGTTCCTCACCAAACACCACCCACAGACAGTTCTCATGCAGACCATGCCACATACCCATCACTACCGACATAGGTCCCACTACCGTTGAAGGCCCGCCCAATGCACGCACCTCCGAAACCCCGAAATGCATCCTCCTCAACGTGCGCGCCCTGCACCTACACGCCATAGAAATCTGGGACCTGATCGACACCTTCTCGCCCAACATCACCTTCTTCACGTAAACCTGGACCAATGCCTCCTCCGGCCCCGACATCACCTCGGCCATCCCCGATGGCTACAAGATCCAGAGGAAGGACCAACCCCACCGCCCAGGAGGAGCTCTCACCATCGTAATCAGGACCCCCTCCGACTCTCTACAAACAGCACAAGCGACCCCCATTCCAACACAGAGCACCTCCACTTCCAGATCCAGACCAGCCTCAGGACCACACTACGCGGCACCCTCATTTACAGACCTCCAGGACCTCACAGCCAGCCCGCTACTACCATCACCGAGCTTGCCGCTCCCCAGGCCACCACCTCCACGGACTACATTCTACTCGGGGACCTGAACTTCCACCTCGACAACTGCAATGACCCCGACACCACCACTTTCCTCGACAACCTCGCCAACCTCGGACTGAAGTAGCTGGTCAACACACCCACCCACAGAGCTGGACACACCCTCGACCCCATCTTCGCAGGAGGTACAAACATCCCCTTCAGCCACACCACCCACCCCCTCTGGATGTACCACCACTGCGTCCATTTTACCTTCAACACCACCGCCGCACCCAAGCCCACCCCTCGCCCTCCTTGACGAAACTGGAGCAAAGTCACAGAGGAACACCTCAACCCCACCCTCCTCCAAAACCCCCCCAGCGCCACGTTTGATGCTGCAGCCATAGAATTTCACTGCTGGATCTCCTGCCGCACTGACAAGCTTCCACCCTTCCGCAACCCTGCCAAACAACACCCTCCAAAGGCCGCCTGGTTCACCACAGAACTACAAGAAATCAGACACTCCTGCAGCCGCCTTGAGAAAACCTGGCGAAACCAGAAAACCACGGAAGCACGGAACAACCACAGGAGCACCCTGAAGGAATACCACCAGCGCATAAGAGAAACCAAACGGGCCTTCATAATAGACAAAATCCAGACCAACGCGCCCAACGCCAAGGAACCGTTCAACGTTATACAACAGTTCACAAAATCTCCCAGCGAAGCCACAAACGTCACTCCTTCCCAGGAGCTCTGCGAAGAGCTCAGCTCCTACTTCCATCTGAAAATCAAGGACCTCTACGACACCTTCAGACACCACCACCCCCCCACCACCGCTTATAAGCCCAAGATCATGACCTTTGATCCCGTCACCATCGAACACATCACTGCAACCATGAAGATAACCCATTCAGGAGCACCAACGGACCCCTGCCCACCGCACATATTCCACAGGGCTGCTGCTGCCATCGCACTCTAACTAGGACAATCATCTACACCTCCTTAGATCCTTCCCAAATGACTGGAAGTGGCGGAGGTTAAACCCCTCCTCAAGAAACCCACAGCTGACCCAAGAGACCTAAAAAACTACCAGCCCATCTCTCTCCTCCCCTTCGCGGCCAAAGTCACTGAGAGACTCGTAAACGCCCAGCTGACCGTCTTCGTCGAAAAGAACTCCATCCTAGACGCCTCCCATGCTGAAGTCCGGAGCAACCATAGCACCAATCCCGCCCTCCTCGCCGCCACTGATGACATCTGTATGCTACTCGACCAGGGACACACTGTGGCCCTCATCCTCGTAGACCTCTCCGCATCCTTCAACACCGTTCACATTGCACGCTCACAGCCAGACTAGACGACGCAGGGATAGAAGAGACCGCCCTCGACTGGATCCAATCCTTCCTCTTCGACAGAACCCAGAGAATCAGACTCCCCCCTTCCACTCTGAACCCACCGATATCATCCGCGGAGTACGCCAAGGATCATCGCTCAGCCCCACGCTCTTCAACATCTACATGACCCCCTCACTGCCATTGTTAGACAGCATGGGCTCAGCATTGAATCATACGCCAACGACACCCATCTCATCCTCTCACTCATGAAGAATCCAGAAGACACCAGACTCTGCTTTCAGGAAGGAATGAAGAACGTGGCAACCTGGATGAAGGACAGCTGCCTGAAGCTCAACTCAGAGAAGACTGAGGTCCTCATCCTCGGACCCTGCACCTCTGTTTGGGACAACACCTGGTGGCCCTCCGCCCTCGGGAATCCTCCCACCCCTACAGACCATGCACGAAACCTCGGCACATCCTCAACTTCTCCCTCTCCATGAACCGCCAGGTTAATGCCGTCGCCTCCACTAGTTTCAACTGCCTGCGTATCCTCCGTCAGACCTTCAAATGAACCCCCCCCCCGACTGCAGAAAGACCGTCACCCACGCGCTCATAACCAGCAGACTGGACTACGGCAACACCCTATACGCCAGATTCAACACAATTCTTCTACACAAACTCCAAACCATCCAGAACACTGCAGCCAGATTCGTCCTAGGAACAATACATCACAAACACATGACCCAACACCTACGAGACCTCCACTGGCTCCCCGTCAAGAAGAGGGTCACCCTCAAACTCCTCACCTCAAGCCTCACGCCTACAAATCCCTCCACAACATCGGACCCAAATACCTCAACGAGAGAGTATCCTTCCACGTACCCAAGAAGAACCTCCGCTCTGCCAACCTCGCCCTGGCAGAGGTCCCACACATCCGCAGAAACAGAACAGGCGGGAGGGCCTTCTCCCACATCACAGCCAAGACCTGGAACGAGCTCCATGTGAACATCAGACGCTCCCTGACCATGCACACGTTCAGGAGGGACCTCAAGACCTGGTTCTTTGACTGATCGGAGCTGCACCCCCCCCAGCGCCTTGAGACCCTCACGGGTGAGTAGCACGCTCTATAAAAGCCCTAATTGATTGATTAAGTGATTGATTGATTAGAGTCAGATTTGCTTCCGAGAACTGAGCTCTAACGTCTGAAAAAGCTTGCTATGTAACTTACTCATTTTGCCCACTTATTATTTATGTGGTGTTGTTATCTCTAAATGAAAGGAGAAGTTCTAACCAACACTTTTTTTGGGCTCTGAATGGCCCACATTATAAAAAAATCTAGTCAATTCCATTTTTTTGATTGTAACTTCTGTCACTATTTATCAACTTCACCCGTTTGAAAGTTAACACCTGGCAGCTGCCATACACCTGGCAGCTGCCATCTTTCTCCCTCTTGGCAGCCGCCATCTTTCTCCCTCCGTGGCGTACTCTTAACCATGTCAAGTGGACAAGAGAGACATGATTCTTTGTTCATTTTATGGAGAAACATTGGCATGAGTAACTTCAATTTAATTTCCAGTGTATTGTATGCAGTGCTAAAACATGCCATATTATATTATTGCCAGAGGCCGTCATCTCTGGTTATCCGTTGTTGCAGAAGGAACACAAGCCTATTGAATTACCATATAATGTATCGATGGCTGTATAAATTTAGCTCACTCTACAAAAAAAAGAATTCTTTATGCAGATGATAAAACTACCATGTCAGGAATATAGGGTCACGTGACTTCTGTCTGGGTGCAGATCAGCACTGTCTTTGCACCCCGGTTTAACAGAGAGAAAGCTGTTTTACACCTGAACAGTCCTGGTAAAGTGCAGGTGTTCTTGTGTAAATCAACTTTCTTGTAGAGCTAAAGTGCCGATATACTGCTGCAAAAACATTATCGAAGCGCTAAAATGCAGACATACTGTTGTAAAAAGTACATTATTGGAGCGCAAAAATGCAGATATATTGGAGCAAAAACATTATTGGAGCGCCAAAGTGCTGTTGTACTGCAGCAGAAACAAAATTATTGAAGTGCTAAAGTGCAGATATACTCCTGCATAAACAACATTATCAATAGTGCTAAAGTGCAGATGTACTGCTACAAACAGTACATTATTGAAGTGCTAAAGTGTAGATATACTGCTGCAAAAACATAATTGAAATGCTAAAGTGCAGGTGTACTGCTGCAAAAACAACATAATTGAAATGCTAAAGTGCAGGTGTACTGCTGCAAAAACAACATAATTGAAATGCTAAAGTGCAGGTGTACTGCTGCAAAAACAACATAATTGAAATGCTAAAGTGCAGGTGTACTGCTGCAAAAACATTGAGGTGGTAATGTGCAGTTCTACTGCTGCAAAAACAACGTGATTAAAATGCTAAAGTGCAGATAAACTGCTGCAAAAACATAATTTTAAGGCGCTCAAGTGCAGGTGTTCTGCTGCAGTAGCCACATTATCGAGGTTCACCCGGTCTGCAATGCGGTTTTAAGGTGTTTTTAAGGCATAAACTGTAGTATGAAGAACTTGTGAAAGCCTGTTCGAAGCATTGATAAGAAATGCATTGGCAAGTCATGCAAGGGAAGTGGAAAGGGCACAACGAAGGACTTGAAGGGCACGGGTGCATGGCTGTGAAAAGAATAGATGATAGCTATGAAGTCTTGCCAGGAGTGTCTGGCGTTTCTGAAGTGTCTTTTGAGCCGGAAGCGTCAGGAGTTTCTCTTGTGTATGAAGTGTTTGCCTTCTCTCTTGAGACTAAAGTGTCGGAGTGCCAGAAATATATAATTTGTCTGGAGTGCCTGTTAAATCCCAAGCGTCTCTTGTGTAAGAGCTGTTTGGAGTGGCCAAACTGCCTTTAGAGACTAGAGTGTCTGAATGTCAGAAATGCATAATTTGTCCGGTGTCCCTAGAGTCTGAAGTGTCAGCTTTGTCTCTTGTGTTTGGAGTGTTTGGAATGTCTGAAGTGTCTCTTGAAACTGATATGTCAGAAGAGTCTACTGAGCCTTGAAGCAACAATGTCAGAAAGGTGCAACATGGTTGAAGTGCCTATTGTGTATGCAGTGTCAGAGTGTGTAAAGGGTCAATACTGGCTGAATTGGAGGCTCTTCTGTACGAAGTGTTTGGAGTATTTGGAGTGTGTAAAATGTCTCTTGAGTCAACAGTGTCAAAATTAATTGAGGGACGTATTTATGAGAGCTTTGCATCATGCTTGCACCACGCAACATGGTACAGGTGCGAAGCAAACCTCTAAGTCAGATTTATGAAAACACGCAAAGCCACGTTTTCAAAGATCTGGAGTAAGGTAATGCAGCGCAAATAGCTACATTGCCTTACTCTGCACAAGGGAGGCGTTCCATGGGCAGTGCGGTGGGTATTCCCACACAACTTCCATTCGTTTTAGCACATTCCCAGATTTACAAGGACTTGTAAACCTGGGAATGCCCCAAACAGATACGCTTTCCAAGGATAAATATCTTTATTTCGTCTCGGTTTTTCCTCTTTCTATGTATGCTGCATTTTCCAGCACTCAGAGAAAGAAGAAAAAGCCTCTTAAGACTGTTTTTGTGCAGGAAGGTGCCTAGGTTTACAGCGTTCTGTAAACCTAGGAATGCGACAAAAGCCTATGCGAAACATAGAGGAGGCTCAATGAGGAGAAATAACTTTATTTCTCCTCGTTTTTTCCTCTTTCTATGTGTGCTGCATTCAGCAGCTCACGTAGAAGGAGGAAATCACCTCCATTGATTGATTTTGTGCAGGACAAAGGGCCCGATTCACAGAACTAACTTAAGACAAAATCCTAAACTTACTACTTTTGGTATTCACAGAAGTTAGGATTTTGTCTTAAGACAGACTTAAGACAGACTTAAGTTAGGATTCTGTCTTAAGTCTGTCTTAAGTCTGTCTTTAGTCTGTCTTAATACAAAATCCTAACTTCTGTGAATACCAAAAGTAGTAAGTTGAGGATTTTGTCTTAAGTTAGTTCTGTGAATCAGCCCTGGGAATTCCTTCCTGCACAAAAACAATCATTGCCACAATGCAGACACCCTTGCAGCATGGTGCAAGGATGCCAGCGTTGGCGCATGGCAGCCAATTCTGCCCATCACTGGGGAAGAGGACAGGACTGCCTGCCCTTTTCTTTAGAATCAAGACAGCGCAGCAAGAAGGCGTGAAGCGCTGCCCTATGCCTAAAGCTTAAAAATTAGTCCCTGGATGATTATGTCGTGCATTAGTGCTTCAGGACCGGAAAAAGCTAAAGTCTTAAGAAAAAACATTTGATGACTACATCTTCATAAGTTATTGTGTTTAGAGTTTGGGTTCTGTTTGAAATCTTGTGTTGCATTGCATTTTCCCAGTGTGCATTTGTCACATGTTTTATTTGTACAGATATATGCTTTAAGGAAGAGAGAAGTGCTACATCCTGCATAGGTGGGAGTCTGATGTCATTCTGTTCTGGAAATGAATGAAAGGAATGCTTTGTAACAACTGCAGGAAGGCTCCCTCCGGTTGAATGATACCAATTTAAATCTTTTCTGCTTTCACTTCAACTGCTTTTTGTGGCATCATTTCACATGAGTCAGATACAGGAACAAGGTTCATCCCAGTAGAGCTGTTGGTGGAGCAAGGTGCAAGCTAGATCCGAAGCGGGCGTGGCAACTGTAGGTTGCTGAATAGTGGGGTCCTGGTGTAGTCATCGACGACAGCAGGAAAGCTCTGAGTAGGTGAAGTCTGTGCCCAGGAAGGCCTTAATGTCAATTGGTTGCTGCTCAGTGTCGGTCCTAATGAAGCTCTCTACATTCAGACATAGAAACTTTTCTGGAAGCCAGATCTCCTTCAGCTGTGTAGACCAGCAACTTGAATCCAACTTGCAATTCAATGTCGATTACTTTAGCTCGATGGTGGTCCTGCTCCCT
Organism: Lissotriton helveticus; assembly: GCF_964261635.1. Classification (NCBI taxonomy): domain Eukaryota; kingdom Metazoa; phylum Chordata; class Amphibia; order Caudata; family Salamandridae; genus Lissotriton; species Lissotriton helveticus. The sequence continues at coordinate 194,860,368 of NC_136058.1, read as the reverse complement.
CCAGTACTCTGAAGGAAAATTTGGTTAAAAGTTTCTAAGTCCCAGTTTTTGCAGTCTCATCAGAAGTAGATTCTAATACAAGCAAAGCATCGAAGACCTTAGGGGCACCACTTGGAGGTTATGACTTACTCCAACAGAGCAGCAGGGTCCACAGCAGTTCCAATTGGAAAGAAAAGAATGGCTGACCAGGGTTATGCACAGAATATTTCGGAGTATGATAAATGAGTCCATATGTTGTGCACACTACGTCCAGAGTATGCCGCACCAATACTCTCCTGCAAAGCAGATCCCAAAGTTCATATGTACAAGGACGGTGCACCAAAAAAGGGGAGTGCTCGAAAGCTCCAATTCTTATTTCAAAGTACTTTTATTCAATTCCAGTTAAAACAAATTCCTCAGCCAACGCGTTTCGTTCACACTGAAATTCGTCAGGGCTGAAACAATTCAAAATTCCATAATCAATACAAAACATTAAAAAAAAACCACCAACTCACAATAAATACCAATATTAAAAACCCTAGTTTTTCATATATATCATTCATATACTGTGTTTGAAATTCATAACCTGGAAGGGAAGAAAGGGAGAAGAGAACAACATATATACAGATAAAAAAGATGAATTTAATTCCTTCATATGTTTGAGTTTTAATTTCTTGTTTAATCTATAGAGACAAACATGTAAGTGAATCATGACTAATACACAAGTTGATCAAATCACAAAGTGCTAAATAAGTATATATAAATTGTTTCAACATATAAAGTATTCCATGGTCAACAAGAAAAGAAAGAAGGTGGAAAAAGAAAAAGAGGAAAAAAGAATATCTCTTATTCCAAACAAACTCCTCACCTATCAAATAGAGGAAAATTCCGTCGGGTTTAACCCATCATCGGTATGTGGTAGGGTTCGACACACCATAATTCCACAGTGGGCCAAAGAAGATTGTCGGCCACTGAATAAATAAAGTGGTAATCGTCCGTTCTATAAATGAACAAGAGCTGACATCAATACAATTCTATAGTAAAGTTTATAGATCAACCAATATCTATATGTACGCCCTCGTCACAACGGATACACTCCAGGGTATATATAGTCCAAGGGGCACCCTACTTAAATAAATAGGGAGAGAATCTTACCTAAAGTAAATACCCGAATGAGTCCCCGCGGTATGATAACGTTGGGAGGGTCCGACCCAAATCTTGGCCGCCCGTATCTGTAATAAGAGAAATAGGTGCGATGTAATTACACTAGCCGGAGCCAGGGGTAAAGTTCACAGAAAAAATAAAAATAACCCTAACTGTAATAACATTTGTATATATAAGGAATCGTTTTATAAAAAGCAAGATAAGCAAACAGGTTTGTTTCAAACCCATATAGCCAAAGGGCTATATACAATACATAGCATGCCACTACGGCAATTTTAGTACATGAAAAAGATCGCCCCGCTAGAGAAAAAGTCCTAGTTAGTTTGACGTGGAGATAGCCGTAATAAAGGCAAAACAGAATGATAAAGCACCGGACTATACCCGTTCCCAATATTTTGCATTTCATTTTAACATTTATTTGTTTTAATCCCTCCATACCTCACTAAAACCCAAAGTATCGGGAAGGCGTATATGTTCCCCATTGATGGGCCCTTGGGGAACAAACGACATAAAGAGCAATACCGGGTATCGTGGACAGGGAACTATTGTTAGGAGCACCCCCACCCTCCCTCTTTAGGACTTACCGGAGCGTTTGGAGTGTAAGCAGATAAATGAATTGCAAGCTGAGCTCGCATTATTGCCCGGTTTAAATATCCCGGTCAGATATCTCCGTACCGCCCTCCTCTATGTCATACGCTGCGGTCGATTGACGCTCGTATGTTTATACGGTTCACTGTCGGCACCATCTTGGAGTGTGTACAAAACTAGTATTAAGAACTGGATTCATATATATGTAATAGCGTATGACCTTGAGGCCCATAGGAATAAATGTCAATTACCGAATCGGTAAATACCGATTCGGTAAAATTACCGAATTTGCAAGGGGGACAGGGTGTCACTTTGAAACCCTGTTGCACCCCTGATTCTGGCTTGTATGTGTGCCACATGACACAGATGTACATGATGTACATGCACAGATGTGCATGTACACAGGAATTCGTTATTTACCACCAAATAGTATTTGGTGGTAAATAACGAATCGGTAAGGGCCTGTGGCACTGATTACAGTGCCACCTACATGTAGATTTACCGATTCGGTAAATATACCGATTTATCACATTTTCAGGTCCCTACATCTCCATCTGCAAATACCGGTCGGTAACGGCCGAAATCGTCCGTTACCGACCGGTATTTGCCTTCCTACATCTGGCCCCATATCCCTCCACACTCAAGTCTTCTGTCCACTGTCTGGGCGCAAAACCCATAACACCACACGGAAACCATTAGCAGTCAGGTGGCACTGGGCACAAGCAGAAAGGCACATTTGACTGTGGCAGAGAAACAACAATGTTCTAAAACTGTAATTTCTTCCATAGTTACATAAAGTCTGACTTCACCATTAAATTGGATTTTAAATTGTTATTAAAATACGTCATTGAATCATAGTTCTAGTTATTCCCAAACTGAGGTTAAGCATTATTAATCGTTACAATGTAGCCCAGTGTTTTCTTATAGGAGGGCTAGCATTGCTACAGTGAAAAAGACCATATATGTCTTTCACTGCCAGAATATGTAAAACTTTATAAATATATGCCCATGGGCATTTAGGGCCTACCTTAGTAGTAACTTGTAAGTAATAAAAAGGAAGTTTTAGGCCTAGCAAAACATTGTCTTTTTGCCAGTTTGAAATGGCAGATTAAAACTTAATACCCAAGCTGCAGGGGCAGGCCTGGAATTATTTTTATAGTGCATTTTCTAATAGGTGACATGATGAGAGCTGCAGCCCACTAGTAGCATTTAATTTATAGGTACTGAGTACATGTTGTACCATATACTAGGGACTTATAAGTAAATTAAATGTGACAAGTAGGTAGATTTTACCATGTTTAAAGGGAGACTCTAAGGCTTTACCACTGGTCGGAAGAAGTAAAGCACCCTGAGTCCTATGACCACCAAAAACATATTTAGTTAAAGAAGGCAAAAAGATGGTCATTTCCAATAGTCAGAATTTCAAATATAACCTTGAAAGTATTTTTCTAGTCCTTTCCTAAACTGAGGTGGTAACTAAAGGTTGTAATTCCACTAGGACCTACATCTTGCAAGGACAGCAGAGTGAAATAAACTGTTTCCCAACCAGAGCAAAGTGGTGCTCTTGCCAAACGAATACCTTTGTTATATGTGGAGGTGTAAATACACACTCCAGCCAATAGATGATGTTTAACTTTCCATGTCACAGGTGCACTTAAGGCATGTTTACAATGGACTTGTAGGAATGTTAAAAAGGGAGTTCCACATGTAAATTACATGTTTTTGAGGGGAAGCACAGTCACTTTACTCCTGTTCAACAATAGTAAAGGGCATAGACTTCTAAAACCAGAAAATACAGACATGTCAAAATTGGGGGACATCATCAAAAATGGGGTAATTTCTTACCACTGTAAATTGTTTAGATTTAAAGATTAATATAGGCTCATTCTCCTTAGCAAACTGGAATAAAGATGTTATTAAGTGAAACAGGTACAAGTACAACCAGGAAATATTCTAGAAATGAATCTCTAGGTATATGTGGTGTGTCATCAATAAGCCTCCCTGTTTCTCATTATTTCAGATTTTTACAGATAAATATAGACAGAAAACCATTTATTTTCCTGTCTGTATTTATGTTTAAATGTGGATAAAAACGGAAATTGTTTTTTTAATGATTCTGAATGCTGTCAATAATGACTGGCAGGTTTAAAGCTGTGCGGATTGACAGGCAAGGTATTAAACAAATAAAGGAACTTTAGTAAAGAGCCGTAAGCAGCAGTAGATTTGCACAACCTTGATACTAAAATGTAAAAAGTTTTCTTATAAGTGTGTAGTTTATCACCTTAGTTTGTATATATCATTGAACCTGTCAGGCGTTCAGGTTCGAGTATAAATTAACTGGTTAAAAAAATGCAGAAATATACAAAATTCAGCTTTGTTTTTTCACAAAAAGTAAAATAAATATGGATAAATATAGGTAAAATTTGCAAAAAAATAAATATGGATAAATACAGACAGAAATGACAAAAATATGAATACCATAAAACCGGGAGCCCTAATCATCAATACTGACAAGTAAAAAAACACAGCTCAGGTCAGGATGTAGCTTTGTATTGGTGAAGGTTTCACCAATCAGCACAATTGGGGCTGGTTTATTATGGGAAAAGACCATTGCAACATAGACATTACATTGTAACCCCTTTACAACGAATCCACTACAACATATATGCCATTACAACTCATGCTAGTTGAACGCATGCCTTTTCAACACACATGACATTACAACGCATGCTATTACAACGTAATTTTAGGTAAGTGGCTTGGGTACGTTGTTTTCTTGATTTTGTTTGATACTTATTAATAATAGATTGATTTATCAATATTGATTTAATAATACATAATTTAATTAATTACCATTTTTCTAAAAAGTGGGAAAGGGTTTTGGGGTATGGGAGTGTTTTAATACCCATGTATGAATTTTAATACTTGGGTATCAATTGGTTTTGATTTTAATATTAAGGTTAGTAATTTTTTAATAATTAGAATGAATACCTATGAGGGTGTAACACCCACCCTTTGGTACAGGGTGCAAGGGAATTAGGGATATTGGGTGGAGGAGTGTATTAATACCCAGTTATTGATTTTAATAAACATGTATTAATCAGTTTTGATTTTAATATTTCTTTTAGCAATTTTACAATAATTACAATTAATACTTATGAGGATGTAACATGCACCCACTGGCACAGGATGCAAGGGAATTAGTGGTGTTGGATGGGGGCGTGTATTAATACCCAGTCATTCATTTTTATATATAGGTATTATTCAGTTTTGCTTTTAATATTAATTTTAGTAATTTTCAAATAATTAAAATTAAATCTTTTGTGGGTGTAAACCCACTCTCTGGCATGTGATGCAATGGAATTAGGCGACCAAGGTAATATCAAGCTATTAATTTCAATACCTGGGTATTAATCCGTTTTGATCTTCATATAAATTTTTGTAATTTTAAAATAATCACAATTAATACTTATGGGGTGTAAGGGAATTATGGGTTTTGGGTGGGGAGTGTATTAATACCCAGGTATTACTTTTAATTCCTGGTTATAATTAAGTTTTATTAATAATATACATTTTATAATGCCTACAATAATTAAAATCATTAGTTATGAGGGTTTATCACTTATAATGTGCATAGGGTTGTTGAAGAAATAGAGGTTTGTGTAGGGTAGTGTGCTATTTTTAAAAATGTATTTATTAATTTTAGCAAATATAAAATAAATGGATAAAACATAAAACAATAGGTAAACATGAATATGTTAAAACTCTTACAAATGTATTAATATACAGTAAATATTATAATATAAATGAGATATTTATCAATTTTTAATTTTATTGAAATAATTTAGACATATAGAATGTAATAGTAAAAAGATTTATAACACTGAATTAAAAAATGTGAAACAAAGTATTAAAAATACATCTCTATATATATTATTATTTTAAATAAGATCTTTTTTCAAATTAGTGCATTTACAAAATGTTAACATTTCTTTTCTGTACTTTCCCATGTGTTTCCATTGAAGTCAATCAATCAAATAAACTTTATTCAATTTTATACATTTAAAAAGTCTCATATTAAAATTTACAAAATACTGTTTTAAAAAGAATTAAAATATTACATACAAAAATCTTTATATACCACTTGTATCTTGATATCCCTTCTTCAGTTAATTCATAATTATTTAACCAGTTATTCTATACATTGGTCCTCCTCAGATTGGGTCTCCCACATTAGACTCTTCCTTTTTCAATATGGATTTCAAAAGTCCAGACATAACACCCACACAGTATACATTGTCCAATTGTTGTAAATATAGGAAGGCAGGACGACATTGCCTCCAGCCCCCTCTCTCCAGCAATGGCAAAATCCACCTCGTTCTTTCCGCGCTATAAAACTTACAGAATAAAATCACATGTATTGTCATCTGAGGAGAGCTTTTATCACAGGGGCACCTGCAAAGGTCACTAGTCTAATCATTAGGTTTTGGGAAGCTGACTAATCGATGGAAACTGTCAAATCTGAGTTTTGTAAGGACATATCTGTCATATCCTCCAATACACCACTCAAAATATGGTTGAATATTGTAGGATACGAGGGTTAGCTTGTGTGGGATTACAGTACTTTTCTTAATTTCTGTGGCCGCTCTTAAAGCCTCTAAGTGAGCCTGACAAGTAGTTTTAAAATCCTTCCTGGAAACTGTACTCAGAGTTTCGGGGTTATTATAAAAGTCAGGTTTACTCATGTCTATTAAAGATCTTCTAATATAATTTAACCATGGAATCCTATTTGCATGGGTTAAACTCATAACATCTCCAATTATGTCTCTGTTTAGCTCAGTGTTGTTGGCCGTCCAGACTCTGTGCCATAGTAGCAGTGGCTGCATCTTAATCAGGTCAGAGATATAGGGAATCCCCAATTCATTGTGACAGTTATATGTGCGGTACTGCTAGTAAAAACCTTAAAAACACATTTTCCTCTCTTTGTAGTATTGCTACATCCCGGTAGCCCCATACTCCCGCCCCATACATAGCTATACTCATACATTTTGCTTGGTAAATTTTAACTAGTATCCCCGGGGTTTCTTTCACCCAATTTATTAGAAAAGTTCATCAGTGCCCCAATTGGCCTTTTAAAAAGAAGAGTTCTATTCTTAACCGCCGGGATCCATGTCCCTGTATTATCAAGCAAGACACCCAGATAGGAGAAAATATTGATTGCGTTTATCTTATCGTTCCCTAGAGGCAAACTTTTAGAATTATTTCTCCCCTTTCCACATGTCATCACATATGTCTTCTTAACATTACGTTTTAGGCCCCGGCTATCCATGAATTCAGTGTATGTTCTAAGGGCACTTTGTAGGCCTAGCTGGGTTCTGGCCATAAGCACTGTGTCGTCCGCGTAGAGCAGAGACACAATGGGTTTATTGCTGTAATAAGGAGGGTCTTTTGTCCTGGCCGTTAGTACCTCTTCTAAATCGTTGGTATAAAGGGAGAAGAGGAACGGGGCCAGGATGCACCCCTGCCTCAAACCCTTCACACAAAATATCCCAAAGTTTATTATGACTGACACAGTCGAAAGCGGCTGTAAGGTCCACGCACACTACGTATATTTTCCCTTCTTTGGCTTGAGTATATTTCCCTGACAGCATTATAAAGTTCAACACCTGCACAATAATCCCTAACTCCTGTCTAAAACCGTACTGTACATTAGATAAGATTTTATTATCCTCGGCTTATGTTTGCAATCTGTTCAAGACTATTCTGCCTACTATCTTAACCAGAGAGTCCAGCAGGGAAATTGCGCAGTAGCACGACGGATTTTCCCGTTCACCCTTCTAAAATATTGGAATGATCACGTTGTGATAAATCCCTTCTCACAACAGGCCTTCAATACCTGTGTCAGCAAAGAGGACCAGAGTGCTGGTATGTTCTTAAATAAATCCATAGGGACGCCATCTGGCCCGGGAGCTTTGCCACCCTTACTTGCATTTATTGCTGCCTTGACTTTGTCTAGAGTGACATTTAACCTTATGGGCATGAAGCTTTCCGCCCCTCCTTGTGCCCGCAAATCAGTATCAGTTATAAAATCTTTGCCCCCCCTATCGCTATAAACACCAGAGAAGGATTTTATCCAGGCCTCTTCATCTATAGCCACTTCTATCCTGGGTCCATCGTTGTTTACAAAGAAAGGAGCATTTACTGCCCGCCAGAATATAGTGCAATCCCTTTTTTGTGAGACCTCATTTAATAGATTCCGCGCCTGATCTTTTAGTTCTTTTTTCCTATTTTTTCTGGCCAAGTTAAAGTTCTTTTTATATGCACTAATTTCTCCCTGATTTCTCTCAGTCTTGTGGAGGGCCTCCTTCAGTTGGTTATAGGCTTTTATACATTTAGTATCGAACCATCTATTTATCTTTATTGGAGGTGCCTTCTTGTGAGCTCCTAATGAGTTTTGTAATTAATGAGTATGCCCTCAAAATTTCGTTATAATCCGCGCTATCCTGGAGACATACCACTATTTGATCATGTGCGTTTCCAATGATCCTTTTGGTCACCTCTTCAACATTTATCTTACCCCAACTTAAAGAATAGCCATTCTGGCGCGATAAAGTAATATTTTATGACAGTGCCAGGTAACTATTGTTTTGTTGTTCAGCTAATTTGAGGATGATTAGGTTAATGCTCAGGGGCAGGTGATCACTAAGGGTGTTGAGATGAGTTTTAAAATTGTCAAACCATGAAGCGTATCTAATAGGGACGATTATACAATCTATCAATGACCTTTGGCCTCTGCCAATGAACGTGTGTGTAAAGTCAATGGGAGCAGTGCACAAAAAAATTACAAAACCCAAATCATGCCCTGCCATAAAATCATTAAACATTTCACCACTTGCAGTATGGATAAAATGAGGGGTGTGTACATGTACTTCATTATAGGCCCCACGTTGAGCATTTTCTAGATTACGACAAATGCCTGTATTGAAATCCCCACCCCATATATTTTTCACATCAATGTCATTTGGTGCCCTTGTTTTACGTAATTTATCGCCAAACAAGTTTATAATTTTACCCACGTCACCCTTTGCGATATTATTATAAAAGTTCACCACACATAGTACTACGTTAAAATTCAAATGGATACCCAGCATTTGGTAGTAGCTCGTGGAACTATACATTTCTATTTTTCTGACCTTAATCAAATTTGTGCTATATATATATACACAGGCCACCTTTATGTCTTCCATGTGTGGATCTAACAGCGGGTATATGGAACGTCTTGTAGCCATCTAAATTAATCTCCTCTAATAACCAGGTCTCCTGGAAGCATAGAATGTCAAAACTATATATAAAATCTAACCAGATGGCATTATGTACCTTTGATTGTAAACCAGCAATATTCCAGAATAGCACACAAATCCTATCCGGAACATAAACATTTAGGCCATCAGGAGCAATGGCTCCATTAGTATATTCCCTAGTTTCCCTGTCACACCAGAGAAGGAGTTTATCCAGGCCTCTTCATCTATAGCCACTTCTATCCTGGGTCCATCGTTGTTTACAAAGAAAGGAGCATTTACTGCCCGCCAGAATATAGTGCAATCCCTTTTTTGTGAGACCTCATATAATAGATTCCACGCCTGATCTTTTAGTTCTTTTTTCCTATTTTTTCTGGCCAAGTTATAGTTCTTTTTATATGCACTAATTTCTCCCTGATTTCTCTCAGTCTTGTGGAGGGCCTCCTTCAGTTGGTTATAGGCTTTTATACATTTAGTATCGAACCATCTATTTATCTTTATTGGAGGTGCCTTCTTGTGAGCTCTTAATGAGTTTTGTAATTATTGAGTATGCCCTCAAAATTTCGTTATAATCCGCGCTATCTTGGAGACATACCACTATTTGATCACGTGCGTTTCCAATGATCCTTTTGGTCACCTCTTCAACATTTATCTTACCCCAACTTAAAGAATAGCCATTCTGGCGCGATAAAGTAATATTTTATGACAGTGCCAGGTAACTATTGTTTTGTTGTTCAGCTAATTTGGGGATGATTAGGTTAATGCTCAGGGGCAGGTGATCACTAAGGGTGTTGAGATGAGTTTTAAAATTGTCAAACCATGAAGCGTATCTAATAGGGACGATTATAAAATCTATCAATGACCTTTGGCCTCTGCCAATGAACCTGTGTGTAAAGTCAATGGGAGCAGTGCACAAAAAAATTACAAAACCCAAATCATGCCCTGCCATAAAATCATTAAACATTTCACCACTTGCAGTATGGATAAAATGAGTGGTGTGTACATGTACTTCATTATAGGCCCCACATTGAGCATTTTCTAGATTACGACAAATGCCTGTATTGAAATCCCCACCCCATATATTTTTCACATCATTGTCATTTGGTGCCTTTGTTTTACGTAATTCATCGCCAAACAAGTTTATAATTTTACCCACGTCACCCTTTGCGATAATATTATAAAAGTTCACCACACACAGTACTACGTTAAAATTCAAATGCCCATTCAGATACCCAGCATTTGGTAGTAGCTCGTGGAACTATACATTTCTATGTTTCTGACCTTAATCAAATTTGTGATATATATATATACACAGGCCACCTTTATGTCTTCCATGTGTGGATCTAACAGCGGGTATATGGAACGTCTTGTAGCCATCTAAATTAATCTCCTCTAATAACCAGGTCTCCTGGAAGCATAAAATGTCAAAACTATATATAAAATCTAACCAGATGGCATTATGTACCTTTGATTGTAAACCAGCAATATTCCACAATAGCACACAAATCCTATCCGGAACATAAACATTTAGGCCGTCAGGAGCAATGGCTCCATTAGTATATTCCCTAGTTTCCCTGTCTTCGCTGTCATTTATTGGAATTACGACACTAATCTCCTCAATCAATACATTTGTTGATTCCTCCCTAGTGTATTTGATCCCACTCTGGGCCAAGTTGCGTCCCCCATCATCACTCGCTACTTTATTTGTACAAAATTTTGGGGATGCTACTTTTTCAACCCCACTGCACTCATTACCATTCTCTGGAAGTCAATCGTTCTCATCCAGCGATTGTAGCGGCATGAAACTATTCTACACCTCTATATTATATGCCAGTTTCCTTGTGGTCTGTGCCAGAGGAAGCATACCCCTATTCCATTTAAAGGGTCCTAGTTGGTAGAAATGGCTCAGCGGTAAAACCTTTATGCCCACTTCCAGAATGATATTATTATTGCCCGTCCGTCTGAGAATTTCCCGGACCAGGGATGGAATTCCTAGGGAAAAAACTACACAATCCCCTTGGACGAATTTATCAATTGTGCCCATCCAGGGCACCCGTCTAACCATTTTAAAGGCTAAAAATATATCCGTGGGTAAGCCTGTTCTAATTCCCAGGCAATGGATTGTCTTGTTCCTAATGTGTCCCATGTTTCCTTTTCTCCTTCAGTTAACGGGGAAACGTTTGCCAACACCACTGTGTACGGTAGGGCTGCGGGGTAGATTTAATATTTGGCGTTGCTCTAACTGTTCTATCATTATAATGTTGTCTTTCCCAGAATTAGGGCCCATATCCTACCTTTTATCCCTCTTGTCTGTACTCTTTTCTATTAGTTTACTACCATTCCCTAGACCTCTGGTATGCGCTACATTAAATGTTTTTTAGGCTCGGTAGCCAACGAAGTATAATCCCCTCTATTTGCCTGCTTCCCAGGGGGCACAGTATTGCCTGAAGTCGTCTGGTCGCGTATTTTTAAAAAGTCTCCAGTTTTCTCTGCCTGCTTAATATTACCTCTATTCTCCGCTATCGGAGGTCTGTTTTTGTTCTCTAGTAGTAATGCCAAGCCCTGTTCTATCTTTGCTAGTCTTGACTCTATGGCTCCAATTGATTGTTTAATATACATACTTAAATCAGTCAGTTCGTTTGCTGAACTGTTTGTTTCTGCGTCATGTGACCCATGTCCCCTTTGTGGGTGTTTCCTACCCCCGCCCTTATTTTTGCTTTGTGTCGGTTTGCCATTCCCCTGTTTATTCTTAGCTATAATTGCCTGCGGGGAAGGCTCTGATGGAGCTTTATGAATCAGAACCTTTGGACTACTGGGGACAAACTTCGATTTCGGCAAACAACATCTTTTATGTGGGGGAGACGGTTCTGTATCCTGATCACTAGCGAGAATCTCATCGCCTGTGACCCTGATGCATCCATTTATGAACTCCCCACTGGAGTTTCCTGGTGGTCCCTTCTCCCTACCCTCTTCGATCTCTGTCTGTTGTAGATTAGTGATCTTATTCTTAGTAACTGCATCCTGTGGATCCCTTCTCAACGACTCCTCCACCGTAGATATTTGCTTGTCTAATTCCCCAACTGCACCTTTAAGATAATTCAGGATGGTCTTATTTACATTTGCTTGTTTGCCACCCAGTGACCCCGAGCCCGTATTTTGTAACATTCTGGTACCTCCTATAGTAGTAGTACTAAAGTACACTTCTCACTTCTAGGTACACTATGACCGTCTACAATCATTAATATCAAACTAGTTAACAGCAAGTATTATGCCCCCTTCGTTTACAAGTGCAAAATAGGGAACAGGAACAGGCAGAATTAAATAAAATCAAGAATTAAACTTTCAATGTTCTCAATATTACTTTCCAGGGCTTATTGCATACATACAGTTCAGTCCAGAATCCAAGAGACCTGGCCCAGCCCTGTCTCCTCAGGTCTCTGACGGGCTAAGAGGGGCCCGTCTTGGCCCGGTCTTCGCCCGTGCTGAGCCAGGGACCGGCTCTGTTGTTAAGTATCGTCCTCCAGGGAGTGGGGAAATAGTGCTGCTGTGCTTGTCTGGCGTCAGGGACCGGGATGAGGTTTCCAATTACCGGTTCATTGCAGAATGGTCTCCCGCGCTGCGGGACCGGCTCTGTTGTTAAGTATCGTCCTCCAAGGAGCGGGGAAAAAGTGCTGCTGTGCTTGTCTGGCGTCAGGGACCCGGATGAGGTTTCCAATTACCGGTTCGTTGCAGAGCAGAAGTCAAAGGGAGAAATTGTCCTTTTTTCCTTTTTACTTTCAGAGTTGACGTTCGCGGTTGTGCGTCTGTTTCTACAGTCGGTAGAGCATTGTGGTCAAGATCAGATGCAGGAAGAGGTGCGGTCAGGTTAGAGATATTTTATTTATTATAGAGAGATTGGGGGTGGCATAGTTTATTGTAAGGAGAGAGGAGGGCGGTAGTTAGATATGCGCAAGTATTTTGATGTATGTTTCACATGTTTTTTGCCACCATTTTAATTCCAATGCAGGTAGCAGTTGTAGGCCCACGTCGGGATGATTGCTTTTTTAACACTTTTGGTTTAAAAAAAGAAGTTTTAAAAAGAAGTTTTAAGAAAGATTATGATTTCTGTTAAACCCAAGTGTAATGAAAACTATATATTTTTTTAAATCTTTTTGCATTGAGTTTTTCAAACAAAGTATACCGTATTCACAGCAGTTCGACCACATGGAAATTTGGAGAGCACAGATGGAGTGGTTGGCCGAATGGATGGTTGGAAATAGTTGTTTATTTTTATGGATTTTTACTTTATGCAAGAATTTTACTGCATGATAACGGTTGGACTCTTGGATTATGAGAAACTCTTTCCATATTATGGGTTTATATAAAATTTATGGACAGTGGATTACAACAGTGGTTTTCCTGTTGTGTTTTTTGCTAAAAACATTTTTCGAGATTTGTTTTAGGGGTACATTTTTTGAGTTTACGCAGTAAATTTTGCAGCAGTGATTTTGCTGGAAAATATGGCTTTCGCCAATTTGGTTCTCTTTTGATAGTTTAGCTCGGGATTTGGATTGCATAGTGGATTATAGATTTAAAACTTTGGATTTTTTAAGTTCTCAAGACTCTTGGTGAACTGTGAAACTTTACGAATCAGCAAGAGTTGAAGAATGAAGACAGCTCCAGATAGGAAACCTGACATTTCTTTAATTTAGAAAACTGTTTTGAAAAATGGCAATTCAATTTTAAAGAATAATTTGCAAAACAGGCAAGTAAGATATAATATGTGTTAATGTCAGTTAAAAGTGTAGTATGTGTGCAATATTGTCTAGGTATTCTGAAGCCACAATCAATGACAACTGTTGAATTTGTCCCAATAGTCGCTCTGACATTTGGGTTTTCTAGGGAGGAAATTCGTGGGTTCGGAGTACAAGTCAATGGTCACACTATTCTCATTTCTTGGAAACTTTGCTCCGTTCTCAAAATAGCCAGGAAATGATCAAAGTTTGGGTGAGGTTTTCCGATTGATTAGTTAAAAGAGTTTTGCCATTCCTCAATTGCATTATTAGTCTTTGCTTCTCCCTCTAAGCAGGTTGTGTAACAGTTCCACCATTTTACAGGAAACCTTGGATTCGTTCTGCGACCTGACCTGCTTAGATAGCCAATCCATGTGTCCTCAGAGAAATTTAGTAAGGCACCCTATTTGTCTTCATTTGTAGTAAAATACTAAGATTGAGTAATTGATGTGTAGTATTCATTCACAACGTGAGGAGGAACAAAGCATAAAACAGTTAGTTTATTTAACTCAAATTGCAGTTTACTGTCTGATATGTAATCCTCAATGAGGGATGCTTTTTACATTTTTCTCTAATAGGCCTCTGAAAAGTGAAAATAAATCCTTGAATATGAGTATCAGAATACATTTTAGTTATGGTGTTAATCGTGGATAATTCAGAGTCAATTATCACTTTTCTAGGACTTTCAATCAGTGTTTTAGATTTTACCACTGTTAAAATTCAGTTTATGTTATCTATATCCCACCAAACTCAACAAGATATTTCCCCACACCTCTGACCTTTGCTGGAGGGGATGTCGCCGATTGGGGGACATCTGCCATATCTGGTGGTTCTGCCCTTCCAATAAACCATTGTGGGAGGAGATTCTGGCACAGATGAAAGAGATTCTGAGGTATCCCTTACCGAGCTTAATAAATGTGACCCTTGTAGGGCTAAAAGATGCCACTCTAGAACACCAAACCAGGGCAGACAAGGCAATTATGTGGGCATGTATAGGGGTGGCTAAAAAGGCCATTGCGGCAAATTGGAAGAAGAAGGAGGCATCTGTGCTGGCGCAATGGCACTCTCGATTGTGGAGAATAAGTACGATTGAACGGATGGCGGACATCTTTAGGGAGGACTATAAAAATGTTGAGTATAAATGGGGGCCCTTGGTGACATACTCACGAAAGGCCTCCCACTGGCAGTCTGCCTGCCCACACTGAGAGTTCTTCACCTTTTTCAGTTTTAGGACACTTGAACGGGAACTCCTGTTGTACTACCGGTCAACGCTAAAAGGGGGCTTTTTAGGGGACACATGGAAGGATGTCACTCCGTGCGTAAGGGCTCAACAGGGAGCATGGTTATGTTAGGTACAGCTTCTCCACCACAGGTGAGGGGTGAGGGAAGGGAGTGGGTTGTTTTCATAGTTATGTAAATGTAATTTTGGCACGACCAGGGCCTGCAAAAATCAATTGTATACCGTAATTCCTGCATCTTAAGATACTGTGTATATGTTAGCAGGGGGGATGCCTGGGGATAAAGTGTGAGGCCCGAGGGTCTGATTGTACGAAGCTGAATATTTTATTTCAATAAAAAGATGTTTGACAAAAAATTCAGTGTATGTTAATATTTGCTTATCAGGGTGTAAACTGTACGCTAAGGGCCAAATTACAACTATTTGGCAGAGCGGTGACGTGGCAGGTCCAACCGCCATGCTACCGATCCGCCAAAGCTACTGCTGCTCACCCGCCAGATTACTCCTTGTCAGAATCGTTTCCTACCGACTCGGGTTCGGGGAGTGTGAGTGACTTATTACGATGTTTCCAAAACACATGGAAGGATGTCACTCCGTGCGTAAGGGCTCAACAGGGAGCATGGTTATCTTAGGTACAGCTTCTCCACCACAGGGGAGGGGTGAGGGAAGGGAGTGGGTTGTTTTCATAGTTATGTAAATGTAATTTTGGCACGACCAGGGCCTGCAAAAATCAATTGTATACCGTAATTCCTGCATCTTAAGATACTGTGTATATGTTAGCAGGGGGGATGCCTGGGGATAAAGTGTGAGGCCCGAGGGCCTGATTGTACGAAGCTGAATATTTAATTTCAATAAAAAGATGTTTGACAAAAAATTCGGTGTATGTTAATGTTTGCTTATCAGGGTGTAAACTGTACGCTAAGGGCCAAATTACAACTATTTGGCAGAGCGGTGACTTGGCAGGTCAAACCGCCATGCCACCGATCCACCAAAGCTCCTGCTGCTCACCCGCCAGATTACTCCTTGTCAGAATCGTTTCCTACCGACTCGGGTTCGGGGAGTGTGAGTGACTTATTACGATGTTTCCAAAACACTGTTCGGTCAGACTCCTGTTGACGTTAATGGGAGCCTATGTTCCAACCAAGAACACAGGACCCCATTGAAAAAAGGGGGGGGTTGCAGATAACCTTGCACCCTGTGGGGAGCACCCCATGGTGCCTGCCACCCTGTTCAGCATTGTACAGAGGGGTCCCATGCGTACCTCCTTAAGCCCCGACCGGAGGACTCCGGGTGGAGGGGGGCCTGCTACGGGCCCCCAAAGTCAGTTTCCAATAGTTGTTTCAAGTCAGATGGACCGATTCAGAAAGGCTGTCAAATTCCGACATTGTAATTCGTCAGCCGGAAACGCAGTCCCTAGACCTGTACAATTCGGCGCCGACCGACTCAGAGTCTCCGAATGGCAGTCTGAGCCTAGTCAGAAAGACCAAACAGTTACCTTCAATTGTAATCAGTCGGTTGGAAATGTTTCTGAGTTAGTCGACACGCGTTAGGAAATTCCGAATGCCATTCGGAGCCTTTCCGACCAACATCGTAATCAGGCCCTTATTCATAATCTGGCGAGCAGCGTGGTGGTTACCATTGTGGGGCCCTTTAAAAAGCAGCCGTGCCTTTTAAAAAGGCACTGTAAAGGGAATGCCTCACAGGGTCCTGCACGGCATGGACCCCTAAGTCCATGCCGTGCATTTACCTATGTAGATGCATACAGGGGGGCACATGTTATGCCCCGTGTTTGCATGCTCATATGTCTGAGGCACAGAGGGGGGACCTGTAGGGCCCCCATTGTTTCCTCTCAACCAGGCTTTTCATGGAGATGGAAACGTCATGAAAAGATTGGCAGAGAGGAAACTCGTAATATGCATGGGATGACACTGGCGGTCCTGCCAAGCACATTCCGGACTTTGACTGCTGCTCCGATGCCAGGGAATGGTGGTCCCGTGGCAGAGCAAGTGGTTCTAGTGCGGTCTGACTCCTAAGTCGTAATCAGGCTGTCGGACCGCCAGTGCGGCGGTGGCTGGATCCACTCGTAATCTGGCCCTAGGGGAACTACAGTGCTATTAATGTAGGTGTGAACAGTGTACATTTGGGTGAATGGATGGGGTGTGGATCTAAATGTCCCATTCATCTTTCATATATCACTAGTCTCCAATTTTACAAGGTTATGGGTTTGGGTTAGAGATTATTATCATTATCATTTCTGAGGGTTTTTGTTGTCATGCAAAAGAAAGGTTTCAATTGTAGAGGTTACAGTTAGTTGAGGAGGAATGTTAATATCAGAGTATGTTTGGGCTGTTATACATTGCGGGTTACTTGCTTGTTTTTTCCTTTGCGTAAATTAGGAACTGCAGGCATACAACTTGTTACATGCATAGGTATGTCTTGGGATACCTCCCTCCCTCCTCAAAACTGCACCACAGGGTTCATTGGCGGTGGATACAAGTTCTTTTATTTAATTTATGTTTACTTTAACCTCGATCTCCATTGTAGTGGCAAGTGGTTATGCTCTGTGGTTCTTTCAACAGTGTAGCCAAGAGTAACCGTTCTGCCTGTGCTATGGGACGCGTAATACTGCACACACCTCCAATGACTCCTTGGCTCAGTTAATCTCTCCTTATAAAAAAGATAGCCACCGTGCTTCAAGAGTCGATTTCCTCTATGGGATTTAATATAGCTGGCTTGTTGTCCTGATGCCACTATGTATATGTCTGTAAAAGAAGGGAGAAAAAGAGTTTTTGTGTTATAGGTTTTTTAATGAACTTTTAACCTGCAAAGAATTTTCTTTTATTTTTGCATTTTTGGCTATTGACATTTCTGAAAACATGTTTTTAATTCTATTGTAGTTATTCTGTGCTTTCGTAATTTGAAATTGTTTATTGATTACAAGCTGTAAAAAAAACTGGTTAATACTTATTTAGTTGCCTATTGAGTTTTGCAAGAACATGTTGTTTAATTTATTGCTTGATTTCGATTTTGCCAGCTATAATTTTGTACTATGGTTTGTAATTGATTCCTGTGAAAAGTTGTGAAAAAAATAGGCATTTTAAATAATTAATGTAGTTTGCCTTACCTTAGTAAGGTTCCTTTGTTTACTTGTTTGTCTTTTTGCTGGTATAGATTTTGTATTCAGGTTTTTCTGATGATTTTGTTTTCTCCCTTCTGGATGATGCTGGGTAGGTCTAAAAGGAAAAGTGGATTTTTACAGAGGTTTTAAAAATGATTGTTTGTTTTTCTTTTTTTGCCATTTTATATTTGGATAACTTTAACAGATTGTTGTTTGTTTTGCTTTGTGCTTTGTAATAAGAAATTGTTTGGTTAATTTTGGTTGTGACATTTGAACTATTTGAACAATTGCTTGTGATGCTGGTTTGCAGTCCAGTTGATGGTTTTGATTGTATTGGTATTTACACTTATTTAATTCAGTCTATGAAAAAAAAGTATAATGACTGTGGGCCTAATTACAATGTCGGTTGGAAAGCTTTCGACCGCTGGTCAGAGGCTATCTGACCGACATTGTAGGTTTAAACTCCGGCCACTGTATTACAATGAAGGCAGTCAGAGTTTAAACTGGCCGGGGAATACGACTTGGTTCCGACGGGCTCAAGGAGCCCGTCGACCAGTCAGAAAGGCCTCATAATCGCTAAAGGACGGCGTTTCGGACGTTGGAATTATGATGGCACTTTGAGACATCAGTTCTATGTCAGCCTTTCCAACATGGAACTGCTGTAGGAAAGTGTCTTTGGGAGCCCCCTAGCAGAGTCCCCTGACCCCCTGGCTCTCCGCATTCAGCCATTGGGTGCACCTATGGTGTCCCCATTCACATGCCTACACCGTGCGGCAGGCACCATGAGGTTGTGGGAGCTTGTGAAGCGAGTGGTTTCAGCCTGCCGCACAAGCAAGCTCCAATTGAAAAATGGAAGTTTGCAACTACACCATGTGGCCGATTACGATGTTGGGCTGAAAGTCTCCTCCCAACGCCGTATCGGAATCGGGACCAACCAACTCCTGGTCGGCAGTTCTGCCTGCCCGATTGCGATGCGACCGAACACTGTTCGGTTGGATTCCCATTTTTCCCTATGGGAGCTTGTGTTCCGCCCAACAACCGGCCGTAACACAGGCTCCTATGGGGAAATGGGGTATGTGTGGAAAACCCTGCACCCTGTCGCCGGCACCCAATTGTGCCAGCCACACATGTGGGTTTTACAGGGGGGTCCCTTAGGTACCCCCTCAGTCCCCAATCAGAGGCCACAAAATGAAGGGGGCCTGCTAGGGGCCCCCAAAAGTCACTTTCCAACAGCCTCTTTGTGTAAAAAAGGCCAGCATGGAAAGGCTGTTTGAGGTCAACATCGTAATCCCGAGGACGGAAACACCGTCCATAGGAGTGTACAATGTGGTTCCGACCGACATGAATACTCTGGCAGCCAGTGGGAACCAGTTCGGAATGACGATGCAGTTGAAGTTCCAACCGCAAACATCAAGGGTTCCAACACGGTTGAGGAAATGTTGACAGTTAGGAGGAGGCTTTCCACCCACCATCATAATAGGCCCCCATGTGCGGTCACATCCCAATTGCGGTGTCATAACCGCTGACCTGAGGTCGGTTAGTTCCCCATCCGGTTCACTAATAGAATATCAATGCTAAAAACACCATGTGGCCGATCACGATGTTGGGCGGAAAGTCTCCTCCCAACGCCGTCTCGGAATCTGGACCAACCGACTCCTGGTCGTAGGTTCTGCCTGCCCGATTACAATGCGACCAAACACTGTTCGGTCAGATTCCCATTTTTCCCTATGGGAGCTTGTGTTCCGCCCGACAACCGGCCGTAACACAGGCTCCTATGGGGAAAGGGGGTATGTGTGGAAAACCCTGCACCCTGTCGCCGGCATCCCATTGTGCCTGCCACACATGTGGGTTTTACATGGGGATCCCTGATGTACCCCCTCAGTCCCAAATCAGAGGCAACAGAATGAAGGGGGCCTGCTAGGGGCCCCCAAAAGTCACTTTCCAACAGCCTCTTTGTGTAAAAAAGGCCAGCATGGAAAGGCTATTTGAAATCAACATCGTAATCCCGAGGATGTAAATGCTGTCCATAGGAGTGTACAATGTGGTTCCGACCGACATGAATACTCTGGCAGCCAGTGGGAACCAGTTCGGAATGACAATGCAGTTGACGTTCCAACCGCAAACATCAAGGGTTCCAACACGGTTGAGGAAATGTTGACAGTTAGGAGGAGGCTTTCCACCCACCATCATAATAGGCCCCCATGTGCGGTCACATCCCAATTGCGGTGTCATAACCGCTGACCTGAGGTCGGTTAGTTCCCCAGCCGGTTCACTAATAGAATATCAATGCTAAAAACACCATGTGGCCGATCACGATGTTGGGCGGAAAGTCTCCTCCCGACGCCGTCTCGGAATCTGGACCAACCGACTCCTGGCCTGTGGTTCTGCCTGCCCGATTACAATGCGACCAAACACTGTTCGGTCAGATTCCCATTTTTCCCTATGGGAGCTTGTGTTCCGCCCGACAACCGGCCGTAACACAGGCTCCTATGGGGAAATGGGGTATGTGTGGAAAACCCTGCACCCTGTCGCCGGCATCCCATTGTGCCTGCCACACATGTGGGTTTTACAGGGGGGTCCCTGATGTACCCCCTCAGTCCCAAATCAGAGGCAACAGAATGAAGGGGGCCTGCTAGGGGCCCCCAAAAGTCACTTTCCAACAGCCTCTTTGTGTAAAAAAGGCCAGCATGGAAAGGCTATTTGAAATCAACATCGTAATCCCGAGGATGTAAATGCTGTCCATAGGAGTGTACAATGTGGTTCC
The DNA here is from genome assembly GCF_964261635.1 of Lissotriton helveticus. NCBI lineage: Eukaryota > Metazoa > Chordata > Amphibia > Caudata > Salamandridae > Lissotriton > Lissotriton helveticus. Next base: position 194,839,448 of record NC_136058.1, on the reverse strand, counting down.
GACCGACATGAATACTCTGGCAGCCAGTGGGAACCAGTTCGGAATGACAATGCAGTTGACGTTCCAACCGCAAACATCGAAGGGTTCCAACACGGTTGAGGAAATTTTGACTGTCAGGAGGAGGCTTTCCACCCACCATCATAATAGGCCCCCATGTGCGGTCACATCCCAATTGCGGAGTCATAACCGCTGACCTGAGGTTGGTCAGTTCCCCAGCCGGTTCACTAATAGAATATCGATGATAAAAACATTGATGCAAAAAATATCAACAAAAAAAATATAGAATGCAAAAATATCGACTCCCTATACTTAAACAGGTAAGTACAAAATATCGAATCAAAAATATCGAAGTTAAAAATATAGATGCAAAAAATATAAATAAAATAAAATAAAATAAAATAATAAATATTAAATATATAAAATATTAATATTATCTTTAATAACATAAATTAAATGTAATATACATTTTAACTGAATGTAAAAAATAAACTTAATTAAAAAAATATAAACCAGCAAACATAATAATTTATAAATAAATTTACTTTAAAATAATTTATTAACTGTTATCCTTTATTTAAATTTTAACCTTTTAAATTATATACAAATATAATATATACATATAATTTAAAATAGAAAGAAACGTTCTATATATAATTAAAACATGAAAGTATTAAAACAAAATTAAAACGTACATTTTGCAATACAATAAATACAACAGTAGGGAAAATTTTGGAAAGCGAAATAATTAAATTTACTATTCCAACTCCAGTTAGGGCAACAGTAGGGAAAGTGTTGGATCACGGAGGGGTAAAAATTACTATTCCCACTCCAAAGAGTGCAACAGTAGTAAAAGGGCTGGATAGCAGAGGGGTAAAATTTACTATTCCCACTCCAGTGAGTGCAAAAGTAGGGTAAATGTTGGATAGCTGAAGAATTAAATTTACTATTCCAGCTCCAGTGAGTGCAACAGTACGGAAAGTGCTAGATAGCGGAGGAGTAAAACTACTATTCCCACTCCAGTGAGTGCAACAGTAGAGAAAATGTTGGATAGCACAGGGGCACCTGCCTGCTCCTCCCTATGTGCTGAGGTGGTGAACCTATGAGGGAGCCTGACTGCCTCCGGTGCTGGGGGCTGACAGTGACGGGATGAGGGGCGGTGCTAACGGGCCACACCGCACCACTGGGGATGGCCAATGATCCATCAACTTACTGGGTGGTGACCCTGCACCTCTTGGAGAATGGTAGGACCCTTCTGGGGCTTGCTGTTGTGGGCACCCATGGCTGTCTGCTGAATTAGAGGAGTGAGGCCTGGGATCGGCGCAACCCCTCCTGACTTTACTTTGCTGGGTGCTGCCAACTGGCTTACCTGGCCCTGCTCGCTGCTGATGATAGATGACTGGACTGCAGCACGCTCAATGCTGCTTGACTCATTGTGGGCCCACCTTAAGGGCTTCAGGAGCCGCATTGCTGCTGGGCCCAGGTCATTGCTGGTGATCGCCAGTGCTTCTCCAGAGGCTGACTGCACCATCGCTGCTGAGTACATAGGGAGGCCTGGCGGGCTCACTGAGTCTCCCTCCTGAATAACCTACAACTACATAGAATAGTGAAGCACCATCACGGGGCTCTCCTGCTGTTCTCCCAGACCTGCTTGGACTGTATAGGGCCATGGGGGCCACCTGCTCCAAGAACAATGGCACAGTGGTGTGGGCTCTCCTGCTGACTCTCGCCTGGACCTAAGGCAGCTCCCACTTGGCGGCCACTACTGCAACGAGAACTACCGTTGGCTGTAGGTGCCCTGGCGTGCATGTTCCCACGCCTGTCATTCTCTGAGTGGTGGCATTGCCTCAACTGTCACTCTGGCTGGCTTGCCCGGCTGGTGACTGGGTACCTGTCCTTCTGGTGGAGAGTTGGCCGGAGGAGTGCTCTAGCAATGTTGTGCTTACATGCCAGTGACCCTGCTCATACTGCCGCTTGTGGGGACTTCCGAGGTCCTCGTGTGATTGTATCTCAGAGTATTTTGAGCTATGCGATTGTGCACTGAGAGCATCAGATAACCACAAACTCTACTATCATGGGCAAAATCACCAGGAGAAAATTACAAGACAGGGGCCCTCCATGCTCTCCAGACCCACAACCTCAGAGGCACGACCCAAGGACTGTGATGACAGCAGGGGAGACTCGGTTTGCATCACATTACGAAATATACTCCAAGCAATCACCTCCTCTAGAGAAGCCATAGAAACAAGAATGGAAGAATTGGGTGCTTACTTCGGAATACTGAAGGACGATCAAACTCGGCTGGCCGAACGAGTTACCATGACGGAAAGGACTCTATCCGACCTCTCCACCGAATACCAAATCCTTTGTGAGCCATGGAAGGTACATCCAGATACTTAATCAACAAACAGAAGACGTGGAAAATCAATCTAGAAGGAACAACATATAAGTCATTGGACTATCATAACGAATGGAAGGCAAGGATATGGTGGCCTTTCTGGAGAAGTGGATCAGGGACATTCTGGCACCTCTATGCCTTTGAAAGAGCACACAGGGTGCCGGCCCACCCACCTCATCTAGGTGCTCTGCCACATCATATGGTGTCAAAATTGCTCTACTACCGAGATCGAGACTGTAAACTAGCAAAAGCTCGAAAGACACCAACATTGCCGATTGGCAATAGTAAGATAATGATATTCTCTGACTTTACTAAGGATGTACAGAGGAAGAGAGCTACCTTCCCAACAGTAAAAACTTGCCTTAGGTAAATGGGAGTAACTTATGCTGTGCTTTTTCCTGCCCGACTCCGAATGGTCACACCCGATGGGGTGCTGTTCTTTACCACCCCACAGTAAGCGTGGGACTGGTTAGAATGGAATCTGCATGTAGAAGTCAGCTACAACCCCACTGGGAGCATTCCAAAGCGACAGTGGGCACAGCGCAGACCCACAGACCCTGGTGGAAAGACTCCAACGAAGGTGGAGATTCATACGGGCAAGCGATGACTGCTGGAGGCGGTGGCTTTCCTTCATAGGTGCAAAAGCAGCAGCCCCTCAGGTTTGGTAGCTGAGGGCAAACATGATGATGTCTTGATGTCTGTGTCTGATGAACAATCAATAGTTATTACCTGTGATGACACAGGACCTGAATTGCTGGTGGTGATACTGCTGATGACTAGATATAACATTCACAAGTCCTGGTATGGTAAGTGACTCTGCACTCTTAAGTGACCTAAGGAATATTCAACGCTGTATTTTCTGTTAGCCGGGGTTTTCCATTGTGCATATGCTCTATATTGGTAATACCGGCTGCCCAGACTACTATTTGCATTGATGGGGGTGAGGCTTAATGAAAGTGGGCCGCACTGCCTCCCTTGCATCCCCCCACTTTTAGTTCAGTGGGCGCACCCACTATAGATTTCTTTATGACACTGGTTTGGAAGGGTGATGTACGCTGCTTGTCCAGGGGTTGTGGAATTGGGATGTTTGTTTTTAGTTTATTGGGGATGCTGTTGTTTCTCTTGCACCGGAATAACAAGATGTATTATAGGATGAACTGAGCCCGGACAGGTGTCTCCATGTCTGGCCACCAGTCACGCTCCAATGCCCCCCACACCTTTACAATGCCTGCCCATATGACATATGAGATAATACTATGATATGTGAGGGGCATACACAGAATGTCTAAACCATACAAAGTCTTCTCATACTTGGCATGATGAGGGGTTCATATAGCACTCCATCAGGAGACTCATTTGGAGACCAAGGAAAGGGTAGCCCTAAATTACAGATGGTGAGGCCAAGCCTACTAAGCACGCTACTCAGCAATCACTAGGGGGACACTGGTATAGGTCAGACTGGGGGTCCCATTTCAACACACAGGGGACCTCATAGATCCTGATGGTAGATATGTGCTACATACGGGTCGACTAAATAAGAGGGACATTTTCATGCTTAGGGGTCCATTCCGATTCGGGATAAAAAACCGTCGTACGATTTGTATTCGTAGCCATCTCCATACGAATGAAAAAAGTCCGTCCGAATTGCATAGTACGATCTGAATTCCGAAAATACATCTTGAATATCAGCGAACCGTACGAACCACAATCAAAGACCCGTGCGAAATGTCGTCGGAACTCCAACCGTACGATTTGTAAACATGCTGTACGAACTAACAAGTAAGATCCAGACCAGGGACCAAGTACGCGATTTGTACGGGCAAACCTAGTCCCGCATGAAGCATGATTCGTACGGAAAACATCGCGTATGAGCGAGCCGAACCAACAAATACGACTCGCACACCCCTAAATCAAGCGTACACAAACCCCGGCCCCAAAAACGGACCGTAACTGCCAGCCGCACCAACAAATACGACTCGTACACCCCTCAATCAAGCATACACGAACCCAAGGCCCGAAAACGGACCGTAACTGCCAGCCGCACCAACAAATACAACTCACACAACCCTCAACCAAGCGTACACGAACCCCGGGCCCGAAAACGGACCGTAACTGCCAGCCGCACCAACAAATACGACTCGCACACCCCTCAACCAAGCGTACACGAACCCCGGGCCCGAAAACGGACCGTAACTGCCAGCCGCACCAACAAATACGACTCGCACACCCCTCAACCAAGCGTACACGAACCCCGGGCCCAAAAACGGACCGTAACTGCCAGCCGCACCAACAAATACGAACCGCAAAAATGTCCCGTATGAGCCAGCAACAACAACAGCGAACTGCACACCCCCCACTAATAAAGTGCACACAAACCCTGAATCCAGCACAAGGAGGGTTCAAACGAGACGCACAACCCCACAAAACAAGTCTACTGTGTACACACCATAGGAAAACAATGTCCTGGCCACATCCAAACAGGCAAACAGAGGGCCCAAGTCACAACCACCCCTTATAACACACCCACCAAAAATTCACAATAAGCCACACCCACAAATGGACCAATGAAAGGACCCACACATACAAACCATCATCCTTTGTAACATACCTATTTGCGCAAAGACACTAATAGCACACCAACAACTGCAGCCATACACCTTCATACATACACCCTATCTCATTCACACACACACCACCCCCTTCACAATCAGACCCACACACCCTCATCCATACACACCATCACCCCCCCAATCACATACACCCCACACCATGACCACACCAAAGAATCCAAAGTTCACTAACCCGGAGATGGAGATCCTTACCAATGAAGTCATCAGAGTTGAGCCACAGCTGTTTGGTGCATTGGCCAGACAGACCAGCATAGCTGACAAAACACACATGTGCAAAATAACAACAGGAGAGGTAGGGAGAATAAGGAACACTCTCTTAGTCCCCGGTTAATTGCAAGTAAACAAGAAAAGAGAGGTCAAAGTCTCAAGAAGCCACAGAGACGGAGCGAAGCAACTGTGGGATCACACACCCTTTTTGGGTGAAAAAGAAAGCCCTCACACATCGACCTAGTCAGTGTCATGCTTCATCATTGGGCCCCACCAAAGAGGCCGAATGCCTCTTTGGTGTGCTACGACGCCAGAAGACTGCGGAGCTGGTTGTGTGAAAAGGGCGTGTTGTGAGGTTTAAATTAAAGATAAAAAGTGTCTAAAGGGTATCTACAAAAAATGTTTAATGGTTGATCCCTAAGACACGAATAAAAGGGTTATGTGTCTGAATTTACTGCCAAAGGTAATGGATTGGTTAATTCAGATTCTACATTAGTCAGTCAACATGTTTCAGCCTTTACAGTGGTTTTAGTTTACCTAGGCATTCATCAGGACAGGATTAAACCCCGGCGGTATGGACTCTCTAATCGTCCACCCTAACCTGGGGGCGTGAAAGTGAAAAAGATCAAAAAAGGTGATAAAGTGCAATAAAAAGGGGGAGAGCAATTTGCTCATCCCAAAAATACTCCTAGTTACGGAGTGTTTCAGCACCTGTAGAGCGAATAACACAGACAAACACAGAAGACATACATACAGTTAGTTGTAAATATGAGTCATTGCGTTTCGTCCAGGGTGCTCCATAGTTGTGGCATAAGTTGTGTTCCCAAATAAACACTAGAATTAACACCATCCATATAGCCCTATAGGGATGATACCACTAACTCTGGGAGGTGAAGTGGAAAAAGGGGTGTTTAGAACGCACAAAATAGCTAGTAGGGGGTTAAAAACACGATATATGTACTCCATAGGAGGGATCAATGGACCAAAGGTCTGTGACCCCACTCAAAGTTCATAAATTAAATCATATCTCACTTTATAATATGGCGCTAACTGCACCATGGGTCTCGGGAGGGGGGTTGGAGCGTACCTGGCACATCCTGAAATTAGAAAGAAGAAGCTAGAAAAACACGGGATCGGGTTTTACTTAGCTTGATCTTGTCGAAGTAGGCAGATCGTGGTAGTGGTGTAACTCACGCCCTCAACGCTCTCAGCCCGCTTTTGGACCTCGCATAGCCTCAGAACCGGACCCCGACGATGGAGAGCGGGGCCGGTAAATGGGTTTAAAAGCGTTTCCTCGTTCTTCCGCGCTCTTCTGGGAGGGCGTGTCCCTAGCCAGAACGAGGCTTGGAGCGCGCCGGCCCTGGTGGAGGGGGCGCGGCGTGCTCCCAAAATGAGGCTTGAAGGCGCGCTGGCCCTGGTTGGAGGGGCGCGGCGTGTCTTCACAGTGAGGCTTGAGTTTCTAACCAATGGGGAGGAAAAAAAGCTTTAATCGATCATGAGACTATGACAATGCAAGAGATGATGCATGAGTAGAAGCAACCATAAGGGCAATGCTGCGAATCATCACATGCTGAGATGTTAAAAAATGGAAACAATGCAAAACCTCATTGGTTATGATACTGCTAAGGTGAGGGTATCACCGGCAGTGTTCAAAGCTATATACACATTCTATAAAAAAGGGGGGGGAGGGGGAAGGGATGTGAGTGTGCAAACCTTGTGACAATAAGGTTATTCAGCGATGGGATGGTCATTAGTTTGGAGATTAACCTTACGGAGAAAGAAGGGAATACTGGGTTGTAATTAGCAAATGTAGCTGTACATGAGCACAAATAAAGGCTCTGGGGTGGTTGAAACCATATTGTTAACCCAGAACCGTATTCCACGGGATGTCATCATTCAGCCCAATGATGTTGGTACCTAGACGGTACACCCAGCGCTGCTCCTTTTCAAAAAGCCTGCTTGGTACATTAGTGGTACCAGTGATTGCCTCAATAATTGTCCATTTCATGTCATTGGTGGTATGATTAGAGTCCAAAAAATGACGACTCAACTTTGTGGTTACTTTTTTGCACCTGATATTACTCCGGTGTTCACAGATACGCTGTTTCACTTAGCGTGTAGTCATGCCAACATAACGTAGGGCACAGGGACATGTGATTAGATACACCACATTCATTGAGTTGCAGTTGGTGTGTGCAATCTGGGTCCAGGTTTTCCCTTGTTCTAACGAGAGAGTTTTTGAAGCCTCCTTAGATGGCTCACGCTGCAATCTGAACAGGGGTAGTGCCCTATGACTTGAGGCAAACCCCATGCCGCTGTGACTGAAGGGATTTTGGGGGGTATCCTTTCTTTAGGACGGGTGTGGACTAAGGCATCTTTCAGACTACGACCCTTTTTGAAAGAGAAGAGAGGCTTTTCCCAATCCTCTTTGGCTGATGTTATGATACTCCAATGTTTATTTATTGTCTTCTTCATGAGGTTAGACAGACTATTGAATGTGGTTACGCATGTGAGTGGTACTCCTTCTTGGTTGTTGGTTTTTTCTTCCAGCAGGGCTTCTCTCGGCTGGTTTCTTGCTCTCTTGAAACCCTTATTGAGGGTTGATATTGGGTACCCCCTATCTCTCAGTTTATCAGTTAGTCCCGAGGACTGTTCTTTGAAGTCTGTTAATGTGCTGCAGTTCCTTCTCAGCCTTAAGTACTGCCCATAAGGAAGATTCTCCTATAGAGGGCGGGGATGGAAGCTGCTGAACTCTAGTAGATTATTCGTGGCTGTTGGCTTGTGATGAGTCTTTGTCGTTAAACACGTGCCGAACACAGAAATTACTACATCGAGAAAGACAATGTCAGTCTTGCTGGTAGTGTTAGTAAACCTAAGGTTATGGTCAAGGGTGTTGATCCACACCAGGAATGACTCAAGGTCACTATCACTGCCTGTCCATAGGAGCAAAATATCATCAATGTAGCGCTTCCATAAAAGCATGGAAGGCCTGAATTCTGCGGTTGGCGGCAAGATGTATTTGGCTTCAAAATCTGCCACATAGAGTCCGGCCACACTAGGGGCAAAAGTACTGCCCATAGATGTCCCAGAGCATTGGAGGAACAGCTTGTTCTTGAAGGAGAAAAAATTCTCTTTAAGTGCTATAGTAGCACACTCGATGATAACTCCTTGGGTGTCTGGTATCTCCATTCAATAGAGTTAAGTGACTCGCCCAGGACTTTGATGGTATCGTCCTGAGGGATGCTGGTGTAGAGACTTTCCACATCCAGTGTCACCAGAGTGACTGAGTTTTCTTCAAAGGTGATATCTGCGAGGAGCCATAATAGGCTCTTAGTGTCTTTAAGATAGGTCGGGGTTGACTGAACCAGTGGCTTTAAGAATAGGTCGCAGAAACGCGACAGAGGCTCCAAAAGGGAGCCTATCCCTGACACTATGGGACGCCCAGGTGGTGGCAACCGATTTTTGTGCCACCACCATCAAAGTCCTGGGCGAGTCACTTAACTCTATTGAATGGAGATACCAGACACCCAAGGAGTTTATCATCGAGTGTGCTACTATAGCACTTAAAGAGAATTTTTTCTCCTTCAAGAACAAGCTGTTCCTCCAATGCTCTGGGACATCTATGGGCAGTACTTTTGTCCCTAGTGTGGCCGGACTCTATGTGGCAGATTTTGAAGCCATATACATCTTGCCTCCAACCGCAGAATTCAGGCCTTCCATGCTTTTATGGAAGCGCTACATTGATGATATTTTGCTCCTATGGACAGGCAGTGATAGTGACCTTGAGTCATTCCTGGTGTGGATCAACACCCTTGACCATAACCTTAGGTTTACTAACACTACCAGCAAGACTGACATTGTCTTTCTCGATGTAGTAATTTCTGTGTTCGGCACGTGTTTAACGACAAAGACTCATCACAAGCCAACAGCCAAGAATAATCTACTAGAGTTCAGCAGCTTCCATCCCCGCCCTCTAAAGGAGAATCTTCCTTATGGGCAGTACTAAAGGCTGAGAAGGAACTGCACCACATTAACAGACTTCAAAGAACAGTCCTCGGGACTAACTGATAAACTGAGAGATAGGGGGTACCCAATATCAACCCTCAATAAGGGTTTCAAGAGAGCAAGAAACCAGCCGAGAGAAGCCCTGCTGGAAGAAAAAACCAACAACCAAGAAGGAGTACCACTCACATGTGTAACCACATTCAATAGTCTGTCTAACCTCATGAAGAAGACAATAAATAAACATTGGAGTATCATAACATCAGCCAAAGAGGATTGGGAAAAGCCTCTCTTCTCTTTCAAAAAGGGTCGTAGTCTGAAAGATGCCTTAGTCCACACCCGTCCTAATGAAAGGACACCCCCCAAAATCCCTTCAGTCACAGCGGCATGGGGTTTGCCTCAAGTCATAGGGCACTACCCCAGTTCAGATTGCAGCATGTGCCATCTAACGGAGGCTTCAAAAACACTCTCGTTAGAACAAGGGAAAACCTGGACCCAGAGTGCACACACCAACTGCACCTCAATGAATGTGGTGTATCTAATCACATGTCCCTGTGCCCTACGTTATGTTGGCATGACTACACGCAAAGTGAAACAGCGTATCTGTGAACACCGGAGTAATATCAGGTGCAAAAAAGTAACCACAAAGTTGAGTCGTCATTTTTTGGACTCTAATCATACCACCAATGACATGAAATGGACAATTATTGAGGCAATCACTGGTACCACTAATGTACCAAGCAGGCTTTTTGAAAAGGAGCAGCGCTGGGTGTACCGTCTAGGTACCAACATCATTGGGCTGAATGATGACATCCCGTGGAATACGGTTCTGGGTTAACAATATGGTTTCAACCACCCCAGAGCCTTTATTTGTGCTCATGTACAGCTACATTTGCTAATTACAACCCAGTATTCCCTTCTTTCTCCGTAAGGTTAATCTCCAAACTAATGACCATCCCATCGCTGAATAACCTTATTGTCACAAGGTTTGCACACTCACATCCCTTCCACCCCTCTGCCCCCCTTTTTTTATAGAATGTGTATATATCTTTGAACACTGCCGGTGATACCCTCACCTTAGCAGTATCATAACCAATGAGGTTTTGCATTGTTTCCATTTTTTAACAGTCTCAGCATGTGATGATTCGCAGCATTGCCCTTATGGTTGCTTCTACTCACGCATCATCTCTTGCATTGTCATAGTCTCATGATCGATTAAAGCTTTTTTTCCTCCCCATTGGTTAGAAACTCAAGCCTCACTGTGAAGACACGCCGCGCCCCTCTAACCAGGGCCGGCGCACCTTCAAGCCTCATTTTGGGAGCACGCCGCGCCCCCTCCACCAGGGCCGGCGCGCTCCAAGCCTCGTTCTGGCTAGGGACACGCCCACCCGGAAGAGCGCGGAAGAACGAGGAAACGCTTTTAAACCCATTTACCGGCCCCGCTCTCCATCGTCGGGGTCCGGTTCTGAGGCTCTGTGAGGTGCAAAAGCGGGCTGAGAGCGTTGAGGGCGTGAGTTACACCACTACCACGATCTGCCTACTTCGACAAGATCGAGCTAAGTAAAACCCGATCCCGTGTTTTTCTAGCCGCTTCTTTCTAATTTCAGGATGTGCCAGGTACGCTCCAACCCCCCTCCCGAGACCCATGGTGCAGTTAGCGCCATATTATAAAGTGAGATATGATTTAATTTATGAACTTTGAGTGGGGTCACAGACCTTTGGTCCATTGATCCCTCCTATGGAGTACATATATCGTGTTTTTAACCCCCTACTAGCTATTTTGTGCGTTCTAAACACCCCTTTTTCCACTTCACCTCCCAGAGTTAGTGGTATCATCCCTATAGGGCTATATGGATGGTGTTAATTCTAGTGTTTATTTGGGAACACAACTTATGCCACAACTATGGAGCACCCTGGACGAAACGCAATGACTCATATTTACAACTAACTGTATGTATGTCTTCTGTGTTTGTCTGTGTTATTCGCTCTACAGGTGCTGAAACACTCCGTAACTAGGAGTATTTTTGGGATGAGCAAATTGCTCTCCCCCTTTTTATTGCACTTTATCACCTTTTTTGATCTTTTTCACTTTCACGCCCCCAGGTTAGGGTGGACGATTAGAGAGTCCATACCGCCGGGGTTTAATCCTGTCCTGATGAATGCCTAGGTAAACTCAAACCACTGTAAAGGCTGAAACATGTTGACTGACTAATGTAGAATCTGGATTAACCAATCCATTACCTTTGGCAGTAAATTCAGACACATAACCCTTTTATTTGTGTCCTAGGGATCAACCATTAAACATTTTTTGTAGATACCCTTTAGACACTTTTTATCTTTAATTTAAACCTCACAACACGCCCTTTTCACACAACCAGCTCCGCAGTCTTCTGGCGTAGTAGCACACCAAAGAGGCATTCGGCCTCTTTGGTGGGGCCCAATGATGAAGCATGACACTGACTAGGTCGGTGTGTGAGGGCTTTCTTTTTCACCCAAAAAGGGTGTGTGATCCCCCAGTTGCTTCGCTCCGTCTCTGTGGCTTCTTGAGACTTTGACCTCTCTTTTCTTGTTTACTTGCAAAACACACATGTGGGCAAGGATCGTTGTGAGGGTTAATGCTGTTGCACCCATCAGGCGCACCAGGGCGGTTTGCCAGGCCAGGTGGTACGATCTGCGGAGGATGGTCAAGCGCAAGATGGATGAGGACTACGCCAACGCTCATCACACTGGAGGTGGCGGTCCCCGCAGACCTGCACAATACCATCCCTGGGAGGAGAAAGTCATGGCCCTGCTACCACCGGTGGGAGTTTACGGAATCAATGGAGCCATGGAGCCTGGTGAGTACACAAACAACTCATGTAACATGGGGGGACTCCCAGCAGTGCCTAACAGTATGGGGTTGTTGTGGGGGTGTGTGGCCATGACTCCCAGCAGTGCCTAACAGTATGGGGGTGTGTGGCCATGACTCCCAGCAGTGCCTAACAGTATGGGGGGGTGGCTAAGACTCCCAGCAGTGCCTAACAGTATGGGGTGGGTGGCCATGACTCCCAGCAGTGCCTAACAGTATGGGGGTGTGTGGCTATGCTTCCCAGCAGTGCCTAACAGTATGGGGGTGTGGCTATGACTCCCAGCAGTTCCTAACAGTATGGGGTGTGTAGCCATGACTCCCAGCAGTGCCTAACAGTATGGGGGTGTGGCTATGACTCCCAGCAGTCCCTAACAGTATGGGGTGGGTGGCCATGACTCCCAGCAATACCTAACAGTATGGGGGGGTGGCTATGACTCCCAGCAGTGCTTAACAGTATGGGGGGTGGCTATGACTCCAAGCAGTGCCTAAAAGTATGGGGGAGTGTGGCTATGACTCCCAGCAGTGCCTAACAGTATAGGGGTGTGTGGCTATGACTCCCAGCAGTGCCTAACAGTATGGGGGTGGGTGCAAGGGGAGTGCCAGAAGGCTGCAAGGGGGAGGGTGAGAGGGTGCAAGGTGTAGGGTAGGAGGCTGCACTCAACCCATATGGTCCAGGTACACACCCATGCACCATGCTCAATGCACAGTGAGTGTGAAAGTAAAGACAAGATAGGTGACACTGGGCCCTGGTGTAGGCAGCACAAGGAACTCCTGTGACCAGTGCAAAGACTAACACCAGGACAAGGTCAGATATCCTGCACAGGAACTCACAACCACTATCATGGCAGAATGCTTCATGGGGGGACAGACACACCACGAGGGACGCCCACTTGCAAATCACACTCAAACTACTAGCATGGCCTGTCACACACACCCCTTACAGAAAGTGAGCCTCTGGGGACAGACAATTGAGTGTACCACTGTCACAATCGTCATGTAACACAACCTAAAAAATACTGATCTGATGACGCATCCAAGCAAATAAAGCACAGTGCTGAATCACAAGTCCATTGTGCCTCTCACACAATGCTGTTGCCACAGCTTTGTAATGCTGAGGATGCACTCAAGTAACACCACAGACCTGGGTATTGACAAGGTAATGCATCTTGGAGAAGTGCCACGTTCTAAAGCCCTGTGCCTGAAGTGGGTATACTGTTCCTGGGGGGTTGGCAGTGGGTGGCCGTCGCGGCACAGCAACACCTCTCAAAAGTTGCTGAATGAAATCAGCAAAATTCCACTCAGTCTCCATCATAAACATGCTGCATGAAAACCCTGTGCATGCTTGAACCAGGCATAAGGATTGACGCTGCATTGTGCAGATTGGGCTACACAGAGCACAGCTGGATCTGTGTGGTGCTGGCGACACAAGCCACAGCAATGACTGGGCCAGTCATCGTAAACAGTACCCAACATTTCAAGCACCCCTGAGCACATGTCAATATCATCCCACAACATACCCATACACAAGTGAACAATTTCAACAATCCAAAGCAGGTGGAACAGTGCTAACGACAATGGATATAAAATTTGGATGTTGCATGATAGTGCATTAATAGTGTTTGTCTCTCACACCCACAGGGGAACATGTGGAAACTACCCCCAACCAGGGGGGAGATGGATCCCAGTCCCAGGCTCAGCACGGCACTGAGCTCACCGACAGCAATGTCTCTCAACACACTGTGGATGACCCCAACCAACCAGGCCCCTCTGGATCCCAAACCCCCGCAGCAGCTGGAACAGATACATCTGTGCCAACCACCACACCCATTCCCGCCACATCCCAGCAGACAGCTCGGAGTCCTGCCCATAATCCACAACAGAGCCAGTCTGACAATGAGGGACATGGTTCGCCGGGCACCCAGGAGGTGGCTGACGACACCTCCACTGCCAGCACTCATGGATCTTGTCGACATGATGTGCCCACAAACGCAGGCCCGGCTCATGTGGGCAGGGGTGGTGGGAGTGGCGCAAGGCGGAGGCGAGAACCTGACCAGCCAGCTGCAGGGCCCGGTATGGCAGAACTCAGAGACATCATGGATGTATACCGGCGGGACACCAGGGAGTTCAGCCTGGTAGTGGAGGCCCTCAACAAAATGACAAATCAGCAGGCCCAGCTACATGCCAGTCAACAACAACACCAGGGACGGATGGAGACAAGACTGGATGAGCTCATGACGGTGCATAGGGAAATTAACCAATCACTCCATCTGATCGCTGTCAACATGCAGCACCCTCCCTGTGGCACAATGCCAGAAACATGTAGGCAAAGACCAACAACAGGCACAGGGAGGGAGGAGGAGGAGGAATTGTCAGACGGAGCATCCCAGGCATCGTCAAGGCCTGCACGTGAGGGTCCCCCAAAGAAGGTGGGTCGTCCACGGTCCAGACGTTGAGAGGCATAGGGCCATACACAACTCCCAGGTCACCTGGTCTGGCATCTTGCCTTCGTGGGCAACAGCATCACCCTATTGACTTTCAGACTCTTCCACATGGACTTGCTGGTCGCAGTGTGCCCAATGATGCCAAGCACTGTGGCATGGACTCTGTTGACTCATACTGTAAGGCATCACATCTCCCGCTGTGAACTATGGATTCCCCCCGTGTTGTACTGCACCTACTCATGTTATACGCACAAGAGTCCTAAATAAATCTAACTAGCACAATATGCATTGATGTATTTGTATGTACCCAGATTCAAATACATTTGTGAGGTGACATGTCTTCAAATGCCACAGTCTCCTGCAAACTCTAGCCATCCACACACTGGGATCTGAGTCCGGCTGTGGACACACATAGGTCACAAGATAGCCAAAACTACATACATGGATGGCAAAACTCACCTGTGATGGTTAATAACTGCAGAAGATGGGGTTTGCTTGAAATACTGCAATGACAGACAGTCATAGAAGAGTGTGTGAGGTGTCAAGAGCATGGCTAATATGTAGGTGTTGACGGAGGGAGCAACAGGATCTGTTTAATGAGGTATGAGAACTAGCAGCCACATGCTGTTGTACTGTGGATGTGAAGATTGTTGGCCTGGCCAAGGGTGGCAAGACGGACTGTGGGCAACGGGGTGTTGGATGGTAGACGTCCATATCATTTATTTTGCCTGGGTCTGTGGAGTGCCGACTGAGTGTGGCTAAGGAGTATGAAGGTGAACCTGCATTTGACTGTGGGACCATTGTAGGTATCTCAGGCGGATGGTCATGTGGCAGTAGCAGGGGATGTTGAGGATGAGGTGTGTGCATGCACCCTGGATTTCCACAAGTACTCCGGGAGTCAGGTTCTTGTTCCTGTGTAGAGGTTGTTG
Organism: Lissotriton helveticus; assembly: GCF_964261635.1. Classification (NCBI taxonomy): domain Eukaryota; kingdom Metazoa; phylum Chordata; class Amphibia; order Caudata; family Salamandridae; genus Lissotriton; species Lissotriton helveticus. Next base: position 194,823,996 of record NC_136058.1, on the reverse strand, counting down.
CTGCAATTGGGCTGGTGTTGTGGACGGCAACCAGGCTGAACACCACCTTGCCAACAGACATCACCATAGCCATACCAGAAGGCAATGACAACTCCCGCAAACACCGCACCTACAGAGTGGTAGGAGGAATTGCCATCATCCACATTAACACTCCCAGAGTCACTACCAACACCAACGACACCCCCCCCCCCCCACTGCCTAGCACATGCACTTACAGATCCACACCAACACCACTCTCAGAGCAACACTCATCTACAGACCACCTGGAGTCCTACCACTATTCATCAACTCCATCGCTCACCTCATCAGCACGCACGCCCTCGCCTACACGGATTACCACCTACTAGGGGAAATGTACTTCCACCGTCATAACAACAATGATGCAAACTCCACCGCCCTGATGGACAACCTTGCCAACCTTGGATTACAACAACTCGTGACAACACACACCCACACCGCTAGACACACACAGGACCCCATCTTCTCAGAAACTCCACACGTCTCATTCAACCACACCACCTAACACCACTGGACAGACCACAGAAGCGTCCACTTCACCTTCACAAAAACCACCATACTCCCGGCACACAGACCATGCCACGCCGCTGCTGGTGCAAGCTCACCGAGGACTAACTGATAGCCACCCTTGCCCTGGGACCACAAGCCTACCCCACTTACCCCCACATCGCTGTCATCTGCCTTAAACAGTGGATCAGCGACTGCGCAGACACCTTCGACCCACTCAAGACCTCCGGCACCTATCACAACAACAACATTGCCGCATGGTTCACCAAAGACCCCAGGACCTCCATGTGCACCTGTCGGAAGCTGTAGAGGAGCAGGCTCTGCAAACAATCACCAGAAAGCTACATCGCACACAAGACTGCCACCCGCAGACACCACCAACTCATCAGGACCGACAACAGGACAGCCATCAAGGACCGCCTAGACAGCAACGCACACAACAGCAAATAGCACATCAACGTTGCTATTCAACTCTCAAAATCCAAATACAGCACCAACGGCATTCCACCATCACAAGACCTGTGTGACTCACTGGCCAACTTCTTTCACCGTAAGATCATCGACATCCACAACAGCTGCTAGTCCACTAGCCCCACATCCACAAACAAGACCACCCCCCTACAACCAACACCCACACAAATCACCTGATTGCCTGCTACAACATCAGCATTGAAGACACCATCATGACCATGGACTACATTCACTCTGGATCCCCATCTGACCCATGGCATAGCCACATTTCCAACGAAGCCAGATAAGCCATATCACCCCTTTTCGGTAAAATAAAATCCTACATCTCCTTCGAGACAGCATCCTTCACTGGGAGCTGGGAGAATATTGTGATCAACGCCTTACTGAATAAACCAAAGGTGGGCCACAAATACCTCTCTAACTTCCGGCCCATCTCCCTGCTCCCCTTCCCAGAACAAGTCACTAAGAAGTTCATCAACAGACAGCTGACCCGCTACCTCAAAGACAACAACATCATAGAACCAACCCAGTCAGGATTCTGCATCAACAACAGCACGGACACTGCCCTCATTGCCGGCACCAACGATATCAACATCCTCATGGACAAAGGAGAAACAGGCGCCCACATCCATCTGGACCTATAAGCAGACTTCCATACGGTCTCCCACGGCACCCTAACAGTACGCATCCATAACGCAGGAATCAAAGAGAGTGCCCTGGTCTGGGCAACATCCTTTGCCACCGGCAGAACCCAGAGCGTCTGCCTCCCACAGTTCTGTTCCAAGACCACTGACACCATCCGCAGCGTCCCACAGGGATCATCCCACAGCCAAACGGTCTAAAATATCCACATGGCACAACTCACCCATGTGGCATAACAACATAGCCTCAACATCATCTCCTACACCGATTACACCCAGCTGATCATATTCCTCACCAAAGACACACACACTGCCAAAATCAACCTTCACAGAGGAATGAAGGCTGTTGCAAAATGGAGTAAGTACAGCAGGCTGATGCAGAATCCTGACAAATCGGAGGTACACATCCTCGCCCCACCAGCTCAGCCTGTGATGACTCCTGGTGGCCAACATCGCTAGGAACAGCCCCATAACCCACCAAACACGCACACAACCTGGGGGGCATCCTCGACTCCTCACTCCCCATGAACAAGCAGGACAATGCCATCTCTGCTTTCTGCTTCAACACCCTCTGAATGCCCCGCAGGATCTTATAATGGATCACCTCAAATACACAAAAAACAGTCACCCTGGCCCTCTCCACCAGCTGACTTGAGTAAGGGAACGCCATCTACGCAGCTACAACAACGAAACTCCTGAGACGGCTGCAACGCATCTAGAACACCTCGGCACATCTGATCCTCGATTGCCACAACCCGGCCACATCACACGACACCCGAGAGGCCTGCACTGGCTCCCTGTCAATGACAGGATCAGCTTCAAACATCCACACACACAAAGCTCTACACCACGCAGGACCAGCATACCACAACCATAGACTCAGCTTCTACATACCCACCCGCAGCCTCTGCTCTACCAACCTTGCTCTCGCCACTGTCCTTCACATCCGGAAAAACACAGACAGTGACAGATCATTCTCCTACCTCGACTCAAAGACCTGGAACACCCTCCCTACAAATCAACGACAGACCCAGGACCTGCTGCCCTTCACAATACTTTTCAAGCCCAGGGTGTTTTGATCAGTAGCAGCCCCTCCCCAGCACATTGAGACCGTCACGGGTAGGTAATGCGTTTAATTAATGAATCGATTTATTGATAGATGGCTTAGCCAAATTTTGTGTGTAGGATAGGAGAGCTGTAGATAATAGTTACAATGAGGCTGGTCAGGATGCTGGTGTGATACTGGATGTGCAGATGTTTGACAATGCAGAGTGTGTCCATGGTGTCGGATGTGACTCTGAGGGTGTACCTCGTTAAGTTTGACCAATCCTAATCCTGGATTGGGTGTGTGGTCCCTGTGGGATTTTGACAATCCGTCTGTGATGGCTAGGCAGAAGTGGTGTGCTGAGGTTGGGTACTGCCACGTTACAGCATTGGAGGCAATGTGTGGTGGTGTTGTGTCAACGAGGTAATACACTACAATGTGGTGTTGCTGGAAATAGTGTGTGTGCAGTACGAGGCACAGGACCTGGTTGTACGTACACGCACTGTTAAGTGTGGCTGCGTCGTGTTGTCAGTATGAGTTGCACACACAGCCTGAGAGGCTGTCATGGGTGTGTTTGTGGTAGCGTGTTACCAGGTAGATGATTGTCTGGTGTTCACTGTGTGGAAGTTGGCTGGGGCATGAGTCTGTTGTGTCACATGTGTCATTCAATCAAAAGGAGCCCAAGGGGGAACAAAGGGAAAAGGCCGCCCCCCACTCAGGCACTGTTCAACAACAAAAAGGCCTAACCCACCTCACACCAAATTTCTTACGACCAATGGCAGAGTTACATGGCCAATTTCTACTACTGCCTTAGATGTGTACCTTGACACTAATCCATAGGGTCATGGTGTGTTTCACGTTTACATAAAAATTACACCAAGGTCTGATCCCACTCTAAAAATTGTAAATAAAGTGAGCAAAGCGAGAGTGCCTCATGGTAGCAACACCCGAGGGGGTTCCTGACAGACAATTGCCAGTTTACCCACTTCTCATCGTCGGCCACTCTCTCTTCGTGTGAGTAAAGAACGAAAAGGAAAATACAAATAGTGATTCCTTAACTAATATAAATATAGTACCCAAATAAACAACCTCTATGTTCCCTCATATAAATTAAGGTGAAACTAAAGTGTGTGTGCACCTGGAACCCCTATGATAGCCAAAAACAATCGGCCACCACTATTAAAAAGGGGAGAGACTTGCTAGCTAAACGACTTTATTCTGATGCTGTCACATGTGTCATCAAATGAGCTGAGTGTCTTGCAGTGTGCATGTTGCAGGTGCTGACGGACCTGCCTTTGTCATGGCGGTTGTGCAACAGTGGCACAGACAAGCTGCGGCATGCTTCAATAATGGATGGATGGATGGATGGATGGAGGAGTATCTCATAGGTGTGTGTGTTGCTGGATTGGGCCACGCGGTGCAGCGTTGTGGCTGGGGATGCAGCAGCCGGGAGGAGTGAACACATGACGGCAGAAGGGGCGATAGAACATGCTAAACAAGCACACAACCCAAGGATTCTTGCGAGGCAATAAGTGACATGTGTATGTGAGCCAGGAGTGGCTGGTTACCCATGGGTCACTGCCTGAAAATGTGTGAACATTCACCAAACATCACAGCCACAGGACGAGTCAACATAATGCCAAGCGGGGCACAGGACACACTGCATCAGCAGCTGTAGCCTGCACGTTGTGTGTAGCAAGCTACACAACACATACACAACCATGTACATCATGCACAATATGGTCCATTAGCCATTACGAACAGCATGCTTGTTGTCACTGTACACATAACCACGTATGAACAGTCATTGTAAACAATGCCATATTGAACACATGCAGACTGGAAAGATGACGGCGGTGACATCAATGAGGCACAATGTACTGTGTGAAACACAGTTCCTACAAAATAGGATGAAGTTAGTTGCAAGGCCATGCTGCATCAGCCAATTTACATGCCCAGTGGCATTGCTCTGATGACAATAACACTCATGCAATGATGTTACCTCTAATGCTGGTGAAACACTCTCCACACGACTGCCAGGGACTGTCCGTACCTGTGAGCATCAGAGTGGTGTGATGCTGGAAGGGTTCCATCTCCCAATATCCCCTTGGTCTGACTACAAATGACAGACAAATTAGGGCGATCAGGCGAGGGAAGGTGAGGATGGGAACTGCAGGGAGGGAGATCTGAAACAAAGCAAAACAAGCATAAGGATTCCATACTTTTTGTTACAGATTCACAGATTACCTTGGCACCTAGACTGTACCACTCACACCTGTGTAGTGTAGCCACTGCCACTGTGTCCTATTACTGATCACAGATCTTGCAATGAGATAAAATCAGATCCTTCAACACGGACACATGAGAGTTAGTAGAGGTTGTCACCAAAATGGAGCATGTATAACGCTCACTAGGCTGCTACAATGCAATTAGATCCATGCAGTCATGAACGACGTCACAGTGTATGATTGATGCTCGCTATCTCAGTAATTGTGATGTATAGCAGTGCAAATGACACAAAGCCAACAATCCGTAGTCAGCCCTGTGAATCAGTAAGGGTCATGAAGGGAAAGTAGACATCACCCGCAAGAGCCGTAAGCAGCTCCTCAAATGAGGAAGGAAATAACCTAAATACCAGGAAGCCCCATAGGGGCCAGTCATTACCTCTTGCAACTGTGCCTTACTATGCTAGACAGGACAAGCATGTGTAACCAAACTCAACAGCGAGTAAATAGGAACAAAGCAACAAAAACAACCCTACCGTGACCGAGATATGCTGCATGGCACAAGAGATTTCCGGCAATAACCTCACCCGACTGGTGCCAGGTAAGTGTGAACATTTGCTACAGCCCAATGTTGTGATGTAATCAGCGCAACATACCTGGCATCATGAGAATGGAAATTTAACATCAACTTACTGAGAAGGCTTGCGAAGCAGTGTTCTTCACCGGCACTGAGGTAACGACATGACAGTGACATGACATACTGCCACAAGGGGCAATGCATCCATACAAACAGACTCACAGGACAGTTGACAGAACATGTGGGACATACACTGGCCCACACCGGCACAACATGGTTTACTGGAAATCAAACTGTACTGGCCCACAAGGTTGAGTGGATGATTCAGACACATCCTGCTGCACACAGTGATGCTGCAATTCTCCACCGAGCCTGTGTTTGTGATGTCACACACAATGGCAACCCGTGCCATCGGCAATGTGTCAGGGTCAATGTTAACACACATTGATGCATTCACCAAAGTCAAAACTCTACTACAGATGACTATCAAGTAGGATGACTGTCTTGTCATGGGAGTGGCGCAACATGAAATTTGATACATGGTAATGTGACATGTATGTATGGGCCTACAACATGCGCATGAACAGTTTCCACACAATCAAAAACCATACCAACAATAAACTGCCTGTTTGGAATCCTTACCCAAACTGACATTTCCACATGTCCGTGCAGGGTACGCAGATTCATCCGACGTTGCTATCATCAAGAGGAATTGTAGGAGGACCAAAATGGCACAAACAGACAACAGGCAGGGCAACCTGGAAAGGACAGGAACACAAGGGGTCACGTTCTGAATATATTCATTCAGACATGGTCATGTACAATACACTAACAATGTAGTACACTTGTACATTCAAAGTTCAATCATTGCGCTCATGTGTGTGGCATGACATCGTCACTTGTGTGACACAGCACCACAAACATCAAAGTGACATTGTATACAGTCTGCTGGACACACAGTATGCTACACATGTCACTCTATGGTAGTAGCTTGCACACTATTTTACAGGTACTCACCGTTATGAGAAGAAGTTGCGTATGAGCTGACTCCGGATATCATCCTCCTCCTCCTCATCGCTATCATCCTTGCCAAGGCCTTCATCCTCAACAGGTGGATGTTCCTCATTTCAGAATCCAGGATGAGTGGCACGTCCCCCTCCACTGCCATGTTGTGCAGTATGCAGCACACGGTGAAGATGTCACACACCTTGAGCGGGGAGTATGGTAGGGATCCACCTGTCTTGTCAAGACACCTGAACCGGCTCTTCAGGAGTCCAAATGTACGCTCTATCACACGCCTGGTCTGCCCGTGTGCATTATTGTACCGCTGGTCTGCAGCAGTTCTGGGGTTGCGTAGTGGAGTCATGAGCCATGGCATGTTCGGATATCCGGCGTCTCCTACAACAATACATCATGGCAATGAGTGTGTAATGAGAAGCCGTGAGAGAGATAAATTACATTGAGACACAAAAGAGAAACAGTGTTTACCCACCAACAAGACATACCCGATGGTTGCGCAGCTGCAGCATCATCTGTGGTACCCTGCTCCGCCTCATGATGAATGCATCGTGGCATGGTCCTGGAAAACGTGCACAAACATGGGAAATCATCATGCTAGCAAGACACACCACCAGGGCATTTATGGAGTGGTAATGTTTCCTGTTGCGGAAGGCCTGCTCCTGAGCCTGTGGTGGCACCAGTCCAACATGTGTCCCATCAATGGACCCAATTACATGTGGCATGTGTCCCAGGGCATAGAATGCGCCCTTGACATTGTTCAACTCTTGTGGAGTAGGGAACTTAATGAATTCATCAATGTGCTGCAACATAGCAGCTAAGACATCACGTAGTACATGGCTGAACATGGTCTGGGACATCCCCCCCACATCACCTATGGTGAATTGGAACGTACCTGTGGCAAAGAAATGTAGGGCTGCCATCACCTTTACCTTGGGTGTCAGCGCAGTTGGATACCTGTGGCGCGGTTGGAGATGTGGTTCCAGCCTGTCCGTCAAATTCTGAATCAACTCTTGAGGGAATCTGTAGCGGTGGATGCAATCACGTTCCCTCATGGCCTCCAAGTCAGGCACGGCCTTAGCAGAGGGGGTGCCCTGCACGACATGTTTGGGTAAAAAGGTGTACAACTATCAGCAAACAACAATTACAATTTACATAGCACAATCAACACTGCTTAAACACATGAAATCATTTATGAATCTGCCGTGGGCTATACATCATGGTCACTTATGCCAGCTAGTTGGCACTCCTACAACAAAACTGATTCACCTGTTGGCTGTGAAATGGACATGACATGCACACAAATGATCATCTGGGCATGTCTGAGTTAGCAGATCAATGTATCACGTCAGTGACACACGTCACGTGACATGCATGAGAAGGTGGTCAACACATCCAGACAGCTGACTGCAAGGAACACACTCACGTCACATGTGCTATATATTTTTCATTTCAGTGATATTGTGCATGAGTTGTGCATCGTACAAAACTACACCACAGCCATCCTCTGAATGCAGATCTGTATGTCTGTGGCCAAATGCTCTATGATGCCATCACACACATGAGCTGTAGAAAGGCCCCTGTGGCATGGTGTGCGTACATGTGAGACACTTGCAATCATGACACAGACCCATCATAGATGCATCTAAAGAGGATTACGTTTACCCGATACAAATAGCATGTCCAATCTATTACATGGCACACATATTACATTGTCACACAGGGTCATGCAGAGCGTCAATTTGGTAAAGTGAGACAGTGCCCCTGTCCCTGGCATCATGTGACCGATGCCCGTACTGAAGAGTGTGCCATCCCAGTGTTCAAGTGAATAACTACATGTTCATGATGTTACTCATGTGACAAGTGTCAAGGTAATGTGAACCACATTGTGGTACATCACAAATGTCATGTCTCCACAACACATCACACATCAACTGTGCCACTAGATCACATGCCCTCTGCTATATAGCTGTGTGCCACACCTAGGGCCTGCTCATGTAAGTATGCCATGCAAACACATACATGGACATCCTCATAATGACCTCACACCCACACCCCTGCCATGTGTTTTCCTGTTATCTCTATAGTAATGGTGCCATGCATGAGCTTGTAGAATGCACTGTACACATGCATTCACTAGAGCATGTGAGATGCCCAGTACCCCACTGGTGCGTGCGTGTGTATGGCTCCTCTCACTATTGCATTGTAGCCATACGCGTGTGGAGCGTACCCCACTGGTGCGTCTGTGTGTACGGCTGCTCTCACTGTTGCATTGTAGCCATACCCGTGTGGATCGTACCCCACTGGTGCGTACGTGTGTACGGCTCCTCTCACTGTTGCATTGTAGCCATACGCGTGCGGAGCATACCCCACTGGTGCATGCGTGTGTACGGCTCGTCTCACGGTTGCATTGTACCCATACGCGTGTGGAGCGTACCCCACTGGTGCGTGCATGTGTACGGGTCATCTTACTGTTGCATTGTAGCCATACGCGTGCGGAGCGTACCCCACTGATGCGTGCGTGTGTACGGCTCCTCTCACTATTGCATTGTAGCCATACACGTGTGGAGCGTACCCCACTGGTGCGTGCGTGTGTGTGTACAGCTCCTCTCACTGTTGCATTGTAGCCATACGCGTGCAGAGCGTACCCCACTGGTGCGTGCGTGTGTACGGCTTGTCTCACTGTTGCATTGTAGCCATACGCGTGTGGAGCGTACCCCACTGGTGCATGCGTGTGTACGGGTCGTCTCACTGTTGCGTTGTAGCCATACGCGTGCGGAGCATACCCCACTGATGCGTGCGTGTGTACGGCTCCTCTCACTATTGCATTGTAGCCATACGCGTGTGGAGCGTACCCCACTGGTGCGTGCGTGTGTACGGCTCCTCTCACTGTTGCATTGTAGCCATACGCATGCGGAGCGTACCCCACTGGTGCGTGCGTGTGTATGGGTCGTCTCACTGTTGCATTGTAGCCATACGTGTGTGGAGCGTACCCCACTGGTGCGTGCGTGTGTACGGCTCCTCTCACTGTTACATTGTAGCCATACGCGTGTGGAGCGTACCCCACTGGTGCGTGCGTGTGTACGGCTCCTCTCACTATTGCATTGTAGCCATACACGTGCGGAGCGTACCCCACTAGTGTGTGCGTGTGTACGGCTCCTCTCACTGTTGCATTATACAGACCCCCCAGGATATAGCGGCATGGATTAGCAAATTTAGCGGCACAAAAATGGAAATTTAGCGGCACAAATATGGAAATTTAGCGGCAATTTTGCGGCATTTTATGTGGCCATTTTTCCTACAACAAACACAGATATCTTAGTTTTTTTAGTTATTTAACAACATGAAGCTATGTATATTTGTTTTATTTACAATGTAGACACTTTGTTTCCCTCGAGCGTGTGCTTCACAATTATGGGCTGCTGCGCATTCTTTTTATATTTCACACCCTACCATTAACCCCATTGCCAGCGATCCTCCGTAACCTACAACCAGTAATTGACAAGTCGCCTTTCAACAACACCATGACTTCTGTTGTGCAAAATACAAATATACAACCTTGTGATACAATTGGCAAAGTCCTATGGTACGTGCACGTCCTACACCTTCACCAAACTAAACATAGAACAATCCCATCTTAACCTGATCGACAATTAAACTTAACTTAAACCACAATAGCTGTGATCAGACAGACTCCCGACATTCTGTAAGCGCTATGGGGGTCTACAGTTGGGATCAATGCACTACGTAAAAGCTGGTAACATTGGCAGTGAAGACAAGAAAACAGACTAACACTGCTTCTTTCTTTCTACCAACCTTTCCCTCCTTCCTTTCACTTCCCCTTCTTTTGATGTATACACACTTGTCTTCATTCCTTGTCTCTCATCTTATCTATTTGCTTTGGTATTCCTTCTTCTTCTCGTCTTTTTTTTTTGGTGCAACCCGTTTTACTTCTGTCTCTGTTCTTTCACACACTTTCCCCTGCTTCTACTCTCACATTCCTGCCTCTTCCCTTGCACCTTTTTTCGTAGTAATACAATCCCATCCTTGGCCACACCTCTATGTTCTCATTTCACTTGTTACATAGGCTTCTTGAACATTAAAAGCACACATTAAGTTAATGTGTGCTTTTAATGTTCAACAAGCCTATGTAATTTTCTAGTATTAGATTCACTTTTGAGCCGAAGTGTATTCAAGTGTCAATATATCTAGAAATAAAGCCGAAGAATGTAAAACTTAAACTGGCTTTAATTGAATAAAATGTTGCATAGCAGCATAATTTGCCTTTGCCTGCAACGTAACAGTCAACCTTGACACATAATTTGGTCCTCTATATATGCCGGATTCCTGAGTCAGGGGTCTAGGCTGCTTTTCTTGCTGAGAGCGTTTGTTCTTGAATTTTGGTATTGCTTTACGTTCCCGCCCGCTGCTCTTGGTGCTTAGAAGGTTCCCTCGTTGAGCTGACGTTTTCATAACACGACGCTGCTTATACATCTGCTCCTTTAAAACAACACTGTATTTGAGAGCAGTACTTGCGGCGAGCCAGCAAAATTAAATGTTAAAAGAAGCTTGTAAAGCCTGTCTTAACTCCGCTTTGCAGTTTATAAGTAAAGTACAGTGCGAACAAGCAGTGCTTCGATAATATTATTCTTTCCTCTTCTACCAGTTCAGAATTGCAAGCTAGATTCACCCAAAGCACAATTTTGTTTTTTAAATACTCCGGCGCTTCAGCCTCTCTTCGAGCCCCCCTCAGCTGCAGTGCCCCAGCCCCGCCAGCTCCCACAGTTCCAGCCCCGGGCTCCGTCTGCTAGGACTGCCTGCTCCCGTAACAAGTTCCCGAAGTTTGCTGGGCTCGCCTGCATACCATTAAAAGCCTTACTTCGGAGCGTTTACCATTTTTAAAACTGTTCACTGTACAGTACTACCTACAGAGGAAAGCACATTCCCAGAGCTGAAGAATAAAGCACGCCGCTCTCTGAGACTTGTGTTGTTTGATCTCAGGATAGCTAAAGGCTTGGATCTTGGCCTGGAGGAAGCAGGTATTGGACGGCTGGACGGCGGCACGTAGTGACGTGTGCGCCCACAGCCAATGCAGCCAATGAAAGAACAGTTTGTTTTGCTGACACTTTTTTTTGTAAATATCGCGGCAATAATTGTAAATATAGCGCCCATCGCGGTAATCGGCTGGTTTCGCGATTTTTTCGTGAATCGCGAAATCGCGAAATGCTGGAGGGTCTGATTATAGCCATACACGTGCGGAGCATACCCCAGTGGTGCGTGCGTGTGTACGGGTCGTCTCACTATCGAAAAACTGGTGTTTTCAACGAATCACGCACCGTACTTGTGTGTGGATCCCTGAAAATTCATGTGGAACACCTAGGGGACGAGTAGAATGCCCAGAATGCAGGCTAGTTGTCAAGGGAACAGAGATCTGAGTGTGCTACAGGTGTTCTGCAAAATTCAGTTGGCCAAAACTATACAATGTTGCAATGTTTGTTGTGTAGCTAGAGCTCACATTTTAAACCATGCAAATGTGTGTCAGGGCCTTATGTGGAATGGGATTGGATGAAACATAGGATGCAAAGTAATCTGCCCTATCACACTGTCTTCCTGAGACTGACAGCCCCTCAGCAGCACAAATTTAAGGCTGCATGTGGCTGTGAGAGGGCACTTGCCTGCACAACATTGCAGTGGACAACACTGCTGCTGTCTCTGCATTCCCTGGACCCTGAATTTGCTGAGCATGGAGAGGGCACCTGCATTCAGTGAGGAGGAGAACCAGGCCCTGCTGGATGCCCTCCTACCTAACTACAGCAAGCTGTATGGGAAACCAGGGGATCAGGTGAGTGATGAATGTGTGAGTGTCACTACAGCCATTGTGTATTTATGGGACAGAGAGATGCAATGTACTTTGGAGTGAGTGCCTGGTGTGTACATTAAGGTATCTACCATGCAGTGAATGATGTAGCTAAATAGTGTTTATTGCTTACCGCCATTGTGCTAAGTGCATTCACTAGAGCATGTGTGTTCTGCTGAGAGTTCTTAGGTGTAGTGGGATATGTGACAGCATGTCATGTGCTGTCCACCACCCTGCAATAGCATATCTTGTTCAGTGTTAGCCATGCTCAGTGAGTGGTTAGCACCACTTAGGGCATCTGTTGCCTTTCAAAGGCATGTAGTGCATTGGTGTTTGCTCACAGGCCACATTCACATGGACAATGATGCAAGTCCTGTCAGCATCCTCTGCCCTGTTGTCATCATCAATGTGGTGCAAGTGTGTGTCTTTGGGACATGGAGCAGGTGTACTGATGTTGTTTCACTTTGTCTTCCTCACAGGTATATGCCTATGAGAAGGGGGAGATCTGGCTGGACATAGCCAGGGCTGTCAGGGTTGTCAGGACTGAGGGGGGCCCTCAACGCAAGATCCGGAACATCCGCAAGAGGTGGCAGGACATCCGGTGCTGGAGCTGCCGTATTGCCCGGGTGCAGCTGAAGCTTGAAGCTCCACGCCGGCATGGCGGCACACGTCACCTCACCCCCACCCTGCTCCGGGTCCTGGATGTGGTTTTCCCAGACCTCCATGGGCAGTTACAGGAGGGACAGCAGCAAGGAGGGGGTAGGTACATGTCTGTTAGTTGGCATGTGTGTCACTTGCTACCTGCAGTGTTCCGAAGTCTGGTAACACTCCCACAGTTGTGGTGGTCTGGTCAGACAGGCACTTTATGCATTGTCATTGCTATGCCCCATATTCAGCAGATGCTCTTTTACATCCCTTCCCCTCCTCCACATTTGTCCCCTACTTTGGGTATTTCATTTTTGAGCATGTCCTCCTAGGCTGCAATGTATTAGTATGCATATTGCTTAGCACATCATCATGTTGGAGGGGGGTCTGTGACACTTGTTGGTACCTTGTTGGTACCTTAACTGTTCCACGACCTGTGCACTGTGGTTGCCCTTCATGATATTTTGGCACTGATCATGAGTCTCAACATGGAGTTCTGCATGGGTCTGCCTCAGTGGCCTTTGTCCCTGGTATACTTTGTTTTTGCCTGTTTAGCCTTGTCAGTGGTGTGCTGTGTATGTTATTTCTGATGCGAACTTGTCACATGTATGGGTTGGTGGTGCAACGCAGTTTTGTCTTGGTGTCCACACTACTGTATTCACATTTCTCATGTGGTTGCAGATGTGTGACGAATGCATCAATGTTTTTCACATTCACAATTTTAGGCACATTAGCTTTGTCTTTTTCTGGATTTTGTACATGTGTGCCACTTCACTTGACAGCCAGTGTGTGTTATGTGCTTGCAACTGTATGGTCTGGGGATAGATGCCCCTGTGAGGAGTGTCACTAAAGTGTGTGGTGATGGAGGGAGCCTCTGTACCAATCATATACTCACACCCAGTCAACAGGTCAGGGTTTTATCCATCACCTCTCTGTTGCACACTCTGCCCCCATGGTCATGTGCAAATCTGTCTGTCCATGTGCCTCATGGGAACAGTCTAGCCATAATTGTCAAGCCATGCCTTCCCTGGACTGGTAACAAGGTTCCTGGAACCACTTTCTGGCCTTACAGACGTCTTCATCCATGCTTGTTTGTATACACCTCTGTGTTTCACACAAGCCTGGCTGTAGACAGCTGTGATGCCAGTGAGAGGTGATGGAAAACTTGTTTCAGGTCCCGGGATGGCATCACATGGCAGTCCGGGCAGGACTGTTCCCATGTGGCACAGGGTCTAACAGATTTGAACATGACCATGTCTGGACTTGGGTGGCGAGTGGGCAACTGAACGGTGTTTGACCAACACCTATCCTGTTGACAGGCAGTGGTTCATCATTGTGACTGTCATCCAAGTTGTGGCCTGGTCTGTTACTTGTATCTTTGTATACAATGAGCGTTGTGTCTATTACAATTGCGCATACTAGACTTATATGTTATGTTATGTTATGTTATTTGTTTCTTTTATAGCGCACGGCTACTCCATAGAGTGTCCCGGCGCTTTATTGAAAACCAGTTGCAGAGTAACACAACACAATACTGCAAAAGGGAGCAACAGAAATCAGGAAAAAAACAAGCTACTGAGCGAAAAGCCAAGTTTTGAGGCCCTTCCGAAAGGTCAACAGATTAGCGGTACTGCGTAGTGCCAAAGGCAGCGTGTTCCAAGTCTGTGCCGCCAACAGCCTGAAAGAGCGACCCCCGATACGGGCCTTCTTTACTCGAGGTACCACCGCAAAGAACAGTGATTCGGACCTCAGAGATCGGGTCGGCTGATAAAAAGCAATCCTCCTTTGAAGATATTTAGCTCCCGAGGCATGGAGGGCCTTATGGGCCAAGGTCAAGGCCTTAAAAACTATCCGCTTCCGGATAGGCAGCCAATGGAGCGACTGCAGGAGGCCTGAGACTCTGGCACGTCTGTAGAGGCCAAAAATGGCCCTCGCAGCCGAGTTCTGGACGACTTGCAGACGTTGCAAAAGATATTCTGGCAAGCCAAGATACAGGACGTTGGAATAGTCCAATCTCCAGCCGATTAAGGCCTGCACCGTCATCTTCCTATGGTCTTCTGAGAGCAGAGGTAGAAACTTACGGAGCATCCTCAGGAGGCCAAAACATATTCCCGAAAGACCAAGAATCTGAGATCTTAGCGTCAGATCAATATCCAACTTAATCCCTAGATTCTTGGCTAGCTGGGATGAATGCGCTGGAGGAAACATGTTGACAGGCCACCATTCCTGCCATTCTGGATCGTATGGGCAGCCGAAGAAGAGTACCTCCGACTTGTCTGAGTTGCACTTGAGGCTGTTAAGCTGGAACCATTTAAAAACAGCCCCAAGGCTCTCACGGATACTCTCCGCATCAAAATCTTCTCCTTTCCTGCAAGTAAAGAGGAGCTGGGTATCGTCGGCATAGGATACGATCTGGGCCCCATATATGTGCAGTTATGTGGCATGTGACTCATGATGCATGCCATGATTAGAAATGTCCCCAAATGATTTGTTGCTGATATGTCTGATGTGTACATGTGACGGACCAGACAGAGGGACCCAGCAACAGTGCCGCCAGCTTTGAGGAGTCGGAGGGAGGCAGTGGCACAGAGGTTGAGGGGAGTCAGGTGGCCGGACCTCATGAGCACGACACCTCATACCATGCGGACGGCTCAGATTCGGACTCCCAGGAGGAGGGGGAATATGCAGCTATGCCATCTACAACAACTATGCCTGTCCCCTCCTCCTCCAGACCCATCTCCACCATCCCAGTTGTTAGGGTCCCTAGGGTCCGTGCTACCCCCTGTGTCTCCTTTGTCCCCGGCACCGCAGCCCCTGCCCCTGTCTCCCCTGCTGCCCTCAGTGCTGAGTCTGTGGACCTGCTCCGGCAGATCCAAGTTGGCCAGACATCAATGCTGACCGTCCTCCATGGCCAAACACACATCATGGCACAGTTGTTGTCATACATGGAGGGTATGTCAGCAGCCATGTCTGGCCAAAGTCGGAGTTTGGCAGCCATAGAGTCTTCACTGACGGCAGCACTGTCCATCCTGCAGCGTCAGCCCCCCCTTCAGACCCATCCACATCACCCTCTCCCATACCTTTCCAGCGTACACGCAGACCGCACAGGTCAGACACCACAACAGACACACCCAGCACACCCACACGGCAGTCAAAACGCAAATCTCCACGCACCCAATCTCAAGGGGATGTAGGCACACCCACAGGGAGAGGGGACAGACGTCACACATGCATCCACAGACACACGACACCTGACTCACAGCCCTCTACCTCCACCCCCATTGTGTCCCCGGGTTCAGGTAGTAGTTTGTCAGAACTGGCAGTAGTGTGCAGCGCAGAATATTTGTCAACCTTTTGCGCTGCACCGGCCACTGTGGAGGAATCCACCCCACCTGCACCAACTACACCTGCCCTTCCCTCTCCTGTCTCTGCGGTGCCGGACCCTGACTTCGATGATACCCCCCATGTGTCCACAGACATCTGCACTCCATGTGCAGGCAAGTTTGGGTGTGTCAACATCCACAACGCCACCACTGTTGGGGACATTTATTTGGACTGGCCATTGGCCTTTTGTGAGCCTGGACTCATTACTTGCGTATTTTAGATTGTTGGGCTGAATAAAGCTTTTCATTTTTCATTCAGAACTTTTGCTTTTCAGGAAATTACTTTAGCTGCTGTGTGCCTACGAGTTGGTGTAATGTTCATTTTTGGGTATTGTGACATATGTCTATTTCCTGATGGTAATGAGGTGGACCATGGTATGTTTGTGCTATCCCAATGTTGCAGCAACATTTCTAGATTGGTGTGTGTGCAGTTTGCATGCAGACATTGTCCCAAAGAGTGTCCCTTCCTCAGTGACACATGTGTTCTTCACTACGGACAGTTACACAATTGTTGTGATGACGTTTGTGTTGATTCCCTATAGATTTGTAGCTTCCCTTCGGCAATGGACATGCCTGCTCACAAATCCATTCAGATAATTGGTCAGTGCCATCAATGCTACTCACTGTGCTAGGGGTTGTAGTATGTAGTAACGCCTTCAGGGAGACCATCATACTTTATCACACTATGCATGACAATGTTATCAGCCTTGACGTTATGATTCAGATTGTACATTTTTTACATTTGGACACACAAAATACATGTTGGTTCTTTGTATCTAGGGGATTACTACCCTGTTACATCCATGAGGGAGTACATGTTGCACCACCTGGACATTGACATCATGTCCGGTATGTACATGACACTTCATTTATCTATTTGTGCATCATTTATTTGGTGGTCTGTTACATGACTGCACACTATTGAGTCATGATGAATGGTGTGTGCCAGCGAACTGGACGGGTGGATACACATGTGGGATCTGACAATACATCCACATGTGGTGTGTCACCCAGTGTGTGACAAGATACAATTCTCTGTGGAGTAGGTCACTGCTGTGTGTGATGTGTTGATATGCAACTATCATGATTGTTCCCAGTTAGGGACGCACACATACAGGCATGTACTTGCTGTATGATGTTGGACATGCACACTTCTATGACTGAGCACTGCTGGGAGTCCTCTGCACCCACCCCCTATACTTTTGGACACTGATGGGCACTGCTGGGCACTGCTGGGAGTCCTCTGCACCCACCCCCTATACTGTTGGGCACTGTTGGGCACTGTTGGGCACTGCTGGGAGTTCTCTGCACCCACCCCTATACTGTTGGGCACTGCTGGGAGTCCTCTGCACCCACCCCCTATACTGTTGGGCACTGTTGGGCACTGCAGGGGGTCCTCTGCACCCACCCCTATACTGTTGGGCACTGCTGGGCACTGCTGGGAGTCCTCTGCACCCACCCTCGATACCCTTGGGCACTGTTGGGAGTCCTCTGCACCCACCCCCTATACTGTTGGGACTGTTGGGCACTGCTGGGGGTCCTCGGCACCCACCCCCTATACCCTTGGGCACTGTTGGGAGTCCTCTGCACCCACCCCCTATACTGTTGGGCACTGCTGGGCACTGCTGGGAGTCCTCTGCACACACCCCCTATACCTTTGGGCACTGTTGGGAGTCCTCTGCACCCACCCCCTATACTGTTGGGCACTGCTGGGAATCCTCTGCACCCACCCCCTATACTGTTGGGCACTGCTGGGCACTGCTGGGAGTCCTCTGCACCCACCCCCTATACTGTTGGGCACTGCTGGGAGTCCTCTGCACCCACCCCCTATACTGTTGGGCACTGCTGGGCACTGCTGGGGGTCCTCTGCACCCACACCCTATACTTTTGGGCACTGCTGGGCACTACTGGGAGTCCTCTGCACCCACCCCCTATACTGCTGGGCACTGCTGGGGGTCCTCTGCACCCACCCCGTATACTGTTGGGCACTGCTGGGGGTCCTCTGCACCCACCCCCTATACTGTTGGGCACTGCTGGGCACTGCTGGTAGTCCTCTGAACACACCACCTATACCTTTGGGCACTGTAGGGAGTCCTCTGCACCCACCCCTATACTGTTGGGCACTGCTCGGCACTACTGGGGGTCCTCTGCACCCACCCCCTATACTGTTGGGCACTGTTGGGCACTGCTGGGGGTCCTCTGCACCCACCCCCTATACTGTTGGGCACTGCTGGAAGTCCTCTTCACCCACCCCTATACCCTTGGGCACTTTTGGGAGTCCTCTGCACCCACCCCCTATACTGTTGGGCACTGCTGGGAGTCCTCTGCATCCACCCCCTATACTGTTGGGCACTGTTGGGCACAGCTGGGGGTCTTTTCCACCCACCACTCAGATGTGACGTACCCCGACATTTCAGACGTGTGTGCGGCTCGTATCACTATTGCAATGGTGATATGCGCTAGCGTGTGACGCACCGTACCCCGACATTTCAGACGTGTGTGCGGCACGTATCACTGTTGCAATGGTGATATGCGCTAGCGTGTGACGCACCGTACCCCGACATTTCAGACGTGTGTGCGGCACGTATCACTATTGCAATTGTGATATGCGCTAGCGTGTGACGCACCGTACCCCAACATTTCAGACATGTGTGCGGCACGTATCACTATTGCAATGGTGATATGCGCTAGCGTGTGACGCACCGTACCCCGACATTTCAGACGTGTGTGCCGCACGTATCACTGTTGCAATGGTGATATGCGCTAACATGTGGCGCACCGTACTTCGACATTAATGGCGTATGTGCGGCACGTATCACTATAGCAATGGTGATATGCGCTAGCGTGTGGCGCGCTATACCCCCCACATGTTAATTGCGTATGTGCGGAACATATCGCTATAGCAATGGTGATATGCGCTAGCGTGTGGCGGACCGTATAGGTATACTTCCGTTGTTGCGGTGGGTTGTACTCACCGTCTGCGCCGTCGTAGGTTTTATATACGAGGTTGTAGGCGTACAGGGCTGGGATGACACGCTCGAAGGGGTTCATGTCGTGTATGTCGCGTACCGGGATGCAGTTCGGGCCGGACTATGGCTTTACGGCAGTTTACAGCTCTCGTAGCAAAGGGGCCGTACGGAGTGTCTTCAACACGGATCGTACTTCCTGGTCCGGAAATGGCTGCATATTTACGTACGGACGTAGCGTACAGCGTCGCCCGGAGTGAATCCGTATGTACTTTGTAGTTGTATGGTGTTTGGTACGAGTCGTACGGAGTGGCGCTTTGGGTTATGATCGTACTTGCTCGTTCGTACGGGGACGTTGTAGGTGTACGATTCGTACAGGAAAAACGCTCCGTACAGCTAATCGGAGCGCTTTTTCCCGGATCGGAATCGACCCCTTAATGTTTTTTGTAATTTTTAATATAAAATATATTTGCATTTGAATTTTTATAATACTGATATATTTTTGTTTTTAGTTTGTTTTTTAGATATTTTTGTTGTTAATATTTTGTTTGTTTTTAATTTTGAAATGACTGGAGTGAAAATATTAATTTTTACCCCTCCTCAATCCAACACTTTACCTACTGTTGCACTGATTGGAATGGGAATAGTAAATGTTATCCCGCCACTATCCAACACTTTCCCTACTCTTGCACTCATTGGAGTAGGAATAGTAATTTTTACCTGTCCGCTATCCAACACTTTCCCTAATGTTACAAATATTGGAGTGGGACTGATACGTTTTTACCCCTCCGCTATCCAACACTTTCCCTACTGTTACACTCATTGGAGTAGGAATAGTAAATTTTACCCCGCCAATAGCCAACACTTTCCCTACTGTTGCACTCATTGGAGTGGGATTATTAATGTTTACCCATCCGCTATCCAACACTTTCCATACTGTTACACTAACTGGAGTGGCAATATCATTTTTACCCCTGAGCTATCCAACACTTTCCCTAATGTTGCACTCTCTGGAGTTGGAATAGTAAATTGCATCCCTCTGCTATCCAACACTTTCCCTACTGTTGCACCATTGGAGTACGAATAATAATTTTTACCCCGCCAATATCCAACTCCTTCCCTACTGTTGCACTCATTGGAGTGGGAATATTAATTTTTACCCGTCCGTTATCCAACACTTTCCAAACTGTTACACTAACTGGAGTGGGAATAGGAATTGTTACCCCTCAGCTATCCAACACTTTCCCTACTATTACACTCATTGGAGTAGGAATAGTAAATTTTACCCGTCTGCTATTCAACACTTTCCCTACCGTTGCACTCATTGGAGTGGGAATAATAATTTGTACCTGTCCGCTATCCAACACTTTCCCTACTGTTACACTCACTGGAGTGGGAATAGTAATTTTTACCCCACCGCTATCCAACACTTTCCCTATTGTTTCACTCATTGGAATGGGAATAGTAATTTATACCCCTCCGCTATCCAACATTTTTCCTACTGTTACAAATATTGGAGTGGGAATAGTAATCTTTACCCCTCCGCAATCCACCAATTTCCCTACTGTTGCACTGACTGGAGTGTTAATAGTAATTTTTCCCCTCCGCTATCCAACACTTTCCCTATTATTGCACTCACTGGTGTGAGAAAAGTAATTTTTACCCCTCCGCTATCTAACACTTTACCTACTTTGTACTGACAGGAGGGGGAATAGCAAATTATATCCCTGTGCTATCCAACACTTTCCCTACTATTGCACACATTGGAGTAGGAATTATAATTTTACCCCTCCACTATGCAACACTACACCTATTGTTGCACTCATAGGAGTATAATATTAATTTAATTAGTAAATAATTATGTTAATTATGGAAGTTAGAAAAATGTAAATGTAGATGTGGATTGTGAATTGAGTGATGTTATAGGGTAGGAAATAAAAAAAGTAAATTTATGAAACAATGTTTTTGTTTCTATACAGTTTTTTATTAAAAATATTTATTTGTTTGAAAAATATTTCTTTAATATGATAAGTGTAGGTATTTGTAACATATATTTAACAGTATATGTTTTTGTAATTTTTAATATAAAATATATTTGTATTTTTAATTTTGATCATACTGACATATTTTTGGTTTACTTTGTTTTTTAAATATTTTTGATGTTAACGTTTTGTTTGTTTTTAATTTTGAAATGACTGGAGTGAGAATATTAATTTTTACCCCTCTTCAGTCCAACACTTTCCCTACTGTTGCACTGATTGGAATGGTAATAGTAAATGTTATTCCGACACTATCCAACACTTTCCCTCCTCTTGCACTCATTGGAGTAGGAATAGTAATTTTTACCACTCCATAATCCAATACTTTCCCTACTGTTGCACTCATGGAGTGGGAATAGTAATTTTTCCCCGTCCGCTATCCAACACTTTCCCTACTGTTACACTCACTGGGGTGGGAATAGGAATTCTTACCCCTCCGCTATCCAACACTTTCCCTATTTTTGCACTCACTGGAGTGGGAATATTAATTTTTATCCCTCCGCTATCCAACACTTTCCCTACTGTTACAAATATTGGAGTGGGAATGATAGGTTTTTACCCCTCCGCTATCCAACACTTTCCCTACTGTTACACTTATTGGAGTAGGAATAGTAAATTTGACCCCAACAATATCCAACACTCTCTCTACAGTTGCACTCATTGGAGTGGGAATATTAATGTTTACCCATCCGCTATCCAACACTTTCCATACTGTTACACTAACTGGAGTGGCAATAGGATTTTTTTACCCCTCAGCTATCCAACGCTTTCCCTAATGTTGCACTCACTGGAGTTGGAATAGTAAATTGCATCCCTCTGCTATCCAACACGTTCCCTACTGTTGCACTCATTGGAGTACGAATAATAATGTTTACCCTGCCAATATCCAACACTTTCCCTACTGTTGCACTCACTGGAGTGGGAATAGTAATTTTTCCCGTCCGCTATCCAACACTTTCCCTACTGTTACACTCACTAGGGTGGGAATAGGAATTTTTACTCGTCCGATATCAAACGCTTTCCCTATTGTTGCACTCACTGGAGTCGGAATAGTAATTTTTACCCCTCCTCTATCCAACACTTTCCCTACTGTTACAAATATTGGAGTCGGAATGGTCATTTTTACCCCTCCGCTATCCAACTCTTTCCCTACTGTTACACTCATTGGAATCGGAATAGTAAATTTTATCCGTCTGCTATCCGACACTTTCCCTACTGCTGCACTCATTGGAGTGGGAATATTCATTTTTACCTGTCCGCTATCCAACACTTTCCCTACTGTTACACTCACTGGAGTGGGAATAGTAATTTTTACCCATTCGCTATCCAACACTTTCCCTATTGTTGCATTCATTGGAGTGGGAATAGTAATTTATACCCCACTGCTATCCAACACTTTCCCTCCTGTTACAAATATTGGAGTAGGAATAGTAATTTGTACTATAAAATATATTTGTATTTTAATTTTTATCATACTGATATATTTTTGTTGTTAATATTTTGTTTGTTTTTAATTTTGAAATGACTGGAGTGAGAATATTAATTTTTACCCCTCCGCAATCCACCAATTTCCCTACTGTTGCACTGACTGGAGTGTTAATAGTAATTTTTCCCCTTCGCTATCCAACACTTTCCCTATTATTGCACTCACTGGTGTGGGAAAAGTAATTTTTACCCCTCCGCTATCTAACACTTTACCTACTGTTGAACTGACAGGAGTGGGAATAGCAAATTATATACCCTGTGCTATCCAACACTTTCCCTACTATTGCACACATTGGAGTAGGAATTATAATTTTTACCCCTCCACTATGCAACACTTCACCTATTGTTGCACTCATAGGAGTATAATATTAATTTAATTAGTAAGTAATTATGTTAATTATGGAAGTTAGAAAAATGTAAATGTAGATGTGGATTGTGAATTGAGTGATGTTATAGGGTAGGAAATAAAAAAAGTAAATTTATGAAACAATGTTTTTGTTTCTATACAGTTTTTTATTAAAAATATTTATTTGTTTGAAAAATATTTCTTTAATATGATAATTGTAGGTATTTGTAACATATATTTAACATTATATGTTTTTTGTAATTTTTAATATAAAATATATTTGTATTTTAATTTTGATCATACTGACATATTTTTGGTTTACTTTGTTTTTTAAATAATTTTGATGTTAACATTTTGTTTGTTTTTAATTTTGAAATGACTGGAGTGAGAATATTAATTTTTACCCCTCCTCAGTCCAACACTTTCCCTACTGTTGCACTGATTGGAATGGTAATAGTAAATGTTATTCGGACACTATCCAACACTTTCCCTCCTCTTGCACTCATTGGAGTAGGAATAGTAATTTTTACCACTCCATAATCCAATACTTTCCCTACTGTTGCACTCATGGAGTGGGAATAGTAATTTTTCCCCGTCCGCTATCCAACACTTTCCCTACTGTTACACTCACTGGGGTGGGAATAGGAATTCTTACCCCTCCGCTATCCAACACTTTCCCTATTGTTGCACTCACTGGAGTGGGAATATTAATTTTTATCCCTCCGCTATCCAACACTTTCCCTACTGTTACAAATAATGGAGTGGGTTAAGGATGGTTTTTACCCCTCCGCTATCCAACACTTTCCCTACTGTTACACTCATTGGAGTAGGAATAGTAAATTTTACCCCGACAATATCCAACACTCTCCCTACAGTTGCACTCATTGGAGTGGGAATATTAATGTTTACCCATCCTCTATCCAACACTTTCCATACTGTTACACTAACTGGAGTGGCAATAGGATTTTTTACCCCTCAGCTATCCAACGCTTTCCCTAATGTTGCACTCACTGGAGTACGAATAATAATGTTTAACGTGCCAATATCCAACACTTTCCCTACTGTTGCACTCATTGGAGTACGAATAATAATTTTTACCCCGCCAATATCCAACTCTTTCCCTACTGTTGCACTCATTGGAGTGGGAATATTCATTTTTACCCGTCCACTATCCAACACTTTCCATACTGTTACATTAACTGGCGTGGGAATAGGAATTTTTACCCCTCACCTATCCAACACTTTCCCTACTATTATACTCATTGGAGTAGGAATAGTAAAAAATGTTACCGTCTGCTATCCAACACTTTCCCTACCGTTGCACTCATTGGAGTGGGAATAATAATATGTACCTGTCCGCTATCCAACACTTTCCCTACTTTTACACTCACTGGAGTGGGAATAGTAATTTTTACCCCTCCGCTATCCAACACTTTCCCTATTGTTTCACTCATAGGAGTGGGAATAGTAATTTATACCCCTCCGCTATCCAACATTTTCCTACTGTTACAAATATTGGAGTGAGAATAGTAATTTTTACCCCTCCGCAACCCACCAATTTCCCTACTGTTGCACTGACTGGAGTGGGAATAGTAATTGTTCCCCCTCCTCTATCCAACACTTTCCCTATTATTGCACTCACTGGTGTGCGAAAAGTAATTTTTACCCCTCCGCTATTTAACACTTTACCTACAGTTGCACTCATTGGAGTGGGAATATTAATGTTTACCCATCCGCTATCCAACACTTTCCATACTGTTACACTAACTGGAGTGGCAATAGGATTTATTACTCCTCAGCTATCCAACGCTTTCCCTAATGTTGCACTCACTGGAGTTGGAATAGTAAATTGCATCCCTCTGCTATCCAACACTTTCCCTACTGTTGCACTCATTGGAGTACGAATAATAATGTTTACCCTGCCAATATCCAACACTTTCCCTACTGTTGCACTCATTGGAGTACGAATAATAATTTTTACCCCGCCAATATCCAACTCTTTCCCTACTGTTGCACTCGTTGGAGTGGGAATATTCATTTTTACCCGTCCACTATCCAACACTTTCCATACTGTTACATTAACTGGCGTGGGAATAGGAATTTTTACCCCTCACCTATCCAACACTTTCCCTACTATTATACTCATTGGAGTAGGAATAGTAAAAAATGTTACCGTCTGCTATCCAACACTTTCCCTACCGTTGCACTCATTGGAGTGGGAATAATAATTTGTACCTGTCCGCTATCCAACACTTTCCCTACTTTCACACTCACTGGAGTGGGAATAGTAATTTTTACCCCTCCGCTATCCAACACTTTCCCTATTGTTTCACTCATAGGAGTGGGAATAGTAATTTATACCCCTCCGCTATCCAACATTTTCCTACTGTTACAAATATTGGAGTGAGAATAGTAATTTCTACCCCTCCGCAACCCACCAATTTCCCTACTGTTGCACTGACTGGAGTGGGAATAGTAATTTTTCCCCCTCCTCTATCCAACACTTTCCCTATTATTGCACTCTCTGGTGTGCGAAAAGTAATTTTTACCCCTCCGCTATTTAACACTTTACCTACTGTTGTACTGACTGGAGTGGGAATAGCAAATTATATCCCTGTGCTATCCAACACTTTCCCTACTTTTGCACACATTGGAGTGGGAATTATAAGTTTTACCCCTCAGCTATGCAACACTTCCCCTATTGTTGCACTCATAGGAGAATAATATTAATTTAATTGGTAATTAATTATGTTAAGTATGGAAGTTAAAAAAATGTAAATGTAGATGTGGGTTGTGAATTGAGTGATGTTATAGGGTAGGAAATAAAAAAGTACATTTATGAAACAATGTTTTTGTTTCTATATAGTTTTTTTATTAAAAATATTTATTTGTTTGAAAAATATTGTTTTAATATAATAATTGTAGGTATTTGTAACATGTATTTAACAGTATATGTTTTTTGTAATTTTTTGTATAAAATATATTTGTATTTTAATTTTTATCATACTTATATATTTCTGTATTTACTTTGTTTTTAAAATATTTTTGTTGTTAATTATTTGTTTGTTTTTAATTTTGAAACGACTGGCTTGAGAATATTAATTTTTACCCCTCGTCAATCCAACACATTCCCTACTGTTGTACTCATTGGAGTGGGAATAGTAATTTTTCCCCGTCCACTATCCAACACTTTCCCTACTGTTACACTCACTGGGGTGGGAATTGGAATTTTTACCCCTCTGCTAACCAACACTTTCCTTACTGTTGCACTCATTTGAGTAAGAATAGTAATTTGTACCCCTCCACTATCCAACACTTTCTCTACTGTTGCACTCACTGGAGTGGGAATAGTAATTTTTCCCCGTCCGCTATCCAACACTTTCCCTTCTGTTACACTCACTAGGGTGGGAATAGGAATTTTTACTTGTCCGATATCAAACGCTTTCCCTATTGTTGCACTGGAGAGGGAATAGTAATTTTTACCCCTCCTGTATCCAACACTTTCCCTACTGTTACAAATATTGGAGTCGAAATAGTACATTTTACCCGTCTGCTATCCGACACTTTCCCTACTGCTGCACTCATTGGAGTGGGAATATTCATTTTTACCTGTCCGCTATCCAACACTTTCCCTACTGTTACACTCACTGGAGTGGAAATAGTAATTTTTACCCCTTCGCTATCCAACACTTTCCCTATTGTTGCACTCATTGGAGTGGGAATAGTAATTTATACCCCACTGCTATCCAACACTTTCCCTCATGTTACAAATATTGGAGTAGGAATAGTAATTTGTACTATAAAATATATTTGTATTTTAATTTTTATCATACTGATATATTTGTGGTTTTATTCTGTTTTTTAAATATTTTTGTTGTTAATATTTTGTTTGTTTTTAATTTTGAAATGACTGGAGTGAGAATATTAATTTTTACCTCTCATCAGTCCAACACTTTCCCTACTGTTGCACTGATTTGAATGGGAATAGTAAATGTTATTCCGACACTATCCAACACTTTCCCTCCTCTTGCACTCATTGGAGTAGGAATAGTAATTCTTACCCCTCCACAGTCCAACACTTTCCCTACTGTTGCACTGATTGGACAGACCCCCCAGGATATAGCGGCATGGATTAGCAAATTTATGGCACAAATATGGAAATTTAGCGAAACAAATATGGAAATTTAGCTGCATTTTGGCAGCACTTTATTTTACTCCTAAACATTCATTTTCAGCTTTAAAACAATGGAAACTGTTTTAGCAGAGTATTCCACTTTGAAATAGGCCCTGATGTGATGTCCCTTACTGGCACGCACCATCTTCGAAACCAGCTGCAACATTTATACAAGCTATCAGGACCAGTATTCACACTTATCTTGCAGACAAGCTCACCATCTCGGGTTGATCTTGGTGCACCCGCAGCAGGACACCATCAGACTGAGAAATTTAAAAATGACAATCCCAAGACAGTGGGCCTTTTCCTTCTATGCACCTAGAATCTCTAACAACATCTCTGTGTCCATCAAGGTCACCCCCAATGCTTCTCCAGTTGAGAGAGTTGAAGACTCATCTCTTTAAGAACACTACATAATGATGCATTAACCATCCTCAACCTCGGTTCACTCCTCTTACTCATTGACTATACGCTTGTCTCTGACCAATCACTGTACTTCAATGCCTTTTTGATAGGTTCACAAGGTAGAAATACCATATATATACAGACATACATGCACACATAAATAAACAGGTGTGCTATAAAAGATCTACTTGTCCAAGGAACGGAATGTTTAAAAAATCTACCTGTCCAGTGAAGATCTACTTTTCCCTTTTGCTGCCATGCAGTGAAATGTAAGATTATAGCTGTGTTCTCTTTATATCAGAGCTCTGAGAACAGCCTCCCTGATGAGTTGGCAAACAAAATATGCCAGGGTTTGGATTCCAGCAAAGCCCTGGTTTTGCCACGTTTTCCCAAATCTAAATGCAGGAGCCAGAAGTAGGCTGAAAGTCTTAGCACATAGTTTGGAATGCACTGTGTGTCTGTGCAAACTCCCAAACTAACATGTTTATGGTATTCACCAACTTCTCTCCAATCTTTTGTCACACTGAAAAAGGTTGGAATTTTACTCTTTATAAGAGCAGGACTAAAACTTTTTCTAGGGATATCCAAAATGTTAGCCAAAATAGTTTTACATTCATTCTCCATAACTGATCTATTCCTAATATTCGCTTGATATTAAATAGATTTTACTAAATGATGCCTTAGGGAAATGGCATTTAAAAGTACACAATAGTTTATCTAAACTTTTTTTCCAAGTTGCACTTTTGTTTGTATGCTTTTTTATTTTAAAAGTAAATATTGCCCAATCTTGCATGTATTTGCATATACTCAAGGAGTATTCTGTGAGCAATATCAGTAGCCTCAAAGTGTTATTTTTTGCAAATGTGTGTACACATTGCCATACTGGGAGTGGACCACTGTCAGTGATGAAAACTGAGCTCAGTGAGTGTACCTACAGGGTGCAGTTTGATTGTAAAGGCTCCGCATTAATGTAGCATGTACAGAAATTTGAATAACTTATGCACAGGGACAAAAAGCTAATTTTAGTACCAGGGGAGTTTCCTTAATTCATACCGTACCTCTCTAAACAGTAAGCCAAAGGGTTTGTGCTGCGGAGGGTTGGGCCTTCTTGTCCAGAGAATAAAATATACTGAAAAATAGTTGTTCGTCACCCCAAATTTTATTTCCAGGGCGTGAGTGATACTATTCCCACACTTCTTTTTTAAAGGTAAAAGCAGTGTATTTAATCAACTTCATTCCACCAGAATGAAAACGTTCGTTGATAATGAGTCCGTTAAACATAGGCATGTATGCTGCATCTCAAATACTGTATCTCCCAATGCTTACATGTTTATGTTAAAAAAATAACTTTTTAAGGAGACTTTTGAAATGTGGGAAACAATGTATCCCGCTGAACCAAGATCATAATGCAGTAACCATTATGTTTAACCACAAATGCAAAGTAGCCATGAACTCAGCTAAAAGGTTCATAGAAGTGCAGGTTGTAACAGTGAAGAAAAAATAAACATCGCTCCCAAAGGTACTTTGCTATTATGGGGCACTTTTTTAAAAAGCGTGGCGTTTTTACAAAAGTGCCGATTTCGCGGGCACTTTTGGAAAAATCGCGGCATTTTTACAAAAGTGCCAATTTCGCGGGCACTTTTGTAAAAATCGCTGCATTTTTACAAAAGTGCCGAGCGAAATCCTGGAGGGTCTGATTGGAGTGGGAATAGTAATTTTTCCCCGTCCGCTATCCAACACTTTCCCTACTGTTACACTCACTGGGGTGGGAATAGGAATTCTTACCCCTCCGCTATCCAACACTTTCCCTATTGTTGCACTCACTGGAGTGGGAATAGTCATTTTTACCCCTCCGCTATCCAACACTTTCCCTACTATTACAAATATTGGAGTGGGAATGATAGGTGTTTACCCCTCCGCTATCCAACACTTTCCTTACTGTTACACTCATTGGAGTAGGAATAGTAAATTTTACCCCGCCAATCTCCAACACTTTCCCTACAGTTGCACTCATTGGAGTGGGAATATTAATGTTTACCCATCCGCTATTCAACACTTTCCATACTGTTACATTAACTGGAGTGGCAATAGGATTTTTTACCCCTCAGCTATCCAACACTTTCCCTAATGTTGCACTCACTGGAGTTGGAATAGTAAATTGCATCCCTCTGCTACCCAACACTTTCCCTACTGTTGCACTCATTGGAGTACGAATAATAATGTCTACTCTGCCAATATCCAACACTTTCCCTACAGTTGCGCCAATTGGAGTATGAATAATAATTTTTACCCCGCCAATATCCAACTCTTTCCCTACTGTTGCACTCATTGGAGTGGTAATATTCATTTTTACCCGTCCGCTATCCAACACTTTCCATACTGTTACATTAACTGGCGTGGGAATAGGAATTTTTACCCCTCAGCTATCCAACACTTTCCATACTATTACACTCATTGGAGTAGGAATAGTAAAAAATGTTACCGTCTGCTATCCAACACTTTCCCTACTGTTGCACTCATTGGAGTGGGAATATTAATGTGTACCTGTCCGCTATCCAACACTTTCCCTACTGTTACACTCACTGGAGTGGGAATAGTAATTTTTACCCCTCCACTATCCAACACTTTCCCTATTGTTTCATTCATAGGAGAGGGAATAGTAATTTATACCCCTCCATTATCCAACATTTTCCCTACTGTTACAAATATTGGAGTGGGAATAGTAATTTTTACCCCTCCGCAACCCACCAATTTCCCTACTGTTGCACTGACTGGAGTGGGAATAGTAATTTTTACCCCTCTGCTATCCAACACTTTCCCTATTATTGCACACACTGGTGTGGGAAAAGTAATTTTTACCCCTCCGCTATCTAACACT
The DNA here is from genome assembly GCF_964261635.1 of Lissotriton helveticus. NCBI lineage: Eukaryota > Metazoa > Chordata > Amphibia > Caudata > Salamandridae > Lissotriton > Lissotriton helveticus. The sequence goes on along the minus strand of NC_136058.1, from coordinate 194,793,317 downwards.
TTACCTACTGTTGTACTGACTGGAGTGGGAATAGCAAAATATATCCCTGTGCTATCCAACACTTTGCCTACTGTTGCACACATTGGAGTGGGAATTATAATTTTTACCCCTCAGCTATGCAACACTTCCCCTATTGTTGCACTCATAGGAGAATAATATTAATTTAATTGGTAATTAATTAGGTTAATTATGGAAGTTAAAAAAATGTAAATGTAGATGTGGGTTGTGAATTGAGTGATGTTATAGGGTAGGAAATAAAAAATTTAATTTATGAACCAATGTTTTTGTTTCTATATATTTTTTTATTACAAATATTTATTTGTTTGAAAAATATTTTTTTAATATAATAATTGTAGGTATTTGTAACATGTATCTAACAGTATGTTTTTTGTAATTTTTAATATAAAATATATTTGTATTTTAATTTTTATCATACTGATATATTTTTGGTTTTATTTTGTTTTTTAAATATTTTTGTTGTTAATATTTTGTTACTTTTTAATTTTTTAATTTTTAAATGATTGGAGTGAGAATATTAATTTGTATCCCTCCTCAGTCCAACACTTTCCCTACTGTTGCACTGATTGGAATGGGAATAGTAAATGTTATTCCACCACTAGGAATAGTAAGTTTTACCCCTCCACAATCCAACACTTTCCAAACTGTTGCACTCATTGGAGTGGGAATTATAATTTTTCCCCGTCCGCTATCCAACACTTTCCCTATTGTTGCACTCATAGGAGTGTGAATAGTAATTTATACCCCTCTGCTATCCAACACTTTCCCTACTGTTGCAAATATTGGAGTCGGAATGGTAATTTTTACCCCTCCACAATCCAACAATTTCCCTACTGTTGCACTGACTGGAGTGGGAATAGTAATGTTTAACCCTCCGTTATCCAACACTTTCCCTATAGTTGCACTCACTGGAGTGGGAAGAGTAATTTTTACTCCTCTGCTATCTTACACTTTCCCTGCTGTTGTACTGACTGGAGTGGAAATAGTAAATAATATCCCTCTGCAATCCAAAAATGTCCCTACTTTTGCACTGACTGACGTCTGAATAGTAATTTTTACCCCTCCGCTATCCCACACTTTCCCTACTGTTGCACTCATTTGAGTTGGAATAGGAATTTGTACCCGTCCGCTATTCAACACTTTCCATGCTGTTACACTCACTGGAGTGGGAATAGGAATTTTTACCCCTCCACTATCCAACACTTTCCCTATTGTTGCACTCAAAGGAGTCGGAATAGCAATTTTTACCCCTCCGCTATCCAACACTTTCCCTACTGTTACAAATATTGGATTGGGAATAGTAATTTTTACTCCTCCGCGATCCAACAATTTCCCTACTGGTGCACTGACTGGAGTGGGAATAGTAATTTTTTCCCCTCTACTATCAAACACTTGCCCTATCGTAGCACTCACTGGAGTGGGAATAGCAATTTTTGACCCTCCGCTATCTAACACTTTATCTACTGTTGTACTGACTGGAGTGGGAATAGTAAATGATATCCCTCTGCTATCCAACACTTTCCCTACTATTGCACACATTAGGAGTAGGAATAGTAATTTGTACCCCTCCGCTATGCAACACTTCCCCTATTGTTGCACTCATTGGAGTATAATATTTCTTTAATTAGTAATCAATTATGCTAATAATGGAAGTAAAAAAAGGAAATGTAGATGTGGGATTTTAATTGAGTGATGTTATAGGGTAGGAAATAAAAAAAACGTACATTTATGAAACAATTAGTGTTTTTGTTTCTATATAGTTTTTTATTAAAAAATATTTATTTGTTTGACAATTATTTTTTAATATAATATTTGTAGGATTTTGTAACATACATTTAACAGTATAATATGTTTTTGTAATTTTTAATATAAAATATATTTGTATTTTAATTGTTATCATACTTACATATTTCTGTATTTACTTTGTTTTTTAAATATTTTTGTTGTTAATTATTTGTTTGTTTTTAATTTTGAAACGACTAGATTGAGAATATTAATTTTTACCCCCTAGTCAATCCAACACTTTCCCTACTGTTGCACTCATTGGAGTGGGAATAGTAATTTTTCCCCGTCCACTATCCAACACTTTCCCTACTGTTACACTCACTGGGGTGGGAATTGGAATTTTTACCCCTCTGCTAATCAACACTTTCCTTACTGTTGCACTCATTGGAGTAAGAATAGTAATTTGTACCCCTCCACTATCCAACACTTTCCCTACTGTTGCACTCACTGGAGTGGGAATAGTAATGTTTTTCCCGTCCGCTATCCAACACTTTCCCTACTGTTACACTCACTAGGGTGGGAATAGGAATGTTTACTCGTCCGATATCAAACGCTTTCCCTATTGTTGCACTCACTGGAGTGGCAATAGTAATTTGTACCCCTCCACTATCCAACACTTTCCCTACTGTTGCACTCACTGGAGTGGGAATAGTAATTTTTTCCCGTCCGCTATCCAACACTTTCCCTACTGTTACACTCACTAGGGTGGGAATAGGAATTTTTACTCGTCCGATATCAAACGCTTTCCCTATTGTTGCACTCACTGGAGTGGGAATAGTAATTTTTACCCGTCCGCTATCCAACACTTTCCCTATTGTTGCACTCATAGGAGTGTGAATGGTAATTTATACCACTCTGCTATCCAACACTTTCCCTACTGTTGTAAATATTGGAGTCGGAATAGTAATTTTTACCCCTCCGCAATCCAACAATTTCCCTACTGTTGCACTGACTGGAGTGGGAATAGTAATGTTTAACCCTCCGTTATCCAACACTTTCCCTATAGTTGCACTCACTGGAGTGGGAATAGTAATTTTTACCCCTCTGCTGTCTTACACTTTCCCTGCTGTTGTACTGACTGGAGTGGAAATAGTAAATTATATCCCTCTGCAATCCAAAAATGTTCCTACTTTTGCACTGACTGACGTCTGAATAGTAATTTTTACCCCTCCGCTATCCCACACTTTCCCTACTGTTGCACTCATTTGAGTTGGAATAGTATGTTTTTACCCCTCCACTTTCCAATACTTTCCCTACTGTTGCACTCATTGGAGTGGGAATAGGAATTTGTACCCGTCCGCTATTCAACACTTTCCATGCTGTTACACTCACTGGAGTGGGAATAGGAATTTTTACCCCTGCGCTATCCAACACTTTCCCTACAGTTACAAATATTGGATTGGGAATATTAATTTTTACTCCTCCGTGATCCAACAATTTCCCTACTGGTGCACTGACTGGAGTGGGAATAGTAATTTTTTCCCCTCTCCTATCCAACACTTTCCCTATTGTAGCACTCACTGGAGTGCGAATAGCAATTTTTAACCCTCCGTTATCTAACACTTTATCTACTGTTGTACTGACTGGAGTGGGAATAGTAAATGATATCCCTCTGCTATCCAACACTTTCCCTACTATTGCACACATTAGGAGTAAGAATAGTAATTTTTACCCCTCCCTATTGTTGCACTCATTGGAGTATAATATTTCTTTAATTAGTAATCAATTATGCTAATAATGGAAGTAAACAAATGTAAATGTAGATGTGGGATTTTAATTGAGTGATGTTATAGGGTAGGAAATAAAAAAGTAAATTTATGAAACAATTAATGTTTTTGTTTCTATATAGTTTTTTATTAAAAAATATTTATTTGTTTGACAATTATTTTTTAATATAATATTTGTAGGTATTTGTAACATATTTAACAGTATAATTTGTTTTTGTAATTTTTAATACAAAATATTTTTGTATTTTAATTTTTATCATACTTACATATTTCTGTATTTACTTTGTTTTTAAAATATTTTTGTTGTTAATTATTTGTTTGTTTTTAATTTTGAAACGACTGGATTGAGAATATAAATTTTTACCCCTCGTCAATCCAACACTTTCCCTACTGTTGCACTCATTGGAGTGGGAATAGTAATTTTTCCCCGTCCACTATCCAACACTTTCCCTACTGTTACACTCACAGGGGTGGGAATTGGAATTTTTACCCCTCTTCTAACCAACACTTTCCTTACTGTTGCACACATTGGAGTAAGAATAGTAATTTGTACCCCTCCACTATCCAACACTTTCCCTACTGTTGCACTCACTGGAGTGGGAATAGTAATGTTTTTCCCGTCCGCTATCCAACACTTTCCCTACTGTTACACTCACTAGGGTGGGAATAGGAATGTTTACTCGTCCGATATCAAACGCTTTCCCTATTGTTGCACTCACTGGAGTGGCAATAGTAATTTTTACCCCTCCTCTATCCAACACTTTCCCTTCTGTTACAAATATTGGAGTGGGAATGGTCATTTTTACCCCTCCGCTATCCAACTCTTTCCCTACTGTTCCACTCATTGGAGTCGAAATAGTACATTTTTACCCGTCTGCTATCTGACACTTTCCCTACTGCTGCACTCATTGGAGTGGGAATATTAATTTTTACCTGTCCGCTATCCAACACTTTCCCTACTGTTACACTCACTGAAGTGGGAGTATTAATTTTTACCCCTTCGCTATCCAACACTTTCCCTATTGTTGCACTCATTGGAGTGGGAATAGTAATTTATACCCCACTGCTATCCAACACTTTCCCTCCTGTTACAAATATTGGAGTAGGAATAGTAATTTGTACCCCTCCGCAATCCAACAATTCCCTACTGTTGCACTGACTCGAGTAGGAATAGTAATTTTTACCCCTCCGATATCCAACACTTTCCCTATAGTTGAACTCACTGGATTGGGAATAGTAATGTTTACCCTTCCGTTATCTAACACTTTCCCTGCTGTTATACTGACTGGAGTGAGAATAGTAAAATATATCCCTCTGCTATCCTACACTTTCCCTACTATTGCACTCATTGGAGTAGGAATAGTAATTTTTACCACCCCGCTATCCAACACTTTTCCTACTGTTGCACTCATTGGAGTATAATATTTCCTAAATTAGTAATTAATTATGTTATTTATGGAAGTACATTTTATTTTTAATGTAGATGTGGGTTGTGAATTGTGTAGTGTTATAGGGAAGGAAAGGAAAAAAATTATTAAACAATTACTGTTTTTGTTTCAAATAGTTTTTTTATTAAAAATATTTATTTGTTGGAAAGTTATGTTTCTAATTTTTTTAATAAAGTATGTGTGGGTATTTGTAATATGTATTTAACATTATAATATGTTTTGTTTAATTCTTAATATTAAATATATTTGTATTTTAACTTTTTTACAAATGTATACTTTTTTTATTTATTTTGTTTTTTTAATATTTTTGCTGTTAATATTTTGTTTGTTTTTAATTTTAAACTGACTGGAGTGAAAATATTAATTGTTACCCCTCCGCAATCAAACAATTTCCCTACTGTTGCACTGACTGAGGTGTGAATAGTAATTTTTACTCCTCCGCTATCCAACACTTTCCCTACTGTTGCACTTATTGGAGTGGGACTAGTAATTTTTACCCCTCCACTATCCACGACTTTACCTATTGTTGCATTTACTGGAGTTGGAATAGTAAATTGTGTCCCTCTGCTATCCAACACTTTTCCTACTGTTGCACTCATTGGAGTACGATTAATAAATGTTACCCTGCCAATATCCAACAGCTTCCTTACTGTTGCACTCATTGGAGTGGGAATAATAATTTTTACCCGTCCGCTATCCAACACTTTCCATACTGTTACACTAACTGGAGTGGGAATAGGAATTTTTACCCCTCAGCTATCCAACAATTTCTCTACTGTTATACTCAATGGAGTAGGAATAGTAAATTTCACCCATCTGCTATCCAACACTTTCCCTACTGTTGCACTCATTGGAGTGGTGATAGTAATTTTTACCTCCCCGCTGTCCAACACTTTCCCTACAGCTGCACACATTGGAGTGGGAATAGTAATTTTTACCCGTCCGCTATCTTACACTTTCCCTGCTATTATACTGACTGGAGTGGAAATAGCAAAGTATATCCCTCTGCAATCCAAATATGTCCCTACTATTGCACTGACTGACGTCTGAATAGTAATTTTTACCCCTCCGCTATCCCACACTTTCCCGACTGTTGCACTCATTGGAGTGGGAATAGGAATTTGTACCCGTCCGCTATTCAACACTTTCCATTCTGCTACACTCACTGGAGTGGGAATAGGAATTTTTACCGTCCGCTATCCAACACTTTCCCTATTGTTGCACTCATTGGAGTGGGAATAGTAATTTATACCCCTCTGCTATCCAACAATTTCCCTACTGTTGCAAATATTGGAGTCGGAATAGTAATATTTACCCCTCCGCAATCCAACAATTTCCCTACTGTTGCACTGACTGGAGTGGGAATAGTAATGTTTACCCCTCCGATATCCAACACTTTCCCTATAGTTGCACTCACTGGAGTGGGAATAGTAATTTTTACCCCTCCGCTATCTTACACTTTCCCTGCTGTTGTACTGACTGGAGTGGGAATAGTAAATTATATCCCTCCACTATCCAACACTTTCCCTACTATTGCACTAATTGGAGTAGGAATAGTAATTTTTACTCCTCCGCTATCCAACACTGTTCCTAGTGTTGCACTGATTGGAGTATAATATTTCCTAAATTGGTCATTAATTATGTTATTAGGGCAGTACATTTTATTTTTTAATGTAGATGTGGGTTCTGAATAGGGTAGTGTTATAGGGTAGGAAATAAAAAAGTAAATTGATTAAACAATTACTCTTTTTGTTTATAAATAGTTTTTTTATTAAAAATATTTATTTGTTTGAAAGTTGTTTTTTATTTTAATTAATATAATATGTGTGGGTATTTGTAATATGTATTTAACATTATAATATGTTTTTGTTTAATTCTTAATATTAAACATATTTATATTTTAATTTTTAACATATTTATATATTTTCGTATTTATTTTGTTTTTTAAATATTTTTGTTAATATTTTGTTTGTTTTTAATTTTATACTGACTGGAATCAGAATAATAATTGTTGCCCCTCTGTAATCCAAAAATATCGCTACTATTGCACTGACTGACATGTGAATAGTAATTTTTACCCCTCCGCTATCCCACACTTTCCCTACTGTTGCACTCATTTGAGTTGTAATAGTACGTTTTTACCCCTCCACTATCCAATACTTTCCCTACTGTTGCACTCATTGGAGTGGGAATAGGAATTTGTACCCGGCGCTATTCAACACTTTCCATGCTGTTACACTCACTGGAGTGGGAATAGGAATTTTTACCCCTCCGCTATCCAACACTTTCCCTATTGTTGCACTCACAGGAGTCGGAATAGTAATTTTTACCCCTCCACTATCCAATACTTTCCCTACTGTTGCACTCATTGGAGTGGGAATAGGAATTTGTACCCGGCCGCTATTCAACAATTTCCCTACTGTTGCACTGACTGGAGTGGGAATAGTAATTTTTTCCCCTCTCCTATCCAACACTTTCCCTATTGTAGCACACACTGGAGTAGGAATAGCAATTTTTAACCCTCGCTATCTAACACTTTATCTACTGTTGTACTGACTAGAGTGGGAATAGTAAATGATAACCCTCTGCTGTCCAACACTTTCCCTACCATTGCACACATTAGGAGTAGGAGTAGTAATTTTTACCCCTCCGCTATGCAACACTTCCCCTATTGTTGCACTCATTGGAGTATAATATTTCTTTAATTAGTAATCAATTATGCTAATAATGGAAGTAAAAAATGTAAATGTAGATGTGGGATTTTAATTGAGTGATGTTATAGGGTAGGGAAAAAAAGTACATTTATGAAAGAATTAATGTTTTTGTTTCTTTATAGTTTTTTTATTAAAAATATTTATTTGTTTGAAAAATATTTTTTTAATATAATAATTGTAGGTATTCGTAACATATATTTAACAGTATATTATGTTTTTGTAATTTTTAATATAAAATATATTTGTATTATAATTTTTATCATACTTATATATTTCTGTATTTACTTTGTTTTTAAAATATTTTTGTTGTTAATTATTTGTTTGTTTTTAATTTTGAAACGACTAGATTGAGAATATTGATGTTTACCCCTCGTCAATCCAACACTTTCCCCACTGTTGCACTCATTGGAGTGGGAATAGTAATTTTTCCCCGTCCACTATCCAACACTTTCCCTACTGTTACACTCACTGGGGTGGGAATTGGAATTTTTACCCCTCTGCTAACCAACACTTTCCTTACTGTTGCACTCATTGGAGTAAGAATAGTAATTTGTACCCCTCCACTACCCAACACTTTCCCTACTGTTGCACTCACTGGAGTGGTAATAGTAATTTTTCCCGTCCGCTATCCAACACTTTCCCGACTGTTACACTCACTAGGGTGGGAATAGAATGTTTACTCGTCCGATATCAAACGCTTTCCCTATTGTTGCACTCACTGGAGTGGGAATAGTAATTTTTACCCCTCCTCTATCCAACACTTTCCCTTCTGTTACAAATATTGGAGTGGGAATGGGCGTTTTTACCCCTCCGCTATCCAACTCTTTCCCTACTGTTACATTCACTGGAGTGGGAGTAGTAATTTTTACCCCTTCGCTATCCCTATTGTTGCACTCATTGGAGTGGGAATAGTAATTTATACCCCACTGCTATCCAACACTTTCCCTCCTGTTACAAATATTGGAGTAGGAATAGTAATTTGTACCCCTCCGCAATCGAACAATTCCCTACTGTTGCACTGACTCGAGTAGGAATAGTAATTTTTACCCTTCCGTTATCTAACACTTTCCCTGCTGTTATACTGACTGGAGTGAGAATAGTAAAATATATCCCTCCGCTATCCTACACTTTCCCTACTATTGCACTCCTTGGAGTAGGAATAGTAATTTTTACCACCCCGCTATCCAACACTTTTCCTACTGTTGCACTCATTGGAGTATAATATTTCCTAAATTAGTAATTAATTATGTTTATTATGGAAGTACATTTTATTTTTAATGTAGATGTGGGTTGTGAATTGTGTAGTGTTATAGGGAAGGAAAGAAAAAAAATTATTAAACAATTACTGTTTTTGTTTCAAATAGTTTTTTTATTAAAAATATTTATTTGTTGGAAAGTTATTTTTTAATTTATTTAATATAGTATGTGTGGGTATTTGTAATATGTATTTAACATTATAATATGTTTTGTTTAATTCTTAATATTAAATATATTTGTATTTTAACTTTTTTACAAATTTATATATTTTTTTATTTATTTTGTTTTTTTTTATATTTTTGCTGTTAATATTTTGTTTGTTTTTATTTTAAACTGACTGGAGTGAAAATATTAATTGTTACCCCTCCGCAATCAAACAATTTCCCTACTGTTGCACTGACTGAGGTGTGAATAGTAATTTTTACTCCTCCGCTATCCAACACTTTCCCTACTGTTGCACTTATTGGAGTGGGACTAGTAATTTTTACCCCTCCACTATCCACGACTTTAGCTATTGTTGCATTTACTGGAGTTGGAATAGTAAATTGTATCCCTCTGCTATCCAACACTTTCCCTACTGTTGCACTCATTGGAGTACGAATAATAAATTTTACCCTGCCAATGTCCAACAGCTTCCTTACTGTTGCACTCATTGGAGTGGGAATATTAATTTGTACCCGTCCGCTATCCAACACTTTCCATACTGTTACACTAACTGGAGTGGGAATAGGAATTTTTACCCCTCAGCTATCCAACACTTTCCCTATTGTTGCACTCATTGGAGTGGGAATAGTAATTTACACCCCTCTGCTATCCAACAATTTCCCTACTGTTGCAAATATTGGAGTCGGAATAGTAATATTTACCCCTCCGCAATCCAACAATTTCCCTACTGTTGCACTGACTGGAGTGGGAATAGTAATGTTTACCCCTCCGATATCCAACACTTTCCCTATAGTTGCACTCACTGGAGTGGGAATAGTAATTTTTACCCCTCCGCTATCTTACACTTTCCCTGCTGTTGTACTGACTGGAGTGGGAATAGTAAATTATATCCCTCCACTATCCAACACTTTCCCTACTATTGCACTAATTGGAGTAGGAATAGTAATTTTTACTCCTCCGCTATCCAACACTGTTCCTAGCGTTGCACTGATTGGAGTATAATATTTGCTAAATTGGTCATTAATTATGTTAATTATGGCAGTACATTTTATTTTTTAATGTAGATGTGGGTTCTGAATAGGGTAGTGTTATAGGGTAGGAAATAAAAAAAGTAAATTGATTAAACAATTACTCTTTTTGTTTCTAAATAGTTTTTTTATTAAAAATATTTATTTGTTTGAAAGTTGTTTTTTATTTTAATTAATATAATATGTGTGGGTATTTGTAATATGTATTTAATATTATAATATGTTTTTGTTTAATTCTTAATATTAAACATATTTATATTTTAATTTTTAACATATTTATATATTTTCGTATTTATTTTGTTTTTTAAATATTTTTGTTAATATTTTGTTTGTTTTTAATTTTGAACTGACTGGAATCAGAATATTTATTTTTGCCCCTCTGCAATCCAAAAATATCCCTACTATTGCACTGACTGACATGTGAATAGTAATTTTTACCCCTCCGCTATCCCACACTTTCCCTACTGTTGCACTCATTTGAGTTGGAATAGTACGTTTTTACCCCTCCACTATCCAATACTTTCCCTACTGTTGCACTCATTGGAGTGGGAATAGGAATTTGTACCCGGCCGCTATTCAACACTTTCCATGCTGTTACACTCACTGGAGTGGGAATAGGGATTTTTACCCCTCTGCTATCCAACACTTTCCCTAGTGTTGCACTCACAGGAGTCGGAATAGTAATTTTTACCCCTCCGCTATCCAACACTTTCCCTACTGTTACAAATATTGGAGTGGGAATAGTAATTTTTACTCCTCCGCGATCCAACAATATCCCTACTGTTGCACTGACTGGAGTGGGAATAGTAATTTTTTCCCCTCTCCTTTCCAACACTTTCCCTATTGTAGCACTCACTGGAGTAGGAATAGCAATTTTTAACCCTCCGCTATCTAACACTTTATCTACTGTTGTACTGACTAGAGTGGGAATAGTAAATGATAACCCTCTACTATCCAACACTTTCCCTACCATTGCACACATTAGGAGTAGGAGTAGTAATTTTTACCCCTCTGCTATGCAACACTTCCCATATTGTTGCACTCATTGGAGTATATTATTTCTTTAATTAGTAATCAATTATGCTAATAATGGAAGTAAAAATTTTAAATGTAGATGTGGGATTTTAATTGAGTGATGGTATAGGGTAGGAAATAAAAAAAGTAAATTTATGAAAGAATTAATGTTTTTGTTTCTTTATAGTTTTTTTATTAAAAATAATTATTTGTTTGAAAAATATTTTTTTAATATAATAATTGTAGGTATTCGTAACATATATTTAACAGTACATTATGTTTTTGTAATTTTTAATATAAAATATATTTGTATTTTAATTTTTATCATACTTATATATTTCTGTATTTACTTTGTTTTTAAAATATTTTTGTTGTTAATTATTTGTTTGTTTTTTATTTTGAAACGACTGGATTGAGAATATTAATTTTTACCCCTCGTCAATCCAACACTTTCCCTACTGTTGCACTCATTGGAGTGGGAATAGTAATTTTTCCCCGTCCACTATCCAACACTTTCCCTACTGTTACACTCACTGGGGTGGGAATTGGAATTTTTACCCCTCTGCTAACCAACACTTTCCTTACTGTTGCACTCATTGGAGTAAGAATACTAATTTGTACCCTTCCACTATCCAACACTTTCCCTACTGTTGCACTCACTGGAGTGGGAATAGTAATTTTTTTCCCGTCCGCTATCCAACACTTTCCCTACTGTTACACTCACTAGGGTGGGAATAGGAATTTTTACTCGTCCGATATCAAACGCTTTCCCTATTGTTGGACTCACTGGAGTGGGAATAGTAATTTTTACCCCTCCTCTATCCAACACTTTCCCTACTGTTACAAATATTGGAATGGGAATGGTACATTTTACCCGTCTGCTATCTGACACTTTCCCTACTGTTACACTCACTGGAGTGGGAATAGGAATTTTTACTCGTCCGATATCAAACGCTTTCCCTATTGTTGGACTCACTGGAGTGGGAATAGTAATTTTTACCTCTCCGCTATCCAACTCTTTCCCTACTGTTACACTCATTGGAGTCGGAATAGTACATTTTACCCGTCTGCTATCTGACACTTTCCCTACTGTTACACTCACTGGAGTGGGAATAGTAATTTTTACCCCTTTGCTTTCCAACACTTTCCCTATTGTTGCACTCATTGGAGTGGGAATAGTAATTTATACCCCACTGCTATCCAACACTTTCCCTCCTGTTACAAATATTGGAGTAGGAATAGTAATTTGTACCCCTCCGCAATCCAACAATTTCCCTACTGTTGCACTGACTCGAGTGGGAATAGTAATTTTGACCCCTCCGATATCCAACACTTTCGCTATAGTTGAACTCACTGGATTGGGAATAGTAATTTTTACCCTTCCGGTATCTAACACTTTCCCTGCTGTTATACTGACTGGAGTGGGAATAGTAAATTCTATCCCTCCGCTATCCTACACTTTCCCTACTATTGCACTCCTTGGAGTAGGAATAGTAATTTTTACCACCCCGCTATCCAGCACTTTTCCTACTGTTGCACTCATTGGAGTATAATATTTCCTAAATTAGTAATTAATTATGTTTATTATGGAAGTACATTTTATTTTTAATGTAGATGTGGGTTGTGAATTGTGTAGTGTTATAGGGAAGGAAAGAAAAAAAATTATTAAACAATTACTGTTTTTGTTTCAAATAGTTTTTTTATTAAAAAATATTTATTTGTTGGAAAGTTATTTTTTAATTTATTTAATATAGTATGTGTGGGTATTTGTAATATGTATTTAACATTATAATATGTTTTGTTTAATTCTTAATATTAAATATATTTGTATTTTAACTTTTTTACAAATTTATATATTTTTTTATTTATTTTGTTTTTTTTTAATATTTTTGCTGTTAATATTTTGTTTGTTTTTATTTTAAACTGACTGGAGTGAAAATATTAATTGTTACCCCTCCGCAATCTAACAATTTCCCTACTGTTGCACTGACTGAGGTGTGAATAGTAATTTTTACTCCTCCTCTATCCAACACTTTCCCTACTGTTGCACTCATTGGAGTGGGAATAGTCATTTTACCCCTCCGCTATCCAACACAAATTCCCTACTGTTACACTTATTGGAGTGGGAATAGTAATTTTTACCCCTCCGCTATCCACGACTTTACCTATTGTTGCATTTACTGGAGTTGGAGTAGTAAATTGTAATCCTCTGCTATCCAACACTTTCCCTACTGTTGCACTCATTGGAGTACGAATAATAATTTCTACCCTGCCAATATCCAACAGTTTCCTTACTGTTGCACTCATTGGAGTGGGAATATTAATTTTTACCCGTCTGCTATCCAACGCTTTCCATACTGTTACACTAACTGGAGTGGGAATAGGAATTTTTACCCCTCAGCTATCCAACACTTTCCCTACGGTTACACTCAATGGAGTAGGAATAGTAAATTTTACCCATCTGCTATCCAACACTTTCCCTACTGTTGCACTCATTGGAGTGGTAATAGTAATTGTTACCTCCCCGCTGTCCAACACTTTCCCTACATCTGCACACATTGGAGTGGGAATAGTAATTTTTACCCCTCCGTTGGCCAACACTTTCCCTGCTGTACACTCTTTGGAGTGGGAATAGTAATTTTTAGCCATCCGCAATCCTACACTGTCCCTAGATTGCACCGATTGCTGTGGGAATAGTAAATGCTATCCTGCCACTATCCAACACTTTCCATACTGTTGCACTCAATGGAGTGGGAATCGTAATTTTTACCCTTCTGCTATCCAACACTTTCCCTACTGTTGCACTCACTGGAGTGGGAATAGTGTTTTTTTATTCGATTTTATGGGGGTCATTAGGATGGCGACCGGATTGCCCCCACCAGGCTGGCGGTAGCCACCGCAGGCCTGGTGGGGGCAATCCGCCCGCCATCCTCAGCTAAATGACCCCCCACCATATTAGTATGACCGGTGGGACCGCGGCAGACAGAAAGACCATCCACCGCTTTTCCGCCCCGGTCGCCTTGCGGTCAGGGCGGAAAAGGTTTAATATGGTGGCGGTGTCTATTAGACACCGCCAGCCATATTACCATGGGTTAAGTTGGATGCCTTTCCGTGGCAGGAAAGGCATGCGGTCTTCACTATAGGGCCCCCTGCACGCCCCCAGAGTAAAGGAGAGGTGGGGGGTGCACACATTTACAAACCGCACGGTGCCTGCCGCTTTATTTATGTAAATGCTAAAAATGCAGGATGCGCCCGCCACAGTGGCAGGAGCATCCTAATACCCCCACGGGACCCCCTGCCCTTATATATATATATATATATATATATATTTATTTGAATAATGTTATATATTTTTAAAATAATAAAATACATTAAAATTGATAGTATATTATTATTTTTTAAAGTAAATAGATATATTAATTATTATCTATGTGTGTTTAACTTTTCTTAATTATGTTTATTTTTTATATTTGTTGAAATACATATTGAATCTATTTTATTTCTTTTTATTACTGTTATTGATTAATATATTTAATAATTATTTTGTATATATATGTCTATATATATATACATATATATATATATACGTATATATACATTTTGTACAACTATATTGTTGACATCGATATATTTTATACTCACCTGTTTAAGTATAGGGAGTCGATATTTTTACATTCTATATTTTTTCATCGTTATTTTTTTTACATCTATATTTTTTACATCGATTTTCTGTCAGTGAACCATTGGTGTTCAAGTATCAATGCATCTAGATGTCTATGGATTTTTTGTTGGACCTTTTGTCTCTCTCTGAATTGTGTGAGATTAAAAAATGAACATTTAAGTATTTTTACACATGTTTTTTCAACTCTAAAGACTGGGGTTTATATGTTCTGCTAAAGTTCCTGTGACAGAAAAGGACCGAGTTTAAAGGACATTTTCACACACATACAACTGTTATGCATGAGTGTATAAGGTATTAGAATTAAAGAATGTGCATACATTTCTAAGTGTACAAAAGCAGAAGATGTTAATGAAGAGGACAGAAAGGTGTACATAGGTATTTCAAGCAGTCCTCTTTATGTTTAGCTTTCAGGGATTCCTACTCTCTTGCAACATCTGAGAGAATTGGTTATACAGAGATATTTCTGAGGTATATTATTTCACCATTACACGGTGTAAGTGTTCCAATAACAAGTTACTTAAGGTGCCTTTTGTCAGTAGCAGCTCATGTTCCGGCAGAGCGGTGGGGTGGGATTGGACAACAAACAAAGGAGCCACACAAAGAAAACTGCTGCATCGCCACATCTCTGCTCTTCTGTGCCGTCCTCACCAGCAAAGGCTCCCAGAATCTCCTGCGGCCAATCCTGACACTGCTTGTATAGGCCTGAGCGCCGTTGATTTGCACTCCCAGTGAGACTGGGAGCCTGTGCTTGCTCTCTCCAACCTGGTACTGCAGCTCTGGTTGGAGAGAGCTTCAGTGGGCATGAAAGTTTGGCCGGCCTGAGAGGGCCGGCAAAACTGTCATGCGCACTGACAAAGGTGACCAGCCCACCACTCCAACTCCATGACGGCCCGCCCCCAAGCTTAGGCTATTGTAAGAAAAAAAACGATAATAAACACTTTCATTATAGTTTTATTTTTAAAGTTTTGAGGCTGATAGTGGAAGCGACACTCCTCCGCCATAGCGGAGGAACCGCCGCTGCTCTTTGTCTGTAGCATACCACTGCAACCTGCATCCTAACTTGACTCCTAAAGTGACAGGGCAGACTTTGGAGTCCTCTGTCTCTTTTTCTCTTTTGTCACCTTTTAATATTTCAACCACTAGCTCTCAT
The DNA here is from genome assembly GCF_964261635.1 of Lissotriton helveticus. Classification (NCBI taxonomy): domain Eukaryota; kingdom Metazoa; phylum Chordata; class Amphibia; order Caudata; family Salamandridae; genus Lissotriton; species Lissotriton helveticus. The sequence continues at coordinate 194,777,329 of NC_136058.1, read as the reverse complement.
GCTCTAGTTCCAATGTGTATGGTCACTGGTAGGGGCAGTGAGAGGCGGAAAAGAACATCTCTTATACAAGGTTAGTTCAAAACAACATACCAAAGGTGCCACAATCCAACAAAGCATAATTACGGACACTCTTTCCCTATTCTGTCGGAGCAGTGTTTTGCAGAAAGGCAATATGCAAATGTGGGACACATTTTTTTGCGTGCCCGGGCCGATTTTTAATCCCAATCCAACCATGCCTGGGAGAGGGACCTTACCCCTGCTGAAGTTAACACATCAGTCACCCGTGGGTATGCCACCAAGCACCCTTGAATCCATTGATTCAGACTAGAGAATGTGCTCTCGGATTTCTCTCAAAGACCTCAGGGACATTACCAAGTAAGCCAGTTCGAAGATATTAGCCTCTTAAAATCACTAGTGCAGTGAGGGTAAACTGGGACTAATATGGTTCACATATCGTAAAATGTCTCCGTTAAAGATCCCTGGAGGTGGTACATGAAGACATGAGTCTAACTGACTTCATTCCAAGTCCCTCACCATATATATGTGTTAATACAGCAATGCCCGGGCTATTCTCAGGAAGCAGCTGCATTACCTATTAGGGAACGTAGGGGCATATTATCAACGGCCAGCGATAGTAATGGCTGGCCGTGCTTAGCGATAATTTTATTATCGCAGGCTATCTCTGGAATTTATCGCCCTGATAGCGCGTTATTATAACAATGAGTTTCTCCAGGGCGATAAAAATTCCAGAGATAGCGAGGTTATTGTCGTTTTGCAGGGAACATCGCTGGAAAACCAGCGATGTTCCCTGCAAAACGGCGATAACCTTGTTGATACGACCCACAGGGTCATATCAGCATAATCCACCCCAAAGCTAGGGATAGGTAAGTCTGCATTTTAGCAGACGTTCGTTTTTGGAGAAAACAGTGGTTTTCGCCAAAAACTAACCCTTAGAGATGCAAAGGGAGGCGTTGGAAAAAAGGGTGCTAACATGCGATTAGGCATGTTAGCACCCTCTTGTAAATAGGGTGATCAGTTTACTTCCGCCTTTTTGGCTTTTTAACCCCTTCGATGCTGGTGACGGAACCGTTCCGTCATCAGTTACGGCTGAGCTGTGCTGATGACGGAACGGTTCCGTCACGACCGCGCCCTGTTCTGGAATGTCCAGCACAGGGCGCGGCTACGGCGCCGCACGGAAGCGGTTAATCCAAAAAAGCGGAGATAAAGCCCTTGTAAATATGCCCCAAGTAGAGAAACACGTTATTGTACCTTTTCCATCATAGACAATATCATGAGCATGCATTCCAAAGAAAGGTGTGCTCTGTTTGTAAACACGTCTTCAGCTCTGAGATTATGAAAATATGACCTGTCATATTTTTGAAAGGATTACAGTGTGGACTGTAGGGAAACACTAAAACAGCTGCCATCCAAGGGCTTGTTGTTCATTGGTGAACAACATGCCTATTGGAGGGACCGGTAGAAAAACTGGAAAAGAGCTGGGAAAGAAACAAAGGGCTCGATTGGTCTTCGGGGTAGTTTCGTCACTGCCAGCAGAGAGCTATTGAGCGCCCACCCTTTCCTCCAGCTAAAGATGCTTTCATTACCTGGCTAGTTTGTGGTATAATTAATTTGGGCCTAGTCGCTACACTGGTTGTTTAAATTCTGGCCGGATGTCACCCTTGCACCATCGCACTTCGATACATTAGGAGAAATCATAGAGATACCAACTCAGATAGATATGCCTTTGACTTTTGCAGCTCGCTTTTTCGCCCTGCAGACTGCCTCTTCTGCAACTGAGGTGGGCACCTTCAGGGGCCAGCTGTGGGTCACCCGCTCATTGGAGGTCAGAGCAGGATTCGGATGAGCCTGACAAAAAGTCTCGAACGTGTGTGTGCACGCTCGTGTGCGTGCACGCTCGTGTATAGTGTAAGCCACTGCACTGTCGTGATCATTCCTGCCACACTGTGACACCTGTGGCTTGAAGGAGACCAGCCCTGGCATGGCAGGGCCAAGACCTCCATGGAGGGCCAAGACCTCCATGACGTACTGTTGACATCCATGGCTAAATGGTGCCCAATCTTGGTATAATAGTTAATAGTGATTCGTCGTGGCATAGCATAAGGTGGTGATACAAGCGCATGGAATGCGAGTTTCATCAAAGCATGGTTCTAGTACCTTGGTACTAAAAAGTAAAGGCTCTTTTGCATTCATGGAATGTTTCACTTTTTATTTTGTGGCATTGAGTATCGTTTTCCAAAATGAAAAGTTTGTTTTGATAGCAAAATGTGTGTGTGTGTGAGGACAAAATTATTCATTTTCAAACATATTTTTAAAGCTGATAGTTGAGTGTTATTCGCTGCTGCTGAGACCCTACCTTGTATGATTTGTGTATTATTCCCGTCCAAACCTCTAATTCTCTGTGACCTGAGTGACAGGATTGAGGTATGAATTTGTAGAGTCTGCAACTCTACTACCATAGGGTGGAGGGTGTGACGTTTCCATATTGTCTGCATTTCTGTCCTGTCCCATTCCGTGGAGATGGTCAATCCTGATGATGCAATGTTGATATATTTACAGCTTCTCGGCACATGGGAATTTGTTGTATACCTGCTTAAAATACTTCTAAAGGCAGGGTACATTCTAGAACTGCTGCCATCTTGAATGTCAGCCGAACAGTTGGAGTAAGTGTAGCCTCGTTATGAATCTGAGATATCCAGGAGAGAGCTGCAGATTTAGTGAAGCCAGCCTTTCTATGAAAGCCCACTGTGTCTACTGCACAAGGCCTTCTCACATTCTTCCCACAGGAATTGCTAGGTACCAGCTCATTATGGGTGTGATCCTGTGTTCTTTCTTCTCATACTGCTTTGAAGGAAATGTATAAAAGTAAAACAAAAATCTCATAAATAAAATATATTTATTTTTTTAATTATTGAATTACGATTGTGTGCTCCAACGATTCAGCTAGTCAAGCACTGGTCACTTGATATTGCAAGATGGGTGGGTAGATGGATGGATGGATGATGGGCGTTGAATGGATAAGAAAAAGACGGATGGATGGATGGTGGGCATTGAATGGATGAGAGAAGGATAGAAGAGATGGATGGATGATGGATGGTTGGATGGGTGGTTGGCTGGATGGATGGATTGATGGATGGAGGCTGCATGGATGGATGGATGGATGGTGGATGCATGGATGGATGGATGGATGGTGGATGGATGGATGGATGGTGGATGCATGGATGGATGGATGGTTGGGTGGATGGATGATGAGCGTTGAATGGATAAGAAAAGGACGGATGGATGAATGGTGGGCATTGAATAAATGAGAGAAGGATAGAAGAGACGGATGGATGGGTGGAAGGTTGGATGGATGGATGGGTGGGTATTGAATGGATAAGAAAAAGATGGATGGATGGTGGGCATTGAATGGATGAGAGAAGGATAGAAGAGATGGATGGATGGATGGATGATGTATGGTTGGATGGATGGTTGGCTGGATGGATGGATTGATGGATGGATGGTGGATGCATGGATGGATGAATGGATGGTTGGGTGGATGGATGGTGAGCGTTGCATGGATAAGAAAAGGACGGATGGATGAATGGTGGGCATTGAATGGATGAGAGAAGGGTAGAAGAGATGGATGATGGATGGATGGTGTTGGATGGATGGATAGATGGATGGATGGTGGGCGTTGAATGGATGAGAAAAGGATGGATGGATAAATGGATGGTGGGCGTTGAATGGATGAGAGAAGGATAGAAGAGTTGGATGGATGGATAGATGGGTGGATGGATGGTATTGAATGGACGGATGGATGGATGGATGGTGGGCATTGAATGGGTGAGAGAAGGATAGAAGAGATGGATGGATGGATGGGTGAATGGATGGTTTTGAATGGATGGGTGGATGGTGGGCATTGAATGGGTGAGAGAAGGATAGAAGAGGTGGATGGCTGGATGGATGGATGGTGGAAGGATGGCTAGGGAGACGATGAATGGACGGGTGGATGAATGGATGAAAGGACAGATGGATGATGGATGGACGGACAGACGGACCCCAGCTCCTGGAACGAATGCTCCTCACAATACAGTGCCCCAGAGACAGTCTAGACCTATTTTTAGAAACTTTTTGGTAGTCTCAGCTCCTGTGAGGGAAAGCACCGAGGATTTTAAACTATCGGAGTCTGTGTTTTAGAAACTGCTCTGTAATCCTTACCCTATTGGAGGGCTGGTGAAAATTAAGGTTGGTTTGCCGCCATAAAATGGAGGGTTGCTGTAGAAACTACGGGATAGTCTCAGCACCTGGGTCGTGGGTCGCACCTGAAAGGCAGTGTTTTCGAACCTGCTGGGAAACCCCAGTACCTGGGACGTGCGTGGCATTTGAGCCAGCAGCACATCTGAAGGTCGGTGATTTAGAAACTGTTTGGTAATCCCAGCACTACTGAGTGGAGTCTCATCTGAAGGTCGGTGTTTTAGGAGCTACTGTGTAATCCCAGCTCCTGGGAAGTGGGGGTCACATCTGAAGGTCGGTATTTGAGGAGCTGCGGGGCAATCCTAGCATCGAAGGCACAGGTCGCATTTTAAAACCGGTTTTTGGCAAACTGTTTGGTAATCCCAGCACCCGGGAAGTGGGGCCCCATCTGAAAGTCGATGTTTTAGAAGCTGCGTGGTAATCCCAGCACCCGGGACGTGGGGCCCCATCTGAAGGTCAATGTTTTAGAAGCAGTTTGGTAATCCCAGCACCGAGGACGTGGGGCCCCATCTGAAGGTCGGTGTTTTAGTAGCTGTTTGGTAATCCCAGCACCCGGGACGTGGGGCCCCATCTGAAGGTCTGTGTTTTAGAAGCTGCGTGGTAATCCCAGCACCCGGGACGTGGGGCCCCATCTGAAGGTCAATGTTTTAGAAGCAGTTTGGTAATCCCAGCACCCAGGACGTGGGGCCCCATCTGAAGGTCGATGTTTTAGAAGCAGCGTGGTAATCCCAGCGTCTGGGGCGTGGGTCGCATCTGAAGGTCGATGTTTTAGAAGCTGCGTGGTAATCCCAGCACCCGGGACGTGGGGTAGCATCTGAAGGTCTGTGTTTTAGAAGCTGCGTGGAAATCCCAGCACCCGGGACGTGGGGTCCCATAAAGGTCGGTGTTTTAGAAGCAGCGTGGTAATCCCAGCGTCTGGGGCGTGGGTGCATCTGAAGGTCGGTGTTTTAGAAGCTGCGTGGTAATCCCAGCACCCGGGACGTGGGGCCCCATCTGAAGGTCAATGTTTTAGAAGCAGTTTGGTAATCCCAGCACCCGGGACGTGGGGCCCCATCTGAAGGTCGATGTTTTAGAAGCAGCGTGGTAATCCCAGCGTCTGGGGCGTGGGTCGCATCTGAAGGTCGGTGTTTTAGAAACTGCGTGGTAATCCCAGCGTCTGGGGCGCGGGTGCATCTGAAGGCCCGGGCACGCTGCCATCTGATGGGGGTCATTACAACTGGGGCGCAGGGAGCTCCGCTCCCCGACGATGTCCAGCTGCCACCTGGAAAAGTTTGTTCAGATGCTGCCGAGCCCACCTCTCCCGCCATCCTAATCCCGCCCTGGCACTCCGGGGCCGACGGGCATCGCCTTTTCCAATTAAAGTGGAATTAGGCGAAGGCGTTAAACTAGCTACCTATCAAAGCGGGGCTTGTTTTTTAAGAGCTCCTGTCCTGATATTAAGTTCCTGTCCGTCTTGCAACACGAGACTCCGAGCAGTCACCTCCTGTTATGACTGCAGCTGTGGCTAGGGGGGGGGGGGGCGACCAAGACCCTCACAGATGCAGTGAGTGGACCGAAGCACCGAGAAAACGAAAAAATGCGATTTGCCATTTGTTTCTAGTAGGTGAAAAAAATCCGTGCTTAACTGCCCTTCTAGAGATGCCTTTGTGCAACCTTCAAATTACATCTGGGAATCGTGGCAGGGCCTATTCAGCTCTCATCCCACTTACACCATTGCCGTCGAGGTAAATAATAACTAACACCTGCAAAATGCAGCAATATTTCTAGACACAGTAAGGTGCCGGTAAACGTACTGATGAAGTGTTTGTTCTCTGACAGGGCTGTCTCGCTGTTCATCATTCCGAGGACATGAGCCACATCGAATTAAATAATAATTGTCCCCACGATATACAGTATTACTACATTAACAAATTCACGTTATACCTGATTTTTGTGATGTTTTCATTTGTCGATCTTTTATGGCCAATTTCTGTGCCGATTAAAGAGATTTTGAATTTGAATTCCTATATTATCTTTCTAAGAGACTCAAGGGTGCGCCAGCGAGTTACATAAATATGTAATTGTCAGAGGTTCTTCTGCCTCATATTTTCGATAAAATGAGTGGCATCTGTTTGAGAAATAATAGCAGTAATGCAGACTGTATGCAGCAACACTCGGAGAAACAATAGTGGAGCGACGTGGGTTATATTAAAGAAACACATCTTTATACTCTGTGTTAAAGACACACATTTTATACTCTCTGAAAGCTCCGCCTTTCATCTTTCCGTCAACATGTGTAAGAGAGAATTGGATAATTCCAGAACAACCTGCTCTTTACAGATCTTTGAAGTGCCGCGTAAAAAATATACAGTTTAATTTCCTTAAATGTGTGACCCTACACTCCATCTGCCCCCTCTCCACCCCCAGCCCCACTGACGACCGTGAGGTATAATTTAAAATAGCGCGGCGTAGGGCTGCGCCTTCTTGCACCCTCGGCAAAATTTGCTTAACACTGACGTATTGGCGCTGCAGAAGCACTTCGAAATAGACTTGCTGCCTTTTTGTTACTTGGTGAATAATGTCACCTCTTTGTAAGATTCTCGGGAGGAAGGACAATTACCTCAAGACACGCGATTAAATAGCGCCAAGCAGCAGTTTGGTGGCGTTACATTTCAACACAAAACATGGCTAAACATTATTATTTTTGGAGTGGCCATTGGATTAGTTTATTCAATCATCTGTGTAATTTTAATTTAAAAATATTAATTTGGGGCACTTCTAAATTATCATTGAAGGTTGGAAATTACATTTATCTTATTTTATGTAAAAACCTGTGCAATAAAAAATCTGCTTCCAGATAGGTTTAGGACAAGTGCAGTGACTAACCCAATTAAGTAAGAAAATCGTTTAAATGCTAATATGTGTTCAGCTGAAAGTTGTTAAACACCACTTGTCACAAAAGCATATTGGCAGTGTGTAATATGTAAACGCATAGGGCTGTTCCTGCTAAAAGGAGGAGCTAAATACATACGTTATTAATGAGACGAAGTGCTATTTGTGTTTAAAGGACAATGAGAACAAAGGAACAAAAGCATGAGAAATACAGGGGGAAATTAAGATATTTATAAGAGGGATTGTTAAGAGGAAAAGTGAGAACGACGAAATTGATAGGAAGAAAAAAACAGCCGAACTCTCGCAAAAGAGGAAAAAACGTCAAGTAAAATTAAGAGGAAAAGGAGCGACCGGCAGAAAGAACTGAACATGCAGTTGTGGTTGCGATACAAATGCAATATTAATGATTTTGGGGTAGCAAGAAATGTGAGCAAGAATAGAAAAAACAAGCGGAAAACTAAAAAATCGTGAAAAGCCTAACAAGGAGCAAGAGGGTGGCAAAAGGAATACAGAGAGGAGAACATTCTTATGGAGGAAAACGTCTTTGGAAAAGAAAATTATTAAGAAATAATTATAGCAGGTATTTAAATGTAATTCATACGCAAATAAATACATGGAATCTGAAAAGGCAGGATGCTTGTTCAGGGGCCAAGTGAAATAAAGAAGAAGGAACCTAGAGAGAAGGAAAGAGAGAAATGACGCACAGAAAGAAAAACAGTAAAGACAATGTCGCACGGCAGTCACGGAGCATTCTGACGATGTTTTAGTCTTCAAAACAGCTCTTATTTTTCTAGAATAAATACATTGCCCCCACCTCCTAAAACCCCATTTATAAATCCCGACATCATCAATCCAGTGAATTATCTAAAGGTGAGTTTACGAATATCGGATTTCTTGTCTGAGAAAGTTCGGCTTTTACCGCCACCACTTCCCTTAAGCATGTACCTATGAAAGGCATCACCGCACAGTAAGAACACTTTTTTTTTATAGAAAATAACATTTATTGCTAAACATTGCTAGTAAATGAGAAATGCACAAAATATCTTTTAAGGAGGGAGTCTGTACAAAGGTCCAAACAGCAGATTTCAAGGTGTCATGGGAGAATTATGAGAAATACTAAAACCGAGGTGGTTATTTGTTCCTAAATACAATTACAAATAAATCGAATGTCCTGCGTTATATACACAAATCTTAACAATGAGTCCCACAGCTCAGAATGTCTGTACCATGTGGAGACAGCGAACCCGCCCAGCTTGTGCGTATACATTAATTACAAGTTGCACCTAGAGAGCATATTAATAATTTAAATTCTGTTGTACAACATTACACGTGCCTGCATTTTTATTTACATGTATATATGTACATAAATATTTATACTTATTTAAAATTAATAAAAACTCACAACGCACCACACAGATGCTCAGGGGCTTAAAGGCAGCCACCCCGACTCCCAAGAGAGGGCCCCTGGCAGGGGGCTCAGAAGCAGTAAAGCTGTCCCGGCCGGGGTTTCAGAGACAACCACAGCTCCCAGAGGGGTAAGGTGCCCCAGGAAGCACTAGACGAGGGCTCCGGGGGTGCAAGGGAGGGAGTACTGGGCCCCAGTCAGTGTTCTGATATATGTCGTGGTGCCGGAGGCAGTTACTCTTTACTTTTTGTGTTTTCTGGCAGCTGTACGGAGAGCGGGAAGGGTCATTCTTACAAACTTTTCCAGGCTCGCAGTGGCCTGGCGTTACGTGCTTCCAGTTCTGTTTACGTAACAGCCAGAGCGACGAAACACTTCAGATGTGTACTGGCACTGCGCTGTACAGAGGCCACTGTCTGTTTTTACTTCCCAGTGCACTGTAGGTTCCACCATACACATTCTGAGGTATGCATGCAACGTAAGTACTGTATGTGAACTGCAGGCTGAGTACACATGACGTCACATGGTGTGTGCACTGAAGTTTGTTGCACTGGACAGTTTGAGCCTCGTAGGGTGAATAGAGTCTTAGTCCCGTACCGCAGAGACACTGTACTATATTACATCAGCTGGCCACAGCACGCTAAGCTCCGCCCCCTGATACAAGAAGCTGTCCAGAGCCCCGAGGGCACCCAGGGCTTCTAGGCGCTGTTGTTGACAATGGACCCCTACAGTGTAAGTTCCGTCCCACAGATACACTGTACTCTATATTACATCTTCTGTACCCAGACCGCGCTGGGTTCCGCCCCCCGATACAAGTGGCTGTCCAGAACCCTCGAGTGCCCTTGCTAGGGCTTCTCGGCGCTGTTGTTGACGATGGGCCCGTAGAGCCCGCTGGTGTACACCTGGTCCTTGTGCAGGTTGGAGCGGTCCCTCATCAGGTCGCTGAAGGCGTACTCCATGGGGGGCCGGAAGCCCAGGGTGGGCATGAGTCCGGCCGTGGAGTAGGGGGTCATGAAGGCCAGCCCCCTGCTGTGCGCCGAGTAGGCCAGCCTCAGCGGGTTGAGGCCCAGGTGGGTGCCCAGGGGGTAGGCGCCGGCCTCGGGGCCGAAGTGGGTGGCGTTGGGCTGCAGGGGGGAGAAGGCGGAGCGGCTGCCCAGCGCCCCGATGGCGGGGGTCATGGTGCCGGCCAGCAGGGGCCGATGGGCGGCGGAGGGCGCGCCCTGCAGCGCCCCCTCGCGGGCCCAGGCCTCCTCGGCGCCCTTGTTGTTATTGTTGAGGATCTGCTCGATGGCCTGCACCACGTCGCCCCCGCAGCCCTGCAGCACCAGCTCCAGCACGCTGCGCTTGTGGCCCGGGAATACCCGGCTCAGGATGTCGATGGGCGCCCGCTGGCGCCCCCCGGCCGCCGAGGGCGAGGGTTCCTGCTCGTCCCGGTCCACCTCGGAGCCCGAGTCCGAGCCCAGGGGGCTGATGGAGCCCGGGCTGTCCGCGCTCTCCTTGGCGGCCTTGGGGGCGGGCGAGCCGAGGAAGGACTCGCCGTCGCCGGCCTCGGAGCCGGAGCCGGGGCGGCCCTCCGGGGAGGAGGTGCCGGGGCCGCTGCCGGAGACGGACTCTCCGTCCGTGGACACAGGCTTCCCGGCCGCCGGGGACTGCTGAGGGGTCAGGCACCGCTGCATCATGCTCTTGGGGAAGAGCTCGAACTTCTGCATCTTGGCGTCTGGAAAGAAGGAGAGAAATGGGCATTACAAGTCTGGGTAGCGGCAGAGGCTGTCCCAACATCACAACGTTACAAAAGCTCTTGCGCACCCACACATACATGTTTATCTCACACTCCATAAACTACATGTTCCGTAAAGCAATTCCTCACTACGATCATTTTTTAGACATATATCCTATATTCCAGTGGCCAGTTAGATTCGTCTTCCCAGTACTCCCTCCCTTGTATCCCAGACATTGCTGCGGGTATGTTTCTGCTCTAGGTTTCAAAGTAAAATGTCTTCTGTAGGTGTACCCGTGTGTAAGACGCTTTCTTGATATATGTTTAGCTTTTCGACATTGAAGCACTGCTATAAATCTACGAATAACCCTCAAATAAACATTTCAACAAGTTTAGAACTCCAGAGGCCATTTGAGAACTGATGTGTTCCTTAATCCGAGGGTGTTTGACAGGGGTTGCCCTCGCTTTAGGACACGGGACACCATTATCCGAAATCAATATTAGGACGTGATGTCAGCGGTATGAAATGTCGCCTTCAGGGAGCTGACGTGGCTGCCGAGCTCGGGTGATGCCACGAAAAGCTAGTCTCGTGGAAGAGGCCCGAGTCAGCAGCTTTTCGTTTCTATATGTGCCTGGGTTCCCGCGGGACGTCCGTCCCCGCTGCTGATAAGAAAACTGCCCTGTAACTCGGTGTCTTGCCCTGGGGGCCGGGAGAGGAGGCCTGCACTCGCCCCTGTCCCACAGCTGTGACCGCTCTTACCCCGCAGCGGGGGTAATTACCCAGCCACGGGGCGGGAAGTTCAGTCTGAACTGACTGCCTGGCACCGGCTGTGGGAACCGGGGACGGGGAGCGGGCGAGCCGGACGCGTCCGTCAGCCCAGTGTCTGAAGGGACAGGAGAGAGGCAGGAATCGCCCCTCGGACCGTGTGTGTGAAGGGACAGGAGCAGAGCCCGGGCTCGCCCTGTGTGTGAAAAGGGACAGGAGAGAGACAGGGATCGCCCTTCGGACTAGTGCGTGCGTGAAACTAAGGACAGGAGCGGACCCCAGACTCGCCCTCCGGCCCTGAAGTGAGTCAGTGACTGTAAGGGAACACTGCTGTGATTCGCGTGCATGTGTGCAGCTAGACAAGTACAAATGTGTCAATCTATCTATGTATACCTTTATTAGTCATGGGGTCAGAGGAAAGTTATGGTTAAACTAAGTGACATGGTGATAGCCAGGTGAAAGGAGAGTTAGGGCCCGGCCACGCCCTGCGCTGTCAGTCTGTCTGTCTATCCACATCTTTAGCTGTCACAGGGCTGACGGAAAGATCTGTCTAAACTTCTGGACTAATTAACTATCAGAGGTTTAGTCAGGCAGAGGGGCGGTGCCCATCGGCGCCCTTGGGTTCATCAGTGCAGCGAGAGTCTGCGGAAAGGAGTCATTTCTGTCACAGGCCCGGAGCTGTCTGAACAAATTTTACTGTCTGAACAAATTGCACGGTGATGGCCGGGGGAGAGAAGCAGGACTAGGTGCCCCCCCCCCACCCTCCCCCCACCGCCGAGGAGAGAAACGGGACCAGGTAGCCACCATCCCCCGCCCTTCCCTTGGGCCCGGGAGAGAAGCCCCCCTCCCTTCGGCCTAGGCGAGAAGTATGTGTGGGGCAGCCGGCTGCGCCCTTGGGTCCACTGGAGTGGTTAGAAGGGGCTACTTAGCCACAGCGGCTTCATCAGCATTAGGTCGGAGACCCGCGGAAAAGAGTCTGAGACAACTGTTTAGTACCGTAGTGTGTGGGGGGAGGGGGGCGGTAGCGCTCTTTGGCCCTGCTGTCCGGTGAATGTGTCACTATCTGAAGAAAAAGAAGATATGTATATATATATATATATTTATTTTTTTCAAATATGTCCTAGAAGGGAACCGTATAAGGGAATGAGTTCATAGCCGAGTGTTTGTTGCGCCTTTTACAAACTGTGCCACCCGCTGCGGGCCTTCTCAGAACTTTCTAAATTCTCCCAATCGAAGCATAGCTGCGTCTCGGTATCTGACGAATCCGCCAAACTGAGGTGAAGTCGCTGTGAGTCTGTGCGTGATCAGGCTCGGCCGTGTCTTTCATGCGTCAGCAAGCCGTCATTCTTCACACGCGAGGAACGCCAACTGTGGGGAAGCCACGGGTTGTATCGATGAAAGGAATAATAAACGAATGCAACCTCTCTCCATCAACAAGAGGAAACGTCTCTGCATCTTTCTTGCGTAAAACCAGTAGTACTGAAGGAGACTCTTTCCTATAACCTTCCCCCTTCTGTTACCGCAAGACCCACCACACAGAAACCAGGCTATTTTTTCTCTTAGAAATTTCTCCTAAAATGTATATTCTCTCAATATTATTAATGTGAATAACTGATTTACCTACTGCTGCAAAGCACTTCTACCGTTTCCAAGCACTGTCGACAGTTACATATTTAATACACTTTAAAATCCATAATATGGGGAGGCCCCCTTGAAGCTTTGGGAGTGCTAGAAGGTAGGCAGGGGGCGGCCCTCCCCACCGCAGCGCAGTAGACACAAGACACAATGATTCATGTGTACCTCAATATTTGTGCAGGTTGCAGTGTTGAGTACAGGCTGTTGGGAAAGGATTGCACGTTTGCGTAGTTGAACGTTAAAGGATTTTAGATGTTTCTATATAATGGTGAAAGCCGGGTAAACTCTTTCACTATAACACGTTTCTTGTAATAAATCATACACACCACGTTTCATAACATGTCTAGGGAAACGTTCACGTTTGGTTTTTTGTGTGGTGCCTTCACCAGCATGAGTACTTTCTTTTGTCCACGGTGAGCTGTTTTCTAGCAGAGTATGCCAGGCTCCGGGTGGCACCGAGCCTGCCAGCGTTGGAGTCCTGGGTCTAGAATGTGCCCCATAAAGCGGAGCCCACCTTAAAGTGTGTGACTGACTGCCCTTGCGCTAAATACCACGTTTAAGAATGTTGTAACCGTGTGTGCCCCTCTTGCACAGCATACGTCATATTTAACTATTTGTGGCGGGGTACACAACTCTCACACTACTCTTCTGGAGTTCACTAAATATGTTACTCTCCTCATAGGCAGTGTCGGGCTGCGGGCGCCGCCAGGGGGCTCAACTCTGGAAGTGATCTGGTGTGCACTGGGGGAGGGGTGTTTAGTGTGCACTGGTGGAGTGCACCCTCCTCGAATTGTGGCGGAGTGCGAGCGTGTCTGTCTAACCGTGCCCTCCTCGGGTTGTGATAGACTGTACTGAGAGGTTGTAGTGAGAGGGTGTACTGGGAAGGCGTCCTGGGAGTGTGTACTGAGGAGAGGGTGCACTGAGAGGACACACTGAGAGGGTGTAGTGAGAGTGTGTACTGAGAGTGGTACTGAGAGGGTGTACCCTCCTCCGGTTCTGGACTCCTCTGGAAGAGGGCTCTACTTTCCTGGTCTTCTGGTGTGTGCTGGCGGCAGGCTGTGCTCTCTCCTCAGAACATTCTAGATCATTCTGGAAGGTGTATCCTGCTTGTTTGTTCTGGGTGTGTATGCAGGGCATTCCACTGTAGTAGAGCCGTAAGGTGTGCTGGAAGTAGGGTCTGCCCTCAGGGGGTTCTAGATTACACTGGTACGGCGTTCCCTTCCAGAAGAGCTCTGGTGCTCGGAGTCACGGTGTGCACCAGGCATATTGATCTGGGGGTACGAGGGCAGAGTCTGTGTTTCTCGGATTGTTCTAAGGTGCTCGGGTAGAGAGTGCACCACAGAGGGTTCGGGATTAAGCTGGCATCTTGGGCCCTCCTGGGATGTTCTAGTCTCTGGTGATATCATTGCATACCTTGTGCTAGTCTTGTGTCTGTTGGCAGGGATGGCCCTTCTCAGAGAGCTCTAGTTGTCTGGCCTCCTCAAAGAGTTCTAGATGAATCACCCCCCCCCCACAGAGTTCTAAATGTGTGACCTCCCCAGAGAGTTCTAGATGCATGACCTCCCCCATGAATTCTAGATGTGTAACCTCCCCACAGAGTTCTAGATGCGTGACCTCCTCAGAGAGTTCTAGATGCATGACCTCCCCCATGAATTCTAGATGTGTAATCCCCCACAGAGTTCTAAATGTGTGATCTCCCCAGAGAGTTCTAGATGCATGACCTCCCCCATGAATTCTAGATGTGTAACCTCCCCACAGAGTTCTAGATGCGTGACCTCCTCAGAGAGTTCTAGATGCATGACCTCCCCCATGAATTCTAGATGTGTAACCTCCCCACAGAGTTCTAGATGCGTGACCTCCTCAGAGAGTTCTAGATGCATGACCTCCCCCATGAATTCTAGATGTGTAACCTCCCCACAGAGTTCTAGATGCGTGACCTCCTCAGAGAGTTCTAGATGCATGACCTCCCCCATGAATTCTAGATGTGTAACCTCCCCACAGAGTTCTAGATGCGTGACCTCCCCAGAGAGTTCTAGATGTGTGACCACCCCCATGAATTCTAGATGTGTAACCTCCCCAGAGTTCTAGATGCATGACCCCCCTGAATTCTAGATTCGTGACCTACCCACAGAGTTCTAGATGCATGGCCTCCCCCTTGGATTCTAGATGTGTTACCTACCCACAAGAGTTCTAGATGCATGACCCCCTTGAATTCTAGATGTGTGATCTAACCACAAGAGTTCTAGATGCATGACCCCCTGAATTCTAGATGTGTGATCTAACCACAAGAGTTCTAGATGCATGGCTGTCTCTGAGAGTTCTAGATGTCTGACCCCTTTGAACAGTTCTAGATGCATGCCACCCTCAAAGAGTTCTAGATGCATGACGTCCCTACAGATTTCTTGATATTTGATATCCTTAGAGAGTTCTAGATGTGTGATCTGCTTCGAGAGTTATAGATGTGTGATCCGCTCAAAGAGTTCTAGATGCCTGACCCCTTTGGACTGTTCTAGATGCATGACCTCCCCACAGAGTTCTTGATCTCTGACCTCCTTGGGGCGTTCTAGATGTCGGACCCCTTTGGACAGTTCTAGATGTCTGACCTTCGCAGGGTGTTCCAGGTGTATGTCCTCCTCAGAGTGAGTGTTCTAGGGTGTGCTGGAGGGGGGCACTTACGTTCAATGGTCATAATTCTCAGTGTGGTCTACATGGGGTGCTGTAGTTGGGGCCTGCACTCACTTTATAATGTTTTATGGTAGGGTACGGTATCCATAGTACCTTCCAGGGCCCGAAACACCGTTTGCCTGGTCACAGGAGACAGTGCCACCCCTCACACCGTAGGTGCCACGGCCCTCGGGGACGGTAAGCACCCTGCGAGGGGCGGTGTTTGCCATCCAGTCTGCATTTCTGAACTACACGTCAAGGTTACGCACCCACCACACCTAGAGCAACGCTCCACTGAGCAGGCCACGCACTCAGAGCCCGCGCCCTCATGGGTGGGGGGGGGGGCGGGGTGCAGGTGACAGCGCGCATCTGGTGCAGCTGGCACCGAGCCGTCGCTCCAGACTGCACCGGTCGCGCGTGCACCCCCTCAGGTGCATGTACGTCCCTGCTCGTCCCGTGTGCTCTCAGTCACAGGAGCCGGGGTGAGGTGAACCCTTCACACTCATCACCTTTGCACCGCATCCGCGTTCACTGAGGTCTCTCTGTGGAGCTCGCTGTGTGCCCCCTACTTCCGGCCGGCGCAGTCTGGGCAGTGTGTGCCATGGCTGCCCGCTCCCTCCGCCACCAGACCCTCCGTGTCCCGGCCGCTCCGCTGAAACCCTCACCGGCCCCCAGACGGGCTGTGCCGGGTGAAATGCCCATGCTGCGGCCCTCGGCGGGTGCAGGCTGCCCTCAGATTATGAGCTGGTGCCCAGTGCGCCCCAGTGGGTCCAGGGAATACCCAGGCCCAGCTTATCGCCCTATCGACCACCTGACCCTACATAACCCCCGTGTGCAGGGCGCTGTCATTCTCAGCGCGCCCCTGGGAACCTCGTGAAGGGAGTCTATTCCCCGCAGGCCCGAAAACTCTCAGAGAGGGTTCGGTGAACTTCCTGCAGGCCCCGGAGGCCCTCGCATTGCAGCAGGGTGCCGCATCCACACCCGGGAAACACCTGAGACCCTCAGACAGTGCATGGTGACGTGTTCCCGCATTCCCCGGAGACCCTCGCATTGCAGGGTGCCCCGTCCACTCAAAGGAAACACAGGACCCCCAGACAGTGCAGGGTGCCCCCTTCTCAATAGACCAGTGAGACCCTCAGCCAGTGCACGGTGACGTGTTCCCGCAGGCCCGGGGAGCCCCGCATTGCAGGGTGCCCCATTCACCCCTAGGAAACACAAGACCCCCAGACAGTGCATGGTGCCCCCTTCTCAATAGACCAGTGAGACCCCCAGACAGTGCATAGCGCCCCCTTCTCAGCAGGTCCATCATACCAGCAAACAGTGCAGCCTGCCCCTTTGCCTGAGACCAGGGTCGGACTGGGACAGAAAACAGGCCGAGGTACCAAAATAAACGTGTCCCCCATTACAGACTTAGAAAGCTAAAACAGTGCTTCCACCCCCAGCAGCGCACGTGTGCCTAATGGCAGCCCGATGCAGCTCCAGGGCGCCCCTGGCAGCGCCCCCACCCCCCTCCAGGCTCTGCCCGGGCCCCCCGCTCTTACCTGAGCCCCCGTCGCTGCAGACCGTGCCGAAGACCTCGTAGGCCGGGCGGGGCGGCAGGATGCCGTTGGCGGCGGCCAGGGCCAGGCCCTCGGCGGTGCCGTAGAGCAGCTGCAGTTCGCGGGCCTCGCTCTCCTCCTGCGCCTGCTGCCTGCGCAGCGCAACTTGCGCGGCCATGACGCGCTGGCGCTCGGCGATCAGGGTGCACTTGGCGCAGAGGCAGTCCTTCCAGCGGCAGTAGCGCTTGTGGCCCTTCAGCGCCGACACCACGCCGTGGTTCCTGCAGCGCGCGCACTTGGGGGTGCGCGGGTACTTCTCGGTGGCCCTCAGCAGCAGCGGGGGTCCGCGCAGGAGGCTGTTGGCCACGGACACGGGCAGGGAGGCCACGGCCGCCGCGGCGGCGGAGGTGTGCGGAGGGACCACGGGGTGCTGGCCGGAGGGTCCGCCGGGCATCTCTGATCTCAGCTCCATCTCAACTAGCTGACAAAGAAAAGAGGGTGATTAGACAGGGTGGTCTCCCCGGGCAACCTGTATCTGTCTAATGACCCAGGCTCACCCCACCATTCCTCCCGTCCACTGAGAGGCCAATGACCCACCAAAGGACAGCTGCAGTGACACCCCAGGCTGACAACTGGTACCAGTCTCAATGGGCAGCTCCAGTGTACGACCACAAACCGCCCTAGCACTAACCAAGCATACCAAAAAGCAACCCCGAACACCACTAACCAAAAACAATCTCAACCATCACTGACCTGACCAAACCAACGTCAACCTCTAAAAAATCAAACATTACCTCTACCGCAACTGACCTAAGGAAAACTCCACCGACACTGACCAAAGCAGCCTTTACTACAACTCACAAAACAAACTCTACCACTACTGAGCTAAAGCCATCCCCAGCACGAGCGACCAAAACAACTTATACCACCACAAACTAAAACACCCCCTACCGTCACTGACCTAAAACAGCCCCCCCTCCACCACCACTAACCAAAATCAAGCTCTACTGCTGGGGACCAAAACCTCTACCACCAAGTACCCTCACTGACCAAATAACCTACTACGGCCACTAATCATAAATAACCTCTACCAACACCGAATCAAAGCAAACCCCACCACCACCAACCAAATTAACGTCTATGTCTACCTCTACCGCCACTAACCAAAAACAATGCCTACCATTACTGGCCTAAAGCTACCTCCATCATCAGTAGCCAAAACAACTTCCACTACCACTAAACAAAAAGAACTCTACCATCACTGATTTAAAGCAAAACCCACCACCACTGACTAAAGCTGACCAAAACCAACGCCTATCACCACCCTAAGGCAAGTCACCACCATTAACAAGAAAAACAACCCTTACCACCCACAAAGAGCACAGGCTACCACTGCTGACCAGAATAATAATGAAGAGGGAGCCTGCCACCTCTGACCTAAATTAATATCTGCCACCACTGGCCAAATGTAGCGCCCACCAACCACCCACAAAGAGCAACTGCTACCAGCGACTCCCAGAGAACTCTTTATTGCCAGTGACCAAAGGCACCTTCCACTACCAGCGACCAAGGGCAGGTCTACCACTGACCCCGACCGGCCAGAAAATACGCACTTGTCGGAATGGACTTCACTGTTCATATAAGTGCCTACTTCGCAGCTGGGCACATGGATTACATGCGCGGGTCACCCAAATCAGTTTGCAACCCGTTCCCCGGATCTTGGCGCCAGCCCTGGCAGAGGAGACTCTCTACACAACCTCCCATGCCCGTCCACTCCTGCCCAGAGGGCTCTCTGCAAACCCTCGAGCACTAAATACCTCTGGACACCAAGGTGGGCACAGGCGTGCCAACGGAGCCCTGTCTGCCTCTGGCCGCCCCCACTCGCACCGCCAGGCTGGCAACTTACAGGGAAGACCCACTCTAACAGCAGCTTCTTAGACCCCCTCCTCAGCTCCTAGAAACCCAGAGCGCCTACACCGGCGCTGCACCTGTCTCTTGAACTCACATGCACGGCCTGGAAACCCTGCACCCTGGCGTTCTCACACAAGTTGAACAACGAAAAACAGACCACCCTCCACTGAACTCAGTCCAGGACGAACAAATCAGCCGCGGCAATTGACAAAATAAAGAACCACACTACATAAAAAATTTTACAAAAATCCCCAAACACCAGGATGGCGGCGCCTCGCGCGGCTGGTGCTTTCCGCCACATACCCCCTCTCTGCACCGAGATGCCAGGGCCTCCCGGCTGCACGCGGCTCTCCTCAGACACAAGCCCCCTTCACCCTACAACTCCCGCTAGGATGTTGCCTCAAACTTTGCTGTGTCTTTACCATTTCATTCAGGAATAGCATCCAAGTCCCGAGCCGGCAGCGCGTCGGTTCTGGCCGGACACGGGGCAGCTGTGGTCCGCTCCCTCCTCTTCAGCCAAACTTTGAAAGTGTGTCAGCCTCGCCGCGAGTGAGTGGCACTGGCTGCAGCCCCCGCCGTCCGCGCTCCTCTCCCCGCTCGCCTCTATTGTTGCGCCTCGAGTTTCCATTAGGACAAAAAATTGACAACAAAGTGGCTCGTGCTATTGGCCAGGGAGGAGAGCTCACTTCCCATTGGCTGTCACTTTCTTCTACAGTGTCTACACCTCTCCCTTTCTCAAATAACAGTGTTTTATGAAAACTGTAGGAGGTTCTTATGGGTGTGCAACTGGAACAGGAACAAATACGTTTCCATTCGTTTTGCAACTTATGTTTTTTTCTCGTGCATTTGTTTTAGTATTTCTCCGCCTATTTGTTATTTTAGTTTGTGAGCATTTCTCGCAGTTGCTACGCTTATTACGTTTTTTTATCATTGTTGTTTTGCTTTTAACAAGCGCTGTTCATTCTATAAGATATATATAAATATATATATACATATATATATATATATATATATATATATATATACATATATATATATATATACATACATATATATACATATATATATATATATATACATATATATACATCTTTTTTTTTGCCCAGGTGTCCTGGAGAAAAGGAACGAGAGTGCATGGATAACCACCTGAATTCGAATTAGTTTAATGTTGCTTGAGGTATTTTAGGATAGAATGGGTCTGATTGGCGTGTATTTGTGTTGCACGATTGTTTATCATTTTAAGGCACACTTGCTCCGCAGTCACTTTCTTATGTCTGCCGAGAGATGTGAGCGCGACGTGGATATGACCAATTAAAAATTCATGATGAGACATGTTCACTGGAAATTAAACTGCTAGCACAGGCTGCGCCCGCGAGGCTGGGACGCGCTGTGATTAAACATGAGCTGGGAGCTAGGGCAGATGGACAGTTAGTTGCCTCTGCACCTCACAGCGAGGTAGGTACCACTTTATGGCAACTGTGAATTTTTTCAAGCAGCATCAAATTAGCGCAATATTCGTTTTTCAAACGAGTATTTAATTATTGTAAAATTATGTGTACGAAGCGTGCGTGAGTGCACTTATGTGCACCTGAAACTTAACAACACCCACTCATTGGCACTTAATATCGTCTGCTTAAATAACGCAATTGGAAATATCCAATTGGTTTAACTTTCGATTTTGTTTGTGCCAGATTCCAGGCTGTTGTTTCTTTCACTTTCTTTTGCGCATTATTGTATCGACGATCGTCGCTTTTCACCTACCGTCGCATTAAATATTGTGGAAACAGATATATAAATAATGGGTTATATTAAGCGTATATGTGTTCTTTGGGGGGAAGTTGTGTGAAGCAGAGCACGGTGTATTTATGTTTCGCTACAGATGGGCTGGTCTTCAGGTGAGATCGGGTGTCCTGCTGAGGGACGGAGGGTCGTGCTCGGGAACTGAGAAATGGGGGTCTCAGAGGAAGTAGGCTTCAGTGAAAATGACTATCTATCTATCTATCTATTAATCTATCTATCTATTCACTAGAGAACAAGTACACCACCACTACAGATGCTATACAACTTTTAATTTTGCCTTATTTAAGGTAACAGAATAGTTTCAATATGTACTTCTATTCCTAGCGCCTTGAGACCCTTGCGGGTGAGTAGGTGCACTTTACCAACCCGGATTGATTTAAACCGTAAATCTTCCCCTGTGGGTGGAGTAAGGACCCTAGAGAACGCCGCATTTATCCCCAAAAAGGTGTTATTCTGACCATGAAATAAGGAACAAATAGCGTGCGGCTATATTGTATCTGTAATTGTATGGCTTTCCCTCTGCCTTGACTTGTAAAACGAATGTTTGCTTCTATAGCGCACACCCCAGGGAGAGTTCTCTCCAGGCGCTTGAAGGATGGGTGCCGCGCGGTGTTCGAGGCTGAAGTTTACTTCGGGATTTGACATGGAGGTGGGTGATTGGTCTGCGGGTCTGGTTTGGGAAATACCGAAACGGTCATTAATCTTATCAAGGAAGCTGCGCGCGACCGTGCAGGTCACTGCGGTCCTGATACAACGGGTGAAGGCGCTATGAAGCGCAAGGAAGGGGCGTGACGTGCCATTGGAATGATACTCATTGCACGATCCAGAACCAGTCCACTGGTGTCAATAAACTAGCGTGGGCAAGGGTGTCCACTGCCTGCCATCAATAAAGTATAACGTGAGAAGGAAACTGCCAGGAACTATCTAGCGCAGTGATACATTGTATTGACTGGGAATGGGCTCCCGGGACAGTGATAAAAAGTATTAACTGGAGGGCTGAACTCCCCCAGGAACATTCATAAATATTATTAACTGGGGGTGTGGCCCCCAACCGGAACAGTGGAATCCCCCCATCTGCGACCACTTGAGGAACTACTGGGCATCCGTCAGGGTGGCAGAAAAGTTTGCACAAAAGTTTAAAGCAGCCCTCTGCGGCCACGCCAGTCTGCTCTGCACTTCATGAGTGTAGAGTGAGGGGCGGCGGGGGGGGGGGGGGGGGGGGGTCTCTGGGACCCCTCCCTTCCACCCCATGTGTCACACCCTTGCAGTCTACCCGCCACACCCTTCACCCAGCAGGTGCCGCAGCCACACTTCAGCGCCTTCTCCCGCCTTCTCCCGCCTCTCCCGTCAGCTAAAAGACCTGGCAGCACCCCTATAATGCCCCCACTCTCTCAGGCATCCCAGCACGAAGAAGAGCCCCCAGCACTGCATGTCGGGCTCGAGCCCCAGCAATATTTACCATGACTGACTCATATAAGCGCCCCAGCCTCTACCAGGGCACAGAGGCAGTGTGTAATCAGAAAGGGCAGTGTGCAAGCAGAGAGTGCAATGTACAAGCAGAGAGGGCAGTGTGCAACCAGAAAGGGCAGTGTGCAAGCAGAGAGGTCAGTGTGCAATCAGAAAGGGCAGTGTGCAAGCAGAGAGTGCAATGTACAAGCAGAGAGGGCAGTGTGCAACCAGAAAGGGCAGTGTGCAAGCAGAGAGTGCAATGTACAAGCAGAGAGGGTAGTGTGCAATCAGAAAGGGAAGTGTCCAAGCAGAGAGTGCACTGTACAAGCAGAGAAGGCAGTGTACAAGCAGAGAGGGCAGTGTGAAATCAGAAAGGGCAGTGTCCAAGCAGAGAGTGCACCGTACAAGCAGAGAGGGCAGTGTGCAAGCAGAGTCTTCAGTGTGCAAGTAGAGTGCAGTGTACAAGCAGAAAGGGCAGTGTGCAAGCAGAGAGGGCAGAGAGCAGTGTGCAAGCATAGAGGGCACTGCGTGTGCAGATGGGGCAGAAAGAGACATGCGGCAAAGACAAAAATAAACGCAATGCCAAATCTTAAAATGGATAGCACTGTTTGCAATTCACAAGTGATACGTTGGGCTCCCTTCCTACCTGCATTTCACCCCAATGTATGTGTAATACGGATCAGGGTCATGTGACCCGGTCCTGCCAGTCATGCCGTGAGCCTGGCCGCCGTGCCCCGCAGCACGTGCACGGACCCCCTGGCTGGAGGCACAGGCCCGCTTGTGTCGGCCTGTTTGTTTTCCTCCCCGGCTGACGGCCCAATCCCGGCCCGGCCGGGGCTGTCATTGAAACACCCCCGGCCCACTGTCCCCTGCGCTGCCCGCCCTCCACAAAGGGTCGGGTAGGGGGGGGCGGGGCCCCTGTCCCTGCCTTTCAGGCCACTGAGTGCTGCTTCCCCAACAAGCATGGCTCCCTTTGTGCAGATGTGCAGTCTGTGAACGGGGCCTGTGCGTCCGGGAGGGGCCCATTGTACCCAGGGCCGCCCCCACCGCGGCGCTGCACCTGCTCAGCCCCCGTGTACGGCCTCAGTACTCACCGGTACACCCCCAGCATCGCTGCCGCACACGTGAAACCCGAGCACGCCACTTGTCCGGGTACAAATGCAGTCTGTGAATAGACACTTGCTGGGCCACGGGCCCAAAGAGGCGCCGAGGAGTGCACACCGAGCGGCCTTACAACACCCCGCCCTCACCGCAGTGTCTGTGTGACCAGCTCCCTCTGGGGACCAGGAATCGAAGTTTACACGCACTCACCTCACCTCCACACACGTGTACCCACAGCCTCTCGCCCCATACACGAGGAAGGTTGAAAAGCTGAGTCTCGAACCTGTGACCCGGGGGTACGCACAGAATTGCAAGTGTGTGACAGAAGTGCACGTGGTAACCAACTGGAGATACCTTAGCGGTGGGCGCTCAACCCACCGAGCCGAGTGTGTTATTTTGCTAATATGCACATTTTCCACTATATCAAATATACTTTTCTCGTATGGGTTAACAAACCTCTCCTCACTCACCGCTCACTAGCAAGAGGTGGGGAATGGGTTGGGGGAATGATGCCCCCCGCCCATATTGGTGAAGGTGACCTGAGTGGGAGAGGGTAACCCTGCTTAGAAATAGACGGACTGGCTGCGCTGAGATCACGTGCTTTAGCCCCGCGGGTCGATCTCCACGCAGCATTGTGCGTGACTCGCACGTGTGCCAGCAGGGAGTCTCTGTTCATTAAAAAACGCTCGGGTTTAATTTTTCGCGTAATTGCGTAAAAGTGTCGCCGTTGGTTCAGAGTGAAGCAGCTGCTTCGGCTGTAGGCAACATTCCGAGCAACATGATACACCCACGCGTGCCCGCGCACACCCACCGCTCACACGCGCATCGCTCACACACGCACACTCAAGCGTGCACTAATAACCAGCACTCGTGCACGCTTGTAACAAATACACTCACACACAGATCACCCACACTTTCATGCACCACCACGCACACCACCCTCACGCATAGGCACAAGTACGCACACTCATCACTCACAGAAAAGCAAACACTAATGCACACGACTGTTGTACAGGCAACTATTGGCTCGCAAACTCTGATACACCATGCATGCACACAAACACACACACACCACAGGGTGCAACGCAGGCCCCTGCATCTCCCGTGGTGCAGAGACGGCCCTACAATGCAGAGGACCCCATTATCAAAGTAAACTCCATGCATATGGTCCCTCACAGCATTCTGTGTGTGGGGAGGGGGGTCATCTTCGTTTCGACCGCGTCACACAGTGACACCCACACTTACCATACGCACACAAATACGCATACACACACAACTCACTGTTTCACACACCACTCACGTGTTTACAGTGTACACAGTTTACTATGCTCAGCTACGCGTGCACTCGCACACTCAGAAAACGATTCCCTTATAAACGTGCACCAATTCGGAAATATTTCAACCTCACCAGACGAAACGAATGTGTCTGTGTGTGTATATATATATATATATATATATATGTGTGTGTGTGTGTGTATATATATATTTAAATAAATATATGTGTTTGTGTGTGAGTGTGTATATATATATACATATATTTAAATAAATATATGTGTTTGTGTGTGTGTGTGTGTGTGTGTGTATATATATATATAAATACATATATATATCTATATATATATATATATGTATATATATTTGTTTTATGTCTGTGTTGTGTGTTTTTAATGTCTAGCACACCAGGTCCGTGTTTTGTTTTTTAATGTGTGCAACTGTCGAGTATTAAAAAAAAAGAAATGAAGCGAAGAAACGAACAGAACACATTTTGACACTGATTTCACTATTTGCAGAACCACGTTTCACTTCTCTTCAAAGGTCGGTGTTCCAGAATACGAACAGCGCTCACAATTTTTGTCAAGCGCAATAGTTCCATACCTTGCATATCGCTCTCCGCTTCGTTTAGATTCGATGTCCGCCCCCAATGATTTCTGTTTAGTAATTAACTTGTCCTTTTGCCAGGGAGCCGGTAATTCGGAATTAATCTCTGATGCAGTTCTATTCCGATAATTGTATTTGCGTCTCCCGCTTCTGAAAGCCAACACTTACAGCAGAATCCCACCCAGGACAGGCTCTCAGCAGCCATATAATTATACAAAATGTGCTCTAAAATACACTTTAAAAAGCAATAAGGACGGGGGTTTCTTGTGTTTACGTTGCAAATCTACACATCAAGCCGTTGCACAGACGCGTGGGCCCCGGGGACGCCAGTTCATTTTATTTTCTAAACATGCCAGTGTTTTTTTCTTTTTTTCTGATGCATCTGCTAATGTTTGGTGCATTAACAGGTTTCAGTTCCAGCAGATTTCCCCCGTCTTCTTGCCACTGACTTTTCACTTTTATTTACCGACTGCATCAGTGTAAGCAAATGCCATCTGCTTCCCTGCTGCTATCCGGCACACTTTTAATTACCCGCCCCGCAGCCTAATAGAGATGATATTAAACTAAATCTTTCTGACATTAAAAGTAATTATCTCCGAACCAATATTGCAAGAAATGAAAATTAGCCTCCTGTTGGAGAGGGAAAGGAGTCTCGGGTTCTCTCGTGCTTCCGCGGCCCGTCGAGACGAGAGCCGCAGACACACACTCTGTTATTGTGTACACCTGTCGGGCAGCAGGAGCGAGGCGGGCAGTGTGTCTTTTCAAATGTCTCTATTGATCGATCAGGGCGCAGCCCATTGTAAGGCAGAGACGCGGCTCCTCTCAGGCCGCACCGTGTTTGCTGAGCAAGGTGCCTCTGTCCTGGAAACTCGCCTCAGTGCAAACAGAGGGCAGGCACACCTGACTCGTACCTTCCTGGCTAATTCTCTACCAATGTTACTATAATAGGTTTATTACGTTACCATACCAGCATCCGTACAGCTCCTTGATGCCATATATTTAGCCTCTTAGCGCTCTCCCCGCACGATTCTGGGCATTTAGTGATGGTGTTTTATAGGATTACACAATTAAACATGAAAACAATTAGGCTATGAGGATGACGCCTTCGCGAAAGGAATTATTCCAGGACCCCCTACGTTCCACGAACAGACCTACACCAATTCACCCGGGATTAGTACGCCTTGCAGCTGTATTTAGTTGTTTCCCTGAGTTTTATGATTTGTTGCTGCGTTAACTTGTTGAAAATTCCTTTGATAATAGTGACTTGTTTTCATATAGTGAGTAGTGCGCGATGTTTGCCATTTCTGAGCTCTAGAAAAGAACGGCGTTTCTATTACTCGATTATCACAACCCGTTACAAATGATGTCCGTGGGATCCTGTTGTGGCATGTAACGTCTTGGAAATTGTGCTATAAACAGGCTGCAGAACATGGGAATTCTGCTGGGAAAATAAGAAAGCTGAACAAAAACAATAGATACCGTCAGCCCCCAACAATAAGTAAAAACATCAACAAAGTTAATTAGAGGTCCAAAAATAAAGATGCCAAAACTGAGTCCACAGAAGTCACGAGTAACGGGACCCCTGGAAATTCGGTCAGCAGTAGGGGTACCTGGATTTTAAGTCGGAGATAAGATGGAATATAATCAAAGTCAGAATTTTAACTTCCATTATGGCAAGTTACGTCGCTTCTCAAATGAAATAAATTAATGAGTCGATGTTTGCAGAAAGAAACTGTAACTTTCACTTGATAAATAATGGATTAACGATACAATTATTCACAACTTGTGTATATCCGGATACGTCATATAGAGATCAGCCTTAGAACAAGGGATATTTCAAAGGGGGTCACTTTTATTCATTTATTCATTTTCTTGCAAGGCACACTATTTGTCGATTAAACCGAGCTTTTATTCCGATTCCCAATCAGCGTGTCGTAAAGGACAAACGTGGGATAAATAAAATACCTCTGCATTACATATTATCTATCTATCTATCGATCTATCTATCTATCTATCTATCTATCTATCTATCTATCTATCTATCTATCTATCTATCTATCTATCTATCTATCTATCTATCTAACTATCTATCTATCTATCATTTTCTTTACTTCAAACAGCCTTGATATCATGCATAGAAGGCCTACCTCCCCCTCTTTGCTTTCATGGAGTGTGTGCTAAACTCAGCTAATTTTAATTGCATGTTTCAACTTCGCTCATTAAAGAGAGGACTCTAATTAAAAAGCGACTATTGGAACAGTTTTAATTCACCCTGCCGTTCCCTACCCCCTCCTACTGCAGCCCTTTGTGGAAACCGACACCCCACCTCCTTTGAAAAAAGAAAGAAAAAAAAAAGAAAAAAAGCTAGCGCTGCTTTACACCTTCCATTGCTGCTCTGGGAGCAGGAGACCTCGCCTGCCCCGGGAGGCTGCGTCCGTCCCCTGCTGCCCTCTGGCGGCGCCACGCGGTTACGGCCTAGTAGGCCGCAGCGAGACCCCGGACTCTACTGGACTGCTGCCCAGCTTCAGAACCGCGAGCTCGGGGGAAGAGCAGCGGCAACAACCCAAAGCCGCCGCTTTGCACGCTCATTAGGTTGTTAACCTCTCGGTTCACATGAAAGCTGCCTGTGAGGGACAAGCGAGCGCATCCCACAAAGCCTTAAAACAACTGCGCGGAGAGCGCCCCACTCGCTACTCTGAAGTTTTCTTTGAGGGAAGCCTGGGCACAAGCGGAAAACAAGTAGGATTTGTAAGGGGTGGGTGTGAGGAAGGCGACCGCCTTTGATGTGTAGGCCGGGCTGTTGGGCTGTTGCATGTTTTCATAAAGCCCTGCTCCTGAGCGTTCCTGACATAAATGCAAATAAGTCCCACGCATTTCATTATGAAAACGAGCCACATTAATCTCTAAAGAAAAACAGGATTGCACAAGTAAAACTAATGTATTTTATATGCACGAAAGGCTCATTCCTTCGATCTCTTTCTCTATACTATAGATTTGAGTGAATCTGCAGTCAGATTTACAAAAAAGTTTCTGCTTAAATTCGATGCTACAAAGTTTTGGTCAAAAGCGGAAGTTGTGCATCAATTCCAAAAGTAAATTATACCGGCAAACCCCAAAGTAACCTTTTTTCTCCGTTCAAATTTTTCATGAAATGCGCTGAGCAGTTAACAACAAAGTTGGACTAAAGTATCCCAGTTAATTAAAAGAAAGATTTAATTGGTTGTATTTTTTTATCTGGAAAAATCAACCAATAAGGTGAAAAACTTTAGAGACATGGGTAATTTCTCCAGAAGCCGGACCCAATATTTGAATCTGAGCTGGCCCTCTAATTGGCTAACAAAAACCTAAACATGTATTTTTCTGCAGCCATAACAAGGCCTCCAAAGTCAAATATGTATCCACAATGTTAAACAAGTATTGGCAAAGCCAATCGGTTTTACCTTGTGGACCTAGTGGCTTTGTCTATGCTTTTTAATGATTCTGTGTAGCATCAGCAAAAAAAATAAAAATAGAGGAAAAAAAATATGGCAGCGCATCATTCTGTAGGTGCACGCAGGCGTGATGGTACATCTACGCACGTGGGCAGCAACACATGCAAGTGGATGCCACATCAATCGGTAAATACAAAAATGATATTTTATCTTTGAGAAAGTGTATTTTGGAATGTGGATTGGTCCAATAGCAAATGACAGCTCATAGGATCTGTAAATCATTAAAAAAAATTAAAGGTACACAACAGATTGGGAAGAACAGAAGAAGGCGTAAGGAAGGGAAATGTCCTTTCAGGCGAAGCCGGAATCACGATGTGCTTTCACAGCACTGGCAACAGAACAAATGCGTCTTTTGCACCCAATCTTTCTGCACACAAGTTGTTACAATGACTTGCTGTAGGGGGGGCACAATAATGGAGTGGTGTTGGCATTAAAGTCCAACACCTTACCTACTTTTACACAGACTTGAGTTGAAATAGTAAATTAAACTATTCCAATATCCAGTGCCCCCGTTAAAACAACTTGCTTGCCGAACAGATGTGTGCTAAAGACACATTCGTTCATGGCAGGAACTGGCGGCTGTTGAGCCCTCAAAAAATAGAATACATTAAAACATTTTTATTTCAAGGACAGTGAGTGATAGGGGACCAATGGAGAAATGGGTGGGTCAGGTGAGGGGGAAGGAACGGGCAGGTGTTTGCGGGGTAAGGGTTAGCACACATGAGAGCAAAAAAAAAACGCATGCACTCTTGTGAAGTGGTTAATGAAAAAGAAAAAAAAATGTAGAAAAAAGTAGTCCCCTAAATGTGCGATACACAACAGCAAGTCATCAAGATAGTAAAGAAGCTATGCTGCAGGGGATGAATAAACGCAAGTAGAGTAAGCCATGTCATTGAATAGGAAGCAAGCAAATGAGAAGGGCAATAACTACAACCAATGGTAAGTTATGTGTTCTCAACTCACTATTTCTTGGTATGATCCACAAAAGTTCCTATACAAACAGATAGCTGTTTGTAGGTGAGAGCTAAAATACAGCGCCATGTGCAGGCATGGGGAAAAACTACTCCACACCTCCCCCCACAATCCTTAATTCCCGAAGAGACTTGGGCACATCAAGGCCCACTTACACCGCTACCTAAATCCATGTTGCCAGGTCACCACGTTTTCAGGGCTGTGGTTTTCAGTTACAATTCATTGTTAAGTATGTGTCAGTCCAACTTGTTTAATAGAAGCAACCTATGATTACAGCTCCAAAAAGGCATGAGTGAAAAGAAAGCCAAGGCCTACAAAGATGGTGTCCTGTTGGTATGGAATGATCTAGGCTGGCATGCCACCAGGACTGATTTGGAGCTTGGCATTTGCTGTTGGCGTTTGGCAGCTTCGGAAGTGGCCGGTTGTGCTCATGTCCTCCCTTGCCTGTCCTTGCTGCCTTCCTGCTAGTTGGGTTCCCGGTCCTGGTTTCAGTGAGAGGCCTTTCTGAAAACAACTCAATACTTGGCTTTTCATCCTCTAATTCTTTCAGCCTCTGCTTCTTACTTTCTGTTTTAGTGCCGAGACACTCCTTGGAGTAGCCATGCGCTCTAGAAATCCCGTCATTCATTCATTCATCCATTCATTCATCCATCCATTCATTCATCCATCCATCCTTTCATTCATTCATCCATTCATTCATTTTGTTGTGGGTGACCAGTGCAGGTGATCGCCTCTGACAGCAAAGCAGCAGAGCTGTAACAATTTTCCAGGTGGGGGTGCTGACATTGATGACAACTGACTAGATTCATAGGCGTCTCACGCAAAATGTGTTACTGAAAGAGAGAGTGGAGCAGTTGAGCCAAAGTAATCCCCCCCAGGGAAGGTGGGGGATCTCTCCAACACATTTTGGGGTTGCAATATGAAGACATATTACTCTATTCATGGGGCAAATAATATACACTTGTGGCACAAGCGTGCTTGGATGTGTACCTACATGGTAAATATGAGTGTGTGAATTGTTTAATGTCACTGTTTATGGAGTACTTACCAGTGAACAACAACACGACGATAAAGTGGGACCCAAGGGAATATTTAAAGACCAAGCTCTGGGAACATTCCCAACAGATACATAACAACAAAAGAGTACCAGAGGGTCTTAAAAAGAAGAAAGTGGGTTAGCAGTGTGTGCAGCCATTCAACTGAACCCTTTCACCTGACCTATAGGGGATGGTAATCAATGACACCCTGGTAGATGATCAGAGATACCCATCAGTCACCATTCGGAATCGCCCTTCATCATTTGGGATTCCTCCAAAACCATCTACTCAGATGTGTTGTTTTCAGAAAGAAGGAGACCAGAATATTACTAGATCCCCTCGACTGAAACAACAGGTAATATGGCGTACCACTTCTCTATACTAATGAGTGGTGAAGTGTAAGATGACTGATGGAGTGCAGTGCAAAAAACTACGTGAAAAAGTAACAAAATAGAAGTGTGTTTAAAATTGGATGAGGGAGTACAGAACAAATTTTTTCGGGTGGTACTCACTCCGCCAACATTAAAAAATTTGTTAAGACAGTCTAGGGAATTTGGCTGTCTAGAAATGGACCCAGGTCAACATGTTTCAGCAATTTGTGGACAAGATTGTCCTTGCTTTCTTCAGGACCTTTACAACAAATATATGCTACTGCAGTTATAAAAGAAATAATAAGTGACAATAAGAAACAAGATTCAAAGACAAGTACTGAGGTCACCTGCAATCACTAGGTGAAGAGTCTTGTCACGTTTCTTACAGGTCAAGTGATTCACTAAGAAAGGTCAGAAAAAACGGGGTTAACTGTCAGAAAGGCTACAGCCACACACATAAACACACAAGAATGCTAGGTCCATTCTATGTAGACCTTAAGCACAGTCAGACTACCAGTACTGACTCTAATCACTCATATAAGTAGTGTAATTGGTTGACATTTCAGGATATATGAATTATATGCCACATGAAAGAGAGTAGATCTTACCACAACTTGTAAGAAGTGACGACCTCACCCCACCTGGCAGTGGCTCAGGAGTAGAGTGAAGCACCGCTCTAAAAGGACAAGTAAACAAAAATTTGAGAACATGTCTCTCCTCTATGAACACTCACCCACCCAATGACATTCCCCATTGTGAGCTATTTAGATAGAAAAAGAAGAAGAAAGAGAAGTCACACATTCCGATTCAAAATATATGACAATCGATATCTTGTTGTTCAACTTAGCGTTATCTTTAATCGTGTCTCGTTGTCCAATTAAGCCTTAGCGTTCAGAGACACCCACAGATATGTGAAAGAGCAGCATGTCCGTCTA
Organism: Lissotriton helveticus; assembly: GCF_964261635.1. NCBI lineage: Eukaryota > Metazoa > Chordata > Amphibia > Caudata > Salamandridae > Lissotriton > Lissotriton helveticus. Next base: position 194,745,537 of record NC_136058.1, on the reverse strand, counting down.
GCGAGACAATGTTGCAAATAACAAGAAAAGGTGCTGAAGCAGAGCCAAACTAACACACATACAGCCGTAGCGGGCTTACCTATCCGTCGGTACTTCGAAGCCGGCGTCTGAACCGACTGGGGAGGCACTGGCGGTTCGGACTGTGCTACGTTATAAGGACCGTTCTCATTGGTCGTGTGAGTCATGTGGTCTTCTATAGCGCTCAGTGATTGTCTCGCCGAATCAAGGATTTGCAAGGACGCATGTTATTGGCAGCGTGAAAGTGTCAAGGGAACCAGAGTTGTTGACAAGGCACTTGCCGAGTAATTGTGTAAATAATCGTGACTACAATCCCTGAAAAGAGTGTGCTAAATAGCACTTGAAATGATCCGATGTTAGCGGAGCCATATGTTTGTAAATATTTGTAGTGTGTTACCATACCTCGAAAGACAAATATATTAGCAAAGTGTTTGTCTAGCAAAACAGTGGGTATATGAGACTAGGGTCCTTAAATGAAGGCGTGCACTACAAATACCCAAATGTATTTAAGACTCAGGTCCTTGAATAAAAGTGTGCACTGCAAATACCTTGATGTCAATGAGGCCATACATTTGTAAATATTGGCAGTGTATTCAATAACTCATGAGTCAAGATTACAATGAGTTAAGACTCAGATCCTTAGATGAAAGCGCTCACCTCAAGGAACCACATGTGAGCGGGGTCATAGGGATATTAGTGTTGGCGATGTATCCGAAATCTCGAAAAACGGGGTTGTTAGCAGAATGTATGCCGGACAAAATAGTGAGTTATCAAGACTCTTACATGAAAGCGTGCATGGTAGTGCATCGGGCACCCAGATGTAGGCGGGGCCATATAATAACAGGTTACAGTGTTGAGAAATTGTAACTGATCGCTGCTAGGTAAAGTATTAAATTGATGACAAATATAGATATCTTTCTCCTCGCATACCATAACAGTGACCTTAAAAATGATAGGCCCTGTCTCTAGAATGACAGGAGTTCAAGTGTCAGAAGATACTGTTGCTGGTAATTCATTTAAAAGGTGGACCAAGGAATAGCATCATTGAGCCCACTACGATGAGTATCAAGTTTTAGGACCCATTTTTGTTCTTTTAAAAGAAGAAATTTCGCCACATCCGTAGTGTGAGAGGGAATGAATGGTTGTTCTAACACAGTCCACTGAAATGCAGTGGAAGAATGGTGTGCTTCTAGAAAATGTGTAGTACTTACCAGTGAACCTGTACTTTTATTCATGGACTTATAATACAATTAGAAAAACGAATACTCACCATGCACGTGCGAACGACCTTCTTTTAAACAGTGTCTTTTAATAAGTGTGTCTCAGACTTTTCTTCACCACATATTAAATCCTTCCGCATAATGCAGGCCATTGAGACAACCAAACAGCATCTTTTAGCAGCATTTGTTAAATGAAGGCAGGTAGTGGGCCAGCCAGTCTGTAAAGATGTTATGGCCTGGTGCGGCCTCCCAAGCAGCAGCTGAGTGTCTGGTAAGGCTGTGGGTAATTCAGGGCAACATAAAACCCAGGGCACAAGTCCTAAAAAAAGAAGTGGGGGCACGCTGATGTCACAACAGGAAGTGACGTCACGAAAGGTGGCTTGCACCATCAGACTTATGGCCTCCCCTCGCTCAACCCTTCGATGCGATTGCATCAGACAAGCCTGCGCGTGAGCAGCGTTCTGAATGAGCTCCGATCTCTCCCCAGAGAGGCCAAAGAGTGAATGTGTGGCTCCATTTACTCCAGTTGTCGAGCTCCCCGTAGAATAAGTGGGGGGACGCCGTCCACCCGCGTGGTACCCCGACTCGAGCCCTGATAAAACCCCAGAGGCAAGTTGACTGAAATATTTATTAATTTACTATATAAGGGAGGGGGTTTGATCCAGTAGCTTATGTTTCATTCCAGTCAACTGCCTTCTAATCTTGGCTCCTCACACTTGAGGAAACATTGGGTCATTTTAGTCAATTCACGTTTCACTTCTTGTGTCTTAAATTGTAAATATCTGTGGTGTAAATAAATGTAAGCGGTCTATGCTGTCTCCATCCACTGCTCATCACACCTTGTGTTCTGTAAACTGTATATATACACACACACACACAAGCACACACACAAGCACGCACACGCGCGCGCACACACACACACACGCTCACTTCTGTAAAAGGCTGTTGTGTTTGAGATGCTGTTGCTGCAATACAAATATTCTATGTAAAAGGCTCTTCATCTTAGTGGAAAGTAGGTTGCCCAGTATCAAATACCTACAATTATTAAACAATGAAGTATACATTAATAGGTGCTGAAAGGAATGTGGACATTAAAATATAAAATAGCTAAACAAATTACGTTTACTAGAAAAAAATTAACAGTGTTTCCAAGAAATTCATAGGACTGTCCCAGGCTCTCACACAAAACATTGCATGGATCAGCAATTGCATCTCAAACAAGGGATATTTATGTGAGAGGAATAATATATCACAGTAATACTAGCGTTTATTAAACGAATTTTAGTTTGTTTTCGGACCTATGTACGCACGTGTGCGTAGAGCTTCTATGAGTGGTAATATAAAATATTTGTAAACTGTAGAAAGGAAACTAGTAAATATTTTTGGGCCCCTGTAGAACCTTTGTAAAGTTCGAGGTCAAATTATTTTTCACCTCTTCCCTTGACTGTCACTAAGGTTAATGTTTCTAAATTACCACACAATGCAATGTAAAATGTCAGACTTTTTAGATTGTATGCATGTTGTGCGATACTAGGAATTTGAACGAAAATGTTTGTAATAAAACAGAATGTACTCAGTTTGCAGACAGACAACTGTTAACATAAATCTGGATTACAAAAGAATTACCAGTATTTTGTAAAAAAAAAAAAGTTTGCTGTCTCGCTTACTTAGTTGTTACTGTCTCAGATGATTTTGCTCATCTGCTAAAGATTTTTTCAAGGATTGCCCATGTGAAATCAGAGTCAGTATGTCCTCAGTTTCAATGGTGGGTTACAATTTTCGTAGTTAGTCTATCAAGATGTACATTACTCGGGTGCTCTTTAATCCTAATGGGCCAGATTCACAGAACTAATTTAAGACAAAATCCTAAACTTACTACCATTTTGGTATTCACAGAAGGCACTTACTCATTTTGATATTCACAGAAGGCACTTACTCATTTCGGTCTTCACAGAAGTTAGGAGTCCTAACTTTAGCACTCCTAAATGCCTTCTGTGAAAACCAAAAGTCTTAAAGTTAGGATTTTTCTCAGTTTAGGAGTAGTAAAGTTAGGACTCCTAACTTTAGGACTCCTAAATGCCTTCTGTGAATACCGAAAGTCTTAAAGATAGGATTTTTCTCTGTGTAGGAGTAGTAAAATTAGGACTCCGAACTTTAGGACTCCTAAATGCCTTCTGTGATTACCGAAAGTTTTAAAGTTAGGATTTTTCTCATTTTAGGAGTCCTAAAGTTAGGAGTCTTAACTTTAGGACTCCTAAATGCCTTCTGTGAATACCGAAAGTCTTAAAGTTAGGATTTTTCTCAGTTTAGGAGTAGCAAAGTTAGGACTCCTAACTTTAGGTTTCCTAAAATGTAATTGCACTGAATTTGGGAGAAAGGTAGGGTTTAGTTCGCAGATCACGCTTTCAGTTATTTGGTGTAAATCTGTTTAGTAGTTTGCAAGATTTTAATGGAAATCCAAGTTTGGATATCTAGGGCTGTGACTAATGCGCAAGTATTTGGCAACGATTCATGAATGCGCATGACAACTGGAATGTTGTGATTGGCTGGCTGCAACCTGAGCAGAAAGTTGCGGCCAACATTTTAGTTCATCAACATAGTCCAAGGCGCTAAAGTGAAATTGAAGAAACCGAATAGGGGTCAGGTTGGATATACCCAAACCCCGTAGGTGGGATTTTGGGGTGTGTCTGGTACACAGTATGGGCAGAAAACATTGAAGAAAAGGTTTTTCTCTTCTACACCCGATAGTCACGAATTTGTCTTGATGCTCAGAGTGGCCCTGTGTTATGTTGCAACAAGTTCATGAATATCACCGGAAAAATAAAAACATATATATATTCACACACTCACCCTCAGTCTCATTTAGACATTCACACACACCCTCACAGACTTACGCAGACACTCATGCACCCACTCACAAACCCACTCAGACACTCAAGCACACACTCACAGACCAACTCAGATACTCACACACCCACTTAGACACTCATGCACCCACTCACAGACCCACTCAGACACTCATGCACCTACTCACAGGCCCACTCGGACACGCACCAACTCTGAGACCCACCCAGACACTCATGCACCCACTCTCACACCTACTCTGACACTCGTGCACCAACTCAGAGACTCATGCACCCACTCACAGACCCACTCAGAGTATCACACCCACTGACAGAGCCACTCTGACACAACCATTCACAGACCCACTAAGACACTCTTACATCCACTGACAGACCCACTCAGACACACACACGCTCACAGATCCATTCAGATACTTATGCACCCACTCATAGACCCATTCAGAGATGCCCACCCACTCACAGACACACACAGACACACACCCACACACTCGCTCACTCAGACACTCATGCACCCACTCACAGAGACACTCAGAGACTCATGCACAAACTCACAGACCCACTCAGACACTCACACACTGACTCACCCCTCACAGACCCACTGAGAAACATACCTACTCACAAATCTACTCAGACATTCATGCCCCCAATCACAGACCCACTCATGCACCCACTCAGACACTCACACATTGATTCACAGACCCACTCAGATACTCATGCACCCGCTCAGATAGAACACACAGCCACTCACAGACCCACTCAGATACACACACACCCACTTGAGAACCACTGAGGTACTCATACCCCTACACGCAAAGCTACTCAGATATTCATGCAGCCAGTGATCAACTCAGACACACTTGCACCCACTTACAGACACACTCAGAGACTCATGCATGCACTCACTAACAGCCCCACTCAGACACTGATACAAACACTCAGAGAGCCAGTTTAGACATTCATACACTGACTCACAGACCTACTCAGATACTGATGTACCCAGTGACAGACCCACTGAAAAACTCATGCACACATTCACAGACTTACACAGGCATGTATACACCCACTCACAGATCTACTCATACTGATGCACCCACTCACAGACCCACTGAGACAATTATGTACTGAGTGACTGACTCACTTAGACACTCATACACCCACTCATACACCCATTTAGACACTCACACCCCCACTGACAGACCTACTCAGACACTCATGCACCAACTGACAGACACACTCAAAGACTCACACACCCATTCACAGACCTACTCAGAGACTCATACAATAATTTATTGGCTTATTTAGATAAGGATTGTTAGACCTGCCCTTTTTTGCCATGATTTCCCCATACCTCCTATTTTTGCCCGAGTGCTGATTTTTGTATTTGCGGGTGTGAGGACTATGGGCACTTTGCCATGATTGGCACATTTGGTCTACTAGTAAGTCCCTAATCTAGTGCACTGTGTGTGCCCAGGGCCTGTAAATCAAATGATGTTAGTGGGCCTGCAGCCCTGATTGTGCCACACACATAAGTAGCTCTGAAAATGTCTTAGGCCTGATGCTGCAGTGTCTGTGTGTGCAGTTTTAAGTTGCCATTACACATGGGCGGATTTTGCGGATCCACGATTCGCGGATTCAGCGGATTCACGGATCGTGGATCCGCAAAATCCGCGAATTCTGCGGATTTGCGGATTTGGGGGCGGGGCTTCCTCGAGCGTGTGGGCGGGGCCAAACGGACGGGGCTTCCACGCGAGCGCACATGCCTCTTGTGTGTCTAAAAGGTCAGAGACCGATCAGAGCAGCAGATTAAGAGACAGAAGCCCCTGGTCACAGGAACAGCACGGGGGTTGCGCTCGTAAAAGTCAAAGATGCCCAGCCTCCCAACGCTCACGTTTTTTTTTGGGCTGCTGAATGAGTCACTGCATTTGCGCTTCAACTAGTTCCAGCGACCAAGTGTGTGTCACTATGCAATCGCGCCGAAGTGCGCAGGGGTCCCTTGAGTGAAATGTCCATCATAGTGGGTAAATGGCGGGAAGACGGTGCACACCTCGAGTGTGTGGGCGGGGCCAAACGGACGGGGCGTCCATGCGAGCATGCCTCTTGTGTGTATAAAAGGTCAGAGACCGATCAGAGCAGCAGATTAATTATTTAATTGTGCCAGGACCGTCGTGCCCGAATGAACCCTGCCCTTCATATTTATTCAAGAAGACACCACTGTTGAAGTAATTTACGATGGCGCCGGCAAGCTGCCAGCGCCATCCTGCAAAAGTTACTTAATTAGCTTCAACAGGAAGCTCCAACTGCTAAAATAAAGCAGGCGCTCGAGCCCCTGCTGTATCTTATCTGTTAGAGCTTCCTGTTGAAGCTAATTAAGTAACTATTGCAGGATGGGCGCTGGCAGCTTGCCGGCGCCATCGTTAATTAGGCGCGCGTGCTTGAACTTTTGACCGCAAAATCCGCTCCGATCGCGGATTGCGGATTTTCGGCAAATCCGCGAGAGTTCGCGGATCGCGGATTTGCCGAAAATCCGCAAAATCCGCGATCGGAGCGGATTTTGCGCTCATGCTTAGTTGCCATTTCAACCTGCCAAGTGCATCCACTTGCTAACCCAAACCTTCGCTTTCATTACATGTAAGGCACCCCTAAGGTAGACCCATGGGGAGAGTGCAGTGTATTTAAAAGGTAGGACATGTATTGTTGTGTTGTACATGTCATGGTAGTGAAAAACTGCTAAATTCATTTTTCACTACAACAAGCCCATTCTCTCCCATATGTTAGCATTGGAGGTGCCTTGAAACATTTTACAAGTGTATCTTCCAATTGGGAGCTAACAGAAATTGGAGTTTGGTGTCTCTGGACTCATAATTTAAAAATACATCTTTTAGTGAAGTTGTTTGTTAAATTACAGGTCTGAAAATGCCAATTTAGAAAGTTGGCATTTTCTTACATTAATTATTCTGTACCTTTACCTGTCTCTGAATACATGTCTGGGTCACAATGACAGTTGGGCTGTTTGTTCATTTACTCTAGACAGTCAAAGAAATAAAGCTGAGGTGTTCCCTGCTTATCCTGATGGCCCATCACCAGACTGATGGGCCTTCCTGAGCTTAAGTGGCTGGAGGAGTTGACACTGACACCTGAATAGAGCTGTGCCTGTCCTCACACAAGGGAAGTCTCAACCCACAGTAGTGTTTCTGGAGCCAGGGCAGGGAAAGGCAGGGTCTTGTGCACTACAAAGACTTGTCTTTGAAGTGTTTCTACTTCAAAGGCTGAAATGGGTATAAGTATTAGGACCTGTAACACCATATACTCAGAACACTTTTGGGTTGAGGACATTCTGCTAGGAAGAAGAGGTGGATTGCTGTCAGGAGGGACTGCCACTTTGCTGTTTGCTTTGCTGGGCTGCTGCTTGCTACTTCTGTCCTGGGAGTGAAAGGACTACATCCTGCTTCCAAGATTCTCCAAGGGCTTGAGTTGAGCTTGCCTGCTGTAAGAAGCCTCGGGGGCATCAAAGACTTCACCTGTAATCACCTGGACTCGGCAGTGAGTTCTGGTGATACAAAGAGGAAAATCCATGCATCAACACCAAGCATCGTTCAGAACTGGGACACATCACCAAAAATTGACGCATCACTACTGCCTGCACTAGAGCGGGGTCCCCACTTGAAGCAAAGACCACAGATTACAATGCAGGCCCCAGCTTTTCATCGCAGCATGTCCAAAAATCCGGCACTGCGTGAGTCTCGTGCACCGCTTCACCAAAGTCTATGATGCATTGCCCCGAATCCGATGCCGTACCTGCTTTAACACTGTGAAATTGATGCAGCATGACTTGACTTTCGACGCATCATCCGTGGGTGCCAATTTCTTCTTTAACACCGCTGCGCAGTAAGGAACCGAGGTATTGTTCCCACAAATGTCGCATCGCCTTACCTTTCTAGCAGTAAGGAACCAAGGCATCATCTGTTTTTTTATGCTTCACCTCCCCTGCACCTCGCACCGTCTTTGTCCTGATCAAGCAAATCCATTGAATTTTTAAATATACACCTTTATATAATCTTTAAAAATTCATATCTTGACTTATGAATGTTAGATTTTTGGCAATTTGGTCTTGTTCTATTCATAGAAATATTGGCTTTTAAAAAAAACTGGTGTGGTGTCCATTTATAGGGTTTCACTGTGTTACTCTGTGTGTACAAATACTTTACACATTGCCTCTGGGATACGCCTAACTGCCCTGAGCAACACTAAAAAGGGGTAAGCAGGGGTTAACTTAGTTGTGTAACTTACTTACCTTGACTAGAGTAAGGGTCCCTCCAGGTTTAGGGTGCAAACCACTGTCAACTCGAGACCCCATTTCTAACAGTGGTGTACCCAGTGTGATGCAGAGAATCAGTGTTATAGTTATGAATTTTTAATGTGGTGGCTATTGAATGTCTGCTTTTGTTTTGCGGATCCGTGATATATTCATGAATTTGAAAACAAAATTTAAAAATGATATTTTTAAAGAAAATGGACAGCATTTCGAAAAATAGGGTGGCTCTGAGAAGAGCCTTTGTGTTGATTGTGTGTATATGACAGCTACACAGAAGACAGGATGCCGAATTTCAAGTTGCTGAGAAACACCCTGCTGCATTCATCTGTGAAGTGAACTCCATCTCTTCTATAGATTCCATGCATATCAAAACACAAGTTGTTGTTGTAAATAGCGCCTAAGTTATGGTCTCTGAGGAATGCAGAAATAGTTTTATTAGCAAGTTTCCTGGCTTTGTCAATCTATGGACAGAATTGATTTGACCACTTCCATTTCCGCCTTTGGCATATGTTGGAGGGCAAAGTGTAATTAATTGTGTAAACGTATCCTTCATTCGAATATCCAGCCCTACCCTAGTCAGTGTGCCTAGGCCTTTGGCCACCACAGTGCACAATCATGAGACCGGGGGGGGGGGGTTGCAATACACAATACTTTCAACTAAAGACAGCAATTGATGTCAATTTAACTCTCTGTGGCTAATCCAAGTAATGTCCAAATTTGGCAAACCCAGGTCCCTGTCAATGTCACTTTCTCTAGCATACTCTCTAGCCCAAAGCACACAGCTGTGGCCCATAATCCACACACTACCCATTTTTATGTTAAGCAGCAGTAGCAGAGAGGAGAAGGCTGAAGCTGAATGAGTCGGTTTTCAAAATAAAAGGCAGGTAAAATGGAGGTGAGGTCCTGGTTTAAAAAAGGATATTTGATTGGTTGCTGTTAATATGCAGGTGAATAAAATTAGGTAGTGTCTTCAAAGGATAACTAAGTAGTTCTGTGATTGGCTCTAGTTAAAATAAAAAAATGTAATGCAATCGTGGCTATGTTTTTAATTCTGAATAGTCAACCACACCTGCTGCAGCTGATTTTGTAACTAGTATGGTCCTTCTGAAATGTGTAGTGAACATATGACCTACTGGGTCTAGTGGGTTGTTATGGAGACTCTGATAAGAGTGTGTTAAGAGAAGTGTGTTAAAGAGAGCGTTGTCTGTGTTTTTTCAAATTAGAGGTGTTTTACACTAATTTTGGAAGAATAAGGGCATGCTTTCCTACTGAGGACTTTCTTATAAAGTGTAGTGTCGTTTGTTTTAAAGTCATAAAGCTACCAAGCTAAATATGTTTTTTGACTCCCGTAATTATTCATGGATTTGTCATGATGGTCGCGATTGAGTCGTGCATATGCACAAATAGCCTTTCATATTAGGCTTCTTTAGAAAAGTGCATGAAAAGGTTAAGACATACTAACCATTCAGAAGTGGACTGACAAAACTAAAATATGAAAGACTTGTTTTTATTTCCTGCCTTGCACAGTATCAGAGAGTGCAACGTTAATTAAAAAAAAAGGTTGCCAATAATGGTTGCTTTGTATGAGAGTGGTGTGCCATTCTTATGCTTAATTTTCATATTTTCTGAGAGTGTTAAATCTATCTAATAAAAGCACCCACAAAACGATTTCACCAACAAATTAAAATTTCAGTTATGTGAATTTGATTGAACTTTGAATTTATTTTTATTGAAAAGATATATGTGTATGTTAGGTTGATAAAGAGAGAATGATATATAGAGAAGTATTGTAACATTTATGAGATGATCTATAAATGGTAGTGTGTGTTTTTGTATATTTATTTAAAGGCGAGTTCGACCTTTTCTGGGTGTATGAGTATGTGAGGTTTTTTTTGTCTGAGGTGCAGACTAGGTGTGTGAGTAGTTGGTTCAAAATGTGTTGCCCTGGAGCTGTATATAGTGCATATGCTGTTTTACTGCATGCTCTAGTTGATAGGAAAAAACTGCTTGCTAAGTTTTAAACTTCTACTTAACAGTGTATTAGATGCTCTGCAAAGTTTTACAGGTACACACATGATTTGCTGCACACAAAGAAGGTTTTTTTTTATTCTGGGATTTGTAGTCTTATTCATTCCATTTAAAAGATGTCTACAAGCCACAGATTTGAAAGGAAAAAATATGCACTATAGCAGTAAATAACTCTTGAAGCTGTGAAACTTGGCAGCTATAAATTAGATACTCTTTATGGCGAATGTTGGTTAGTAATAGGGCAAGTTTGTATGTAGTTAAATATGCAGTGTCTGACATTTAGATGACATTTTATACAAATGTAGGAAACAATGAATGCTCATCTAGTCTGTGAGAGAGAGTCAGAGGTGTGTAGATATTTAGTTACAAATCTATGGAGAACTTATGTATGCAGCAGTAATTCTATATAGGTTATTCCTGTAAATGTGTAAATGTGGGATACTGTGGTAGGCTATAGGACATAGTACTTTGTACTTAAATGTATTTTTAAGTTTACTAAGCTATCTATGTACTTATAGACCTATATGACCAATTATAATACATTATGCCACCCATACTGGAACTCACATACTTATTAAGAAAAAGTAAGAGCTACTTACACACCCAATCACAGATACCCAGCGGCACTAAGGGCCTGATTCACAGAACTAACTTTAGACAAAATCCTGAACTTACTACCATTTTGGTATTCACAGAAGGCACTTACTAATTTTGGTATTCACAGAAGGCACTTACTCATTTTGGTATTCACAGAAGTTAGGAGTCCTCACTTTAAGACTCCTAAATGCCTCCTGTGAATACCAAAAGTCTTAAAGTTAGTATTTTTTCTTAGTTTAGTAGTAGTAAAGTTAGGAGTCCTAATTAATGCCACTGGTGGACAAGCAGGGTGTGCCAAAAACTCACATTAGTACCCAACATCCCCTACCAGACTAGCATCAGTGTCTCATTAGCTCTTCGTCCGATAGCAAAGTAACCAATGATTAGACAACTCAGAACACGCGACTTAGGTTACCTCAGGTAAGGTGGGAAACATGAGCACTCTTTCGTTATACTCTCATACCAGTCCAGAACAGGGAGTAAAGGGAGACACATGCATGTTTAAAATGTTTATTTTAACGCTGTGATCTCAGGTGCAGCATCTTAGCTAATACAAGCAGACATATGATAAGAAATAGGATTGTCGGCATAGTTACTATTCCATAAAATACAAAGGGAGAAAGCATCTTATAATGCTAAATGGAACAGGTTAAATATATACCTATATTTCACCCTCCCTTGCTAGTAGGTTATTTTATAACTAAAGAAGGTCTCTTAGGCTTGCATAGGCGACCCCATACCTCAAGGATCAGCAGGAGTGAATCACATCAAGTTCTGCACAAGCTCTCAGCATACAAATGTTCTCCAAGTGTGTTCAATCATGCCTACACAGTGCATTATTAAAGGCACCAGTATCTGAGGTGGCCCCAGCTGCATATGTGTTATGTCTAGAATGTGCGCTGACCAGTTTGAACAACAGCCACAGTGCTGAGATAACTTTGAAGGCCTCGGCACTCACTGTTCAGACTAAGCTTACAAAGCAAGTCTAGCAATGTAGAAAAACAAGTTATTCTCATGTGAAGCAAAACACTCAGCCCAACTCTAAACAATTAATAAAGTGTGTGCCGTGTGCAAAAGACAGCAACAGGTAAAATAGCGTTTAAACTTCTAATAAGCTCATGCTAACTTAACACTGTGTGAATGCAAGGCTCAGCCCCACTACAGGTGGCTTGATAGCAATGCAGGAAATCCGGGCAGCTATTAAGAGCATGACCACAGGCAAGATCCCTGGCCCAGATGGTCTAGCTGCAGAAATCTACTCCACATATACACAGAAACTAGCTCCCATGTAGAGACCCTGTATGCAGAATCACTGAGACCTAGGCAGCTCCCTGTGTCCACTAGGGACGCCATAGTGATCCCACTCCCCAGGGAGCATTTGTCAAAGACTTTCGTCCACTATCCATGCTTAATTTGATTTCAAAATCGTTAGTAAAGTGCTGGCACTTTGCCTACTATCACACATGTTGACACTCATCCACCCGGACCAGAATGGCTTTATCCACTCCTGGAACACATTGTTCAACCTTCGTAGACTGTACTCGGTACTTCTACCATACTGGGGTAAATCTCCTCCAAGGGGCAGCACTCCTGTCAATAGACCTCAAGAAGGCTTTTGACAATATACAGTGGGATTTTCTGCTGGAAACTATGCAATACATGGGACTGGGGGAGGCATGAATGGAATGGGTAAACTGTTATACAAACACCCCACGGCCAGAGTCAAAACAGGCAAAATGGTATCCACACAATATCGGATCTTCTGTGGCACCCGACAGGGCCGCCCGCTGTCACCCCTCCTATTTGCCCTGGCGATAGGACCCTTAGCTAAATTATTCCTACAAGGAGGGGACGGAGCGGGCTTGACAGTTGGGGAAAGGGTACATACCATTTCACTTTATGCAGCCGGTCTTCTGATCTACCTGAATGATACAAGTACGAGAAAATTCAAAGCAAACCTTGACCTCTTGAGTAGATTTGTACAAGTGTCTGGCCTGAAGGTTAACATAAACAAGACCTATTTGTTTCCTGCCTCTCCGAACTTTCCATGCCCACTGGGTCTCCCTCTGGATCTCAACTGGGCACCCTCCTCTTTCAGATATTTAGGTATATATGTGTTCCACTCCTTAGAATATCGGAGAGAAGGGAACCTGTGAAGAGCGCTTAGAGCCCCCAGAGCGTGTGTACCTTTCTGGTGCTCCCTACACCTCCCAATCATGGCACGAGCATCCCTCACAAAGATGGTCATGTTGCCACGCCTTTTATACTTCTTTGCTAACCTCCCGACACTGGTACCCGCTGGATGGTGTAAACAAATAGATGTAATGCTACAAGACCTTATATTGAATTGAGGGTGTCAGAAGGTGTCGCTAACAACATTGCGATGCCCTATGGCAGATGGGGGTCTGGGGGTACCAACGTTTGAGCTTTATTTCCTAGGCCTAACTAATGGCAACCCCACGACGATATTTACCTCAGACTAATTTGTCAGCCTGGACGGAGGCGGGATTGAAGACAATGGGGGATTGCTACCAGCAAGCTAGCCTTGTCTCGCTGGACAACCTGGATGACAGCGTCGGACTCCAGGCAGGAAAATTCCTGCAATATGAAGCTCTGACTCGTATGTTTAAGGGGCTGTTGAATAATGGGCAAGAAGAACCTGAGACTCATGCTGTACTGCAGGCCATTCTTACACTAGAAGGAGCTAGACACCAGGTGAAATGGTTTTATGCTTCTTTATCCGAAATGTTTCGCCCCCCCATTACAAAATTTGCATAATTCTATTACACAAGGAGATCTCAGACTCGGAGTGGGGTAAAATTGTGTCATACCGTAAACGGGTCTCCAGCAACACTAGGATGAAATACATATAGTTTAACTATATACACTTGACATACATGACCCCCCCCACAGGCTCCGTGTTGCTTATGGAGGTGATATTCGTGACTCTCAGAGATGCGGCCATAATGGCGCAGACTTTATCCACATGACTTGGGAATGTGCCATAATCAATAGGTTCTGGCTGGCAGCCATACTATTGATAGGCACAGCGATGTCACCCCGTCGGACCCGACATACCTCTCTGGACTCTTTCTTCTCCACTTGACAAACCTCTACCTTCCGACAACACCCAGCATGGAGCAATTGTTAGTAAACACTTACATAGTGAAATATATGATCTGGACCATTTCCCCTAAATGCTACCTTCCTCACACTGAAAGTTATATGATTATAAGTTGTGAATTATAAGTTTGATATGCTGTTAATGTGTGAACAACCTGGGGCTCAAATTGTACATCATGTAATACTGTGTGTTGCTATAGCCGACAAATATTGAACTGAAATGGCATTAAAAATATGTGGGGAAAAAATAATACGTGGAATGCATTTTTTTAAAGTGCTGATTATTTTTGTCTTCGGTGATTGGCATAATGTGCCCGCTGGAATTCAGGAACAAAAAGATTTCTTGGTGTTTTGTTACTTCGGTCATTGGCACACCACATTATATACCATAACCACCAAAAGTGTATCTTCTGGGAGCAGAATATTTCACCTCACCCAGTTTCATGGTGTGCTGAGACAGTGTCACGTCAGGTGTGTTTAACATTTGTCTATTTTTGAGTTGTAGTGCAACTCACAGATGGAGCTGCTTTAAAATACTGGTGACATGTATATAGAGTGTCTAGTACACGGTGTTGTACACACCATTCATCAAGGTGAAATCTAACAAGTCCATATCTTAAATACTATTGGGTTCTGTGTGTGTTTTCAATTATATTTGGCGAAAACAGAGTGCAATTTCAGCTTGATGTGCTTTATTACCTCAACTGCATTTTCCATTTGTTAATATTAGTATTTGCTGTCAATGTAATGCTCTGTTTCGGCACTTGCTTTCACTATGCAATCTGTGACTCCACTGCCACAATTTTTAGACACTCCAGGAGAACCGCTCATACCTTGGAGACAATGGTTGGATGCAATAAAAATATATTTAGGAGCCATAGGAGCATCAAGATTCAGACCTTAGCGGAAAAAATACTTATTATTTCATTCCGTCGGATTTGAGGGTAGGTCCATTTTTAAACATCTGCCAGGATTGGAAATAGTGGAATGTGAGGATCTTGATGAATATCAAGAAGCAGTAGAGAGGGTGGCAAACAGGTGAGTTTGGTAAAAACAAAGGGTTGAAACACAAAATAAGGGTGAAAGATGCTGCCATTCCCCTAAAACACAAGCTGAGATGGGTACCATTCAGTGTCAAGGATGACTTACAAAACAAATTAGAAAGTTTGGCTGAGTGGGACATCATTGTACCTGTTTAGTTGCCGCTTTGGCTCCCTCCCTTGGTTGTAGTCCAACAAAAAATGGAGACCTGAGGGTGTGTGTTGATCTCTGAGCTCTCAATAAAGAGAACTGGATTGACTTCCATCACCTAGCTTGAAATAGTGAAATATTGGTATCAATTGCTGGAGCCAAGTTATTTTCTAAACTTGGCTTGGCTTCAACATATCATAAAATTGAGCTACAGCCAGACTCTCATCATTTTACTACATTTGTTTACCCTTGGGGCACATTCCAGTATTGTTGCATGCCATTTGGCCTGGTGTTGGCTGCGTCAGTGTTTCAAAGGATTATGTGCATATAGCTGAAGGAAGTTAAAAATGTTGCTATTTTTCTGGACGATGTTTTGATTTATGCTCAGAATCGACAAACCCATGATAAAGTCCTAAAAAGAGTGTTTTTTTTGTCAACACCAGAGTGTGGTCTAGGAGACAGGTGCATGTGAATTTTTAAAAGATACTGTTAAATATCCTGGTCATGTAATTTTGAGCTCTGAAAACAAACCTAAACCAGGATTAGTAAGAGCCATTCTAGAAGCGCCTCCCCTGACTGACAAGAAGGGAGTCAAATCGTTCTTCGTTTTGAGTGAATTTTACTCAAGGTTCCTGATTTTGCCTGTAATTTGAAAACTCATCTCCAATCTGTTAAAGAAGAACGGCGAATTTGTATGGGGTGAAGATTCGAGTGGGTGAAAGCTTAGGTGTCAACAGCACACAATTAATTTTGCCTACAGAGGACTCTTGATGCAGAATTGCATTATTCCATCATTAAAAAGTTAGTGTAGTGTGCTGGTGGGCCGTAGAAAAATTTTGGAGCTACTTGTGGGGCAGGCGGTTTCTCCTTCAGATGGACCACAAACCTTTAGTGTCCATTCTTGGCAGTAACAATTTAAAAAATAACACTCCCAGAATAGCAAGATTTACAGTGAGGCTCCTGCAGTTTCGATTTGATGTGGTTCATATACCTGGAGGAAAGAACATCAGGGTAGACATCAGGGCGGACTATTTATCACATTTTTCAAGCAGTTCAAGTGTTTTGTTGCTGCCATGGAATTGGGGCAAGTTTGTTCCTTTTCAAATTCTGAATGGAAAATAGCTACCAAGCAGGATGAGGTATTACAGTTGGTTGTTATGTATATACCAAGGAGGGGTGGCGGAATGAAAAAGAGATAGAGTCAGGTATTCAACAGATTTACAAAGTGGCTCATGAGTTGTGTTTGGAAGATGGTTTGATTGTGTGGGTGGATAAATTAGTTCCTCTGGAAAGTCTCAGGAAATGTATACTAGAAAGTGCTCATGAGGGGCATTTAGGTGCCACATTCACCAAGCACAGAGTTCGGTCTGCATTTTGGCCCTGACAGATGGACAGAGAAATTGATCATTTATTTAAGAATTGTGTTGTCTGCTCAAGTTGTGATAAAACTCTCAAGACTTCGAACCCCCCATTGTTCCCTATTGAGCCTCACACTGGACCTTTAATGAAGGAAGGGATTGAAATGGTAGGGCCATTTAATTCACTGGCCATTTGTCTTATGTGCTAGTCTTAGAGGATTACTATTGTAAATGATCTGAAGTGAGTTTTGTGGGGGTACCAGATTCCAAAGGAGTTTTTGAATTTTCTCAAGTAAGTATTCTTGAGAGAAGTCTTTCCAGAAACATTAGTGTCTGACAATGGCGTTAAGTTTACCTCGTCTGATGTGGAAGAATTTTTATAGTGCATTTCAAGAACTCTCTTTATCACCCGCAGATGAATAGAACGGTTTAACCGTGTCTTAGTTGAATGTGTGTGATGGGCCTTGTACAAAAGATGTGTTCTAAATGCAGAGGTCCAAACTATGTTGTGGTTCTACAGGACCACATCTCAATCATCTACCAATGTCTCGCCTTTCAAACTGCTGAGTGGAAGGAAGCCAGCTACCCAGTTTCACCCTTCGTGGATGTCAAAGTGGCTAAAGCAGAATGTGTCTGTTGAAAACATTGACCCTATTGTAAGGAAAAATGTCACTAAAGTGTAATAAAAATATTATGATGGTAAGAATAGTGTGCGTGTTCAACCTGTTGTTGAGGGGGATCATGTGCGCATAATTTCTTTCCATATGTTAGAAATAGGGATTCTAAGTTCTTGGATCCAGTTGTGGTTGATAAAGTATGTGGCAATGCTTTGCGTGTTGGTGGTTTTCACTGGTGGAATTTGAACAAAATAGTTTAAGTTCCTCCAGAACAAGTTAAGTCACAGGATCCATACACTAGTCTAAGGGTTCTTCCAGGAAATTCCTCTGGCCTGGTGAAAAAGAAGGTGGGAGTTTCTCTATCTATGCACAGCAGTTTGCGGGAACATAGTGTGCTTCAGAGATACAGGTGAATCTTTTTTTTATTCTTGTTCAGGTTACCCCTGATAGAGCAGTGTTCTGCTCTTCTAAACTAGTTTGGGTGTTCCTCACAACACTGAAATGTAAAACCCTTTTCCATTGCAGGTTTTTGCATTTACATCTGGGTTATTTTTGCAATTTCTTTGTTGTATTTTTTATATGATGTTATAATGGTGTATGTTCTTCAGCTGATCATATATCTATGTATATTTCTAGTATGACTTACTGCTTTATTTTATAACTTGTAAAGGTGTTCTCAGGGTATGGTTCTTAGGGTTAAATGAGGTCCTATGGGTCAGCATTTTTACATATTAAGTTTAAATATATTGACATGTTTTATTGTTATCCGTTTAACATCTGTATGTTTTTTTTCATAATTTCTTTTGTGGTTTACAGTTTATTGATACATTTTTTTTAAAAAGTGAAGGAAAATACCTATGTAGTATTCTTAGTCACACTGCCTTGAGACACGGGCATCTCGAGGTAGTGTGAAGCCAATGTTCCATATAGAATGTTGGGTTAATGAAATGGCAGTTTGAGGCAAGCTGATTGGAAGTGCCGGTGTGACAGCAGCTGAGGGTGATTTTTTCCTCAATTATGAATAATAATGAATTTCTCACTTTTCTCAGCTTAATTGTATGGTTTATTACATCACATGTGCATTGACCTCGTCTAGAGTTGGTGGTCAGTTTGACAATTTGACTGTTTGTTTGAAGCTCCCTGGACTGTTGTGTACCGCTCCCAAACGAAACCCAGACCCATGTATCCGTGTGGAGGAGAATCTGGGTTTGTAGCAGGCACAGGGGAATGTTCCAGCTGTCTGACTCCTGCCAGAGCTTCACTGGTCTATTAGCAATGAAAGAGCTAATATATTTGTTGTTGTGCCCATGCCTTTTAAGATGCCAGTTTGATTATGAGGGATTTCTGTGCAGTTCTATGTCCTAGGATGTTAATGCGTCTAATTTACACCCTGCAAAGTACTTTGACACAATGTAGACTCTACATTGAGGGGGCTATCAACCAAACAACCAAAAGTTTGTGGAATCCAAGGAGTCGCCTCCCTTATAAATGGGGGAAAAATTAAACCCTTCCAGGAGTCTGGTATAGCATTTGCTGTTATGAAACTGTTAAAAACTGGCTCCATGCTTTCTGCCCAGAACTTCTGGTTCTCTTAAAAGATCACCTGGGGAATGCCGTTGGGTACTGATGCTCCTTCTCAGCAGCTCTTTGCAATATGTTTTTTAATGATCTCCGCTTGCACCTTCAAAGTTCTGATTTTGCTACTGTCACTTGCTGCCATGTAAGCCCTAAGTTGGTTCCCATTTATGTCCCTAAATGATCCTTCTAAGGAACCCATAGTGCTGTCAGAGCAGGGTTCTGTTTAAGCTGTTCCGCTATCGATGTTATTCATTGCAAAGGCGCAGTTGAAGTTATTGGAACTCCGACCAGCGCTCTTCCAATATGTTTTGAAGTTCTTGTAGCTTTTGTTGAGCTATTTAGCCAGTTCATGATCTTCCAAAATCTCCTATGTCGGTTAGTTTTGATGTCGTACTGCAGCCTGGCCGAGAATTTGGTGTCAGCGGCTCTCCTTGGCTGCCAGCTGTATTTCGTGTATGCTGCTTTTGCCATAACAGCTTTAAGGGTTTTGTCACCTGGTGTCTTTTGATAGGGCCTTAGCACTTGATGTGCTTTGCATTTTAGACCTTTTAGTTTGCTAGAAACTGGTATCTTTATGCTGCCGCTCTGCAAGCCTGGGTCTGTCGCTAGTGCAGCATATTGCTCTGCAAACCTCCTGGTGTACTCAGCTGTTTGTTAAATCAGCCTACCCTTGAACTGTGCATTTCTGGAGTGCTGTTTTTGCTGGCTCTGGAAGATTGCGAGCTGAACCAGTAGACCATTTTATTCTTTTATTGTTGACAGTATAAGCTGATCCATATGTTTCTGCTACAGCCGCATAATGCCCGAGATTAATAGCAAGAGTAAGCTACTTTGGTAGGTGATCAGAGGATTTGATAATATTGTGAAGTCAATTAAGGAGCTGCTTAAATGATTGTAAAAGGAAGCTGGTGTTGGGCTAACCGTAGGAAAGTGGCCATTAATCTCTCTTTGGCCGAGATGCTCTTCTACTTCGTTGACAATTTCAACGCACTTTTTGTTTGGTCAGGATGATGGGTGTTTGATTTGACCAGGGATTGCCCATTATGCATGTTGAGCAACCGGGAACTCATTTGTTGGTGGTGAGCCGAGAATACTCATGTTAAAGTCCCAAGAAAGAAGTACGAGTCATATTAACAACAACGAGCGATAAATATCGCTAATTTCGTCCAGCGCATTTCTCATTATCGCTGTATATCGCCGGATCACATCACCATGTTAGTGGTGTATTTTCAACGATTTGCCAACAGTCGATGTGAAATCCGGTGATATATGGCGATTTCCATCTATATCGCATGAAAACCAGCGATGTGAGAACTGCGCTCTAGAAAATTTTGTAAATAGGGAGAAGTGGATGTAACCTTATAATCCACCTCCCATTATGCACATGGCTAAGTAGAGAATTTTGCAGATGTAAATCATCGGCGATATCCGCGGTTATCAGGAGTTTTTATATCGTTCCTCAAGTTCAGGGCTGCCTTGTAAATACAGAACTGTTGTGGTGGCGCCCTCATCCAAGTTGTATATTCATGGGAATGCCTACTTTTTCTCTGAGAACGCCTACTTTGCATTTCATTGGAGATGCGAGGTAAGGAGTTAAGAATCTGGCTATTAACATGCGCTAATGCATGTTAGTGCCGCCTAGTAAAAAGGCGATGTCATTTTTGCTGTTTTCTGGCTTTTAAAGCCAAAAAAGCGGTGAAATGGCCCTTGATAATATGCCCCTAATTTCATTGGAGTTGGCTCTTTCAAAAGCCTCATGATCCCTGTTTTCAGGTGCTCTATTTCTTTACATTCCGCCTACGCTGTCGGTTGCATGCATATATTCACTAATGCCATGGGGGTCGTGGATGCTCCCCAAATAAATGAGGTGAAGACTATTTGCAGGCCTGTGCATTTCGTCATCTTTGACTTACTCTCTCCTTGGACTAAAGCTAATATGTATATTGCCACGCCTAAACTGTTACTGTCAAAGAACTACTCTTTTGCTGCTGGCACTGAAAGGTTGATGCAGCAGGATCACCTGGAATGACCTTAATTATGCCTGCATCTTTTGGGTGCCTACTTTGCTCGGAAGGGGGGGTCGTGGCTAGCCGGCCAAGATGGAGGTTGCAGCTCCATAGAGCTCCGGATCCTCCCGGGAGACTTCACCCTGATAGTGCGTGTTTAGCAGTGCCTGCACCTGGTGGGGAGTGCGGGACGTTGCGCTGACAACCCTGCGCCCCTCTGGGATACTCTGCCGAACCTGAGAGCGATCCCATGTAGCCGGGACAATCTGAGGCCTGCCGCTGAGCCCTGCGGGCTGAGACTGGGAGCCCTGGTGGAGGCGGAGACTGTGGTTCATGGTGCCGCCTTCAGGGGGACGGCGAGCAGTGCTCCCGGCTTGAGGCCACCCCTGAGAACTGACCGAGGCGAGTGCGGGCGGAGCCGAGGCTGCCCGTCACCCGAGACTACCTGGCTGCCGGAGGAGGGGTCCGCACGTCTGCGGGGGTGCCGGCGCTGACTCGCCGGGCAGACTCGTCGACCGCGACTACAGGTAGGCCTGACTACACTGAACCTGTGGCAGACTTTTGCGTGGGCCTGCAGGGGAGTAGACCGGGACGCTGAGCCTCGGCGGACTGCCGATGGACTGCTTGTGGTGCCTCCCCCGGGGCCGGGACTCGCGCTGCTGCTGAGGCGCTGTCTGACTGGGACTGCGTGGGTTCGCCGCAAGGCGAACGCTGGTGAACGCCCTGTGCTCGTCCTGACAGACCGAGGACTGCATGGACCTGTGGACTTGAAGGTGGATGGCCTGGCGGGTGGGGAGGACGCTTGGTCCCGGGAAGATCTGCTGTGAGGACCAGTGTGAGCCCGGAGCTGTGCTGACGACGTCCTGCGGCCTCTGTGATCAACTGAGGCCTGGAGGGACCTGAACTCCATACATATACTGCTGGAGTGCAAGGCTAGTGCCGGGGAGCCCGGGACACGCAACATTGCCTCTAACAACACCGGGCTTGCCAGCTGTGTGGTCGGTGGCCTGATCATATACGCTGCCCTCCGGGCCTGGTCCCTCACACTTACTGGCGGCCTGATCCACGCCTTCTGGGAGTCTGGGCAGACCGAGAAGTGACCACTTCCGGTGTACCTAGACGCATGTGGGACACCCCTATGAATGGACCACGGCGAGTGGAGGTGCTCCACGAGGGGGGGGCCCCCCCTGCATTTCATCCTGGCCGGTCCCCACCTCTCCCCCCTCCTCCTCTTCTGGGACGCGTCGAGGATGTAGTTGGACACCCAGACTCCATAAAAGAGGTTAACAAGGACCGATTTATGTGCCGCCCCCTCCCACCCTCCCCCTTTTCCATCCTCCCCCCTTGGCCTTTGTCTTGGAGACCCCGGGTCATACATACCCTCCTCTGCGATCTCCTACACCTGACCTCCATGATAGCCGGTAGAGCCCCTGCCCTACCCTGAGGACTACCTTGCTGGCAGTCACGTCGTGCCATACCCGTGAGAGCTGGATGACCCTTGGCCCTGGCTGGAAAGTTACAGTACCCCTGCGGTGAGCGTAGGAAGATCTCAGCATCATGGGCCGCAACCGGGCAAAGGGACAAGAGAATCAGGGTGGCTCCGAAACCCCCCACACCAAGACAGACGCTGCAAGTGTGCGCTCCTCACCGGGGGCCGCCTTGTCTGGTCACACCGGGGAACAGCCCCCGGATCTCATCTTTAAAGAAATAAGGGATTCCAGATCGGCGATAGAGCTACAATTGGGGGCTCTCACTACTGGCCTGACTCTCCTAAAAGCTGATCATGGCAAGTTGGCAGACAGAGTTAAGGAACAGAGTCTCACCCTAGCGGATCTTACACTGACTGTGGCGGAACACTCCTCTTCATTGATGCAACAACAGGTCACCACACTGCTGGATCGGGTGGAAGATGCTGAAGGAAGAAACTGACGCAACAATATACGCGTCATAGGCCTGCTGGTGCAATGCGAGGGGAATCGCACGGCGGATTTTATGGAACAATGGTTCCAGGACAATGTGGCGCCTGAGGGGCTCTCGTCATACTTCTGTGTAGAACGGGCGTACAGAACCCCTACCGGTCAGCCTAAACCCGGGCTACCACCTTGTCCACTGATTGTAAAGATCCTCAATTATCGAGACTGGGATACTCTGCTACAGAAAGCTTGTGAGAAATCTCTCATCCAATACGAGAATCACCGGGTGTCCTTATATCCAGATTACACAACGATGGTCCAGAGACAACGTTCCTCGTACCAAGCGGTGAAGAAAAAACTGCAGAATGCCCAGCTTAAGTACGCACTCCTGTACCCTGCCCGACTGAAGGTCATACATGAGAAAAAAAAGAATTTCTTTGAAAGTCCTTCTGATGTTGAAGAATGGCTGGAGGTGATGTGCATAGGGTCGAGCCAGGCCGACACTCTGGGAAGATCCACGCAAGGTTCGGATGGTTGCTTGGGACGGGCTGCTCGCCGATCCCTGACGGCCGGTAGGGGCGGTGGGAGTTCCGAACCCGCGCGAGAACAACAGAGGAGAGACCAGGAGGGGGCGCTTGCGGTGGCTGGTGCCTTTCATGAGGACACCCATTAAATTGTGACCGACTCGGATGATAGCACGTTACACTCAGACTCCGAACACAGCTCAATCTTGTTCCCCACCATAGCGCCTAGAGCAGCGGATGACATGTTAGATAATTGATTATAAACATTGAACTGTTGAGTACTGGACATATGATTGCGATTCCTGTTATCTTTCCTGATGTAATGTTTGCTATTGCTATTGATATTTTACCTTGTAGCTGCACTGCCTGGGTGGTGCGGGATGTACCTCCTGGATAGCACACCTAGTGCTGGGATTCTGGACTGTGACCCTTCTTTGACATGTTCTGCATTGAGATGCAGTGATCCCTAGTTCCCCAGGGTTACCCAATGATTTGTGTCCGCCATATCACTCCCGGCCCATTTATGTCTTTAGCTTTCCCCCGGGATAGAGTACCGTTGAGCCATCAGGTGTTGATGTTTGGCTGCACTATGGCATCACAACGTCTGGCCACCTCCCTTTTAGCGTACGCACCGTTATTTGGTTCTTATGTGTGATGTACCACAGTTGGCCCAGTGCAGTTCTTATGCTGTGCCAAGTTTAGTTGTAGTTCTGGGGTATGGGGACTCATGGTCTGATCTACTTAGGTACTTAACATGGGAGTGGATGACACATTACATCTGGGAAGATGGTAAGAACAGCTGAGACCGAAGGGTCCTATAATTTCCTCACGTGGAATGTGCGGGGACTGGGTGTGATTCAAAAACGTCACCAAATTCACTCGTTTCTCCTTAGACACCACACGCACATCGCGTTTCTGCAGGAATCCCATCTCACGGATTCGGAATCGCAGAAGATGCGGAAGAAATGTAGAGGCCACATTTATTCTACAACTTACTCGGCTTTCGCTAGGGTGGCTATTATCTGGGTACGTCATGGGACCGCATTTGTTGAGCTTGAGCGCCGGGTGGATGACCAAGGTAGATATATTTTAGTGATGGGTCTTTAGTAGTCCTGGGAAGCATACATGCTCCAAATTATGAACAAGACCGGTTTCTGTACAGACTGGGCACGGTATTGACAGAGTGGGTCGGGATCCCTTGGGTGCTTGGAGGGGATTGGAATGCAGTTTTGGACTTAGGACTGGATAGATCACATCCCCTTCTTCAGGTCTCTGTGGCGACTAAATTGACCAACCAATTCGCCTCTTGGGTGGACGGTTGGACATTATCTGATGCGTGGCGGGACCTCTATCCTACCCATGAGGAATATTCCTTTTACTCCCTACTACACAACCTTCACACTAGGATAGAACGGTTCTTATGTTCCAAATCTGTAGTCCCTAGAATAGATGGATTGGAATATCTAGCTAAGACCTTTTCCGATCACAGACCCCTGAAACTCACATTTCTCTGGGGTAGGGTGCCAACCCCGGTACCCACCTAGAGACTCAACCCACATCTGCTTGAAGACGCTCCCTTTTGCACATCACTATCCAACACTATCACTAATTATTTAAGGGAAAATTGGAACTCTGCCTCCTCGAACCTGATAGAATGGGACGCCCTGAAGGTAGTGGTCAGAGGGGCGACGATTGGACAATTGGTGGGGGCCAGATAGGAGGTGTATCGGAAACTTTGCGATGTGGAGAACCGACTGAAAGTATTGGAAAGGGAGAGAGCACTTGACCCTGGGAGGAGTGGGGAGCAGCAGTCAGCCCATATAGACCACGCTGAAATGTTAGAAACACTACGGACAATAGCTATCTATAATATCTACGCCGAAAGCACACTGAAGCTGATAGATCTGGCACACTGCTTGCTCGACTAGTGAGGGATCAACCAGACCCACCGAACATAACCAGGATTCGTAACCCGACAGGCACCTTGGTCCATACACAAGCGGAAATAAATACGGCGTTCCGTGGTCACCTTCAGGCACTTTATTTACCCTCCGTGCCAGTAGACAATGTACGGATGGAGGAGTTCTTACAGGGACTTCCCTTTTTCGGTGCTGACAGACGATACAAAGAAGGACCTTGACGGTCCCATTACCCAGCATGAGATTCGGGCAACGATCGAAAGCCTAAACTGTAATAAAACACCTGGCATGGACGGTCTCCCCGTGGAGTTCTACCTCGCCTACTCCGAACTCCTAGTGCCAGTACTGGAGACAGTCTACAGAGGAGCATTCGATACAGGCCACCTGCCGGACTCCACCATGCAGGCGCTGTTTACATCTATACCTAAGCCCGGCCGAGACATATTAAACACAACCAACTATAGACCGCTCTCCTTGCTCTCAACCGAATATAAGATTCTTAGTAAAGTTCTGCCCAATCGTATACAATCCCACCTTCCCGCACTCATACACCAGGATCAATGTGGATTCGCAGCATGTCGCTGAATACTCGTAGACTGCACTCTATCATGACGGCTACTCCACGCAAGCTTCCCCGAGCGGGTTGTATAGCACTCGACCTTGAACAAGCATTTGATTCCATCCTGGGTATTTATGTTTGAGTCCCTGAGGCGATTTGGCTTTCCGGATAACTTTCTGAAGTGGGTTTGTTTACTATATACTTCTCCCACGGCTAGGGCTCGCACGGCCGATATATCTCGGAACATTATATGGTGCACAGAGGTACGCGGCAGGGTTGCCCCTTGTCCCCTCTATTGTTCGTGCTGGCTCTCGAACCCCTGGCCCTGGCCCTCCGGAGCACAGCGGACCGCATGGGCATCCCTATAGATGGGACGCAACACCTGATATCCGTCTACGCGGACGATATTCTATTGTATTTGCGCGACTTGACGGTGGATCACTCCTCGCTCTTTACCATATTTCATAAGTTTGAGCTTTTATCTAGCCTAGCGATAAACCCTGCAAAGTTGGTTGGCTTCTTCTTCCGGGAGGCTCCACATCTTACCCACATACGATTTGGCACATACCCAATTCTGGTAGCCCCTAACACTTTTAAATACTTGGGTATACAGGTGTATAGGACACCGGAAGACCAGATAGATGGTAATATCCAACGTGCTATAACACGGCTCCGCAGTAGTGTAGGGTTTTGGACCTCTCTGCCCCTGTCAGTAATGG
Organism: Lissotriton helveticus; assembly: GCF_964261635.1. Taxonomy (NCBI): domain Eukaryota; kingdom Metazoa; phylum Chordata; class Amphibia; order Caudata; family Salamandridae; genus Lissotriton; species Lissotriton helveticus. The sequence continues at coordinate 194,718,991 of NC_136058.1, read as the reverse complement.
GCAGAATTGCTATTTCCGAAATGGTTATGCTTCCTCGCCTATTATATTACTTTGTGAACGTACCGGTGATCCTTCCTCAAACTATATTTAACACACTGAACACTATCGAGTTCACCCTTATCTGGGGAACCGGCCGGAGACGGGTTAGCCTCCGAAAACTGCAACTTGGGACGACATTGGGTGGTTTTGGGGTCCCTGATTTCTGTGGATACTACAACTCCAGTGGCTCTCTTACTGGACTGCAGGTAGGAACCTACATGAGATCAGTTTCACTACGGAACGAATTGATCGCATGGAGCTCCACTCTTTACTGCTGCCCAAGGCCCGGATACCCCGGACTGTCCCCCCTTGCTACGAACCGCCTTACTTTGTTGGAGGAAAGCCCTCTCTTATACATCTGCAGTGCCACCCTACGCAGCGAACATTCCTTTATTAGGCATCCCTACACCACATGGGAGACTCACACGACATAAGCTTGGGAACTGGGCGGATAGTGGGATTGAGGAAGTGGGAGCCTTTTTTGGAGATGATGCCTTGCTGGACCACGAATCCTTCATGCAGATCACTGGCGCTCCCCCACACCTTTATCTGTTACATGCTACAGTTCCACTATAGAAGGACCACATGGGCACCACAAAGGCTCAAACCCACACAACACAAACTTGTCTACTTATTATATTACATGGGGCCTGGGGGGCACCTTGTGCGGAGGTTCTACACTGCAATAAGGGCACACGCAGAAATTCCACTCATGACCCTCAGAGCGCGCTGGGCGGAGGACTCCGGCACTGAACTGTCAGACAAGGCATGGAAGATCATACTAGAACATCCTAAAAGGGTGTCACGCATTGCCAGGTTCAAATTTATCCAGGCAATGGTACTCCATAGATCATATCTCACCCCTAAGAAACTACACCGTATGTTCCCAGACTCCCCCTATTGCTGCCCTTGCTGTACAGGGGATGAAGCACACTTTTTACACATGCTGTGGTCCTGTCCACGACTGCAGAGCTACTGGGCCGAAGTTCACCGAGCGCTCACTACTGTGACACAGCTGCCGGTCCCTGACAAAGCCCTACCGTGCCTTGTGGGATTACGTAGATGGTCAGGGAAGCAGAAAGTCCAGCTAAAAATTCTGGACCTTGCCCTCATTTTAGCGATCAGGGTCATAACGATGAGATGGAAATCTCCCAGGTCCCTTGTAGTGACCCCAGGGGCTGTGGAACTACTGATGATGGAATGACCAGGAGTGGGAGAGGGTGGTTTAGGGAGGGTTTGGGTTGAGGGGTTGTCTATAGTTCTATAAAATGGAAATTATTACATCTCTATTTAAATTGTATTGTAATACCCTTCACACAATATGTCAAACCATGCCGATGACGATCATCAGTTTACCTCTTGACAAGTTTCCTTGTATTGCACATGAGACATGGATATGATTGCCATGTAATGGGGGGGTGTAAACGCAAAAAAGACTGGTCATATTGCATGTACCTGTAATTATCATTGCTGAATTCGCAGTCGATAATAAAGAGAGTTAAAATAAAATAGTTTGCCCAGAGGGCTGTTGATGTTCTACTAGCAAACCGTAGGTGGCCTGTTTGATCAGAGGTAATGGTGCCCGATGCTCCGTGCAATTCCTTGCTGTGACTTAGGCCTGTTCAGTGCCGAAATATCCAACTCCAGTCATTGCATTTCTTGTCTGTTTGTTTCTTTGTTATCTTGTATAAGTAGAGGATTTGGCTCCTGTTTTTTTGTTGGTGACATACTGGGAGCACTCGCCAACACTGAGTGCACTTCCTTTGGCCTTGAAATGTCTTGATGCGCATTTGCATGATTTGCTGAGGGATGTGGGTAGGCCAGTTCGTGTAAAGGGGCACATGGATCCCCCATCCCTTTAAAAACTGTGCTATGTCCAATACGTTTTTTGGTTACATCAACTGACTACCAGGTGACCCTGGTCGTTTCGTTGAGCTGCCCTGTCTAGATTCAATAAACTCCACCAAGACTATATCACTCATACTTATATCTTTTGTTTATGACGTTTGCGGAAGAACTTAAAACTTGATTTACCTTTTGCTATGTCCCTGTAACTTAGGTTATGTTCGTGAGACGGCACGCGCTTTGTCTACACGATTGACTGAACATCATTCGGTAATCCGTACATCTACAGTAACGGCTCCTTTAGTTAAACCCCATTTAGACAACAATCATACCGTGAATGACATCAGATGGCATATCTTAGGAAAAATTGAAATCATACAATAATCCAAAAGTAGTAAGATTCGAAAAAGGCGAGAGGTCTTTTGGATTTTTGGTCTTGACACACATAGAAGAGGACTCAACAATGAAATCCCGTGGGAGAATGCTATCAGATATAACACCTAGATCTGATTGCATCTGTTCATAAGATATTAGCCTTTTCTTTCACATCTGGCCACTGGTTCCTTTTATTGCTTGTCCACCAATGGCATTAATTAGGAAGACCTCCAGTAACTTTTCCTATGCTGTTCATCCATTTTTACTGAGCATCACAGCTTAAGCATTCTTATTTTTATGAAATGTGCCTTTTTCTTTTAGTTATTCATCCCTTTATAGAATTGGAGTTTGTTTTCTTTATTTGCGATAGGGATAGTCTTTTTTTCATGCTCATTACCTGCACTTACGTTTTTCACCCGACGTCGTCAATTAGACTCGTCGGTGCAAGTAATTGAGATATTTGGAACACACTATTTAAAATCTTTCGGGTCCTTTAGAGTTCAAGTCTTGTGAGATATCCTTTGTTCGACAGGGACGTTTGGTAAGTGACGTGTGAATATATTTCTTGAGACCGCACGCATGGTGGCCAGCCTTCTCATTTTTTTAGTGTTTGGTTAACGCGCACCTTAATCTTGCCGGCATGACATCAGCATATCGCCTTATAACCTGTCATTGTCTGTCTCCTTAGGTGTGTTTTACATGCTCGTTAAAGTATTCATATATGGTTTTGTCATTATTTTTGCCCATCAGCTTCGTACGATCATCACTCTAAGATACGTGAATGTTAGAAATGAGATTTCTAGTTTGGCTAGGGCATGTGCCTAAGCCAGGCACAAACCACCACTCCAGTCAGGGCAAGGGAGTTATACGCTGAAGATAACCCCTGCTCACCCCCTTGTTAGCTTGGTACGAGCAGTCAGGCTTATCCCAGAGGCAATGTGTAAAGCATTTGCGCACACACACACACACAGCAGTGACACACTAGGCACACCACATAAAGAAACTCCACACAAGGTTATATTAAACATAGCCTTTGTATTACTCATAAAACACATTAGAGCATAAGCACATATATACACTGTGATACCTGGCACTAGGTATCACTTTACAGGGGATTATATAAATTACAGGGCCAATCGGGCAACTGTCATCACCATTAGAATCCCACAAGTAGTGAAACAACCAGTAAATACTGGTAAAGGCACTTAGCACAAACACATTATGCATGAATCATGAGGCATAAACATTCTGAATTATCTCCAGTGCACCACAGTAACACTGATAGGGTGCACACAGCTCATTAGCCCCTCACGGGTGTAAATATCACTGCTCACAGGCAACAACATGCCACATGTCCCGAGAGCCCGCTGGCCCCCAAATGGCTGTGCCAGTGAACTCTGTGCTCTCTATCTGGACTGTCGGGTAGTTCTGTGGAGACTCATTGATCCATCCAGGCTCGGGGATCCTCTGTTGAGGTTTCACCCCAGTCAGTGAGCCTAATCCATCGGGGGGCCTGTGGGGCTTCTCCCGAAATGCAGAGAAAGGGAAAATGCCCCCAAACTTGGGGCTGTGGGACCATCAGAGGCAGCTGCTACCCTGGCCACATGTGGTGACGTCGACTGGGCTCCTCACCTTACTTCTTCACTCTCCTATGGGTGAGGCGGGGTGCTGCTTCCCCCATGTGGAGCGACCAAAAAGCTCCTCCTCATACGTTGTGTTGCATCCGGGATCCTTTGGGTTCCCCCAGACAGCCGTTTCCACAGGAAAAGACTCAGGTGCCTCTTCAGCCATGCTGACCGTGCCCTGAAAGCTTCTCCTCGTGCCAGGCAACGCCTGACTTCCGGCGATGGGGACATGATGCTCTATGCTTCGGCTCTCGCTGCACGAGCCCCAACCACAGTCAGGCTCAGCCTCGCCTGACATCTGTTGACTCCGTGTCCTGCTTCCCGGCCGGGACTTTGTCCAAATGCAGGGTGACTGGCAAGAGGATCTCAGGAAGATGAGAGAGAAGGAGAGCAATTCTGGCCTCAGCTCCCCTCTCTCTTTCCAGACACACACCAGGCATGAGCAGCGATGCACGCGCTATCTCCAAGGCTTCCTCCTTCTTTCTGGAGCTCCAAAGGCCACCTGGTTTCCTTGTCCCAGCTCTCGTCACAGCAAAGTTGGAATCCCGATCTTGGGCTCTGGAAATACCAATAAAAAGCACCGATCACACGCTTCTGGTTTGTGACACAGAGCTGAGGTGCACAACAGTGGCAAAGTGCTCCTCACACTCCAGGGCGGTGCTTCCAGCCCTCTGGGTTTTAGGTCACGCACGGCAGGTTGGGCCCAGGCAGGCCAGCTCACAGGACCCTACGGCAGAGGGGGAGTCCTCTGTGGCAGTTCCTCCTGGCGCCCAGCAGTCTTCAAGTAAGCACAAGTCCATCAAGCACACCAGCACATGGGGTCACAGCCCCAGTAGTTATACTATGTCAGTCTTTGTTCTGCCCTGGCACAGGGCTTGGGCCCCAGTTCAAACCAGTTCTGGGGGCACTTAACAAGTGCAAAACAGTCCCCACTGACAGTGTAAGTCCTGGCCCCAGACATACCACAGGGTGCCGGAGCCATCATTGTATAAGGCAAGCACAGACCTATTCAGGTCAGGGGCTACTCCTCCCCCTACTCCGAATGCAGATAAGGCCCATTCAGCCTAGCGCTGACTCAACCAGCCCCTCTGGAACCAATGCACCTCCCCAGTCTCTGTCACTCCAGAGCCAGACATGCAATACACAACAGGCAGGCACAAAGACACATAGCACACAGAAATCCCCACTTCTAAAAGTGGCATTTCTAAAATAGTGATAAATAATCTGCTAATCATTATGCAGCATTTATTATCACTATTCCAAACATACCAAACTTGATCACACTCCTCCTCTCAGATCAGGAATTACCACTAAAACACATATCAGGGAATCCCCAATGCATTCCTATGAGAGGGCAGCCTCGCAGTAGTGAGAAACCAAAATGGCTGGTTGTCACTACCAGGACAATGCACACAGTTAAGGCACATGTCCTACCTTTTACCCACAGTGCACCGTGCCCATAGGGCTATCTAGGGCCTACCTTAGGGGTGACTGATATGCAGTAAAAGGGGAGTCACAGACGTGGCACCCACTTTATGTGCCCTGTCACAGAGGCCGTAAACTGCACGCGCAGGCCCGGCAATGGCAGAGGCCTGAGACAGGTTTGAAAGGCTACTTTGGTGGGTGGTCAAGTAGCGCTGCAAGCCCACGGGAAACAACCATTACAACGCAGTCATTACAATGCACTACATTTACAATGCAGTCATTACAATGCAACTGCCTTTGCATCGCATGCCATTACAACGCAGCCAGTACAACCCATTTCACTACAATGCATGCCATTACAACGCATGTAACTACAATGCATGCCATCACAACGTAATAGGTAATAGTAATTTTTATCCCTACAGTATCCAACACTTAGGTATGCGTTGTAACGGAATGTGTTGTAAATGTAGTTTCTAAAAATGCGTTGTGATGGCATGCGTTGTAAAATCATGCATTGGAATGGATGTTGCGATGTAAAAACCACGTTGTAAAGGCATGCGTTGTAAATGTTTGCTTTGTAATGTGTCCTATTCCAAACCCTCTCTGCAATAGCAGAGGCCGGAGTCAGGTTTGAAAGGATACTTTTGTGGGTGGCGCAAGCAGTGCTCCAAGCCCACTAGTAGCATTTATTTAATGGCCCTGGGTATCTGAGATGCCACTTTACAAGGGACTGATAGGTAAATTAAATACGCCAAACAAATGTAGACCAATCTTACCATGTTTTACCAAAGAGAGCACAAGCACTTTACACTGGTTAACAGTGATAAAGTGCCCAGAGGCCTAAAACCACCAACACCAGGTCAGAAAAAATACCAGGAGGACGGCAAAACGTTCAAGGATGACCCTGCAAAAAGGACCAATTCCAACACAACCCCCTTCCAGCCTAAAGCCAGGGTAGACCAATCAATACCTTGATGGGCTTCCCTGCTTGGGGAGATAGAACACAGGCTCGGACCCGCAACTGCAGGGGCATTCTCCAGTTCTACGCCAATCTGAACTCATGTGGTTTCCTCTGACAAAGCTCCTAGGACCAACTAAGCTACCCCAATGGGACTCCCTAGCTGTCCGCGGCCAGGACCAGGAACTAGGCCATCCAGATGTCTCTGGTCATTGCCATCTCACAGAGTGGGGGCGGTAGCCCTAGGTACATAGTATCTATTCTCCACTCTACCTCTCATCAGTGCATTTCTAAACTGCCACTGATCCCTCAACCCAGGGTAACCCATACCTCATGTGTTGTGTGACAGTCTGCCTGACGCTGATCTCTCGACCCCTGCCCATCTGACAGTGTGTGAAGGCCCCCCCAAAACAGAAGTGGTGCACCATGGTTACTCCTAGGAGACTCAGCCCTTATGGCTGGCCCATTACCCACTCGTTTTCCCACTGGGGACCGCATCCCCCTCTCACCCCTCTCACCCCTCTCACCCCTCTATCTGGACTCCTGTACCCACCACTCACAAGTGGCTCCGCCAGACACCAGAACTGATGGAGCTCCACTTACAGACACTCCAAGTTCTCTTGACAATAGGAGATCCCCCTCAATGGATGGCCTACCAGTACAGCCTAGGCTCCAAACCTAGTGTTCCCCAAACGAACCCTCCAGGCCCTGAGACTGGGTTTTGGGCACCTTGGGATGCATCCCATTTTCACTCCTTCTCCGCAGAGACAGGACTACACCGGGCCTATCTGGGCTACTAAGAACCTTTCCCACCACCCTAGGCTGGGAAATACCTGAGCCACTCCTCTTTTAGTCACTCCAAAATGCCTCCTCAGACCCTTTGTCACTCACCTAGAGGTCTTCCTCTCATGCAAGCTCCCTGGGAACAGAGAAATCACACTCCAAAAGGTGTTGGCGTAACCCTGAAAAACAACAACGGAACATGTGCTCTCTGACAATCAGATTGAACAGTCCTTCAAAATTGTTTGCTTTGATACCCAGGTTTGAAAGGCTACTTTGGTGGGTTGTCAAGCAGTGCTGCAAGCCCATGGGAAACAACCTTTACAACGCAGTCATTACAATGCACTACATTTACAATGCAGTCATTACAATGCAACTGCCTTTACATCGCATGCCCTTACAACGCAGAAAGTACAACCCATGTCACTACAATGCATGCCATTACAACGCATGTAACTACAATGCATGCCATTACAACGTGATGGGCAATAGTCATTTTTATCCCTACAGTATCCAACACTTAGGTATGCGTTGTAATGGAATGTGTTGTAAATGTAGTTTCTCAAAATGCGTTGTGATGGCATGCGTTGTAAAATCATGCGTTGGAATGGATGTTGCGATGTAAAAACCACGTTGTAAAGGCATGCGTTGTAAATGTTTGCTTTGTAATGTGTCCTATTCCAAACCCTCTCTGCAATAGCAGAGGCCGGAGGCAGGTTTGAAAGGATACTTTTGTGGGTGGCGCAAGCAGTGCTCCAAGCCCACTAGTTGCATTTATTTAATGGCCCTGGGTATCTGAGATACCACTTTACAAGGGACTGATAGGTAAATTAAATACGCCAAACAAATGTAGACCAATCTTACCATGTTTTGCCAAAGAGAGCACAAGCACTTTACACTGGTTAACAGTGATAAAGTGCCCAGAGTCCTAAAACCACCAACACCAGGTCAGAAAAAATACCAGGAGGACGGCAAAACGTTCAAGGATGACCCTGCAAAAAGGACCAAGTCCAACACAACCCCCTTCCAGCCTAAAGCCAGGGTAGACCAATCAATACCTTGATGGGCTTCCCTGCTTGGGGAGATAGAACACAGGCTCGGGACCGCAACTGCAGGGGCATTCTCCAGTTCTACGCCAATCTGAACTCATGTGGTTTCCTCTGACAAAGCTCCTAGGACCAACTAAGCTACCCCAATGGGACTCCCTAGCTGTCCGCGGCCAGGACCAGGAACTAGGCCATCCAGATGTCTCTGGTCATTGCCATCTCACAGAGTGGGGGCGGTAGCCCCAGGTACATAGTATCCATTCTCCACTCTACCTCTCATCAGTGCAGTTCTAAACTGCCACTGATCCCTCAACCCAGGGTCTGCACCCTCAGGCTGACCAGGAGTCATGGGTGAGGCTCTCCTCCCACTACCCCTTCTTCCAGGGTTCAGCACTCAACTCCTAGGAGAGGCACCCTCGGGACACAAAACTGCCAGGGCGCTGGAATCAGCCCTCCCACACAATCCTCCCACACATTCAGGACTTCTGCCCTGCAACTGGTCTACCAACCTAGGATCTAAACCCTCAGGTTTAACCAGGGTCAGAGGTGAGGACTCCCTCCCTCTGCACCCCCTTCCATAGTTCTTCACCCTCCCACATGGAGCGGCACCCCTAGAAGACAAATCAGTAGGGACACTGGTTACAGATGTCCTTCCGTCCAGGCCAGGCAGAACCTGAACCTGGCCTTCCAACCCAGGGACTACACTCTGCGGCTGAGCACCTGCTTGCCACACTAGGACTTCTGGAGGAGCACGCAGCCCCCCAAGGGTAACCCATACCTCATGTGTTGTGTGACAGTCTGCCTGACGCTGATCTCTCGACCCCTGCCCATCTGACAGTGTGTGAAGGCCCCCCAAAACAGAAGTGGTGCACCATGGTTACTCCTAGGAGGCTCAGCCCTTATGGCTGGCCCATTACCCACTCGTTTTCCCACTGGGGACCGCATCCCCCTCTCACCCCTCTCACCCCTCTCACCCCTCTATCTGGACTTCTGTACCCACCACTCACAAGTGGCTCCGCCAGACACCAGAACTGATGGAGCTCCACTTACAGACACTCCAAGTTCTCCTGACACTAGGAGACCCCCCTCAATGGATGGCCTACCAGTACAGCCTAGGCTCCAAACCTAGTGTTCCCCAAACGAACCCTCCAGGCCCTGAGACTGGGTTTTGGGCACCTTGGGATGCATCCCATTCTCACTCCTTCTCCGCAGAGACAGGACTACACCGGGCCTATCTGGGCTACTAAGAACCTTTCCCACCACCCTAGGCTGGGAAATACCTGAGCCACTCCTCTTTTAGTCACTCCAAAATGCCTCCTCAGACCCTTTGTCACTCACCTAGAGGTCTTCCTCCCATGCAAGCTCCCTGGGAACAGAAAAATCACACTCCAAAAGGTGTTGGCGTAACCCTGAAAAACAACAACGGAACATGTGCTCTCTGACAATCAGATTGAACAGTCCTTCAAAATTGTTTGCTTTGATACCCAGGTTTGAAAGGCTACTTTGGTGGGTTGTCAAGCAGTGCTGCAAGCCCATGGGAAACAACCATTACAACGCAGTCATTACAATGCACTACATTTACAATGCAGTCATTACAATGCAACTGCCTTTACATCGCATGCCCTTACAACGCAGAAAGTACAACCCAATGTCACTACAATGCATGCCATTACAACGCATGTAACTACAAAGCATGCCATTACAACGTAATGGGGAATAGTTATTTTTATCCCTACAGTATCCAACACTTAGGTATGCGTTCTAATGGAATGTGTTGTAAATGTAGTTTCTCAAAATGCATTGTGATGGCATGCATTGTAAAATCATGGGTTGGAATGGATGTTGCGATGTAAAAACCACGTTGTAAAGGCATGCTTTGTAAATGTTTGCTTTGTAACGTGTCCTATTCAAAACCCTCTCTGCAATAGCAGAGGCCGGAGGCAGGTTTGAAAGGATACTTTTGTGGGTGACGCAAGCAGTGCTCCAAGCCCACTAGTAGCATTTATTTAATGGCCCTGGGTATCTGAGATACCACTTTACAAGGGACTGATAGGTAAATTAAAGACGCCAAACAAATGTAGACCAATCTTACCATGTTTTACCATAGAGAGCAGAAGCACTTTACACTGGTTAACAGTGATAAAGTGCCCAGAGTCCTAAAACCACCAACACCAGGTCAGAAAAAATACCAGGAGGAAGGCAAAACGTTCAGGGATGACCCTGCAAAAAGGACCAAGTCCAACACAACCCCCTTCCAGCCTAAAGCCAGGGTAGACCAATCAATACCTTGATGGGCTTCCCTGCTTGGGGAGATAGAACACAGGCTCGGGCCTGCAACTGCAGGGGCATTCTCCAGTTCTACGCCAATATGTACTCATGTGGTTTCCTCTGACAAATATCCTAGGTCCAACTAAGCTACCCCAATGGGACTCCCTAGATGTCCGCGGCCAGGACCAGGACCTAGACCATCCAGATGTCTCTGGTCCTTGCCATCTCACAGAGTGGGGGGCGATAGCCCCAGGTACATAGTATCCATTCTCCACTCTACCTCTCATCAGTGCAGTTCTAAACTGCCACTGATCCCTCAACCCAGGGTCTGCACCCTCACGCTCACCAGGAGTCATGGGTGAGGCTCTCCTCCCACTACCCCTTCTTCCAGGGTCCCTCACTCAACTCCTAGGAGAGGCACCCTCGGGACACAAAACTGCCAGGGCGCTGGAATCAGCCCTCCCACACAATCCTCCCACACATTCAGGACTTCTGCCCTGCAACTGGTCTACCAACCTAGGATCTAAACCCTCAGGTTTAACAAGGGTCAGAGGCGAGGACTCCCTCCCTCTGCACCCCCTTCTAGAGTTCTTCACCCTCCCACATGGAGCGGTACCCCTAGAAGACAAACCGGTAGGGACACTGGTTACAGATGTCCTTCCGTCCAGGCCAGGCAGAACCTGAACCTGGCCTTCCAACCCAGGGACTACACTCTGCGGCTGAGCACCTGCCTGCCATACTAGGACTTCTGGAGGAGCACGCAGCCCCCCCCAAGGGTAACCCATACCTCATGTGTGGTGTGACAGTCTGCCTGATGCTGATCTCTCGACCCCTGCCCATCTGACAGTGTGTGAAGACCCTCCCAAAACATAAGTGGTGCACCATGGTTACTCCTAGGAGTCTCAGCCCTTATGGCTGGCCCCTGGCCCACTGGGGACCGCATCCCCCTCTCACCCCTCTATCTGGACTTCTGTACCCACCACTCACGAGTGGCTCCGCCAGACACCAGAACTGATGGAGCTCCACTTACAGACACTCCAAGTTCTCCTGACACTAGGAGATCCCCCTCAACAGATCGCCTACCAGTACAGCCTAGGCTCCCAACCTGGTGTTCCCCGATGGAACCCTCCAGGCCCTGAGACTGGGTTTTGGGCATCTTGGGATGCATCCCATTCTCACTCCTTCTCCACAGAGACAGGACTACACCGGGACCTATCTGGGCTACTAAGAACCTTTCCCACCACCCTAGGCTGGGAAATACCTGAGCCACTCCTCTTTTAGTCACTCCAAAATACCTCCTCAGACCCTCTGTCACTCACCTAGAGGTCTGCCTCCCATGCAAGCTCCCTGGGAACAGAGAAATCACACTCTAACAGGTGTTGGTGTAACCCTGAAAAACAACAACGGACCATGTGGTCTCTGACAATCCGATTGAACAGCCCTTCAAAATTGTTTGCTGTGATACCCATCACCCAAACTTCCAGTGTATCACAACATTCATCCACAAATTCCCCCCAAGGCTGGGACCCCAGTTTGGACCAAGCCATATGCAAATCAGTCTTGACCCTGTTCCTTGTGGGAACAGTCCAGCCCGAACTGCCAAGCCAGGACCTCCCTGGACCGGAAACAAGCATCCTGAGACCGGTTTCAGGGCATCACCCTTCATCAGCCAGGCCAGCTTGAATCCAGTGGTGTAGTGAGCACGGAGCCCATGTCTCGGGATACCTTTCCCACTTAGTGCAACACATGCAAAAGAAACAATTGATGGACAAAATGCTGGACAATGCAAACATTCACCCCTAGTCACAAGGATCTGGGTAAATCCATCATTCTTTTGCTCACCACACCACCCCGGTTTGGACCCAGCCATATGCAAATCCGTCTTGACCCTGTTCCTTGTGGGATCAGTCCAGTCCGAACTGCCAAGCCAGGATCCCCCTGGACTGCACCCTGCCCATAGGTCTACTTAGGGCCTACCTTAGGGGTGACTGATTTGTAGTAAAAGGGGAGTCACAGACGTGGCACCCACTTTATGTTCTATGTCACAGCAGCAGTAAACTAAGCGCTCAGGCCCTGCAATATTAGAGGCCTGAGACAGGTTTGAAAGGCTACTTTGGTGGGGGGCGCAAGCAACACTGCAAGCCCACCAGTAGCATTTAATTTACTGGCCCTGGGTATCTGAGATATCACATTACAAGGGACTGGTGCGTAAATTAAATACGCCAGTGATAAAGGGCCTAGAGACCTTAGACCACCAACACCAGGTCAGAAAAAATACCAGGAGGAAGGCAAAAAGTTCAGGGATGACCCTGCAAAAAGGGCCAAGTCCAACAGTGAAGTATTAGCAGATCTTTCGAGATCACGTTGTAGGTTGTTAGCTCAGATGGGGTTGAGTCGTAGGGCTGACTTGTATCTATGTTATGTTGGCATGATATAAGCATTCATCTATGTCATTATTATTTGACTCTCCAATTGGTCACATATGTACGCATTAGCTTATGCTAATGGTCTTGCTATTTTCTTATCTCCTCACGTTTCACATCATTAGAAATTGATTTCCTACCATTAGAAATAAGATTGATTCCCTTCCAGCATTTGAATTTCATGCTAGCCATCTATATATATAAAAGGTATCTCCATTTACATCAGTATTTACACTTTACTACATTCCAGTCCTTACTTTCATCATTTTAACTGTTTATAGATCTCGTTCAATGTAGCGTCGACATTCTTTTACATAATTGGGTTCATTTCAATTTACATCCATTTACTTATCGTCAAAAGACCAGGTTCTGCCCATTCTCTACGCTCTTTATTCGTGTATTTTAAGTCACATATTAACATTCTACTGCAGCCAAATGTATTTCCTGATAAGTATCATTGTTTGCATTATTTTAAGAACACAAGGTTCTGCACCTGGCAGTTGTCTTCAGTGACTGTTATTTGAAGTATACACATAACTTGCAGCGCTCTAGTTCACAGCGCATAAAAGAGCTCCCAGTTTGGCGCTCGTCTTACTGTGTGTTGTCCCTCCTGAGGCGGAAAGCCGGGAGGTTGTGCTTGTGTCTGCTTGTTTGGACCTCTCTATCCCTGCCCTCATCTACCTCTTTTTTGATTATCGCCGCATTTTAGAATCACGTAATTTGCACTTGTATTTTAAAAAGAGGAAAATACCGCACTTTGGACCCTACCTTGCTCTCAGCCTTCAGCTGACCTCGTGGCAGTCGCTAGCCCCGTACCCCGCATTTGCTGGTGATTATCCGGTGTTTCAGCTTACTTTGGCGCTGTGACACTCGCACCCCGGAGCACAGCGGCCGCCATCTTGGGGGAAGATTTAACTTGCAGCGCTCTAGTTCACACCGCATAAAAGAGCTCCCAGTTTGGCGCTCGTCTTACTGTGTGTTGTCCCTCCTGAGGCGGAAAGCCGGGAGGTTGTGCTTGTGTCTGCTTGTTTGGACCTCTCTATCCCTGCCCTCATCTACCTCTTTTTTGATTATCGCCGCATTTTAGAATCACGTAAGTTGCACTTGTATTTTAAAAAGAGGAAAATACCGCACTTTGGACCCTACCTTGCCCTCAGCCTTCAGCTAACCTCGTGGCAGTCGCTGGCCCCGTGCCCCGCATTTGCTTGTGATTATCCGGTGTTTCAGCTTACTTTGGCACTGTGACACTCGGACATGGGAGCACAGCGGCCGCCATCTTGGGGGAAGTTTAACTTGCAGCGCTCTAGTTCACAGCGCATAAAAGAAACGGGCATACCTCCGTGCAGCTGATGCGTTCTGCGGACGCGCCGCATCAGCGCCGGATTCACGCCAGAGTCCAGCCCGTCTGTGCCCGTCCGCGCCATGGAGGCGCCAGGGCCCAGGAAGAATGAATCTCGTTTCATTTTGTCTTCAGATTGTGAGCTATACTCCCTTTCTATTCTACTATCGGTGAGACCGTTCCCTCTACCCTGTCATAATACGAGATCCCCAGATAACATCTCCTGTGGTTGTACTATACCCATGGGTACACTAAAATCCAGGAAATATAGGACTAGAGCCTCTGCTGTTAAAGTGCCTGACAATCCATTAATGGAGGCTGGATTTATTATTAACGCAAGGTCAATGATTAAGAACAACGTGGCCCTCAACGATTTCGTATCACAGAGAAGCCCCCCCTGGGTCTTCATAACGGAGACCTGGGGATCGGAGTCCGCTGGACCGGATTTGGTCGACTCTGTTCCCGAGGGCTATGCCCTGGCTAGATTGGATCGAGTTGGGCGCAGAGGTGGAGCGTTGGGTATTCTGTGTAGAGAGGACTTGTCATGTCGCATTGACCCCCCTCTCCTCACCTCATGATAAATTTGAGGCACTTCATTTCTCCATACAGTGCACCCCTACTGCTTCCTTCTCTGGCATACTCTGCTATAGGCCCCCGGGACCTAGGGCCTCCTTCCTTCAGGATTTGCTTGAAAAGTTAGAGCCTTTTATCAATATGCCCAATTTAACCCTTCTGGGCGATTTTTACTTTCATCTGAAAGCGACTGATGACAGAGATACGATGGCATTGGTCGATGGTTTGTCTGCCTATGGATTTAGCCAACTGGTGGTTGGCCCTACACATCTAGCTGGACATACGCTGGACGGCATCTTTTCTAACGATTCCAGACTAGTGACCGGAACCTCGATTCCTCTATCTTGGTCAGATCACCGGGCAGTCCTTTTCCATCTTAACATCATCATCTCGCATGCCCCTAACCTAGCTAGTAAAAACACATGGGAAACTAGGAGAAATTATAGTGCAGTTTGCAACAGCTCCCTAGCTCCCTATCTAGAGGAGATCAATTTTCCCTACTGTTAGAAACCAATGCTGCCGCATGTTGCCTGTCCAAGGCCCTTGGTAATGCTATAGACACTCTTGCTCCACCTAAAAAATTCTACTCTGCCAGGAAGCGTCCCTCCTCACCGTGGTACTCTGAACACTTGAGACTTCTAAGGCGTAAATGTAGAAAAATGGAAAGATCCTGGATGGCTAACCCCGACACCTCCGGGAAAATGCATCATAAACAGGCAATAACGGAATATAAAAAGGCTATAGCTGAGGAAAAGATGGGCTATTTTAGTAACATCACCGTCTCATTGAAATCATCTAGAGAGCTGTTTAAAATTATTAATACTCTGTCAATTCCCAAAGCGGCTAACTCTGTGGTCGAGACTCAGGAGCTGTGCAATAACATTGCAAGCTTTTTTCTCACTAAAATTGAGGACATCCACAGCTCCCTGGAATCTCTGAACTTGGAGCTGGATGCCATTCAGGCCTCTCTGCCCCAACTGTCAGTCTCTGCCCCGGAGACTTCTGAACCTGGCTCACCCCCCTGTTTTTCTAGCTTCCCTCGGTTGTCACATGAAGATATTAACTGTCTTCTTAACGATACTAAGTCCTGTTCGCCCCTCGACCCTTGCCCTTTAAAAACGCTCAAGGCATGAAGAGAGGTGATTCTTCCCCCTAAGCTGGAGGTTATGAACAAAGCCGTCTCTGAAGGGATCTTCCCAGAGTCCTGGAAGACAGCAGTGGTGAAACCTCTTTAAAAAAAACCTTCTCTGAATCCAGAAATTAAAAAAGAATTCGACCCATCTCCCTGCTCCCAGCCCCGGCTAAAATGCTTGAGGCCCATCTAAATCGCCATTTAGCCTCATATCTGGAAAGGGCGAACTTGCTGGATCGTCCCCAACATGGGTTTCGTGCGGCACACAGCACCGAGTCTGCCCTCACTGTCGTGATCAATAATATCAGATCTGAGGTTGACAGAGGACAGACTACGCTCTTGGTGCTGCTGGATCTAACGGCAGCTTTCGACACCCTCTCCCCCCTCAATTCTGGTTGATCGGCTAAGGGGGATTGGTGTGGAGGGCTCTGCCCTGAATCTGCTTTCCTCCTTTTTACATCAGAGAAGGCAGAGAGTAAAACTTGGCACATTTTTGTCATCTTCCCAGGCGGTGCAATGTGGGGTCCCACAGGTCTCCGCGTTGAGCCCTCTTCTGTTCAACATCTATGTGACCCCACTTGCCGAAGTTATACGATCCTTTGGGTATCAGATCCTGTCGTATGCTGACGACACACAGATCATCGTCTCTACCACCGAGTCGATAAAAGATTCTGCCCTTAAATTCAGAGCCTGTATGGAAGCAGTTGGGCATTGGATGACACGCAACTACTTGAAGTTGAATGGAGAAAAAACTGAGGTCTTGGTCTTTGGAGGGGGTTCCGACCTCAGGTCTGGGGACTGGTGGCCTACATATTTGGGGGGCTGTCCCCAGCCAACCCGCCTGGCCTGGAATCTGGGAGTTCTTATAGATCCTGATCTCTCTTTTGATCTCCAAGTCAACAAAACCGTGTCTACATGCTGTGTCATCATTCGGACGCTAAAAAAGATTGCCCCCTACCTATCACCTGATGCTCGTAGACAATCAACGGTTGCCCTGGTGGGGTCCAGACTTGACTACTGCAATGCGTTATATGCAGGCATTAACAAGAAGTCTCTTCAGTGCCTCCAGGTGGTCCAAAATGCCGCAGCCAAGATGGTCCTAAACCTGCCTAGACGGTCTTCGGCAACAAAGGCCAGAAAAGATCTTCATTGGTTGCCGATTCAGGCTAGGATTTCATTTAAACTCCTTTGTCTGCCTCACAGGGCAGTCCATGGCCTAGGCTCGGAAGGGATTAGGTCCCTAATTAGCCTCTATACCCCTAATAGAACTCTCCGTTCAGCCTCCAGAAATCTACTCACTGTCCCCAGATTTAAGAGGACGAAATGGGGAGGAAGAGCTTTTTCCACCTTGGCTCCCAAATTGTGGAACTCCCTCCCCCATGAACTACCAGCCAACCTTCTTTGGCGATTTTTCGTAAACTTCTGAAGACTTGGCTTGGCTTTTCTCCCAAGCCTACTAAAGTCGTGTATACTCTGTGGCATCAGCCTTTCTGTTTCCCCCGTTTGTATATTGTTTGTTTGTTGTTTGCGCCTTGATGCCCTTGTGGTTAAGTTTGCGCATTACAAGACCTATTTCATTCATTCATTCATTCATTCATACGCAAAGACATCCATTTAGTTCGCTTCTGGTGAGCGTTATTATGTTTTTTTTTCATTTCTATCTGGCAAATGTTATTTTAAGCTCAATCTAGAGACTCTTTTTTGCATAATTCAGATTGTCAATTACTTTTCCTTTTGCATTAAGCACCTCTATTTTATTTTTTATTGTTAGGCACATTTTTGCATGTGCTATTTTGTTTCACGGTTGGTGTTATGGGCACACTATATGTCATCTAAAACAAGAGAGATTATTGTTTTACTCGATGTACCTTTAATTTTTAGGTATTGTCCTTCAATGTGGTTTTCCTTATGAAGGCGCTATGCTCGCAGAAACTCTCGTCGATACATTGAAGAACCAACATTATATCATTTTATCAATTGTTTGTTGTTTCTCGTTCACTATAGTCTTTTTTGGCTTGTAACATGTTTTGTTACACGTATTGTCTCTTATACTGTGATGTTGTATTCATTTTTGTGATAATTTATGTTTGAAAATTAGATCAAGTATTTGTTGTTTTATCAATCCCTATGTGATATAGTCTAGGTTGTTATTGTGTTGTATTGTCACGTAATATATACATGTGTTTTACTTATAGAAAAAGGCTTTTTGAGCCATCTTTTTAATATTTTGTACTAATAAAATTGAGATTTTTTTTATAACTACTAATGGTACATTGAGTTTAGTTTGTGTCAGGTCCCTAGCTAAACCTTTGACTACCTCGCAAAAAGCACAGACCAGAAAGACAGGGATAATGGTGGCAGCATTGTCGAGGCTAGTTAAGCAGCATTGGGTGCGAGGCCGAATTCAACATGGTGACTGTCAATTCCACAACGGGAGCTATGTTAGCACTCTAGTCCTTCAACGAGATCGAAGAGTTCCAGGTGAAGCGCGCTACCAACTACGCACTTCACCGGAGCACTCAGAGCAGTAGAAGTGTGTTTGCCGCGTCGCGTAGTTAGGGACTACAGTTTACGCGCCGCGTTTCCAGAGAGTTGAATCCTTGAGTAATAAGAAGAAGAAGATTCAAGTAAGACTGTTCCGTTTATTTACAGTTTTGAAATAATTAATATTACGGAATTTATAGAACTGCGCATGCTTGTAGAAGCTTCGCTTCCTCATACGAGAGCGCAGGAAATATTCGAATCTTGTAAAGAACCTAGAGCCAGCACTAGTTGTAAACCCATAGAACTTAAAAGGCACAATATAAGAACTGCGCATGCTCGTAGAAGCTTCGCTTCCTCGTACGAGTGCGCAGGAAATATTTAAATTTTGAGAAGCAGCTAGAGCCAGCACCAGTCGTGAACTTATAGAGTATACAGGTACTATACGAACTTCCTAGACTAGAGGGTCACAGAGAGTTAGTGGCAAGTGAGAGACTCTTATCCAGTAATTAGTCTTTTCCCCATTTCTTGATACTAGAGAGAAAGAAGTTGAAGTATCTCAGTGGCAGTTAGCACAAGAGATTTGCAGTGAAGTAACTGTGGAACTTCTGGAAGTACTGAAGAGTTGCTAGGTGACGATTATATACAAGGCAGCTGTCTTTGTACTTTAGGTGAGCAGTGAGAAGAAGAGAAATACGAGGAGAATAGAAATAAGAGGGAAGAGCAAAAGTAAATAGTTTTTATTCTTTAATTTCAGTGACACTAACTAAGTACAGAAGAGCAGCAGTTAGAAGAGAAGCATAGGCACACAACTACTGGGTAGGTAAGGAGGCTGAAGGAGTTAGAGCAGGAAAAAGTTAGAAGGATAAATAAAATAAATGTGATTTGTTTTGCAGCAGAAAACCAGACCAGTAGAACAGAAGCTAAATATCACTCAAGAAGAAGAAAGAGGACCACTTGTGTGCATTCTCTTCTCTGTCCAATTCCCCTTTCCCCGGCGGGGCTCTTCTGGCTACGCATTTTATATTGTGCGTGCTGGGGAGTCCTGAAGGGGAGTTGGGAGCCTGCGTCATTCTGCTCCTGTGTCTCTGGCCAGTGAAAAGAGACGAAGCTGGTTCTGACAGAGTGAAGTGCCCACGACAAATAGGGGCACCTGAGCAGAAATGGCGGAAGGATTGGATTTGAAGAAGCTGGGGGATATCTTAGACGGTATCCAAAGAGAATTATTAACGGTTAGAGAGGAAAATAGGGAGCTTAAAAAAGACACCACAGAATTGGCGCAAAAGTTGGGAAGTTTAGTTTCTAGTGAAGGATTTAAGATGTCTTCCCAGAATTGGGGTCTATTTGGGGAGTCAAGTCCATCTCAATCAAAAGTAAATACCCAAGTGATACACTCTTTATCCCCAGTAATTCCGTTAGCACCACCAGAACGTTTTAATGGGGACCCACAGAAGGCACAAATCTTCCTAACTCAGTGTTCCCTACATTTTATGTGTAGGCCTGCACTTTTTCCAGATGCGCAGTCTCGTGTGGCATTTATCCTATCGTATTTGAGTGGAGATGCTGCAGCATGGTCGATGCCCCTGGTCACCAGAAACGATCCAGTGCTATTAGATTTAGATGAATTCAAAAAGGAGTTCATGAGGATATTTGATCGGCGAAAAGTATCTCAAGCTACGGACAACGAACTTTTGGAGATCCGACAAGGAAACAGAGAATTAATAGCTTATTTGGCACAATTTAATAAATTGGTGTTAGAGACTGAATGGCCAGAGAATAAACGAGCCGCCACCAGTAAATGGAGTTGGACTGGTGGTCGCTGAAACAAAGTCAGCTCCAAAAGACCATGCATTGGCGAATACATTGCAATCGGCCGCTCCTCATTTGGTGATTTCTGTGACTCTGAGTTATCGAGAAAATAAAATAGAACAGATTGCAGTCATGATAGACTCCGGGGCAACGGGGAATTTCTGCGATTTGCGATTTGCAGAAAGAGTTGGATTGCGAGCAATACGGAAGGAAAAAAGTGAGCGAGTTAGAGCAGTGGACGGCACCAATCTAACGTCAGGTCCCATTGTAAGTCACACAGAGCCAGTGCAACTCGAGACTGCTGAGGGACATCGTGAAATACTACAATTCAATTTAATCGATGCCCCCCAATTTCAATTGATCTTAGGACTACCATGGCTTACAGAGCATAACCCTACCATTGATTGGGCAGCAAGAACGATATCACTGGACTCAAAGTATTGTGAAGGGAATTGTTTCAAAGAATGCCCAATTAGAACTGAGAAATCGTTGGCTTATCATTTAAGCAGAAATGATAACTCTGTCTGTGTGATAGACACGGTTACGTTACCAGACAAATATCTAGAGTTTCAAGATGTCTTTAATGAAGTTGAAGCGAAGAAATTACCACCACACAGGGAGTATGACTGTAAAATAGACCTGGAGCCTGGAGCGAATTTACCCTGCAGCAGAATCTATGCTTTAACTGAACCAGAAGACAAACATTTAAAAGATTACCTTGCAGAGTATTTAGAGAATGGGTTTATACGACCTTCACAGTCCCCAGTTTCTTTCCCCTTGTTTTTTATTCCAAAGAAGAGTGGGGAATTACGTACGTGCATAGACTACAGGGCTATCAATCGGATAACAATCAAGAACCGCCACACCTTGCCATTAATTTCCACACTTCTAGATCAAGTAAAAGAAGCCAAGATCTACACAAAACTTGACCTGCAAGGTGCTTACCACCTGGTTCGAATCAGAGAGGGTGACGAGTGGAAAACGGCATTTAGGACAAAGCAAGGTCTATTTGAATACCAAGTAATGCCGTATGGATTATGCAATGCACCAGCAGCATTTCAACATTTTATCAATGATGTTCTGAAGGATTGCATAGATCAGATGGCGATTGTTTATATCGATGACATATTGATTTAGTCGACGAAAGTGGAAAGTCATGAAGAACATGTAAAAAGGGTGCTACAAAGACTTCGTGAAAACGGATTATTTGTAAAATTGGATAAATGTGCCTTTGACGTAACTTCAGTAGAGTTTTTAGGCTTTGTACTAGCTCCTGGAGGTATTACTATGGATGAGAATAAGATAAAGGCGGTGATTGAGTGGAAGTCACCGACCTCAGTAAAAGAAATCCAAAGCTTCATCGGATTTGCCAATTTCTATAGAAGATTTATTCAGAATTTCTCCAAAAAGTTAATTCCAATGACGCAGCTATTAAAGAAAGGTGTTCCTTTTCTGTGGAGTGAAGAAGCTGAAGCAGCCTTTGTACAGTTGAAAAAAGACTTCACCACGGCACCCATTTTGTTGCATCCTGATCCGGCGGAACCGTTCTTTGTAGAAACTGATGCATCTAATCTGGCCTTAGGAGGAGTACTATCGCAGAGACACAAATCTACAGGCCAACTTCATCCAGTGGCATTCCGCTCTCGAAAATTAACACCCCCAGAAATCAATTATACTATCACCGAAAAAGAACTTCTCGCCATAAAGGACGCCTTCAAGGAATGGAGGCATTATCTGATGGGAGCACGGCATGTAGTGACGGTGTATACCGATCATCGAAATCTAAAATTTTTAAAATCTGCTTGCACTTTAACTCCCAGGCAATTACGTTGGTCTTTGTACTTTTCAGAGTATGATTTTGTCATCACTTATCGACCCGGAGCCCAGAATGGAAAGGCAGATGCCTTATCAAGGTTGGAAACTGAAGGAGTAACTGAGAAGATTATGGACCAGGCCATTATTCCAGTGGAAAAGGTGATCAGTGCTGTGTTACATGAAACCGCTGAGCAACAAGAGAAAACAGGCACCTTGGGTGAAAAGGAAATTGAGTGTTGGTTAAAAGAAGATTCCCAGAGAGAAATGAGAGGGGGTCTTCCCTATCATAATGGAGCCTTATATTTACCCACTTCAGAGATGCAGTTGAAAGCCTTAAGAGAATGCCATGATAGCATCTTGGCTGGGCACAAGGGTATTAACAAAACTAAAGAGTTGGTGCGCCGACGATTCTGGTGGCTACGCATGATCAAAGACATACATCAATATGTAGCCACTTGTGAGACTTGCGCAAAAGGAAAATCAGACAGGGGATGTCCACAGGGCCTATTACAGCCTTTACCCACCCCTCCTTTTCCATGGCATACAGTAACCCTAGATTTAGTAGTGGACTTGCCTTCTAGTCATGGTTATGATACTATCTTGGTTTTTGTGGACGCCTTCACTAAGATGGCACATTTTGTGCCTTTAAAGGGTATTCCATCAGCCAAGATCTTAGCAGAAGCCTTTAGTCAACATATAGTTCGAGCCCATGGCATACCTAAGGTGTTAGTGTCAGACAGGGGATCTCAATTTCTATCCCATTTTTGAACATAGACAATAGATACTCCACTAGTTTTCACCCAGAGTCTGATGGGCAAACTGAACGCACCAATCAGGAACTAGAGCAGTATTTACGAATGTGCTTAATGGAGCAGGAGGGTGACTGGCCAGATTATTTATGGGCAGCAGAATTTGCACATAACAACACTGCAAATGCATCCACAGGTTACACACCATTCTTTCTGAATTCTGGGAGACATCCTCAACACTCTTTGAATTTCCAGGAAATTGATGTTCCTGCAGTAACAGCTTTAGTAGAACACCTAACACAAGTTCATAATAGAGCAACTCAAAATTTAGCAGCAGCTAAAGCAAATTACAAACATTACGCAGACAGAAAGAGAAGAAAAGAACCAGAGTTAGTGGTAGGAGACAAGGTTTGGTTGAACACAAAAAATCTTAGACTAAAAGGAGTTAGGAAATTCCAGCCAAGATATATCGGACCTTATCCAATAGAGAAAAGGTTAAGCACATTAAATTATCAATTAAAATTACCAAAGGCTTTACGTATTCACCCAGTCTTCCATGTTTCCTTACTGAAGAAGGCTGAACCAGAAGTTAGGTTGTGTCAGGCACCAAAACCCATTCACACTGAGAAAGGAGAAGAGTTTGAAGTCCAACAGATTTTAGATTCCAAATTGCAGAGAGGAAAGCTATTTTACTTAATTGATTGGAAGGGTTATGGGCCTGAAGAAAGGTCCTGGGTACCTGAGACTGAAATTAATGCACCACGATTAATAGCTGAGTTTCATAGAAGATTCCCTCAGAAGGTTCAGAAGAATGAGAGATCCTTGAGAGGGGGTACTGTCAGGTCCCTAGCTAAACCTTTGACTACCTCGCAAAAAGCACAGACCAGAAAGACAGGGATAATGGTGGCAGCATTGTCGAGGCTAGTTAAGCAGCATTGGGTGCGAGGCCGAATTCAACATGGCGGCTGTCAATTCCACAACGGGAGCTATGTTAGCACTCTAGTCCTTCAACGAGATCGAAGAGTTCCAGGTGAAGCGCGCTACCAACTACGCACTTCACCGGAGCACTCAGAGCAGTAGGAGGTGTTTGCCGCGTCGCGTAGTTAGGGACTACAGTTTACGCGTCGCGTTTCCAGAGAGTTGAATCCTTGAGTAATAAGAAGAAGAAGATTCAAGTAAGACTGTTCCGTTTATTTACAGTTTTGAAATAATTAATATTACGGAATTTATAGAACTGCGCATGCTTGTAGAAGCTTCGCTTCCTCATACGAGAGCGCAGGAAATATTCGAATCTTGTAAAGAACCTAGAGCCAGCACTAGTTGTAAACCCATAGAACTTAAAAGGCACAATATAAGAACTGCGCATGCTCGTAGAAGCTTCGCTTCCTCGTACGAGTGCGCAGGAAATATTTAAATTTTGAGAAGCAGCTAGAGCCAGCACCAGTCGTGAACTTATAGAGTATACAGGTACTATACGAACTTCCTAGACTAGAAGGTCACAGAGAGTTAGTGGCAAGTGAGAGACTCTTATCCAGTAATTAGTCTTTTCCCCATTTCTTGATACTAGAGAGAAAGAAGTTGAAGTATCTCAGTGGCAGTTAGCACAAGAGATTTGCAGTGAAGTAACTGTGGAACTTCTGGAAGTACTGAAGAGTTGCTAGGTGAAGATTATATACAAGGCAGCTGTCTTTGTACTTTAGGTGAGCAGTGAGAAGAAGAGAAATACGAGGAGAATAGAAATAAGAGGGAAGAGCAAAAGTAAATAGTTTTTATTCTTTAATTTCAGTGACACTAACTAAGTACAGAAGAGCAGCAGTTAGAAGAGAAGCATAGGCACACAACTACTGGCTAGGTAAGGAGGTTGAAGGAGTTAGAGCAGGAAAAGGTTAGAAGGATAAATAAAATAAATGTGATTTGTTTTGCAGCAGAAAACCAGACCAGTAGAACAGAAGCTAAATATCACTCAAGAAGAAGAAAGAAGACCACTTGTGTGCATTCTCTTCTCTGTTCAATTCCCCTTTCCGCGGCGGGGCTCTTCTGGCTACGCATTTTATATTGTGCGTGCTGGGGAGTCCTGAAGGGGAGTTGGGAGCCTGCGTCATTCTGCTCCTGTGTCTCTGGCCAGTGAAAAGAGAGGAAGCTGGTTCTGACAGCCTGCGTCATTCTGCTCCTGTGTCTCTGGCCAGTGAAAAGAGAGGAAGCTGGTTTTGACAGTTTGATCATTGTTAAGTTAAGGTCCGCAATTTTCTGACCAATAGAGATTTTCTAGATTAACAATTTGCTGAAGGAGGTGCAGAATAATTCCTCGACTCAGTATGTCAAAGCTCCCCCTTGGCTGATATTCTGGGAACATTAGTGTCACCAAGCTGTTGCCAACCACTGGTGGTGAAGAGGACCACCCAGTTCCCGCACCTAGTCATGCTTGGTTGCATTTAAAACTGCGTCGCTGCGCGCAGCTGCTGTTAGGGAATGCAGGGAGACTGTTTTTAGCTGTTATTGTGTCTGTATCAGGTTGGGCTTAAATAGAACTCATGTTTTTTGGAAGTCCTCTGGCATCATGTTTTCTTTTGGAACAGTGTCCATGTCCATCGTTGTACCCGTTGGGGTTGTTGTACCTAGCAAAGTGAAATGCGGCGCCGCTGGCTTCCCCTGAGTCGGTTTTCTTTGACTTGGGGTGCACAGTGGTGTGGAGGTTGTCATACTCTGGTCTACAGTATCCATTTTAATATCTTTCCTGGCTGTTATTCCTGATTCTTTTTTGGAAGTGTCTTCACTAAGTTACAATAATCCACTGTGCCCTCAGGTTTGTTCTTATTGATCATCTCTTCCAATTTTAGGGTGGTCTTAAGATCCTCGAATAGAGCACTAAGGACAGTTGGGAAAGTTTCTAATTTGTCCAATATTTGTGTGCAAGTGGGGATAAGTGTGTCTGTTGCCAGTTGTGCTTGCTTTATAAGGCTTATTAGATCCACTATTCTCATCTCTATACCAGATATAAACACTGCCATTGTGTTTAGGAGGGTTATTTGAATGTCCATTTTTATATTGATAATCAAGGGCTTTGACAGAAGATTGATTGAAGAGTCTCAATGATGAGGTCCAGATATCCTCAATCTGGGCATTACTTGATGGTTTCCCTCACACAGGATGCCACCATTTCCTCCCATTCCTCAGGAGTCAACAAAGGGCATCTCATGCCGCTGGACCCCCTGTTGTTCTGCTGACTTCCATAGTCAGTTACAAGGGGAGGGGGGGTCTGCTGGATATCTGGCGAAAGGGCAAGCCGCTGATGGTCCTTATTGCTTATCTGTGGCACTGTCTTTGGCTGCTTCTTGGAACTGGTTGATTTAAGAATGGATATATATATTTTTTAATTCCGAATTTGAGTTCCGAATGTGAGGCCTTGATGGGTGGCCTGCCTGAGTTTTTGTTTGTAGATGCCCACTTCCTTGCTGTAGGCTGTGTTACTGTCTCTGTTTTGTCTTCCAATGCTTTAATAATAATTGTAGTCTACTGATTGACTTGGGTTATCCGTATTGCTATACATCGATACTTTCTCTTCACCCCCTTGTAGGGAGGCGCTTGATGATGGTTGTTTATCCTTGGAAG
This sequence comes from Lissotriton helveticus, assembly GCF_964261635.1. NCBI lineage: Eukaryota > Metazoa > Chordata > Amphibia > Caudata > Salamandridae > Lissotriton > Lissotriton helveticus. Next base: position 194,692,697 of record NC_136058.1, on the reverse strand, counting down.
CTCTTCCATGATCCGGTGGACTGTTGCTGGGTTCCAGTTGAGCTGAGCTTGAGGTTCCACACTTTGAAATCTGAGCGTCCTTTGGGGAGGCCTGGGTCCCAGCATCCTGAGGATGGTCCTATTTGCCTATCTTGGGTTGATTACTGCAAGGGGCTACTTGCATAAGCTCAGTCCTTTCCTGTATCTAGTTTGTGTGTAGAGCAGTACTAGTATATCAGCATTTGTTGTATGAATTGCGGCATCCAAGATCTTAAGATAGAAAAAGCTTGCAGAAAGTTTGGTTTGGTGCTTGATTGCTATGGGAAAAATGAGCTGACCTTCTGATGTCTTCTTCAGTGGGGGTGGAAGGGGCTTTTTTCTACCTGCCATTGGTGCCAGTATGGGTGCTATTTATGTTTTTGTCGCCCCCCTCCCCAATGGGGGTGGCCCCTTGTCCTTCTGGACCTCATGACCTTGCTTGCTGGGGTTGAGCTTAAACTGTAGGTTGCTTTGAATCACATGATCAGTCCTGGGGCTTCGCTAAGACTCAGAAATAGCTTGCCCTGGTCTCCTAGGGGCCGATCTCCCGCTTTTCGAGGGGTTGCATTTGAGAGATTGCATAGCAAGGAGTTGGGCGTTTGGAGCTGAAGCTGTCTTTTTTCCTTCTGTGAGGCTCCTGAAGAATAATATGTTTAGAATCTTGTGAATCCCATGGAGTTAATAGGCAATGGTAGATGTCGATGGCCACATTGATCTCTCAGGACTTTCTAGTTAGGATGAGAGAGGATTAGCATAGAACAGGGGAGGGGCGAGGACAGGGACAAGGGGAGCTCACTGCAGCACAAGCCGTACGAGATACTATGCCAACTTCTTCTGCGTTTAACAGGACTCAACTCTATGCCTCGGAGACTATCTCTCCCTGACACTCCCAAAGCCTGTTGAGCCGGTGGGACTTGCACTTTTGACTCCTGCTGTTACCCCCTCCGGCAACCTTTCCCCCTCCTTGTTATGGGCAAAAATGCTAATCCTACCTGGCTGGCCCTCATACCAGACCAGTTGGGCCAGACCGCAGGCTAGACAAATCGAGCCAAGTGAACAGGTCGGGCCAGTTGTTTCTTGTCTATGCCTCCGATGAGTGCGGATTCCACCACACAGTGCCAATCCCAACGCCAGTCAGCTGGGACTGACTAAACACCCTCCATAGCCCACCCTGTGACCCGGACCATGTCCGGTTCAGAGTCTGAGGTCCTGAGCACTGACAACCCAGGTTCGGCCTGCGGAAAGCGTCAGGCCAGCACAAGGAGCTTCAGCTCAATGGTTCTGGCTTAGGAGGTCAGACATGCAGCATACAGAAGTCACTTTCACATAGAGCTATTATTGGTAATATTCGAAATCCCCGATCAAGTCATTGTATAAATATTTTCGTATTTTGGAATTGTTGTATTATGTAAATCTCAGTTGGTGCAGCGACCGGCGTGTGCTCCTTCTGAACACATTCGCTTTTAGGAAAAAACACCTCAATTAAGTGAGATTCAGAGTAAAGGGTACACGTTAAGAGAGCTAAAGGAAATTAAATAAAACTCACAAAATTCAATGAATGTAAAACTTATTCTCCGTCTTTTATAGTCCGAGCATCAACAATGGCTTTCACAAAATCAGGACTCGAACTGATCACCACTATTGATGTGCCTGAGATATTCCAGTTGATTTTGACCAAAACTGCACTTGTCACTGCTTAAGTGCAAGCCACAGGCCAGAAGAAGACACACCACTTCATGCACCTTACCATTATGCTCCTTCTAGTCTCCTGGAATATCTACTCTCCATGTGAACCTAGGCTTCTATAGGAATTCACAAGGACATATTATCAAGCCCATTATCGCTGCTTTAGCGGCAGTTTCCTGCCAATAAAAGCGGCGAAAATGTATTGCCCTTTCTTGATAATATGGCCCAATGTTCCTATGTATCCTAACTCTATGTTAATCATCTTCATGGTATTCCAGTATTGAAGTAGTATCTTTTGGAAGTGACCAGAGATTTTTAATTTATAGTTCTGTATCCCACACTGAAATTATAGGACGTACTGTCTAAATAAGGTAGCCCATTGGTCACTATATCTATTTTTGACAAATGAGGCAGCCCTATGATGAAGTATGACACCTAGGCCTATGTGAGAGGCCTCGCCTAACCTTTTTCAGATATTCTAAACCCTCTTCAGACACATTCCCAGGACTTGCTTGGTTTCCCATATTACTGGATAAACCACTTGGGTATATCTACCATTTTGTTGTGGTTGTATTTTTGTTGGTTCAACACTCCATTCACACCATTAAGAAGTCCATCCATTTCTAGCTGAAAGGCAGATGCAGTGTGGGCAGGCCTGAACGGCATCCTCCACACCCTACGGGTGAAGAACGCAGTGAAATGGTGTGATTTGAATGCAAATGAGATTTGATGGTATACTGAGCGCAAATCCAGTATGCTAAAGACTGGCACCCTCCAGCCTGGCCATCAGCTCATCAGTTTTAGGAAGAGGGTGAGCATCTACCCATATCACCTGTTTGGGAGCCTGAAAAACAACACAAACAAAAAGGGGCATATTTATGAGCCTCTTTGCGTCGCTCTTGCACCACGCAATATGGTGCAAAAGCCACACAGATGTAAAATTAGATTTGGGAAGCCACACAAAGCCACTTTACGCGGCCCTGCATGGCTTCATACATCTCTAGTAATGTAACGCATTGCAAATCATTGCGATACATTATTTGCACCAGGGAGGTGTTTCCATGGGTGTTGGATGGGTGTTCCTATGCAAGATCCCTGGATTTTGACACATTCCCAGATTTACAAGAACTTTTAAACCTGGGAGTGCAACACAAAGATACAACTCCCCAGGAGAGGCATAACAAAGAGAAATATGTTTATTTCTCCTCGTTTTTTCCTCTACTTAGGTGTGCTACATTCTGCAGCACATGCAGAAAAAGGAAAGTTTCTCAGAATTGTTTTTGTTTTGGAAGGTGGCCCTTCCTGCACAAAAACAATCCTTCATGCAACGCAAACGGGCCTGCTTTGGTGCTAGGCTGCTAAAACCACACCAGCGCAAAGGAAAAGCAAGCATTTACAATGCAATGGTCTCGGCATTATTAAAGGTAGAACTATTGGCATTGCTCATGACATTTTTTTTCATTTTTTTTAAAAAACATAAATAAATGGTATTGTCATTTACAATGGCAATAGGTGAGCAGTCAGAGTATTCGCGGACACAGAGCCATTCACACACACACAGACAGAGCCACGCACACACACACAGACAGAGCCACGCACACACACACACAGACAGAGCCACGCACACACACACACACACACAGACAGAGCCACGCACACACACACACACCCAGACAGAGCCACGCATACACACACACACACACAGACAGAGCCACACACACACAGACAGAGCCACGCACACACAGAGCCACGCACACACACACAAACACACAGACAGTGCCACGCACACACACAGAGCCACGCACACACACAGACAGAGCCACGCACACACAGAGTCACACACACACACAGACAGAGCCACGCACACACACAGACAGAGCCACGCACACACACAGACAGAGCCATGCACACACACAGACAGAGCCATGCACACACAAGGAGGGAGCTGAAAAACATGTTCTCTTGTGAAGTGCTTAATGAAAAAAGAAAAATGTAATTCACTAAAAGAGCAGTGGACGGATACAGGTAAACCAATCAAAACCATGTTAAAGAGGTTATTCTCAAGCAAGGGAGTTGCCAGCAAATTAAAATACCCCCCACTTTGATCCAAAGCACTGATGGTACCATGTAAGCAAAGCAAGTGAGCCTGACCCTCGATAGAAGAGATTTCTTGACTCTTCCATCCAAGCAGATATCTAACTATCCTTTCACCCTCCCATCCAGCACTAATAGCCACTTTTTCCACTTTCATCTTTCTGTCCATTCTTTCACCCTTTCCTTTTTTTCACTTGAATGTCCTTCACCTGTCTTTCCTTTCTTTCACCTTTCTTTCCATTCGTACACCCTTCTGTTCTATCACTCTCCTTTCCTTTCACCCTTCCTTGCTTTCAGCCTTCCTATATTACTTTTTCTGCCTACCCATGTTTATTTCTTCCTTGTCTCACTTGCTCTTCCAGAGAAGAGAGGGTGTGGCATAAGGGCCAGACCTGCTGACGTCGAGTCTCAGCATCTGAGCAAAACACTTAATCTCCCTGAGCCTACAGAAATGTATGTCAATTCACAACTTTATGTCAGTTTTCAAGAAAGTTCCATATAACACCAGTCTGGGATGCCAAACTACATCATTCTCCTGATTGCAGGCAAGTCTTCAACGCCTGGCTTGCCCCTGGCAGGCATGCGTCCACGATACTGGACAGAATAAACTCAACCATCAAAACCTTGGAACTTAAAAATACCTATGTTTCACCTCCACCTCGGGCGAGGAAAGAGTCTCTTCTGCGAAGTTCACGACCCCTAGAATACTTCTAATGGACCTTAGGAAAGAAGGCAGTACTCTCCCTTCCCTGAAAGTTATTTTTTTTAACTGACAATCCAGATTCATAAGTACTGTGTCCGAAAATCTAGGTGGCGGGTGGCTGATGGAGTTGAAACACAGTCCATCCTTTATAAAACACCACAGGCACACTCGTCTGATAGTGGTGCTCAACCAAAGCGTGGCATTAACCTGAACTTCTCGTACTGGTACTCTGCCCGCGTACCCACTTCTTACATGCAGCACCTTGCTGAGTTATTTGTGCTGGAAACAGCTCTCTCTGCTGGAGCACCACCATAACGAACCACAGAGCAGTCGTGCACTCTGTTGGGAAATCAGCACATCAATCCTGACCGGCACAACAACCTACTTCAGCGGTAGTGAGACAGGCATTCCCAAGGTGTATAATCTTAGCAAGCAATGAATGCTTCAAGCTGCGCAAATGCCATTTCCCACATAAAGCATCATCCTTCAACATTCCATGTCATTCCAGTACTTACATCCACACAGCACCATACATACATCTTAAAACTACACAATCCGTTGTGTGTCGGGGTCGGATGCCCCGCACACAGCCCAACTCTACACACACTAAAATGTGCTGCATCAATACCCACGTAAGACTGGCAGAGTCCAGCCACCGCCCTGCATCTGTCGTGCTGCACAGATAAACAATTGTCGATATATTTGATTCCAATGCAGAAATCCAGGCTGCCGTGTCATTAAAGACAGGCATGCATCCGTTTATCGTCATCCTGCTACTATACTGCTTCTTGTAATTGACGTTGATGTGCCACTGCTGTTCACACGTTTCACGTCTCTACCAGGACAGGTCCCACCAACAGGGTCTGGACCCCGAAAGCTTTACTGTCATCTTTCTGATGTCGACAAAATGGGTACCAAAGAGAAGGTGGGAGGCATTAATCGATGTAAGCATTTGGAGACAATTCAACCTGCACTGAGAGTCATTGTGCGCTCGCAGCTCGCTGCATGCTTAACAGTTAATACCAACACCCAACACTGCCAGTGCCCTACCGTGGCTTCGATTATAGCAGAGGGTCACACAGTTCTACAGAACCCCAGTTTCACCAGAGGGCCGGCGAATATCTGTAAAGCAGCCCCGGACAACACAAACATGTGCAGACGCACCCGACGTACCTGCCCCAAGGTGATGCTGCACACATAGCAGCCTGTCCTGCGTTGCGGCCCAGGAGCAAGCCAGGTCATTCATCAGTGGGTCATACAGTCCAGTTTTTGTCTTTGCATTCTGGGATTTGTAGTTATTTTTTAATGGATCAAAGAGACCGCAATTCCAAGAATGCAAAGAAAAATACCTGAAGTGGGTAAGGTACTCACTCATGCAACTGAGAAACTTGAGAACTCTAGTAAAATTAGGTTGGGTGATAATGAAGTCAGTGTCAAGCACTTAGGACATCCAACCCTGATGTCAAGACCAGCTTGGTGCTTTGCTACTTATCCCTACATTATCCTTCATCAACAATCAAGAGCTAAAGGTTGCCAGTTGGGTTTTTACCCTCTGTGTGTTTTTCCTTTTTAAGGAGCCACTTGACACCTTTCACATGTACTTTTAAATGCAGGGTCGCACCGTGGCTATTGCAAGAATTCGATTCAACAGAGCCTTCTCAGCAACAGTCCTTGACAGATTAAAACAGCAAGGACTTCTTAGGTTTGCCTATAATATTACAAGAGCTACAACAGCCACACCTGGGGAATATCAGATCTAAGCATACTTTAATTTGCAGTTTACATATATCCTTGTGTTGCCTTCGAGTGACCCATGGGATCCAGTGATGGCACGAGAAGTATTAGATTCTATCATAGTGCAATTTGCCAAAGAGAAGGTGGGAGGCATTAATCGATGTAAGCATTTGGAGACAATTCAACCTGCACTGAGAGTCATTGTGCGCTCGCAGCTCGCTGCATGCTTAACAGTTAACGCCAACACCCAACACTGCCAGTGCCCTACCATGGCTTCGATTATAGCAGAGGGTCACACAGATCTACAGACTCCAGTTTCACCAGAGGGCCGGCGAATATCTGTAAAGCAGCCCCGGACAACACAAACATATGCAGACGCACCTGACGTACCTGCCCCAAGGTGAAGCTGAACACATAGCAGCCTGTCCTGCGTTGCGGCCCAGGAGCAAGCCATGGGCTGAGCCCTGCTGAGGGCCATCCTCCGGGCGACTGGCGGGAAGGGGTCGCCTCAGAAGCTACAAGCGCCGGTACTTTAACGAGGGGCGTGTGAAAGCAGTGCGGCAGGCCACCCCATCCACCTGAGAGCCGGACCTCCACTTGAAGCTGGGCTGAGTCGGGGCGAGGCTGCACACCGCGACAGCCGAGCTGCGCCAGCCTTCAACAATGAGGCGTGGGCATGGGGGGCTGCGGTGAGAGCGAGGAAGGAGGGAGATAAGATGCGACAGGCGCTCTAGAGCGAGTGTGGAAGGCAGACCTGAGCGAGGGACAGGCAGCGGAGCAGCGCGTGCGCCGGCAGGCAGAGAACAGGCAGGGTGACCGGGGCAATGCTTCTGTGTGTAACATGCCGGACCTATGGGGCAGAAGGGGGTGGGGGAAGTCGCTGCTGCTCAGATAAGCAACGCCGCATGAGGGGGGCGAATGACATACGATACAAAGGAGTACTCCTTGTTAGACATACAGGGTGTGGGGATGGAAGGACACGCGCACTCAGTGGTTCTTGAACCTCCCTCCGCTTACAGGGTGTGACAGGTACTTCAGAGCGAGGTGCCGGGCGAAGACGGGTCTGTGCATTGGACGCGGTCGGGCAGAAATGGCTGCCGCAAAGCTCCGAAATTTACAGAATCGGGGGCGTGTTTTTGGGTGAGTGACGGATGACGTCACAGATAGAAAGAACCTAAAAAACACACCCCCGAATCCAAAAAAGAGGGGGCTTAAAGGGAGTGACGCCCCTCTCCTCCAATGGCTGGCCAGCATTTACGAGGCCAGCCAATGGAGAAGCGGGGCGGGTTCCAAGCCCCCTCTAAGAAACATTAAATCTTCGGGCTCCGCCCACACTGCTTACGCAGTGCGACGGAGTCCTCGACCTAAAAAGGACAGGATGAATACAGTGCATTCCTGTCCACTCCCTGTGATGCTAGTAAGAGCAGCAAGGTGACTTGCTGCACTGCCCTGCTCCACAAAAGTCATAAGTGTGCTCCAAAGGTTATTTTTGTTTCGCACAACAAAAGAAAACTAGGTGTATGACTCACTGAGCCTGAATTTTGCCAAGAATGTGTGACAGTTTGGGTCTCAGACTTAGGAGAACACTCTTCATCTTGTGCTTGACCAGAACAGCATCATTCATGCACTTCTTCATAAGTTCCAAATAAGTGATGTGTGTGATAAGAGTATGGAGAGATTCCCTTGAGGTGAGTTACAAGCAGGATTATATCAATGCACAATATTGAGAAAATGATTCTTACATTTATAACACAAACATATAGCAGTTAAAAAGTCATTTATTATAAATGCAAAGACATAACATTAAAACCAATTATTCTAACTAGCTAATCTAATCAGCTAATAAAAAAACATGGATACATCACAATCAATTATGACCTGCATAATTGAAAAACAAAACAGAAGTGTAAAACAAAAAATTGTTGGATACAGTTTGTACATTCGAACTCCTTTATGGTTTCATCGATCTTATGTTACTATCGAATCTGTGAATCAACCATCGATGCTGGAGTCTTGAATTGTACCAAGGATGGCGTCGACGCGTTTCGGTGGAATAAACAGATGAAAACCACCTTTATCAAGACTTTCTGTATATCTGTTGTGATAGGGAATTAGTTGAATCTCCCCTAGCAGCTGGTCTATTGATGTCCAAATCGGTATCTTGTATATATTGCAACGATTAAACTAGGATTCAGTCGATTTTCTTTCCTATTTAAGCTTTTGCGAGTATTTTGCTGTTTTTTTGCAATTATATGTCTCTATTCACCTCCTGAAGGAATAGTTCCAAAATATTTGACCATTGTTTAGAAGGTTTGGCAGAACCTGTAATTTGATAAGTCTGAGCACAGAGTCTCCCTGGTATATACGGGTCAATTCGGTCTCGCTCTCTGGTCAACTTAACAGGATCCTAGTGGTTACCCTGCTGGTTTCTTCGTGGTATCTGTCAGTACAGGGATATACTCGCAAAAGCTTAAATAGGAAAGAAAATCGACTGAATCCTAGTTTATCGTTGCAATATATACAAGATACAGATTTGGACATCAATAGACCAGCTGCCAGTCTCGCTAGGGGAGATTCAACTAATTCCCTATCACGACAGATATACAGAAAGTCTTGATAAAGGTGGTTTTCATCTGTTTATTCCACCGAAACGCGTCAACACCATCCTTGGTACAATTCAAGACTCCAGCATCGATGGTTGATTCACAGATTCGATAGTAACATAAGATTGATGAAACCATAAAGGAGTTCGAATGTACAAACTGTATCCAACAATTTTATGTTTTACACTTCTGTTTTGCTTTTCAATTATGCAGGTCATAATTGATTGTGATGTATCCATGTTTTTTTATTAGCTGATTAGATTAGCTAGTTAGAATAATTGGTTTTAATGTTATGTCTTTGCATTTATAATAAATGACTTTTTAACTGCTATATGTTTGTGTTATATATGTAAGAATCATTTTCTCAATATTGTGCATTGATATAATCCTGCTTGTAACGCACCTCAAGGGAATCTCTCCATACTTTGGGTTAGATAACCCCACTTCCCTTGACTAGATTAAGGGGTACCTCTCTCTTTTCACACACTGTGATAACAATAGCCATAACCCCTAAGTCCATGATCATGTGTGGCCCCTACTACAATCAGACCCACCTGCATCTTTCCCATTTTTTCCTTTTGATCCCACAGAAAGTGCTGAGTGTCCTTCATGCCTGAACAAGTCAAGTATGCACCGGGTCCCAAGATGGGTTCAAAGAAAACTATATTGAAGCCACCCAAGATGGACAGTAGGAACCGCAAGAGTAAGAGGAAGGAGATCTATGCCATCGACATTTAACAGAGTGATGAAACAAGTGCACCCAGACACTGGAATCTCCTCCAAGGCCATGAGCATCATGAACTCCTTCATGCAGTGATATCTTCGAACGCGTTGCTGCATGCTCACTACAACCAATGGCGCACCATCACCTCCAGGAGGATCTTTCATCACCTGCATCAACGCTCAGGATCAGGCTTTTGGTGCTGCTCATCAAGAGCTTTATGACATTACAACTCAACTGTAGTTACCTATACAGTTGAACAACTACATCATTTTCTGATTCCATCTGAGTAGCGGCACCGCAACTACACCGTAATAAGGAAATTAGAGACCGGCATGTGCACAGGGATTTCAGGCATTCATGCAATAAAAAATAACACATATGTATGCACTTAAAGAGGGAGGCTTTGAGTCGGCCGTTGTTTTGTTCAGCTGTCATTCACCTTTTGCTTCTGCCAAAAATAGAATACAGCAGGTGGCAGTGAAACTACTTCATCCATTCCCTTCTTATATTATGAGTGACAGCATGTTTTCCTGATCACCTGTGCACACCCACCTAAAAAAGGGTACGTCATTGCCAAGGCTGGTAGGCGTTTTTTTTCTTTCCATCATTTATCCTTATTTTATCTGTTAATCTTTCTCGTGTTTAAACAATGTTTTCCGGTTACAATAATTCAAAGCTAATAACACATATTCGTTGGGCCAAAATAATCGTGCTTTCCAGTGAGGTGCATTAAACTCAAAAGGGTATGCATATCAGTTCTAAGATCACCTGACTGCTAGGACGCACCTGTACTTTTCTATTAAAATGATAAGCATCGTTATTATTTAAATTATTTTAGGGATTATTATTTTTTGCAAGCATATGGCTTTCGCCTTTAGACAGCAGGATGTTTTCTTTTTCTTTTTATGGCATGCACTTGCAGTAGAAAATAATGACAAAATAACCATCACACCAACTTGCCAAGGTCAGACGTATTGACTGCCATGGCTTCTAGTTTACACTCAGAGCGTATTACTTCTGACGAGTTTCTTTACTGCTGCGAATACATCTGGCTTTTTCACAATGAGACAAGCCATGGCGAGCACCCTTTGACCTCTGTCTATTAGGGCATACCAAAGCCCACTGCAACCCCTAGAGAGGGCAGGGCCCCGAGTCCAGCCTCCACCTGCGCCCCGGCCATGTCAGTGCTCTTTGATCACCCCCGCAAGCGCGCGCAGGTCTCCTCGCGCCTAATAGACCATAAACCAGCCTGTTAAACATATAGGCTCACCTAAAGCAAAGCCTTCCTCTGCCCCCTCCCATATAATAATGCTCTTATTTCTAATTGAGGGCTTGCCAGGGAGCCCCTGCCCCCTGCATTCCCACAGCTATTGTATGCATTTTAGAATCTGTAAGGCCATTACTTTTTTTCGTTTTCCTCTTTTCTTTTCCAGCCCCCTCGGGCACGGATTAAAGCCACAGACAATTTTCTCTTCACACCTTATTGATGGTTAAATGCACTCGGCGGTAGCCTGAATAGGGGGCCCTTTAAGGAGAAAAACGCATGTGTGTTTTCCCAGATTTGCAGGGTAATCCTGGTCACGGCGGAAGAGAAGAAACAGTTCGGTGAAAAGTGTTAAAGGGGGGAAAAAACACAACAATAACCTGTTGACTGGTCTGGGGGAAAGGTAGTACCCCTGCTGAGGAGGTTAGATTGTTTACACACACAGACCAGCTGCTTTCTGCCCCCTCAGATCAAAGCTTGGAAAATCTACAGGTAACCCGGAAGCATAAGAATTCTGGCCTGGGGGAAGGGAGGCTTTCAAGCAAAGGTAATCGTTTACCCAATTCTGACTCTGCCAATGCCTTTCTTCCTGCCTAAAGTTCAAAACTTCTGCCTCCTTTTGTGTTGACTAAAAGTGACAAGTACACAACTCTCCACGTATTGGACATGGGTTTTGACACACTCACCACAACTTCAGATTCATTACAATTTAGTTATAACTGGGGCAGCCCTCGATGCTTATCTAGGTTTGCAGCAACCACCGAAAATGACAATTGTGTAAGAAGTAGGTTAGTTAGTAATCAGTTTAGGCCATTCATCTGGTTAATTATTTAATTTCACAATATCAAGAATGTGTTTTTCTGCACTGCACGTGCTACCACAGATTTTAGGAGTTCGTGGAGCCGTAAACAGCAGTTGTTTCTATCGTTCAACCAATTGGAAACTCTTTTTGATAGACTTGAGATAGATCGGATGAAAGCCTGAGTCAGCCCTACTAGCAGTCACAACGTGACCTGTAAGTCTCGCTTCGCTCACAGCACTACAGGCTTAAGTCACTGAGCTATCTTACTGACAATTCTCTTGAAACTTCAAATGTAATTTGTGCTATTTCAAAGTCTCTGCTTTACAAGTTATTTCGTCCTACGAGTTGTTTCCTGGTTCACATCTGATCTACAAAACCAATTGGACTAATAGCAACACAGAACACTAGGAGTCCCTGACGAAATGTATTAATTCGCTAACCTTTTTAAATCGTTCTATACCCGTTCACGGATCCACAGCTCCCAAGTTACCCGTTCTGACCAAGGCTAGCTGCTCGTCTCCGGGTTTTTTCTTTGAATTCTGGAACTTGCACTGCCTAGTTTTACTATAGAATAAAACAAGACTACAAGCCCCAGAATGCAGAGTTATAAAACCTAAGCTGGAGCAGCTTGTCACGCTTGGACCTAGGAAACTTGGTGAAGCAGAGAATCCATATGTAAGAAATGCAAGCCAAGGTATTGGGACATGGTGACAACATGATAGCACAAAGCATTCACGTTTTCCAGGTCATTCATCAGTGGGTCATACAGTCCAGTTTTTGTCTTTGCATTCTGGGATTTGTAGTTTTTTTTTTTTAAATGGATCAAAGAGACCGCAATTCCAAGAATGCAAAGAAAAATACCTGAAGTGGGTAAGGTACTCACTCATGCAACGGAGAAACTTGAGAACTCTAGTAAAATTAGGTTGGGTGATAATGAAGTCAGTGTCAAGCACTTAGGACATCCAACCCTGATGTCAAGACCAGCTTGGTGCTTTGCTACTTATCCCTACATTATCCTTCATCAACAATCAAGAGCTAAAGGTTGCCCAGTTGGGTTTTTACCCTCTGTGTGTTTTTCCTTTTTAAGGAGCCACTTGACACCTTTCACATGTACTTTTAAATGCAGGGTGGCACCGTGGCTATTAATTCGATTCAACAGAGCCTTCTCAGCAACAGTCCTTGACAGATTAAAACAGCAAGGACTTCTTAGGTTTGCCTATAATATTACAAGAGTTACAACAGTCACACCTGGGGGATATCAGATTTAAGCATACTTTAATTTGCAGTTTACATATATCCTTGTGTTGCCTTCGAGTGACCCATGGGATCCAGTGATGGCACGAGAAGTATTAGATTCTATCATAGTGCAATTTGCTTTTCACCCTGCACAGGTTAGTCAAGATCAAACAAATACAGATTTCTTCATTGGTTGACTTACTGGATCTGCATTGGCCTGGGCAACTTTACCAGTAATACGTTTTGATGCTTTGTCTGGAGACATCTGATGCTTTTGTATTAGCATTTAAGATGACGATGGAACACCCTCACTTGATGTATTCTGCTGCGGAAGGCTTGTGTGATATTTGGCAAAGTGGAGTGAATATTTTGACTTGACTATCAGTCATAAGCTAGGAGGCGAGCAAGAGAAGGACACAGAAACACAGCAACACAGAGTAGGCGAGACTGAAGCGCGGCAACACAAAGGTGAACCACAAAGAGAAAAACTATATGCATGAGGTAAGGGTACCAAGTTTGAACTTATACAAAAGCAAAGAATCACAACAACTCACAACTCGTTACTAGGCAAAGGTTCTGTGCTATGAACGGCCTAAAAAACACCTCTGCCACTAGTAACCATGAAGTCGCCCAGAAACAGGAAGTGAGAAGACTATCTGGGGCCGTATTGCACATTATCATTGTTTGCGCCTGGTGCACCTTTTAAAAGGTGCGCCAGGTGCAAACAATGATAATGTGCTGCCCCAGGGCAGCTGCGAACTTGCGCTGCCCCCAGGGCAGCTCATTCATGTAGTAACACAGAGCAGTTGCTCCGTGTTTTGACTGTGCAGGCGGCACCCCCCTGCAAATTCACAGGTGATTAGATTGTCAGGGGATATCTGGGGGCCATGGGACCCCCTTTACTCCCTCCAGAGGGCTACTCTCAGGGGGCGCACTAACAGTGCGCCTCCTTGTTAAATGGCGAACTGTCAGTGCCCCTCCTGAGAGCTTCTTAGACTCTGCGCTCGGGTCTGTAATATGGTGTGGCGCAGAGTCAAAGGAATTCCCTCATTTGCATAGGTCACACCCCTATGCTAATGAGGGAACGCCCCCTGCTTTAAGGGCGCCAGCGCTTTCAGTATTGTAGCAGGGGACACACAAGCTTCTTCGCCTCCTTCTATAATACCAAAGTGCCCCAGGGCACGCAAATAAGAGGCGGAAACACCTTTGCACGTCCGGGGCACCTTCTGTAATATAGCCCCTGGTAGGTAGAAGCCTAGTGTTGCCAACCCCTTTTAGTTTCCACTGACCCATCTTTCACACTCTCCAACCCCAGTGCAACTGGATTGTGTGTATGTCCTTAGCCTGAATCCTGTCACTTTGAGGTCGATTACGAGGCTGTTCTGAAAGGCTCCAAATGGCATTCGGTTTATCCGAATCCGATTCCAAACTCGCCTTTCCGACCGACTCGGACACTTTTCCGAATTACCAATAACGATTGTTGGAAATAGTTTGGACTTTCCGACTCAGGTCCAAAAGGCATTTGGAGTAAACGAGTCGGTCGGAGCCAAATCCTAGATGTCTACGGACCACATTTCCGACCGAGCAATTAAGATGTTAGATGCGGACAGCTTTTCTGAATCGGTTGTTCCGACATGGATAGGCTGTCAAAATCTGACTTTGGGGGCCCGAAGCAGGACTTCCCGATTCCGATTCGGTCGGCATGCTTTCCAAATAATATCGTATTCGACCCCTTAGATATTGTTTACCTTTTCCTTGAAGCATGTTTGAGAAAATTGAATCTGAACACAGAGAAGTATTCTAATGATATATTGTAGTTTTTATAGGAACTGACTTTGATAGTTTAACATACTGAATCTAAGTTATTTTGAAGGAGCACAGAACTATATTATTTGTTGAACTTTATTGAATCCTACTTTGTTAAGGGAACGGAAGGGATTTTTTCTTATTTTTAAAAGACATTTGAGATATTCACAACGCATGTAATGTATTTAAGGTAGTGGTGATGTGTAGTGGTGATGTTTAAGTGCAAAAGTGGTGTTTAATATGAGCTATATAATACTGCTGATTATTTATTGCACTAGAGTTTGCTAAAGGCCATCTTAAATATATCACAGCAGAGAGTGTGTGTACTCACACTTGGAAGGTAGCTGCCTTTATAGAGATAGTGAGCGTAAGCCTAAGGTTTTAAAACATTGGTTACAAAGATAATATTTATGTTACAGTTTTCGGGACTACCAGTATTCCTCTTCTATACAGAGAAACTGAAAACTAGAGGTATTCTGATGATATATCAGTGTTTTAATCTCCACGGAGACCCTTAGATGTTAATGCCCCGGAGCACGATGATATCCAGTGTCTTTTTCTCTCTTATCCCATTCCTCTTTCCACATGTCTATGGTTTGCCTAGATATTCCAACTGTGTATTCGAAATGTTTCTGTTGGGCTGATCAAGGATGAAATGATTTTTATACACTCAAATAGCTGTTTACTCAGACTCCCAATTTATGTCATCCTGATATGTCAAGAACGTACATCGCATAAACAGATGCTTCATAGAGAACAATTGGAGAAGTTTTGTTACAAGGGCGAGAAGATGAAGGACAAGAAAGCCCTATCTCTTATTTGTTTCATTTTGTAAGAATCAGAATTAAACTACTCAGTTCTTGAAAGACCTTTTAACCATGACATATTTTGATGGGCACAAGAGAAACATGTGAAATTCAAACTAATCAGCAGATTTTGAAGTGTTTGTGAAATCTTTTGTGCAGAAATAGCTGTCAAACGAGATGGGCATTTTTCTTTGCACGTTATAATATTATTATTACTTGTATTCCTGGTTCAATGAATCTATTGACTGACGCTTAATCTCGTTGTCTTGCCAGAAACACAACTCACTTATGCTCAACTTGTTATTGCTTTTCCAGGTGTGATTGGAATAGTTCAATCTTTTTCGAAGTTAAGAAGACTCAGCAACAAATGGACCCAAGAGATCTAAAAAACTTCAACTAAATACTTATTTAGCTTGACAAAATTAATGATGTTTTAGCTGTAAGGTGTCTTTGTGCCAACTAAAGAATTACAGTTTGGGGCATTGCGACAGTAAGGATCCATGCATCCATGTTCTCGGTGACATTGGACAGCCTCCCCCAGTTCAAATTGAATGAAACTGAATCATGAGTAGTGAAGAATGCTCCTCATGGCAGATGAAATAATGGAGCACCTTTCAGCCATTGGATACTACAAAAATTAGAGAAAACAGCCATAAAAACAGAATTAAATAGGAGGGCTCCTGCTCTGATGTGGAAATCATGATGGTTCACTCACCAAGGCAGGTAAGATGAAAGGCATTGAGCAGGTCACACAGTGGAAGAAGGGGTCTTAAGGCGCCCTCTGTGGAATGACAGAATGGCTGGCACTGACTGCAGAGGGAGCAGCCTGGACCAGTGCTGTGATGCAGAGCGGACTCCTCCTGCTCTGGACCTGAAAGGAGTTTCTTGGAGCCTGAATCACTGCTTCCCTCGTGAGGAGGCAGAAGTGGAAGACTTGTGCACTGAGAACACTTCAAAGATGTGTTGGCTCAGTTGTGGTCCGATTACAGGAAGGGATACCTAAAATCCCAAAGCAGTAGGATGCTTGGCGCTTCTTCCCAAACACAGGAACAGAGGCAGCAAAAAGGTGCCAGCATAGTGAGCTATAGATGAGGTACCCAGTTGACCACAACTTAGATTAGAATACACAAGGTGAAAAAAAGATAGGAATGCCAAACAGCACACAAGAGTGCAGTGGCAGCAAGTAGTCTATCCTGAACTAGTTTTGACAAATACGCCAGACAATTCATAGCCTCTAAACAGAAAAGCAGCATTTTTCTTAATTTAATATTGTGCACATAGACCATGAGGTTGTCTGAACATTGAAGGAAACAGTAACTCAGAAGATGACATATACCATTAACAGAGCAAACACTCAAGAACCACAAAAGTCACAACTTCTGTGACAGAAAACTTTGGGAGAGGTGGCACCGTTTTAACAAAGTCCTCCAAGCCACCTAACAAAGAAACAAAATGAATTCACTTTGTTGTAATGTCAAGAGCAAAAGCCAAACCCAAGAAACTACAAGTATTAAAATAAATATTCAATGTCCAGAAACACAACTGAAGACTTTAAGCACTAAAGACACAGCAATTAAATCACATCAGAGCAGTCTCAGAGGGAGTCACAGAAGCCCCAGAAACTAACAGTGATATACGTTTGTGGATTAAAAAGTTCAGGAAAGAAAAATACACTATGGGACAAGATTGTGCCAAAGCGCTTACAGACTTTGACAACTCTCTCAAGAAAGTCAAGAACAGAGTGAAAATGCTGTAAATAGCCACAGTGAAAGGAGACCACTAAAGGAAAACTGAAATATAGACAACTCTAAAGAGCTGGAGAAGAATTAGAACCTTACTAGTAAAAGACACTGCTCATAAACTACTAAGCATCAAACTGACGTGTGAAGCAAAACAAGACAGGTAAACTATTGGCTTACAAATTGAGGTAGAATGAAGCTAGAAACTATATACAAGCAGTCACAACTATAGAAGAAGACACTCAAATATTGGGCCAAGAAGTTATGATTGCCTTTACACACTACAATACAGAGCACTAAATATAAATACTCTGGATTGCTATACTCCAAAACAAATAGTTAAATGGACTACAATTCCCCAAGATTTCCAAACAATTAATAGAAGACTTGGAAGAACTGACTTCAGAAGAGGAAGTCAGGCAATCTATTAAAACACTCCCAAATAATAAAGCCAGAGGATCAGACAGATTCCCAAATTCTATTTTATGGATATATTTACTAACTATGATGGAATCTACTCTCTCCTTACTTATCAAACCAAATAAAGACCCAGAGAATTGTGATTCATATTCAACAATAGGTTATTTGAACAGCCATGTAAAGAATTACACAAACATCCTTACAATAAGAATCAAAAACATTTTGCCAACTATAGTCTCATCTTACTAGGCAGGAACACAGGTGATAATGTAAGATTTGCATTAAACATCATGGGAAAAGACAATAGAATGAACACTGCACTACTCTCACTAGATATTTCGAAGGCTTTTGACAGAGTGAACTGGACATATCTCAGGAAACCTCTGCTCAAGACTGGCCTGGTCCCTAAATTCCACTCCCTAACACTATCACAATTTTGTAGATCATCCACTAACCTAAACATAAGATCTCATCTTTCAGAACCCATTATTTTATCCTGGGGGACAAGGCAGGGGTGCTCAGTGTCGCCATCTATGTTAGTGTTGTCTATGGAACCCCAGAGACAGAAAGTGCTGTCCAACCAAATGATCTCCAGAGTAACTCAGTTGGGAGGCAGATAACAATGGCATTATTTGCAATATATTGTGTTTCTTGTTAAAGCTAGCCACTTCACTGCCAGTGTTACTAGAGTAATTACAAACTTTACCAGTTGTAGTGACTTTCAAAATCAATTGTCAAAAAATAAAGGAATGGGAGTGGTGAAGGCATTGGTAAAAAGCAAAAGTATAGTGAAGATATACGGATTCGAGTTGGCCCTAGGAGGCATCACCTATCTAGGAATAGCTCTCCTTCCTGCCATACAAAAGAACATGCTAGCAATGTGTCATCTCTTCTAGAAGCACTTTTCAAAGATCTTTGTATTCAGGGGAAGCTTCAAATTTCATGAGCTTAAAGGATAAATAAGATCAATATGAAATTTATGCCCAGACTATTATATTTAGCAGGAACATTTCCAGTAGTCTGTCTACTTGAACTGGTTAAAACATTCAAAAGAAAATTTAGAATTTGATTTCAAACAACAAGGCGCCCCAGGTAGCAAACGCTATATTGTATAAATACCAACATGAGGAGTGACTAGGGGTTTCTGACAAAAAGAGATATATAATGGCAGCACAATTTTCACCAACCCTGACCTTATTTTCACAATATAAGAACAAACCCTGGTGTCCACTAGAACACTGGTGGAGTAAAAGCATGTATCGCGACAGCCTCTGAGATGACAACATGACAATATCTGTGCCCCATGAAATAAAAGTAACAGTGCCATCTAGGAGACCACAGATGTAAGCTCATGTTTTAAATAAATACTCTAATTAAAATAACTTAGGTTATTAATATATCGATTATTATTATTTTCTTTTTTTTAAAATCTTTTTCTATAGGTACATACTGGCTAAATCCTGTATTATTCCAAAAAAAGAGAAAGAGCTAAAAACAAAATAGGTTCTATTGTGGATTATTGAACAAGAATATGAATTATGGTATGGTAGGAATAAAAGGCTACAATTAATCTAAAGATTCTAAAAATTCTGTTAAACTGACAGAAAATAGAAGTAAGAGTACACATCACTCACAGCTAGAAAAAAAAGAATCAGTTAAATATAACCCATGATGTTCTGAAATGAAAGCTAATATTTTCTCCATGTAAAAGTAGGTAGAAACATTAATAAAAAGAATTTCACCACAGGTCCAAGAAAGTTTGATTTTTTTTAACAGGCACCACTGGACTACTCAAATGTAAGCACTGCTAAAACAATAATCTAATTTGCAAACACTTTTCTCAATCTATTTCAGATGATCTGAAACAAAAAAGATTTCAGAAGAAACTAAAGAATATCATTTAAAAAGGTAAGAAGAAGAAATGGTTAGAATTGAATGATCATGAAGTTAGTAATAAAATCAAGTTAATCCATAATTATATACAGCAATGTTCTATTTGTGCAATTAATACAGGAAATATGTATATGTAAGACTCTTTGAACAAATGTTTAATTGAAGAGGTCTAGAGTACTTCTCAAATCATTGTAAATGCAGGGCAGTTAATCTTGAAGATTTTATTGAAAGAACAAGGGATCATAACCACTCTGCCTCTGCAACAGAATTGGAAGTTAGAGAAAATAATCAACACATTAAAGCTTTATGAGCCATCTCCAATGAGCCTTGTAGTTCAGTGCCAAGGGAGGTAGCAAAAAAGATGTAAATATGTGGCCAGCACATAATGTCTACTTAAAGAGAGGCAATATATTGCTGAAATATGAGGGTTTCCTTGATTGTATGGAAAGACTCTTTGAACAAAGGTTTAATCGGAGATGTTTAGAGTACTTCTCAAATCATTGTAAAGGCAGGGCAGTTACTCTCGGAGATTTTATTGAAAGAACAAGCGAACCTAACCACTCTGCCTCTGCAACAGAATTGGAAGTTAGAAAAAATATTCACTAAATTAAAGCTTTATGAGCCATCTGCAATGAGCCCTGTAGTTTAGTGCCAAGGGAGATAGCAAAAACGATTTATATACATGTTGCCGGAGAGAACCCCACCTTCCCGATTTAAAAGGAATCATTAGCAGGAAAAGACAGACAAGTAATAGTAATAATGGAAGCTGTCGGTAAAGAAAACCGGCTGGTCATTCCGACTGGCTTCCGATGGGCTCGGAGAGCCCATCCACCAATTCAGAATGCAGCCTGTAATCTCAAGGGCGGGTCTTTCCACCCTTGAAATTCTGATCATGCTTTCTGACATGGTTTCCATGCTGGTATGTCCAACATGGAAACCATGTCGGAAAGCATGTTAGGGGACCCCCAGCAGGGCCTTCTTGGATGCATGGCCTCCGGTTGAAGGGAGAGGGGGTACCTATAGTGCCCCCCTGTTGATTCCTTACGGTCCTGCCACCAGGTGCAGGTATGAACTGCACCTCCCATTTCATGGAAGCATGCATTACGGCTGGTTTACAACCGTAATGCATGCTCCCACAGTGAAATATAGGAATGCGAACGAATAGTGTTCAGTTGCATTCCAATGGGTTGGTCGGGACCACCAACCGGGCGTCGGTCGGTCCCATGAACGAGTCGGTGTCGGGCGGAAGTGATTCCACCTGACATCGTAATGAGCTCCTAAAATTTAACATTCATAAAAGAAAAATAGTAAATAAAAGCCCTAGGAAAATATTAACTGGCTTTGAACTATTGATGATCGGAACATTTATGTCATTTTATCCTGGGACACAAATTCAAGGATGTTTATTCCACTTATCCCAGACACATTGGAAACAATCTTAAAAACATCCTTTGAAGAGGACTATGTGTTTTATACCTCCTGAGTGCCACACTTCTATTATTCAATTTGACAGTTTTTCTGAAAATGATGGAGAATTGGCATGTTTACTAAGTGTTTTTGAAGAAACCTGGATTGACCATCGAAACAGGTCAAGTTGCAGAAGAAATCCATGTTTTTATATTGAATGGAGGAGCTGTTATTCGATCTGTTTAGTGAAATGTGAAAAAACTAAAAATACTGTAGAGGGTTGGCATGACTCTTTCTACAATTTCGAAAAAGGGGCAGAGTTTTCTGGAAATGTTTTAGTCTGCTGCCAAAGTCATAAAAAACACATTAAAGAAATGAACTACTGGTTTCAAAAGTTCAACAGTTCAATAGTTTTGGGGAGGGCAGAATCTATACCTGGAATTCCTACATACTACATTATTAACATTACTAATAAAGTACATTTGCTAAGAACCTAAACTGACATTACTCTCCTGTCCAATAAAGAACAAAATAATAATTGGCAAAAGTCTAATTGGCTACTGCTTCAGTAAAAGCAATTCAATTTTACCTGGAGTAATCTTCTTTCTTTAAAATTTGCTGACATTTTAACATCCTTTCGCCAATACCCAAATGCAATCCAAATAAAAATGCACAAATTCTAATACAAACCCAAAAATCCTGAGACAATTGTTAGAAATGATAACAAACAGTTTACAAAAGATATTTTCTCAAAGTTGAAAAAAACAAAACCAAAGAAATTCAATCCATAGTAGTAACCATGAAAACCTGAAAAATTATTGATAAATATTGCCCCATTTAAAGGGGTACAAAAGACTTAGGAAGGAAATTATGTCAAACAATGAGGACCAACCTACAAACTCCAATAAATGTACCTATTCACAAGGTCGAAAAGTCTGAATTAACCTGAAAAAAAACAATAACTGAAGATAATATACATCCAAAAGTAGAATCAAAACATATCTAACAGTGGTATTAGAAAAAAAGTTCAAAACAATTCAGAAATTGAGTGACCAGGGTGAACAAACTTTCCTTCAACCTGTAGAGGAATTAAATCATTAAAAACATATAAATATCAACAATATTAACGTTACACAACTACCTTAGACTATAACTATATCAACCTAAGAGTATAGAATGTCAAAAAATAAAGTTGTTACCTAACTGGCGCTGCTGCACCCTCAGTTGTGGATCGCGCAGATCCACTGATACTAAATACACAAATGCAAAAATTTCAAGAATATCAAGAAAATGGCTGCAGTAAGAAAAATAATGTCTATTTATTCTATAGATATGAATGGAGAACTGTGGAAACTGTTTAAAATATTTGTTTGAAAAAAATATTAAGTAAGAAAATCATTACAAAAAATAACAATAAAGATTATATTTTAAAAGAATGTACATATCAACAAAAATGTATAAAACTTTTTCTTACTAAATAATTCAAATACATTATTTTTCCCTTTAAAAAAAATCAAATGTGTATACATAAAAGGTACAATTGTTTAAATATTTTTTTATTTTCTGTTATATTATGTGTATGTGCTTATTATAAATGTATAAAATGTAGATATGTTTATGAATTATGAACTTCTTAGAAATGTAACAGAATCATTTTATTGAAAATATCTCTTTAAAATATTGCCCACAAGGAGAGCACCAGCTTATGAAAGCGAGACTGGCATGGCAGAGAGACCTGGAGACCACATTAGATGACGCGACATGGTGGTATTGTTGTGGCAGCACGAAACGGATTTCGCTTAATGGTAAGCACAGACTGATCCACTTTAAGTTCCTGCAGAGGGTGTATTACACCCTGAAGATGCTCCACAGATACGGCCTGCGGCAAACGGCACAATGTGAACGTTGCCACGCCGCTGACGCTGACTTCCTGCACTTGGTTTGGAGCTGCCCAGGCTTACAGTCATTCTGGTGCGATATCTTTTCGGAAATGAGCAAAATCCTGGACGTAGACATGACCCTGGATCCGGGCGTGGCGCTCATTGGTAATTCCAGGCAGCTCCCAGTCGCACTTCGCAGACTCACAGATATGGGGATGTTAATGGCTAGGAGAGTAGTAGCCCAATGTTGGATGAGAGGACCGCTCCCAACCAAGACTAGATGGGCGCGAGACATATTATACTGTAGCACACAAGCGGAACACTATAGTGAACTGCTGCCCCCCAAAAGCCGCCCTAAAAATTTTTGGACTCTGTACCAAACTTACCTCAATGGGAGGCAGCGGGAGGACTCTGGCAGCCCGGAAACGGAGTCCCCAAGTTGAGGGGCAAACAATGGCCCGACGCGGCATTTCGGCAAGTGGAAGAGAAAGTTGTGCACGCGCCCCAGAGAATGTGATGTGGAGAGTGATGGGGACATGGAGCGAAGTGGGAGGTGATTAGAGGGGTGGGATGGCGCCGTTAATACACAGCCCACACCCTGCTTGGCGGGGGCACAACATTCGGGACAGACATTCTCGTGGAGTTGACTCGAAGGGGGCGCAGACTCTACTAAGGGGCACACTGGGGGTAGGTGTAGCCGAGGAACAGGACTAGGCACCACATAGACGGACATAATTGTGCAACACATGATGACCACGAGGGGGGAGGGGTGGGGAGGGGATAGGGACATTGACTGAATTGGGGGTTGGTGTTTGTTTAGTTAGGGCACGAACACTCATGTCTTGATAATTGGCAGCGGAGAAATAGGGGGGGAGTAGGGACGAACTGGTGGATAAAATGTTGAAAATACACGTGACAACTGCACCCTGCTCTAATGGCGGTGATGACTGGTAACTGCTGCTAGGAATGCGCCGCCGGACCCCCGGGTTGTCGGCTGATGGGCTGTGTATGACTGTGTTCATAGTTTACTTGACATGTCTATAACGCGGCCAGCCCAAGGGGTTGTAGGCCTGAGGCTGTGAAATTTAAATTTGTGCAATAAAAAATAATTAAAAATATATATATATATCGCCCACAACCCAAAAACAAATAACAGCGCTGCAATGGAAATAAATCAGAAAATAAAAGTTTACCCATTCTCACTCAAATTTGCTTACATTTTATTATTCCTGAGAGCAAAAAGGTCATATACTTAAAAAATAGATATTTAAATTATTGCTAAAAACCCAACCCATTCAATAAACACAAACAACCCAAACTAAATACTCACACCCCAAAGATATTTACCTTTAAATTAAAACATTTGCTACCCCTATCCTCTAACATCCTTACATCTGTCTTCTAAGAGCAGAAGTGCCAATTTAAAGAAAAATAATATATTTTTTAATATTAAATAATTTGTTAAAGAAATTAAACCCATACAATAATCATAGACCCCCCAAAAAAAAGTACCCACACCACTAACATATTTATCTGTAACTTAAAAAACCTCCCGCCCTTATCCCCTAGGTAACCTTGCATCCCACTCCAATAAACACCAGGACAAAATAAATTCCCTCATTCCAAAAATATCCCAAAATTAAATCAATCCTCATGCTTATCCCCAAAAATGTTTGCATCCCACTTAGTCAATCAATCAATAAATCAATTGGGTTTCTTATAAAGCATGACTACTTCCCTGTAAGGGTCTCATACACTGAGGGAGAGAGGGTCCGGAGTGCCATTTTTAAAAAATATCTTTAAAAAACATATATATCAATCCCTAAAACCATATTTACTACTTTTCCATGCTTTGGGGGTAGTCGCAGGGGAGTGGAAAAAACAGATGTACCCCAGTTCCTTAAGCCCTCTTTTTAACTTATCCACACATTTGAGGGGTGAATCCCAATCTCCTTTTTACCCCACGCACACCACGTTTCCAACCCCTTTTACAAAATTTCCATGCTTTTTTGGAACAGTAAGCCCCCCAATTCTCCTTCAACCACAATCCTACCACTTTTCGAATACTTACCTATACTAACCTATATATGTGATAAATTGATGCATTGTAAATGCAAGCATTGTACAGGCAAGCATGGTAAAAGTAAAATGCATAGAAAAGACTGAGTGCCCAATTGTGACACTTTTGGTGGTGCGAGGCTGGCGGCATGCCACCGCTACGCCCAGCCAACACCAAGAGTCACTGCCGCCTGTCCGCCAGATTACAACTTAAAAGGGGTCTGGCAGGCGGCCAGCATGACAGTTCCTGCGGCGGTGCCTCTTTCAAAGGCTGTGGTGTCTTTGAAAAATGCACCTCAATAGGACGCCACACAAGGTTCCTGCACAGCATGGACTGTAATGTCCATGCCGTTCATGAACTGCTGTGCATGCACACAGGGGGGCACATGTTACACAACCCTGTGTGCATCCACATGGCATGAGGCACCAGGAGGCCCTCTTGGGCCCCCTTTGTTTCCTCTCCACCACAGTTTTAATGGTAGTGGAACCACCATGAAAACTGTGGCGGAGAGAAAACTCTCAATATGATTGGTGAGACCACAGCGGTTCCCCTAAGCATATTGCATCCTCAGGGCCACTGCACCACCTCCAGGGAACACATTACCCTGGCAGTGGCAGTCCCATGGCGGTCCAACTGCCCAAGGTGTGATGGGGCAATCGCAATGCCACGCCATCATGAGTCTAGCATTCCTCAGACTGCCAGACTCATTATCAGCCCCTGAGTGGTAAACTCTGGATTGTAAAGGTTACATACCTTCCAAAAATATTATAAGAAACAGGATCACACCTTCCTCCCTTGTTGGTTTCTAGAGTGCCCTAGACAGAGCCAAAAGAACAACATATTCCAATGTAAAATGTGGTAGATGAGAGAGACCACCTTGTCCCGCCATGTCATGCTATGAAGAATTGTAAATTAACCGCTAAACTTACAGTGCAGCAATGTTATATAGACATAAAATCTTAACAGAACCATTGAAAACAATTATTTGGACCATCCCATTCATGGTTTACCTCTATGTGTCTGCAGCTGATTATTGACTGTTGCTATGTGACTGGCCTGATTGCGTAAAATTCTAAAGATGTTAAAAAAAGAATTCCTTTGGATGCGATGAGAATGTATCATGACAGACAGACAAGTTAGGACTTACAAATTGATTTAATATTAAAATCTTTTTGGTGACCCACTGCTTATTCTGATATTCAAGAATATGTGAATATGTTCTTGAATGCACAGTTCCTGCTCAGCATAAATCATTACATTCTAAGTCTTTTGATAAATACACTTGTTACCTGTGGCACCAGAACCTTGGCATACCATTCTTACAGATTTTTTTAATGGGCCTTCTGAAGTATATCATATAATATCGATTACTGAGGCCCCTTTTTCAACAATGGTTTATTTTTCGTCATTGCACAAGGTACCTATAGCTGAAGAAATGGCCCATTGTTTTCGGACTGATATTTTTGTACTTCATGGATTACCTCGTGCTATCATACCTGATAGAGGTGCTCAGTACCTTTTGCATTTTGTTGAGTTTTAGTGGAGCTTTGGGAGGGAAACAAGATTTCTTCTGGTTTTCATTCCCTGTCAAATAGACAGAAAGAGCAAACTAATCAAAGCCTAGCACAATATAGGCGAAGTTATTGTAATGCAACACAAAAGAAGCAGACATCTTATGTTATAGTTTTCCTACAACACTACAACTCATAGTGCCACCAAAGTTTCACTTTTTTTCCCCATGCAAGGTATTCATCTTAATATTTTCCACACACTGATCCTTTGGTGGAACAAAGTATATCAAACTTGGGCTTCTACTTCATATGCCTAAATGATGACATAATTTTCAGGAAGGAGGTGTGAACAAGCTTTCTAATCCCCTGTTTCCAAGAATGTGGTATAACCAAATAACTTTATCCAAAATTCCCCATATAAGATGAAAGAGGATTTTACCTGTGATGTCAGTTCCTGTTTAATTCATACACGAGATGCATCTGGAAGTGATGGATGCCTCGCAACCCTATTGTTCCCTTATTTTTCATCATCCATTTGCTACAATTTTTGTCTCCAATTTTTGATGCTTTGTAGCTAAGATTATGGCTGTACCTTTTCTGGATTCCTCTTGCCTGGCTCTTTCTCCCCCTGATTTCAGGAGGTATTGGATGTTTTGGTGTTTCTCTACCTTAATCTTCATCTACAATCAAGAATCATAAGATTGTCTGGGAGGAGATGTACCCCTTGTGTTTTTCTTCTTACTGGGGACTGTTATATTCCATATAGGTAATATAATATAGGCCTCGGTAAACTCGTTAACCTTCACCTATATTCTCTCCCTGCATAACACTTGTCACGGTTTACAGGGATTAACCCTTTACCTAGATATTACACTGCATTCAGAATGCGAGTTTTTCCTAGTTCGAAATTTCAAACATTATGCTTGAGGGTTCTTGGATGCACAGCGGGACTGCTATCTCCTGTATAAAATCTATGTACAGAATTCATGCCCGAAGTCATCCTTAGGTCAACACAGTAATACAGCAAGGTGGGATCCCTAGGGAGACCTATGGGTATATATACATCACATCTTGTTAAGATAGCTAGAGGAGATCAAGACTTCCCGGCCGACACACTGACCAGAGATGCTGTGAGGTTCCTGCATGCAGACGATCCAGCTCGCAGTGGTCTAACATCCCTCGCTGGATGTCCAGCTCGAGACCAGGACGGGGTCCCATAGTCTCACTTCAAGTAAAGGGGGTGACTGAATCCTAGAGGAATTCTTGGCTTAACACCAACATCCATGCTAGGTACACTCAGTTACATCTAGTTAGGGAGGCATCGTAGGAGTACGCATCTTTTATCATGTGTTTTATATACTTAAATGTAGTCATGATTTAGTAAGATGGTAGAACTATACCATCCTTTTACCTATATAGTACTGTTAATCATTTACATCTTATACTGTCTAACGGTTGTTGTAGCACAGCTATTCTATTTATTTATTTTATTTATTTATTTATTTGTCTTATAGAGCGCACTATCACCTTGCAGGCATCCTGGCGCTGATGGCTCAAAAGAACGGACGAGTGTCAGATGGGGCAGGACAGAACGGACAGAATGCATTTACTTAGGAAACAGCCAAGTTTTAACCTTTTTTCTGAAGAGAAGGAGCTCCCTGGTGTACCTAATCTCACACGGGAGCAAGTTCCACAGCTTGGCCGCGGCCACCTCAAAGGATCTGCCCCCTGATCTAGTCTTCCTAAATTTAGGCACTCTCACCAACCTAGCTGCCGACGATCGAAGCAGCCTTGTTGGGGTGTACCAAGCGAATTTGGATTGCAGGGGTAGAGGGCCTGTTCCATGGAGGGCCTTAAAAACGAGGCATAAGGCCTTGAATTGTATCCTCTGTCTCAACGGGAGCCAATGCAGTTTAGCCAGGGCTACCGGCACATGTGCTTTCCTAGGAAGCCCCAGAACCAGCCTGGCGGCCGCTGATTGCATTCTTTGGAGCCTATCCAGCAAGAAGCCAGGGGACTCCAGCAGTAGAGCATTACAATAATCCAACCTACTAGGGATCGTACACCTTGACACTTGGGCGCGTGCCTGAAATAGCAGTAGTGGCAGGATCTTCCGCAAAGACCGCAGAATAGCAAAGCAGCAGGCGGTCGTTTTTTTGGCATGAGTCTCCATGCTGAGCTTCTGGTCAAGCATAACCCCTAAGTTACGGACTGATTCCACGGGCCGCACTTTAGTCACTGTCTCAGGAGGCCAAAAATTCTCTGGAAACGGACGGGAGATCTTATTCCCAGCGCTAAAAAGCACCTCCGTCTTCCCAGCATTGAACTGAAGGGAATTGTTCTTTAGCCAACGTGACGTATCCCGCAGACAGTTATGGAAAACCTCCACAGGTGTTGATTCTTCCCCCTCAAAGGAGAGGATCATCTGCGTATCGTCAGCGTAATTTATAATCTTGATTTTGTAGGCTTTAATAAGCGAGATCAGAGGTCTTAAATACCGGTTGAAAAGGATGGGGCCAATTGCTGATCCCTGTGGCAGCTCGTGTGGAACGTGAGAAAACGCCGATTGGAAGGGGGGCAGGGATACTGCCTGCTGTCTATCCTGCAAAAATGACTGAAGCCACATCAGAGCGCTACCTCTCACCCCAGCATCACTTAAACGACCCAGCAAGATCTCATGGTTAACCGTATCAAAGGCGGCAGACATGTCTAACAGAATCAGAACCGCTGCCTGTCCCCTGTCTGCACGCCTTTGAAGCTCGTCCACGGTGGTGACCAATGCTGTTTCAGTCTCATGAGCCGGCCGGAAACCAAATTGATCGTCCTCTAATAAGAGATGCTGGTACAGATGTTTGGAGAGGGTTAAGCTAACCAAACGCTCGACAATTTTGGCTGGGAAAGGCAGCAAAGAAATAGGTCTGTAATTCTTGGAGCATTGTGTGTCCAGGTCTAAAGAAGGCTTCTTCAACAGGGGAGATATCACAGCCTGCTTCCACTGGGCAGGAACAATACCCGAGGCAAGAGATTGGTTACAAATCAGGCGGAGAGTCGGAAATAGTTCCTCTTCAAACTCCTTCCAGATCTTGTGTGACACGGGGTCCAAAGGAGAACCGGAAGAAATCCCCCTTCCCAGCCCACTAAAGGCGTCTTCCGTGAGAGGTGGAAACTCTAATAAAGGATCACCCAGTGACCAAACTAGATCGTTAATCTTATCTACCGGAGACCCCTGTCCGGAGGCCGCAGGGCAACCGATCTCCGGGGAATCCTGCAAGTCCTCAATAATTAACTCGATTTTCTCCTTGAAGAATTTGGCAAGATTCTCACAAAGTTCCTGAGATGGGACAATGGAGTTCTTAGAGCGCTCAGGGCTAGTAAGACTATTTAGTATGTTAAAAATACCCCTAGAGCTATTGCTAGTGTTACAAATCAAGGAAGAATAATAGTCAGCCTTAGATTTCCTAATCAGACTCTTATATTCCACGATTTTGCGCTTCCACTGCACCCTGTTATGTTCCTCATAATTACGTCTCCGACTTCTCTCCGCTTGTTTACAACCCCGCTTCAAGTTTTTCAGTGTGTCATTAAACCAAGGGGCAGAGATTTTCCCCTTGCAACTGCGTACTTTAAAGGGGGCATGAGAATCCAGCACCGCCGTAATCCCTGTGCAAAGTGAAGCATAGTTCTCCTCAACTTGCTTATCCAAAGCAAAACACTCTCCCACTTTAAACACCATGCCGGAGCGCTTCAATCGAACAAGAGCCTTCCAATCTATGCACACAAACTCCTTAGTAGCCTGTGGAGCCTTTATCCGAGAACCCTTAATATTGACATAAAATTTAACAAGCGAATGGTCTGTCCAATCCATAGGCAGGATTTCCCCCATAACCAACAGGTCAGGAACCGTGAACACCAAATCAAGGAGGTGCCCCGCCTTATGAGTAGCTTCTGTGACTTGCTGATAAAGGCCAAAGCTTTCGCAAGCAAATTTAATAGACCTGTGTTTAGGGAGCCATTAAACCAGAGGTTAAAATCCCCTCAAATTATCAGCCTGTGGTGGGAAGCAGCTATATTAGTAAGGGTGGCTAGTAGCGATTGTTGCTGCAGAATGCTAAAAGCCCCTGGAGGTCTATAGCATAAAATCTCAGTAAAAATAGTCCTGGAACAGCTCTGAATGGATAGGCCCAGCAGTTCCGTTCCATCAGCCGGGTCCAAGTCAATGGTTCCAATCTTACAAGTCACTTTATATATAACCCCTAACCCCCCACCCCTCCCATTAGACCTGGGGAGATGTAGAAATTTAAAACCAGAAGGGCCCGCCCAGCCTGGGTCAACCAAACAATCAGAGCGAGTCCAAGTTTCCGTCATAAACAGGACATTGAGCTCGTGTGTCTCTATCATCAGCTGGATCTCCACGCTGTGCCTTGGCAGGGACCTCAAATTCAAAAGCCCACACATCAAAAGATCGTCAGCAAGAAAATCAGCCCGTGGGTGGGCTGAATGCAACAGCCTAAGTGTCCCCCTATTTGCATAAAGCTTACCGATATCTAGGAAGATCTCTCTAGGGTATGACGGGCCGGATAGTTGTCGCTGTTCCTCCATGTGATCAAAATGGGCAGCATTACTGGCACTGGGCGCTTCCTTGCCGCGGACGGGCGCAGACGGGCTTCCCTTTGGCGCGCCGCCGGTGCGCCCGCTGCGCGTTATTATTATTATTATTATATTTAAGTTTATAAAGCGCCCAGCTACCTGGAGGTTTCCCGGCGCTAAGGACCAAATGAGGGAGAGAGCAAACTAAAGGGTAAGGAAGGCAGTTACTGGTTAAATAACCAAGTTTTAACCTCTCTGCGGAACTTGAGATAACAAGGTTCAGTGCGCAGCGATAGGGGAAGAGAGTTCCAGAGGGAGGGAGCGAGACAGGAGAAGGAACGACCACCCATTCTGGCTCTTTTGACTCTGGGAACCAGGAACCTATGCTGATTGGATGAGCGAAGAGTACGGGGTGGACAGTACTGCTGAACCAAGGTATTAAGGTAGGGTGGGGCCCGGCCTGCATTAATTCGGTGCATAAAGCAGAGGGCCTTGAATTTCGTGCGGCTTTCAATACGGAGCCAGTGCAGGTTACGTAAAGAATTAGAAGGGGAGGATTTATTAGGAAGTTTACAGAGCAGCCGAACCGCCATGTTCTGGACTGTCTGTAGTTTACGGGTCGCCTCTTTGCAGGCCCCCAGGAGAAGAATATTGCCGTAGTCCAGTCTAGAGGTGATTAAGGCCTGGACTACGGTATTCTGTGTCTCCTGAGGGAGCATCCAAATGATCTTTCTAAGCCATTTGATGATGGTGATGCAGGTAGAGGAAGTTTTGACCACATGGTGCTTCATGGATAACTGGTCATCAAAAATGATGCCAAGGTTTACGTGCTGTTTTAGAGGGAACGGGGAGGGTGCCCATTTGCGAGGGCCAATGTTGGGGCCCCCACAGAGTAGTAGCGTTCCTTCCAGTGTTGGTTTTATGGAGCCCAGAGCGTGCAGCCTGACCACTAGAACGTGGCCCAACTACCCCCAAGATGGCGGGTATGCTCGCACGGACGGACCCGACCAGGGGAAGGCACCCAAGAGCCTCAGGAGACCACTCCGACTCACCACAAGGTAAGGCAATGCAAACTAGCAATTTTAGCAGCAAATAGCAATTTTAGCAGCAAGAAATAAATTGAAAACACGGACGAAGTATTTTTTAAAATCACGGCAATTAAAAATCAGCAGCAGCTTCCATAGCGCACGAGCGTGCTGACAGAGACATGCCAAACACGTCAGCCACCTTAAGAGCCAGGTCAGGGTTTGCACGCTCGCTCCAGCAATCTTTTTATGGAACCCAGAGCGTGCAGCCCCGACCACTAGAACGTGGCCCAACTACCCCCAAGATGGCGGGTCCACTCGCACGGACGGACCCGACCAGGGGAAGGCACCCAAGAGCCTCAGGAGACCACTCCGGTCCACCACAAGGTAAGGCAGTGCAAACTAGCAATTTTAGCAGCAAATAGCAATTTTAGCAGCAAGAAATACATTTAAAACACGGACCAAGTATTATTTTTAAATTGCGGCAATTAAAAATCAGCAGCAGCTTCCAAAGTGCACGAGCGTGCTGATAGAGCTCTGCCAAACACGTCAGCCACCTTAAGAGCCAGGTTAGGAGACTAACAACTGTTCAATAAATGATTATTGAAAACGTCCAGCTTGTTTTATTTGGTGTATCTCTCTGAGACAAACAAAGCACGAGTGACTGAGCAAAAGGAAATATTGTTTCCACGGTCCTGAGGGATCATGGTGGTCATGTTCGATAGTTGCCAAGAACTATTCCCTCCTTGGTAGGAGGAGATTCTAGTGGCACTGTGAGCTAGTTGGTACTAGAAGGCCAACTCACCCGGTGGGGTGATCAGAATTCGTCTGACACCAATCCTACAGTGTATGTTGTCTAAACGCGCAGATCCTGCATACTTTTTATAGGAATGACACATCATGGCGCCACCAACGTTAGTTGGGCACTAATTTAACAGTAGAATCTGAGTAGTTCAGTCGTGCTATTCTCAGAAATCCCTATGCACAAAACACCAGAGACGTCTGGAGTGGGTAGGCTAAAACTCCACCACAGCGGAGTAGGCAAAAAATCTTATTCATTAGCTGTTGGTTAATCAAGCTTGAAGGACACAAAGTTCCTAAAATTGCGAAAACACCTTATCTTAGTTTCCTTGAAAAGTTATTTCGTGTTCTAAACACAATGACTAAGCAGGACCTAGACCCACTAGAGCAAGCACTGCCCCTCTCAGAAGATGAAGAAGATGCAAACGCAATACAAATTGCGGCAAACATTAGAAATGCAGTCACCCTGAAACTGCTTGTGCATGGAGTAACACCTAGGGGTGGCTTAGTAGCTTTCGTGATAGAGGCATATGAATCGTACAGAACAGAGGTATTTTATTCATGGGTTACATTCCCAGCAGCAAATGCATGAACAAAAACATTTCACACCTACACAGAAGGTGATGCACCAGCAGGAACACTTATACTGGTTTAAATGCTCCCTACCCCATATAAGAAAAAGAGTAAGACTCGGTCTGCTCGGAAAAAAACGAGTGACATGGCCGATATTAGCAGCTTACACACCACAGCCTGACATTGAAACAATGCTAGGACTAGACTTACTCATACTTCATAAAGGATGAATAAACTTTACAGAAACATGACACAATACGTCAAGAAGACATTTACCGTCCAGACAGCGATGGTAACAAAAAGTATGGCTCATGTTCAAAACACAGCAACTAAAATGACTCCACAAACGTTACACGCAGTAATGGGTAAAATGCTTGCAAACAGTAAACAGATGCCATTCTGGATAGCTCAGAAAATAACACAGCTAGAGGCAGTGTTCCCAAATACTAGCGCTTATGAAAAACACAGAATGCGCACAATCTGCTTGCCCATGGGGATAACACCACAGATAGAGGATTGTACCTCGTAGGGTACAGTTTTTGCTACCATAAATACCAGAACTCATAGTATCCCGCCATTAGCAGTAATACCAGACGTATTAAGACAAATTCAAAATAAGTACGGAGCGGAACCTGCTCTGAACTTAGGGATGAAGTAACTAGTTAACTATGCCCAGGTATCAGCAATAATATTAGCAAATAGTAAAGGGGAGGCACCATCAGTGGCCATCCGCCAACGCCGAAGGCATTTCAGTCCTTTACAACAGGAGCACAAACTACCCAAAATAATTGAAACTGCGTAGGCAGAGTTAGGAAGGGACAGTTTGAGGGGAAAAGTGTTAAAACCACAACTAATGGGTAGTCCCGAGAAGGAGACATTCAAGCAGACACCTACTTCTTCTGTAAAGAAGTGGGACAATAACAAAAAACAAAACATTAAAGAAAATAGATCTCAATCGAGAGGAAGATCTCCTGCAGCAGAGGGATTGTGGGGTGATTAGAGGCGATGCCAATGCCGGCACCGCCATGCCAATTACAAGTTGGATTTCCACCAACCTTTTCATGGCAGGGACCCTGCCATGAAAACGTTGGTAGGAGCCCCAAACAGGGCCCCAAATCGGGCCCCCAGGGTGCTTTTGCCCATTGGGCATTGTGGCTGGGGGTACATGTTTTGCCCCTATTGCCTGCACTGTCATGCACACACTGTTTGCCATGCGCAACATGGTGCCTGACAACAGTACGTGGATGATACCCGAAGCATGCTGCCACCTCAAGGCTGCCACCGGCACACCATTGGCCCTGAGGTTAACTGGTAATGGGGTGGTTGGGATGCCACCAGCTTAACGGCATTCTCCCGACCACCACAATAGCAGTCCGGCAGTTGGACCACCGAACTCAGAATCAGCCCCTTAGTCTCTTTTTTGGAAGTTGAAAATCTCCAAGCCGTATCCAACGAGGGCTCCAGGAGGCCAGATACCCTTCCATAGAGGAGCAACTGAACAGGATTTGCTGCTTACAAGAAGAACCTAGCGGGAGCTACCAAAATGGCAGACCAACCAGCAATGCACCCCGGGTGAATTGCCGAGCAGGCAGGTAAGTCCTGGTCTCCTCTTGGTTCTCAGCGCACTTTTTGGTAGAAAAGGTATGGATTTTTGCTGTTTGGGTGCCTTTAGCACCACTTCCAAGGTACCGGACTGGGGGGACACTACTTAGACTTCAGGCTGGTTCAAGGAGTGCTTTGAAAGTTCAAGCTTTTTGGGTTCCAGAAGCTCTGGATAGGAGGCCAGCAAAATAGCTGTTGGAGTCAATCTTGTGGTCCTGGGTTCAAGCAGAAAAGCAGGTCACAACCAGCAGAGCAGCCTTCTGAGGGCACAGGGCCGTGTTCAGGTAGCAGAGCAGTCCTCTTGGAGCAGCAGGGCAGTCGTTTGAATTACACAGCAGGCCACAGGCAGCAGTGCAGTCCTCTGAGAGTCCTCCCTAGGTCCAGATGTGTACTGAGGAGTGGGCCTGTGGGTACTATTTTTATACCTGGTGCCTGCTTTGAAGTGGAAGAAACCTCTGGAGTTTTCCCTCCTACAGATGGTCCTGGAATTTCCTACCTCCTTGCCCAGTCTCAACTGCATCTGGGGCCACAAAAGACTAGTGTGAAGCTCTTTGTATGGGTCCTGAGGCAGCTCCTTTGAAATGTAAGTGGGGCTGTGCGCAGCTCTGCCCCTCATATGCTGCCAGGATGACCCATCCTGCCAACATCACATTCCCCTTTGTGTTACTGTCTGGGAGGAATACCCATAGGCCAACTGCCAACTACACCTAGTCATGTGACCCAGGATACAGGCTGAAGGGACCAAAGGGTATGGAAAAGAAAATGCCACATTTTTTGAATTGTGACCTAAAATCCATCTTTCCCAATAAAGAGGATTTTAAATAATAATTCCTTAACACCAAACACGATATTTCTAACTGTTCCCAAAAAAAGTTATCATTTATTAGATTTAATAAGGTAACCCAATGTTTTCTGCTGACAGTAGTGAACACAGATTGTGTGAGTTTTTCACTACCAGGACATGTAAAACCTAAAAGTATATGACTAACTTTTTTAATACAATTCACTCTGCCCTATGGTTTGTTCAGGGTCCACACAGATGGTGACATATGTATTAAAAAGAGAGTTTGGTCTTGGAAAAAGGTTTATTTTGTGGACTTGAATTGGCTGTTTTAAACTGCACACAGGCTGCAATGGCAGTCCTGAGACATGTTTTAAGGGACTATTTAAGTGGGATTTCATTTACCGGCCCTGGGTGAATGGTACACCACTTTACTAGGAACCTATTAGTTAAATACATGTGCTAAGCAGGTGGAAGACAATTTTACAATGTTTTAGAGAGTGGGCACAAGCACTTTAGCACTGGTTAGCAGTGGTAACGTGCACAGAGTCCTAAGCCAACAAAAATTAATCTAACAACAAAGGAGGGGAGAAGGCAAAAGGTTTGGGGGTAAGACCACCGAAAGGTCCAACACCACGAAGCTCTGTGGTCTGGGGGAACAGAAGGGCGCACCACATGTGCCCTTCATAGATGAATGTGACTATCTTTAGCTCACTGGATTACTTTAAAAAGACAATGGTGGCAGCATTTTGATTGATGAATAAGTGAATAAATGTAAGCTATAAAGTGCACATTTTCACCCAAGGTAACATGGTGCTTGGAAATCTGAACACTGTTGACCAAACAAGGAAAACTAAGTCAGCAAAAGAGATGGATCATAAGCACCTCCCTACCCCCCTTAATAATGCATCAGGCGTAGTTGAATCAGAAGGGCACCCTTCAGTGAAAGCTTCTGTAGCAAGAAAGGGCCCCTGCCCCTTTGATTTAACCTTTGAAAAACAGGGCACAACCAACAAAGGCAGTGAGGCAGACAAAACTGATTGGCTGGGGTGTACTTAGACTAAGATTCTGACAAAATAATTGGGCAGATTCATAAAATGCCTCCAATACCCAAGCAAACTTTCTAAGATGTTGGTGGCAGGATTGGCCTCTTTACAAATTGCCTTCAATGAGTGAATGGGTTACTGGGCCTTGTTTGTATAAAGTATCTGTCTAGTCTTCCTGAACTGCGTCCTTCACTGCACCAAGTGTTCATGGACACTGCATGTGCAAGTGGCACTGTCTATGTATAGCAGAATGAACCAGGAGTGTGTGTGTGTGTCATGGATGACTGTGGGCATAGTGGTATTAATTTTTGGATTTCAACTGTAAGTATGGTGTACAAACTGCAACGTCTTCCCATATGGGCACGTGCTTTACTGCAGGTGAAAGAGGTTTCCTGTTACTTCGGTTTCATTTTACGCAATTCAACTACATAAATCACAACTATTTACCACCCCACCTAATCGGACGCATGTTCCCTGCATCGGTGCCTGCGTGCCCGAGTTGTCATCTAGTGGGTGCCAGTTTATATTATATGCTATAGGAATGCCTACCAGGGACCTAGACGGAGGTCACGACTACCAGGGCAGAATTGGGGAACCATGACTTGCTGCCCACTGCTGGGTCTTGCCTTTTGGGGCTTTGTCACAAAGCCAAAGGGGACAAACATTTACACAGATTCATAGATCTTGCCTTCATCCTTTTTAAACATCAAATAGCTATGGTGTGTCAGGCAATTTCAGTGCTGAACACATGGACATGCCTTCGTACGCTCCCACAATGGGTGCTCCAGAGGGGGGTACAGTGGAGGGAGGAAACTAGGACACCTACATACTTAATATTGATGCCAAAAAGAACATTCGACCATGAAGTGAGCAAACCACAATTATCATGTTTAGGTCCTGATACATCTACCTGAAATTTCCCCAGAAGGGTTATCGGCCCCACCAGATGGTCTCCACACCAGTTATCCATGCAAATGACCGAATACGGTGATGTGTGATATATTTGACCAGCTGCCATGCTGTCCTCCCCATATGTGTTCCACACTGCTGCGACCCCCCTGCCTTCGGCCCTATGCTCATCCTGTGCCCTGCTGACGAGCTACAAACACCCTCCGACCCACATATCCTACTGTACGACCCATAGTTGCAATGATTCTACGCCCACCAAACAAACATGTTGAGTTTATTTATGTAAAGAAGCAACCAAATGTTTTATCTGCTTAGATATGCTATGCCCCTGTACTACATGCCATTACCATTGTATGTATCTTGTATGAATACAAGAGGTTTTCGATGTTGCTATTGCCAAATAATAAAAAAAATAAAAAACGTATGGTGTACAAACTGGAGTTTAGAGGTAGCCTGGCGAATTAGTGATATTGATTGTTGACAGTCCTGAAGCTTTTTGGAGTCCCCATACTATAGAATGTGACATGACTGAAGACAGTGGTCTCTTTATAAGTGCAGAGGTCATGTTTTGCCAGATCTGGCCATATCATTTTGCTTCAGGTGTTGCCATCGTCAGGCGGATATGTGGGGTAACTGCTGGAGGCTGCATGACACAGCACGTGTCAAGATACCCTTGCCCTAAGCGATAATGATTAACTCTTCTCGCTCACCATTGTAATTTACTTAAGGGTGGGCGAAGTTGGTGGAGTACCACTACGCGGTTCTGCACCGTAAGCTCCATTCTATCTCATCCCAATTAATAAAACAGAAACCTCACATACCTTTAGTAAAACAAGTAACTCTATCTTTACAAGCTAAAATGCATATAGTCATCTCACAAAAGTGAAAATGAAAATATAGCAAGCAGTGAGAGAGGTGATGATTTTGGGGTCCTCCCTAACCTAGGGAGAGAGCCAAGCAGATGCCTTAAACACAAAGAGCACATCATGCTGAACGATTCAGTAGTGGTCCCATCCTCCTAGGACCACCCCAGGCACAGTTATGGGCAAAAATACTATCCCAATCAAAGGCCCTGCAAAGCATTATGGGACGAGATTCTAGAGTGCAGTGAATATTGACCAGATGAGGTGGAGCCCAGATGGGGTTGAATATCGGGGCCTCTTGGTCACGCATGATCATACTGAGTCGATAAGAGCCAATTTTGGAGTTGCTCAAGATAACTTACAACTGCATGTAGATAGGTGGCTGTGTTTGTCCCTCTCTATGATGAGCTGTATTTCACTGGTTAAAATGGTGGTGCGTCAGAAGTTTTTATACCTGTTTGTAAATATTCCGGTTGTACTCCCGCAGTGTTTCTTCAAGCAATTGTGGCAAATACTTCTCAGACTAATATGGGGAGAGCAAGAGCCAAGGATTTGGTTTAAGATCCGCACCAGACCTGGCATAAAGCCCTCATGGTCTAACAGGTCTACATCTTAGGTAATGGAAGTCACCATCTTCTCATTTTTATCAATAGAATTTGCCATCTTTTTCGATTAATGCAGAATCAATGGTATATCTGCCCTTTGACGCAGATGTCGTCTGACTGTATCTTTCTAAGAACTGTGAAAGTGTCAAGTCATTTGGTTAATAACATAGATATAACACCTGATGCAACACCATTCTGGGACGAGTGTCTGCTTGTCACAAAGTCAAGATCAAATAAGATCAAATGCAGACATATAGCCAAATAGAGTAGTCTGAATTGACGTCTTCTCACCGTATATGTCCTTGAGGAAACATCTAGGATGCACACTTTGATACATATAATCTATGTCAGACATTCCTTATATCAGAAATTCCAATCTCTGATAACTGATATTCATATCGATATGGCTTTATAGAGCGCACAAATGCCCAAAGGGGTCTTGGTGCTAGCATCTGTTACTGAGCCAAAAGGGAGGTCTATCAGGACAGAGGACAAGAAAACCAGATTTTGAGCAGTTTTCTACATTGCATCAGATTGGGGTGAACTTTAAGGTACCAAGACAACGAGTTCTACATTTTAACGGGTGGAAGAGATTAAACTTTTGCCACCCCAGAATGATTTGTTTTAGGCATCAAAACGGTTTTGGCATAGGAGGCGCAAAGCATTCACTTGAAGGTGTACCATTGGAATTTCCTCCTAAGATTTTCCGAGCCGGTGTCATGGAGGGCTTTGTGAACTAGACAGAGCGCCTTGAAGGTGACTCGTTTCTAACAGGTAGCCATGGTAACTGTACATTGGCTCTAGAAACTGAATTGAATTTAGACATCCTCATGAAAAGGAGTACTGTTGCATTCTGTAGCAGCGGCAATTTATTCAATGGCTGCTGTTGGATTCCCACTTAAAGAGCATTACAGTAATCAATCCTTGATAGTACCAGATCAGTGATTGCTGTCTTTTGGAGCTCAAACGGAATAAAAGGAAATACCTTTCTCAATTTTCTTGAGAGGAAAAACCAGGAGGAAGTGACTTCATTAACCTGATCAGCGAAGGTCAGTTGTTTTTTGTCAAAGAATACTCTGAAATTCTGAACTTTTCTGACTGGGGATGGAAGAGGGCAGAGAGCTTGAGGGCACCAGATAGGGATCCAAAAGGAGATATCATTTACAAAAAAAAGAGGACCTCGGAGTTAATTTGAGACAGTTATTTCTAATCTAGTTAACTACCTCTATCATGCAATTGTTAAAGCATTTTGCTACCTCACCAAAATCACCAGAAATCTGAATTACGATTTGAGTGTCATCTGCATAGGAGACTGTGGAAAATTCAAGTGATCGGATCAGATAAATATGATTCAATATATAAAGGGTGCCACTTGACCACTTATCAGGAGAGGACCTTTGTCCAGATTATCACTCAAGATTTTGCCAGGGACGGAATCACCACTGCCAATGCACTTCAGAGATGCAACATCTTGCCTAAAGCAGATAAAGCTGAGTCCTGGAGGAAACACGCTAGCACATCACTGTGTGCCATTCGCAGGGAACACTGTTCATACCTCTGCTGATACAGACAGCTCATGCGGTAAACATCACTTACAACGAAACTTTTACAACGCACTACCATTACAACGCGGTCATTACAACACAAACTATTTCAACGCATTGCGCTGGGGGGCGCTCAAGGATAGGGAATAAGTTTAATTTACTATCCAACACCTTCCCTAGTGTCCACGGGGACTGGAGTTGGAATAGTAAATTAAACTATTCACTATCCAGCACCCAAAAGCGCTATGCGTTGTAATGGTATGCGTTGTAAAAACCGCGTTGTAAAGGCAGGCGTTGTAATAGCCTGCGTTGTAACGTCATACATCCAGCTCATGCTGTCAACAAGGAATGCAGTGAGCCACTTCTGCCCAAAAAACTGTTGATTGCAAGTTGCTCTGCTTCCCATGCCTCCTAGTTTAGCACATAGAAGTAGGTGTTAGAGTGTCAGGTTCTAAATGACATTTTAACCATGTTACAAATGTTCATTTTATTCTCGATATTTATAATGTGCCTTCTTGCTCTTTTTATAATATTCTATGTAGCTGTTTTAGATGCACTGAGAAATGGGTTATTCTTTTCCTATTAAATACTTTTACTTGTGAACGACCTGTAGGGCGATGTACAACACTTTCATAGAACCCACTCTGACTCTGGAGGCGTTGCAGCATTTACACACTACCGCATCCCAGAGGAAGCTAGTTACCAGACTCTACTCGATTACAATGAGGACTCCCGAACAGATTGTCTATCGGGTGAGGACCTAGACATAGTTACTCCTGAGGCGGAAGCTGGGAGTTTGAGTTGCTGTGCGTTCTTGTAATTTTAACTACCATTTACTTTGGCATTTTGCTACTGTTTTAATATTCTTTACCCCACATCCACTCTCACTCAGCTGAGTAGGTGCTGAGTGTTTTCACGCCTCGGAGGCTGCCGGACTATCGAGCGGCCATCTTGGAAGGAATCAGGGTAGCGAGCTAGTGGTTGGGACGCGACCTGCATTGCTATAAAAAAGGGGTTTGCTTGCACGGCGCGAGACCTAGTTACTCCTAAGGCGGAAGCCGGGAGTTTAAGTTGCTGTGCGTTCTTGTAATTTTAACTACCATTTACTTTGGCAGTTTGCTACTGTTTTAATAATCCTTACCACACATCCACCCTCACTCAGCCAAGTAGGTGCTGAGTGTTTTCACGCCTCGGAGGCTGCTGGACTATCGAGCGGCCATCTTGGAGGGAATCAGGGTAGTGGGCCAGTGGTTGGGTCGCGGCCTGCATTGCTATAAAAAAGGGGTTTCCTTGCACGGCGCGAGACCTAGTTACTCCTGAGGCGGAAGCCGGGAGTTTGAGTTGCTGTGCGTTCTTGTAATTTTAACTACCATTTACTTTGGCATTTTGCTACTGTTTTAATAATCCTTACCCCACATCCACCCTCACTCAGCCGAGTAGGTGCTAAGTGTTTTCATGCCTCGGAGGCTGCCATACTATCGAGTGGCCATCTTGGAGGGAATCAGGGTAGCGGGCTAGTGGTTGGGACACGACCTGCATTGCTAAAAAAAAGACGGTCATGCCTCCGCGCAGCGGATGCGAACAGCGGATGCAACGTTACCGCGCCGAAGGAGCGCCAAGGGAGAGCCCGTTTGCGCCCGTCCGCGCCAGGACGGGCCCAGGGGCCAGCACCCATGAACAAACCCCTACAGGAACAGGGATACTGAGGTACAATAAGGAACAGCTTCTGGCTCTCAGGGGAAAGAGAAATTCTAAATGTGCAAACATCATATTACATAAAAAGAGACACAGCTTTTGTCCCTGTTGTAAATATGTCCTTTCTTTCTTTGAACCCCCCATGTCATCTAATGGTACCACTATGGTACACTCCCTAGCATTACTCAACTGCCACTCCCTTCCCAAACATGCAAATGAACTATGCATGTTATTAGAAGAGAGATGCCCCGATGTTCTTTTCTTAACAGAAACCTGGACGAAGGCCTCTTCTGATCCTGATGTGGTCAGGGCTCTACCCCCAAATTATGTCATTATGAGACAGGACCGAGACAAGGGCCAGGGCGGGGGAATTGCAATTATTTATAAAAATACCTACTGTTGTAGATTAACCTGCTGCACCATCTCTGATTGTGAGAGTTTTTTGTTTTCTATCAAGTTTTCTTCCACATGTACTTTATCAGGGATTCTTCTATATCGGCCCCCAGGAGCACATGCCAATTTTTGCAATGATTTTCCTAATATTGCTATTAATCACGCAAGCACCACCCCCAACTTTTCCGTTGTGGGAGATTTTAATATCCATCTTGATGAACCAGACGACCCTGCCTCCCAAAGTCTTATGGCAGGATTAGACGTGCTCCAACTGAAACAAATCGTCACGGGATCCACCCACAGAGCAGGTCATCTGTTAGACCATTTTTTCACTAACCTTGATAACATCAGCCTGAGGGAGTCCACTGTGGCTCCTTGGTCAGATCATGCTCTCCTGTCTTTCTCTTGGTCCCCCCCTGATCTGGTACCTCCGGCTATAAGAACAAACAAAAGGAGTCGTGTCTGGTCTAAGTTGCCATTGGAGGAATGGGTTACGAACCTTAGTAGGGCCGTTCCAGCTATCAGCACTAATCCTATAATGGCAAATGCAGATTTTGATAATTGGTTAGAATCCTCTCTGGACCTTACTCTCCCGAAAACAGAAATCTGTCACCTCATTGGCGCCAATAAAAAAAGCATGGTACACCCCGGAATTAAAAACACTCAAGCAATCCTGCAAACAGTTAGAAAGGAAGTGGAGGAAGGACTTGTTGGCAAAAGTAATTATAGAGTAGCCCTTCGGTCCTACAAATATAAAATAAAAACTACACAATCTAGTTATTATCTAGATAAGATTACCTCTGCCTCGAATTCCCCTAGGGACATTTTTACAATTTACAATTTTTAAATCATAAGTTTCTCCTGCTGGTCCTCTTATAGGACTGTCTAACGCACAGAAGCGCTGTGATGAGCTAGCAACCTTTTTTGCTACGAAAGTTTCCAATATTTACTTGCGGT
This sequence comes from Lissotriton helveticus, assembly GCF_964261635.1. NCBI lineage: Eukaryota > Metazoa > Chordata > Amphibia > Caudata > Salamandridae > Lissotriton > Lissotriton helveticus. The sequence goes on along the minus strand of NC_136058.1, from coordinate 194,648,931 downwards.
TTCATCAGGTGGAACCCACAGTACCCTGTGCCCCCCCGGAAGGACTGGTGAGACTGGAGGAATTTATCCCCCTTGACTTACCCACTTTCCAGCGTCTACTGGGGAACCTTAAGTCTGGATCACCGGCCGATGCTGCACCCCCCACCATTCTTAAAAAAGCCTCGGAAACTATCTCGCCAGTTTTACGAGACGTAATTAACTACTCTCTTGTGGCGGGGCTGGTACCTCCCCCCTGGAAGCAGGCAAGAGTGAAGGCATTCTTAAAGAAACCCAATCTAGATCCAGAAGACTGGGCTAACTATCGTCCCATCTCTTTGTTACCTGGCAAAGGTAAATTGGCCCAAAAGCATGTTAACTCCCTATTATCCACCTTTCTGGAAAACAATAATGCCCTTCATCCCACCCAGACGGGTTTTAGATGTAAGCAGGGAACGGAGACGGCTCTTATTGCCGTAGTCGAAGAGGTGAGGAAAATAGTGGATTCCGGAAGCTGCGCTGCTATTATTTTATTAGACTTAAGCGCGGCTTTCGATACTGTCAGTCACTCGATAATGATACAGAGGCTGAGTGACGTTGGGATATCAGGGCTGGCCCTTGACTGGCTTCAGTCCTTTCTCACGGACAGAACTTTTGCTGTCTTTGAGGATGAGGCAATCTCAAAGTAGATTCCCCTGCAGTACGGTGTCCCCCATGGATCCTCATTAGGTCCTACCATGTTCAACATCTACATGAGGCCATTGGCTCAGATGGTCCTTCCCTGGGGGGTCCAGTTGGTCACCTACGCCGACGATACTCAATTGGTAGTCGCCCTTTCCAGACATGACACCTCTGGCACTAACCTCTCCGCATGCCTTGGCAAAGTCCTTTAATGGGTGGATGCATCGTTTTTGAAGCTTAATGGTTCAAAGACCGAAATAATGATACTGGGGCATATGGCACCCAACAATTTAGATCCTTGGTGGCCGAGCTGTCTTGGGCTGCCCCCCCCTCTCCTAAGAAGCAAATTAAGAGCTTGGGTGTCTGGTTAGACCCCAACCTTAATTTCTTGATACATGCACGCAAGCTTGCGGCAACCTGCTATGGTCTTATTAGACTTCTCAGAAATTTTTAAAATCTTCTTCCTTTTGCAGCTAGGCGTTTGTTGGTCCAGTCACTCATCTTGAATACGCAAATGCAGTGTACCTGGGTGCGCATCTGGGAACTATTAAAGTCCTGCAAACAGTACAAAACTGTGCTGCTCGCTTGCTCATGGATGTGCCTAAACGTAGTTCGGCCAAATCTGCATTACATCAGTTGCACTGGCTTCCAGTGCAGCAAAGGATTTGGTTCAAAGCTATGTGCACTGTCCATAAGTCCATTTCTGACTTTGGACCTGCCTTGCTCCAACCCATGTTTCAGCTCCATTATATCCCACGGACTCTCAGATCAAACCATAAGAAGCTGCTAACAATCCCCAGGATTATAAGGACAAGGATGGGTGGCCTTCGCTTCTCCCTTCACGCTGCAAAATTTTGAAATCAGCTTCCCGATACCATCCAACGGGAATCTAATCACCTTACATTCAGGAAACTGCTTAAAACCTTCCTGTTTCCTTGAGCTGGAGGAATGACTAGGTATTTAATGTGCTGGGATGCCTAAGGGTAGCCATGCGCTATACAAATGTGTAATCATTCATTCATTCATTCATTCATTCATTCAGGAAGGAGTGCGAGCTTGAACTGGGCGATGAACTCCCGGACGAGATAGATGGGCGTACTGCTGTGGGCAGACAGAAAGGCTATCCCCAACTACAGATTGCGATTGATCCCCTTTAAGTACCTCAACAAACTATACAGCACACCATTGCAACTACACAAAATAGGGCTCAGTGAAACCTCAAACTTTAACCGCTGTGCTGCAGAGGACACCTCGTTCCTTCATTTGGCCTGGTAAAAATGCATTTCAGCATTTGCATTAACAAAGCGGCAGGCACCGCGCGGCGCCTGCCGCTTTGTTAATGCAAATAAAGGGTGGTACCACAGGTACCCCCCATGTGCACCCCCCACCTATACTTCACTCTGGTGGCCCGCAGGGGGTCCCCAGAGTGAAGACCGCATGCCTTTCCGTGGCAGCATCGCCGCCACAGAACGGCACCTAAACACAACCATCATAATATGGCTGGCGGTGTCTGTTAGACACCGCCACCATATTATTTTTTTTCCGCCCGGCCGCAAGGCGACCGGGGCGGAAAAGCGGTGGACGGTCTTGCCGTCCGCCGAAGTCCCCCCGCCATACTAATATGGCGGGGGGAAAAGGAGTGTCTATGTCGGGCGGATTGCCCCCGCCAGGCTGGCGGTGGCTACCGCAAGCCTGGCGGGGGCAATCCGCCCGACAACATAATGGGCCCCCAAGTGTTAATATAATAAAAAATGTTAAAAAAAGTGTATAAAACTAAAAATTTTTTATATTTAGACAATATTTCTAATGTAATAAATGTGTAATTTGTTAGAAAAAGTTTTCTATTAGGGACGGGATGTTGGGTTAATAGGGGATGAGGGTGGGGAGTAATTAAAAAATATGTAAGCCAAATAATTAATAATTTGTATAAAAATATACATTGAAAAAGAACAAAATTAAGAAATATTAAAAATAAATATTTTAATAAAATGATTCCAAAAATATAAAAATTTAAAAAAAATTTTTAAAAAATTGAAATTTAATGTTTAGGAGCGGGATATTGGGTTATTAGGGGATAAGGGTGGGGAGTAATTTAAAAATGTGTAGGAAAAGTAATTAATACATAAACAAATAAAAAAATGTAAAAAAAATTGGAATTTAAAAAAAAAATGTATTTAAATTTTTTTTTAAAAAATTATTAAAAAATAAATATTTTAAAAAACAATTTTAACGTTAATGTTTAGGAGCGGGATGTTGGGTTATATGGGGATAAGGGTGGGGAGTAATTTAAAAATGTGTAGGAAAAGTAATTAATACATTAAAAAAATTAAAAATAAAAAAAAATGGATTTTTTTTAACAATTTTATTTAAATTTTTTATAAAAAAATAATTCAAAAAATAAATATTTTAAAAAACAATTTTACCGTTAATGTTTAGGAGCGGGATGTTGGGTTATTAGGGGATAAGGGTGGGGAGTAATTTAAAAATGTGTAGGAAAAGTAAATAATAAATAGAAAAAAAAAATTAAAAAGAAAACATTTTGGGACGAAATTGTAAAATGTTATTTAAATTTTTTTTCTTAAATAATTAAAAAACATAAATATTTTAAAAAACAATTTTAACGTTAATGTTTAGGAGCAGGATGTTGGGTTATTAGGGGATAATGGTGGGGAGTAATTTAAAAATGTGTAGGAAAAGTAATTAATACATTCTATAAAAAAATAAATTTGAAATTCAATTTGTTTTTTAAAAAAATGTAAATTTTTTTAAATACAATTTATGATAATTATTAAAATAATCACATTTTAATAAAATGCAATAGAACATTAATGTTTAGGAGCGGGATGTTGGGTTATTAGGGGATAAGGGTGGGGAGTAAGTTAAAAATACTTTAGAAAAAATATAAAAATGTTGTTAAATAATATATAGAGCAAGAAAAAACAAATTTAAATTTTTTTAATAATTTTTTTTAATTAAAATAATATAGAACACATTTTTTTTAAAATTAATATTGAAAATTTAAATATATAACTAAATATAATGAATTAAATAGAAAGACAAAAAATAAAATGTACAACATTTTAAAAAATTTCGAAAATAAATATTTTTGGAAAATAAATATTTATAAACTTCATATTGAAATTTGAAAAATAAAAAAATATAATGAAATTGAAATAAAACATTATAACATAAAGAAATATAAAAATAGATAAATATTTTATTTTAATTTTTATAAAGATTTTTAAAAAAAATTATAAGCATAAATAGTAAAATTAATTTATTTAACCAAATATTAATAAAAATAATGAACAAAAACATTATACAACATATAAATACGATAACTATAATTAATAAATTAGGAGTTAGAAAAATAAATTTAGAAATATATTTAAATAGCAAAACTAAATAAATTACTACTATATATTGGATGTATAATTAATAATGTTTTTTGTCCACTGTTTTCAATGAAATATAGTGTAAATGTAAAAAAAATGTTGGATGTTTTCACAAAGATTAAAACACAATTAAATATTACTAGAAATAAAATATATAAATTATATAATATCATCACAAATTTATAAAATATGGAGGAAATAGTATACAATTTCTAAGAAAAATCTCAAAGAATTCAAAAACATGTAAATTAATTAAACATTTGCTAAATTTACTAAAATTTTCTAAATAATCAGATAATTTCTACATTTCAGTAAAATACAATTTATCACTTGTAATTAAAATATTTTAAGAATTAGGTAAATGTATATACATTTATAATGGGTCAGTATCCAGCGTCTTCCCTGATATTTGTCTGATTGGAGTTGGAATAGTAAATTATAATGTGTTACTGTCCAGCAACTTCCCTGATATTTGTCAGACAGGAGTTGGAATAGTAAATTATAGTGGGTCAGTGTCCAGCACCTTCCCTGATATAATTTTGACTGGAGTTGGAATAGTAAATTATAATGGGTCAGTGTCCAGCACCTTCCCTGATATTTAACTGACTGGAGTTGGAATAGTAAATTATAATGGGTCAGTGTCCAGCACCTTCCCTGATATTTGTCTGACTGGAGTTGCAATAGTAAATTATAATGGGTCAGTGTCCAGCACCTTCCCTGATATTTGTCTGACTGGAGTTGGAATAGTAAATTATAATGGGTCAGTGTCCAGCACCTTCCCTGATATTTGTCTGACTGGAGTTGGAATAGTAAATTATAATGGGTCAGTGTCCAGCACCTTCCCTGATATTTAACTGACTGGAGTTGGAATAGTAAATTATAATGGGTCAGTGTCCAGCACCTTCTCTGATATTTGTATGACTGGAGTTGGAATAGTAAATTATATTTGGTCAGTGTCCGGCACCTTCACTGATATTTATTTGACTGTATTTTGAGTAGTATATTTCATTGGGTAAGTCTCCACCACCTTGTTATTTTTCTATGTAATTTCAATGAAGTGGGAATAGTAAGTTATATATATGTTAAAATTCTTTATTAAAAAGAATACTAATAAAAAATTTGATGTAATGTATTTGTATTTTTAATATATGTAATGGTACATGAAGTTTTACATTTATATCTGTAATCATACATTTTCTAATTATTACATTACAGTTTATTCATCTTTTAAAAATAAGTAGACATGGATGTTTAGAACATTTTTATTGTATATTTGGATTCATTACATGTACAGTATACAAAATTTGTTACATTTTACTTAAGTAGTTAGTTAAATAGGATGTATTACATTACATTTATTTATAATCATAAATGTTGTACATTTTTACAAAATGATATTTTTGACAATATTTCCACAATAAATTATAGTGTTGTTCCTTACATTTGGCAAAGAAATTGTAATATTTACAACATATTAAAAAAAAAACCGATGAAGTCCGCCCCGCTCGACAAATTAGGATGGCCCAAACAAGCAGACTCACCGCAGCGGAGACGCCGCACAGCTGAAGCAGGCAGAAAGTCGACAGCGGAGCACGAACGCCGAGACCCGACATGAACCCCATGGACCCAGCCCTCCACATGTATCCGGTCATGTACCTGCTGCAACACTATCGCCAGATGGGCCGCCGCAGGTACGCCACTACACATATGCACCACACAACACACATGCCGACACAGGGCCCAAGCACCACACTAGCATCCTGCTGGGGGGCACAACACATCCACATGGGCACCCACACATCACCCACCTCACAACAAGGCACCCCACATCATCCAGAACACACAACGTCTGCCAACCAGCAGCAACGTTCCGGCCACGGTCACGTCACCGCCGCGGTCAACACATGCGCACTATGCAGAAGGCAAGGCCACGCCAAGGCATGGGCAGGTGTCACAACTTAGGCGCCTATGGCGAAACTACAGGTCCCAGAATGCTTGGAGGCTAGTCTGTTTTCCCTTTCCTCCTTCCTTCTACTCTGTCACTCAACACCTATATCTGTGTCTGTGTGGAAGCCCTCGGTGCTTGTCACCTGTGTTTAGCCACTATTCTGTATTTGGAACTTTGTTGGGCGCTTCTTTCCTTGCTACGAGAGATCCTGCTCTCTTGACACTGCGTTGGGTCGGCAAGAAGTTGACCTTTTGAGAGCCGCCCTGAGAGCCGCGCTGGGAGCAGCGCTGAGAGCAGCGCTGAGAGCAGCGCTGGGAGCCGCGCTGGGAGCAGCGGTGAGAGCCGCTGAGAGCCGCGCTGGGAGCAGCGCTGACTTGATATAACTAACGGGTGAGAGGATGACTCGAATCCAGATCCCCTTTTGCCTCGCTTGATTTCCGCATTCCTTGGAACTGAATCTAGTGGCGGACTAGCGTGTGGAGTGTGCTTCTGTTTGTTTTCTTCCCTACTTCCTGATTTTGGATTTAGCCGAACTCTTTTGGATTCTCACAGAGCTGTTGAGTGGCTCGGACTGGGTTTTCTTTACAAGGAACTTTGCAGCTGACCGGGGTTTGGTCGAGTTGAACTTGCAGAGGATACATTACGCTTCAGATAAGTAGCGTTCTACTTTGACTATGAGTGATCTACAGAGACTTCTGTAGTCTTTTTTCCGCTTAGGGTTCATGGGCAGTTCCCTACTATTTTTGTTGTTTACTTTATTTTTCCTACTTTTGCCCTGATCTGTTGGAATGATTGCTGGAGCCTTGACATGTAAGTGTAATTGAATACTAAAGTATTGACAAGTAGAGGTGGCCTCGCATATTAGACAGAGAGTGAATTCTGTGTGTTTTGTGTCTCCATACAGGAACCTGTACACAGACATAAGGCGGGGTGTTTCTCCTATTGTCAAGCCCTGTGGATGGTTTATGGCTGCCAGCCTTTTTTCTATTTTATTTATCCATTTTTTCCCCTTCCCTGGGTGGTGTCCTCTCAAGTGAAGTTCAGCTAAAGATTCACTTGGGGTACCACATCTAGGGAGGAGAGAAACTAGCTTCGACATCGCTCCCGCTGTACCTGAAAAAGCTAAGGTTAGTCAATCTGCATAATCGTGACAGAGTGACAAGCCCACGTTTTCATACGGCCTGAGCGATGGACACTAATACTGTCCTGGCTACTATGCTAGAAACCCTTAATGCATTATGAGTAGAGGTAGATGCTGTGAGAGTAGAGAATCATGATATGAGGACTGAAATGACTACTCTTCGACAAGAGGTAGCAGGGATAGCACAGTCTGGTCCCACTAGTGGTAGGGGAGCCCATTACATCAGAGAAGCCACGTTATCTCCTCCTCTTCAGTCACAATCCTCTGTTGCTCAAGGAGTTCAAGGTCCCTCCACCATTAATGTCATACAACCAATGCAGTTGCCTTTGGCACCCCCAGAAAGGTTTTTAGGGGATCCTAAAAAGTTCAGTACATTTTTGGGACAGTGTAGGTTACATTTCATGTGTAAACCCGCTGTCTTTCCTGACGATCATTCCAAGACAGCTTTCATGTTATCTTATCTAGGGGGCAATGCAGCTAGTTGGTCATTTCCTCTGATTGAAAGAAAAGATCCTGTTCTGAATGATTTTGAGGAATTTTGCGAAGAGATGAGGAAGCTGTTTGATCGTAAGGCACATATGCTATCCTTAGACAGGGAACTAATTACGCTTAAACAAGGATCTCAAGATCTGCTGTCTTACATAACACAATTTAATCGTCTTGTTGTTGAAACTGATTGGCCAACAGCAAAGAGAGTATCCTTGTTTTACCAAGGGTTGAAAGGAGAATTGAAAGACGTTCTTGCCCAGGTGGTGTCTTTGCCAACTACGTGTGAAGAGTTAATAGATCTCACAGTTCAATTTAATTCTAGGTATGCCGTGGTTAACCTTGCATGATCCTGTAGTGAAATGGGCTGCTCGTACCATCACCCTTAGTTCTGTCTACTGTGCTGAACATTGTGCCCTGCCTTGCTTTTCTGAGGAAATCCGGATGGAAACTCCTGCAAGCAATCTAGCGAGTGGAGGGAGGACTTTGAGTGTGAACGCTATATCTATTCTTCCAGAGGTCTATAGGAAGTACCAGGACGTTTTCAACGAAAAAGAAGCCAACAAGTTACCCCCCCCCACAGGGAATATGACTGTGTGATAGACTTGGAACCGGGGGCCAATATTCCATGCAGCAGGATTTATGCCCTCACAGAGGCAGAAAACACCTATCTGCAACAGTATCTAACGAAACTATTAGCATCAGGATTCATACGCCCCTCTACATCTCCAGCCTCGTCACCTCTGTTCTTTATACCGAAGAAGGAAGGGGGCTTGCGTACTTGTATCGATTATAGAGCTCTCAACAGAATTACCAGAAAGAACCGGTATCCTCTCCCTCTGATACCTGTCCTATTGGACCAATTAAAAAACGCTAAAATCTTTACCAAGCTTGACCTGCGTGGTGCATATCATCTCGTAAGGGTCCGCCGAGGGGATGAATGGAAGACCGCCTTCCGCACAAAATATGGGCTCTACGAGTACCAGGTCATGCCGTTTGGCTTATGCAATGCTCCTGCTGCATTTCAATTTTTTATGGATGAGGTGTTAAGGGGCTTGCTGGATGTGTCATGCATCGTCTATATAGATGATATACTCATCTACTCGGCCACACGAGAAGAGCACGTTCGGCATGTGATGGAAGTTTTGGAAAGACTGCAACGACACGAACTCTTTGCCAAATTAGAGAAATGCCTCTTCCATACCAAGGAGGTCGAATTTCTAGGGTACATCATTGGTCCGGATGGGCTACGAATGGATCACAAGAAAATTCAAGCCATAATACAATGGGAATCCCCTTCTTGTGTGAAGGCCTTGCAAAGCTTTTTAGGTTTTGCGAACTTTTATTGCCGATTCATTCATGGATTCTCTACTATCATCCAACCTTTAACTCATTTATTAAAGAAGGGAGTAGTCTTCAAATGGACGGAACCTGCTGAACAGGCGTTTCAGGCGTTGAAGGCCCGTTTCGTTTCCGCACCCATCCTTCGTCATCCAGATGCCACTCAACCCTTCGTGATGGAAACAGATGCGTCACATTATGCCATCGGAGGCATTTTATCTCAAAGACATCCGGACACGGGCCAACTTCATCCCGTCGCCTACTTCTCACGGAAATTGTCCTCCAGTGAGATCAATTACAGCATCACAGACAAGGAGTTGTTGGCCATCAAACGGGCTTGTGAAGAGTGGCGACATCACCTGTTGGGGGCTAGACACACAGTAGAAATCTTTACAGATCACCGTAATCTCCTTTTCTTGAAAAGTGCTAAGGCGTTAACACCTCGCCAGTTACGGTGGTCCTTGTTTTTCTCGGATTTTGACTTTGTAATTAAATATCGCCCTGGCCCTCAAAACGGAAAGGCTGATGCTTTATCGAGACCAGAAGCAGTATCTCCGGAGCTGGCTTTGGAAGAAAAGATCCTCCCTTCTTCTTAACAAAGCGACATTCAGTCCGTTTGTGTCAGCTATTACCTGTCCCACAGATTTCCTGAGACATGTGGAAGAAAAAAGTGACTTGGTGGATGCTCCCTCATGGATAGCAAATGAACCCAGACAAAGAATACAAAAAGGGAGACTTCTCTTCAGAGACAAACAGTTGTATCTCCCTGATCAGGAATCACAGTATCGAATTATGCAATGGACACATGATTCTTCCTTGAGTGGACATCCAGGAATCCTCAAGACCCTCCAGAATACATTGAGGAACTTTTGGTGGGAGAACATTCAGAAAGACATAGAAGAGTATGTAGCCAAATGTTCTATATGCATTCAAGCCAAAGCTCAACACCAAAGAAGCAGTGGGTTACTACGTTCTATACCGGTACCTTCAGCCCCATGGCACACGGTTTCAATGGATTTCATTGTAGAAATGCCTCTCAGTTTCGGCAACAACACTATTCTAGTGGTAGTTGACCATCTCACTAAGATGGGTCATTTCATTGCACTGACTAAGTTACCTACATCAGGAGAATTGGCCCTAATCTTTATGCAGAACGTGGTACGTTTACATGGCATTCCTTCTGTGCTTATCACAGACAGAGGCACACAATTTACCTCTAAATTCTGGAAAGCTTTGTGTGAGGTTATGAAAATTGATGCGAGATTGTCAACAAGTTACCACCCTCAGACAGATGGTAAAACAGAAAGACTAAATCAGACGCTAGAGCAGTATCTGAGATGCTTTACACTGCAACAGGGAGAAGAATGGAGAACGTTGTTGTGGATGGCAGAATTTGCCTACAACAACACCACTCATTCTTCGTTGGGATGCTCCCCCTTCTTCTGTCTTATGGGTTATCATCCCAATTCTTTGCCTTTTGACCAGCCATGTCCTTCTTCACATCCTACTATACAGCAACATCATGAGCATCTTCATTCTGTTTTACACGATGCTAAAGCACAGTTGGTGGCAGCCAGAAATCGCGACAAAGTACAGGCCGACAAGAAGAGAACTCCAGAGCCAGTCTATGCAGTGGGCGATAAGGTATGGTTGAGTACCAAACATTTGAGGCTTAAAGGGAATACACGTTTGCAACCTAAGTTTGTAGGTCCCTACCCCATTATGGCCGTGGTTAATCCGGTCGCCATGAAACTAAAGCTGCCTTCTTCCTGGCATATACATCCTGTGTTCCATGTATCTCTGATGAAACCGTATGTGCAGGGCACGAGACCGATGGTCAGACCGCAGCCTGTGGACATAGAGGGGGATGTCGAGTATGAGGTGAGAGCTGTACTTGACTCCAGAAGGGTGAGGGGTGCCTTGCAATATTTGATAGATTGGAAAGGGTACGGACCTGAGGAGCGATCTTGGGAACCTCACTCTAATTTGCATTGCCCTGGGTTATTGAGACGTTTCCATGCCAGGTATCCATCTAAGCCTGGTGGACCGCCGGGACGTCGGTCATTGCGAGGGGGTTCTGTCACAACTTAGGCGCCTATGGCGAAACTACAGGTCCCAGAATGCTTGGAGGCTAGTCTGTTTTCCCTTTCCTCCTTCCTTCTACTCTGTCATTCAACACCTATATCTGTGTCTGTGTGGAAGCCCTCGGTGCTTGTCACCTGTGTTTAGCCACTATTCTGTATTTGGAACTTTGTTGGGCGCTTCTTTCCTTGCTACGAGAGATCCTGCTCTCTTGACACTGCGTTGGGTCGGCAAGAAGTTGACCTTTTGAGAGCTGCCCTGAGAGCCGCGCTGAGAGCAGCGCTGGGAGCCGCGCTGGGAGCAGCGCTGAGAGCCGCTGAGAGCCGCGCTGGGAGCAGCGCTGACTTGATATAACTAACGGGTGAGAGGATGACTCGAATCCAGATCCCCTTTTGCCTCGCTTGATTTCCGCATTCCTTGGAACTGAAGCTAGTGGCGGACTAGCGTGTGGAGTGTGCTTCTGTTTGTTTTCTTCCCTACTTCCTGATTTTGGATTTAGCCGAACTCTTTTGGATTCTCACAGAGCTGTTGAGTGGCTCGGACTGGGTTTTCTTTACAAGGAACTTTGCAGCTGACCGGGGTTTGGTCGAGTTGAACTTGCAGAGGATACATTACGCTTCAGATAAGTAGCGTTCTACTTTGACTATGAGTGATCTACAGAGACTTCTGTAGTCTTTTTTCCGCTTAGGGTTCATGGGCAGTTCCCTACTATTTTTGTTGTTTACTTTATTTTTCCTACTTTTGCCCTGATCTGTTGGAATGATTGCTGGAGCCTTGACATGTAAGTGTAATTGAATACTAAAGTATTTACAAGTAGAGGTGGCCTCGCATATTAGACAGAGAGTGAATTCTGTGTGTTTTGTGTCTCCATACAGGAACCTGTACACAGACATAAGGCGGGGTGTTTCTCCTATTGTCAAGCCCTGTGGATGGTTTATGGCTGCCAGCCTTTTTTCTATTTTATTTATCCATTTTTTCCCCTTCCCTGGGTGGTGTCCTCTCAAGTGAAGTTCAGCTAAAGATTCACTTGGGGTACCACATCTAGGGAGGAGAGAAACTAGCTTCGACATCGCTCCCGCTGTACCTGAAAAAGCTAAGGTTAGTCAATCTGCCTAATCGTGACAGCAGGGCACCAACATCACAGGGACACACCACCCCAAACCACACTGCACCCCACATGAGCTAGCCACAGGCCAGGTGCTTATCCCGTGCACCCCCATGCACACCAACAAGCACTGTAACAACAAGCATAATACACACACACTGCAACACACAACCAGGAACACAGGCACTGCAGGATTGAGTGACAAGGAACACACAACACCAGTGCACTCCCCACAGCCCACACAATTGCATACAATCATCCACACAGGGCACGACAAAACAAACAACAGGCATACAACTCCTGGCTGACACATGTGTGTCTCACACCATACAGGGGCACACATACATACACTACAAACTAACACCCTTCACACTGCACACCTCTGCCACACCCAACACCACACATGCCATGTAAGCCATGCCACCAGGACTAAGGGCCAACACAAGATGACCATACACATACACGCCTGGGCACACAGAAAGGAAAACACACACATACCTCATGACATCACAGACAGCTACAAAACCACTGAACAGCTGCACGCCCTGTGCTGCCAGTGTCCCCCAAGGTGACCTGTGAACAGTGTATGCAGCACAAGAAAATCACCAACAAGAAAACTGCATGGGCTGTAAAATAGCCATCACAGAGTACAACATCAGCAGGGCCAGAATGGACTGAAGACCCTGTCACCCCTGTCTAAAAATCAGATGGCCACAAAGATCCTTGCAATGGTGAACTTTAAAATAGAGCATGGTACTCAGTCAAGCAAATGCAAACAAGAAAAGGACTTTAATCAGCAAGGAGACTGAGAAAACACACCAGAAGTAACTGTATTTATTCACATATTGCACAGATGTAGCAATACAACATCAGTAGACAACAGCAAGCCACAAAATCATGTACACATGGTAGAGACTATGCACAGGTCAAACACAAACAGGAAGTGCAGAGTCCATGGCAGGTAACACAGCAAGTACATGAGAGGCTGCACAGGGAAGAGTACAGCACAGCAGAGCAACAGGCCCAGAGTCCTTGGCAGGGGAGAGTACAGCACATCAGAGCAACAGGCCCAGAGTCCTTGGCAGGGGAGAGTACAGCACAGCAGAGCAACAGGCCCAGAATCCTTGGCAGGGGAGAGTACAGCACATCAGAGCAACAGGCCAGAGTCCTTGGCAGGGGAGACAGCAAGTACATGAGAGGCTGCACAGGGGAGAGTACAGCACAGCAGAGCAACAGGCCCAGAGTCCTTGGCAGGGGAGAGTACAGCACATCAGAGCAACAGGCCAGAGTCCTTGGCAGGGGAGACAGCAAGTACATGAGAGGCTGCACAGGGGAGAGTACAGCACAGCAGAGCAACAGGCCCAGAGTCCTTGGCAGAGGAGAGTACAGCACAGCAGAGCAACAGGTCCAGAGTCCTTGGCAGGGGAGAGTACAGCACAGCAGAACAACAGGCCCAGAGTCCTTGGCAGGGGAGAGTACAGCACATCAGAGCAACAGGCCCAGAGTCCTTGGCAGGGGAGAGCACAGCACATCAGAGCAACCGGGTTAGCAACACACCCAGGTCTTGACTAGCACACTTGTGTGGGGCACAGGCATATGAGGGTGTTGACAACTCACTCCTGGCTGTCATGCGGACTGGGACCTGGCTGTGTGTCAGGGACAGCAGGCCCACTTGACTGGTGTGACAGAGGCCCATGTGATGTGGTAATAACAGAGAGCCTGCAAGGTGGAGGGCTGTGTGGACCAGGTGGCACTGTGGCACGTGGAGGTGGAGTCATGCACACCCCTGACACTGTGTGGGTGGGAGAGGTTGGAGGGGTGCCCTTCCACTTTTTGGGAACATGAAATGGCTTCCCTGTCTTGGGGTTGATGGGAAGTGGTGGTGACACAACAGGCACACACACCAACTGTCCCACATCAGGGGCAGAGACTGGCACCCCCTCTGGTGATGTGCTTGATCCTGCAGAACGCTTGGGCTGGCTATGCCTCCGGACCACCTTACCCCCTCTGGAAGGTGTACCCCCTACAGTGCCCACCTTCCCACTCCCCCCAGGGGTGGTGTCTACAGTGCCCTCCTGCCCCTTCTTGCCAGGGCTGGTCACAACGCTGCCCTCCTTTTCCAGAATCACTGGGCTGGTCACAACAGTGCTCTCCTCTGCCTCAATGACTGGGCTGGTCACAACAGGGCTCCCCTCTGCCTCAATGACTGGCCTGGTCACAACAGGGTTCCCCTCTGCCTCAATGACTGGGCTGGTCACAACAGTGCTCTCCTCCACCTGCCTCGATGTACTTGGTTTTGGGGTTGATGTGGTGGGTGGTTGTGTCCCTGTGCTCTCCCCAGGTGTAGCCATGACATGCCACACATCCTCTGTGTATTTAACAACAAGGGGTGGTGATGGACAGAGTTTCTGAATTAAGCAGAATACTCTCACCCAGTCAAGAGATCAGGGCTAGATCCAACACCGTTTTTTAGCTCACTGCACCATCCCAGTTCAGAACCTGGCTATATGCAAATTAGTCTGTTCCTGTCCCAGTGCATGATGGGAACAGGGCAAACCAAACTACCAAGCCAATTCTTACACTGGGAAGGAAACAAGCTTCCGGGGACCGGTTTCTGGCATTTTAGGCGTCGTCGGCCCGGCTTGCTTGAATCCTGATGGTGCAATGAGCAAGGGACTCACATCTGAGTATACCCTTCCACGCTTAGGGTGGACAATCAGGATTCAAGCAAGCCGGGCCGACGAGGCTGAAATGCCAGAAACCGGTCCCCGGTTACCGGCAGCTATCCTTTGGACTGAGTGCTTTTAATTCCTGTACCACAGCCTACCTCTCGCGGAACCCGCTCCGCGGGAGGGGGTAAATCCAGCAACTTGAGGAGTACGACGGTGTCTCTGTGAAGGCGAGTGACAGGCGGGGCTGCGAGCGAGAGCAGGCGCTGGACTAGGACTACTGTTCCCAGGAGCGCTTGCCTGCCCGAACTCATTGCACCTGGGCCGCTCTCCCTGTCTGCTCCTCCCCTTCCCTGTGCTTTTAAACCCCTGCCTTTTGGATTCCAGTTGGGACGCTTCTTCATTTACCGGCAGCTATCCTTTGGACTGAGTGCTTTTACTTCCTGTACCACAGCCTACCTCTCGCGGAACCCGCTCCGCGGGTCCCGCTTCGTGTGAGGGGGTAAATCCAGCAACTTGAGGAGTACGACGGTGTCTCTGTGAAGGCGAGTGACAGGCGGGGCTGCGAGCGAGAGCAGGCGCTGGACTACGACTACTGTTCCCAGGAGCACTTGCCTGCCCGAACTCATTGCACCTGGGCCGCTCTCCCTGTCTGCTCCTCCCCTTCCCTGTGCTTTTAAACCCCTGCCTTTTGGATTCCAGTTGGGACGCTTCTTCATTTACCGGCAGCTATCCTTTGGACTGAGTGCTTTTAATTCCTGTACCACAGCCTACCTCTCGCGGAACCCGCTCCGCGGGTCCCGCTTCGTGTGAGGGGGTAAATCCAGCAACTTGAGGAGTACGACGGTGTCTCTGTGAAGGCGAGTGACAGGCGGGGCTGCGAGCGAGAGCAGGTGCTGGACTAGGACTACTGTTCCCAGGAGCGCTTGCCTGCCCGAACTCATTGCACCTGGGCCGCTCTCCCTGTCTGCTCCTCCCCTTCCTCTACAGTTTTATTAATTGACACTTCCAACACCGCTGCGCGGGAGCGCGCGGGAGCGCGGCTGGGAGAAGCCCGGGACAAGGGCGGGACCGTCTGTGGCCGTCAGGGGCCGAAAGAGGCCGGGCTGGGGCCCCCCTCTGACAAGTTTGCTACATGGTGTGGTTTTAGGCTTACTATTATTATTCTTCAGGTTGATACTCCTGTTTAATATCAAGTGTATTTGGGGAAAATTTTGGAGATATTTTGTTTGTGACCCTTTTTGGGTATTTTTTAACTTCCTTCCCTTATGTTTAATATTCCTTTTTTCTTTTAGGTATTACCCTTTTTTAAATATTTGTATTATTGTTTTATTTTAGTAATGTCTAGCTCTAGTCCTAACCCCCTCCCTGATTGTGTGAATACATCTATTCTCGGCCCCCTTGATCAATTCTTTATCAAGGCTACTAAGGACATTGATCGAGAGTTACTCCTAGCTGAAAGGAGGGCCGAACGTCGTCTTTCAATTGAGTTTTTAAAGAGGCAGGTTCCTCCTCCTAGTAAAGCGAAATCTCCCGTAAGCACCATAGAACAAGCTGAGACTGATGCGGAGTTATTTAACACAGATAGTATACCTTTAATCTTTCAAGAAAGCCCGCTATCATCAAAGGTTTTGGATGTAGCTGCGGAGGGTCCTCTTGACTTGTCCTCTGTAATATCCAATAACCTTATAGATCTCAATACCCCTCTTCCCCAGGAGACTGTTCCCCATACTATTAGTAATATCTTACCTCCCCCACTAAAGATACAAACTGAGGTTGTGACGTTGCTTGCTTCCCAGCCTATTATTAAAAAAATCAGAGCACGCGACAACCAAAAATCTAAAAGTGTGGTATGCTCCCCAGTTAAGAAGAGAAGGAGAAAGGGGGGGAAAAGTAATAATGAGTCTGTAAACCCGTGGTTACCCCCACGTGTAACAGCCCCCAAAGAAATTGTATCAGAGGAAGTTGGGGAAAAAAGTATAGATGAGATAGAATTAATACAAAGGAATGTAGATATGGGAAATAAAAATACCCCTAATGATGGGATTTTGGAGGCTGTTGAAAGTCTCTTAAAGGCTTTTATTCTTCCCCTTGTTGAAAGGCTTAAAAGGCTAGATAAAAAACTGGATTGCCTCTTACCAGAGGTTATTCCTCCAGAGAAACCAATCTTAACTGCCCCAGGCATTTCAACTGAAAATAAAAACAAAAACACATCTAGAAAACCTGAAAATACCCAAATCAGACAATATAATTCTTCTAAAAATTTAGACACTGTACCTGTTAATAAAGAACTTAGTGCTTCAGCAGGCATAGCCGTTATGACAGCTTCGACAACAATAAGTAAAGAAAAAACGCCTTTAGTAGTTTCGAAGACTGTCCATAATAAGATACCTTATACCCAAACAAAATATTTTAACAGAGGTAAACTAAACCATAAAAACATTGTAGATCTGCCGCCGGACTCTTTTAATTTTGTCATTGTTTTAACGGGCGTCCCTTCTGTCTCAGAGGGAATTGTGGAATCAAATACCAGTTTAAAAAATAAAGTGATTCACTGGTTACGCTTGAATAGGCCACTACCCTCACACTTGAATGGAGACATTGTCTCAGTTAGAAGATGTCAATGGGTGGGTATACGCCCTAAGGACATAGAGGGTGATCTGGTTATAGTTAACTTTCGGGATCACAGGGTGGTATCTTATATAAGTGACTGGTTTGTGTGTAGTAGTAATGGGGGAGTGTCAACCCGGAACCTAACATATTTTTATCCAGAAAACATGTTATTCCCCTCGAGTGGATCTCGGAATGGCTCTGGGTTGGATCTCCCTTATCAACGGAAACATTTTAGGAATCAACCTATTTCTAACAGAAATGTTGATTTCTTTCCTTCGTTAAGCCATCCTGAAGTCTATTCTGGGCCAAATAACCACTTTCCTACAAATCCAAAAGAATTTTGGAATATTCCTTTATCAAATATGTTCCATCCACTGACCCCTATGAATCTAAACGACTGACTGAATCCAATTTTACAACCAAAAATACCAGTTTGGGATAACAAGTCTATTCCTACTCCCTTGGATAAAGTAAAACTTAACTTTCACTTGGATAAGGGGTGTGGGGATGGTACATGTATACTTGGAGATACAAAAAATTATCATGAACTAGATGTGGGAAATAATGTTATACGAAATATGCTAGAGGGGTGTGACCCAGCCCATCCTATAATGAAAACACAACAGGAAATAGTAGGTAACCGAGAGGAGTTTAGTGGTTTCCGTTTAATCTCTTGGAATATAGCGGGCCTTGGCCGTAGACTGGAGGATCCAGTTTGGTTAAATTATGTCGACTCTTTTGACATAGCCTGCTTACAGGAGACATGGAGCACTGTGGATCAGAGTTTGGATGGGTTTCAAATGTTTAATGTCCCTGCAATACCATCGCAATCAGGGAGAGCAAAGGGTGGGTTAATGACAGCGATCTCTGTAAGGCATAAATCAATATATGTGAGTAGAGTGTTGGAATCACCTTGGTACCAATTACTTATGATTAAGGATTTATTCCCGGAAAATCTTCTTCTCATTAATTGGTACTATAATATATTTGATCCCCATGAAACTGTAATTATTGATAATTTACAGGAGGAGATTGCTAAGGTGACAAACAGTGTCTTCCCTCTCTCAATTATATGGTTAGGTGACTTTAATTGCGAGCTATGTAAGTTCAGTGGGTCCAGGGTGTGTGGTCTGTTGGATCTAACTGACCAACCTATGGCCCATTTTACCCATTCCAAACAAGGGGAAGCTCTAAATAGTATCATCATGAATAATGATCTATGTATCTTGGATGTGTCCAGTTTTTCAGCCCCATCAAACATACCTACCTTTCAAGGCACAGGGGGTAGAATGAGCACAATTGATTTTGTTATGGTCTCTAGGGAGTTTTTTCACTTCTTGAAGGATTTCAAAATTGAGGCGAACCCAGCTAGTGACCATAATCCCCTAATCCTGAGTTTTAATCTGGCTCTCGGAAAAAGATCGTGCCCGGAACAACCGATAGTATATAGTCAAAACAAGGGTATTACCCTAAGGTGGGACAAAGTAAATGTAAAGCAACTGGAAACGGACATTTTTAAGGAAAACGCAGATCAGATAGAATCTTGTCTGACGCCTATAGCCGATCCAATTTATACAATTAAAAGTTTTGAAACACTACTGAGAAATGTTGCCTCACGTCTTGTAAAGACAGGGGGGAGTAATCGACATCAAGGTCCTAAATGGTTTGATGCAGAATGCTCATCTGCCCAAACATATTTAACAAAGGCCCTTCACCGAGATCCACGTGATAGAGATATGGTTAGACTGGCCAGGAAAAGATATAGTGAGGCAATTAGAAAGAGGAAAAATGATTTGAGGACTAAAGCATGGGAAGACCTGGATAAAGCGGTTGATCTAAGGGACAATAGGCTTTTTTGGGAGACAATAAATAGGCCTTTTTTAAAAACAGGGGTAGATAATACAATTCGAGTACATATTCCTGAAAATTCCTGGGTAGCTCATTATAGTAAAATCTTTAACCCTAATGAAATACTTCAAATTGCTACCATGGGAGATGGTGAATATGGTGATTCTAATATGGAATCAGCAAAGCTACTCAGCGATTCACTAACGCTTATGGAACTGGAGTTAGCTTTGACTAAAGGGGCGGCTTTAAAGGCCCCCGGCCCCGATGCAATTCCCTTAGACCTATTTAAACATAACCTGAAGGTCTGGTGCCCATTACTTTTGAATGTTTTTAAGGCAGTAGTGTTAGGGCAGATCCCGACCTCATGGAAAGAGGCGGTTGTGGTGCCTATTTTTAAAAAAGGGGATAAGTCGGACCCGCGTTGCTATAGGCCAATATCATTAATAGATGCCTCCTGTAAACTAATGGGTAGGGTGATATTGGCTCATCTGGAAACCTGGGCAGAATCATCTGGGATTATTGTAGAATCACAGTATGGGTTTAGAAGAGGGAAGGGAACTACTGAGCAGTGCTTGAATCTAGCACTGATTATGGGCAAGTATATGGGTGCCAAGAATAATCCTATTTACTTGGCATTCATGGACTTGTCCAGTGCATTTGATACGGTATGCAGGGACAAATTGTGGCGTATGATGGAGTCTATGGGGTTTGAGGAGCCTTTGGTAACTCTGCTCCATAGGTTACACACCGCCACAACGGTTAGGATTAGATATGGTCCTGGAGGAGAAAAAACTAGACATATATTATCTACTGAAGGTGTCCGTCAGGGATGTATTTTAGCTCCCTTTTTATTTCTGGTTTATACAAATGGTTTAGAAAGTTTTACGATGGAAACTGGTGCTGATTTTCCTAAGATGAATGGTAAAAAAATCCCAATGTTGTCATATGCAGATGATACTGTCCTAATGACCCTTACCCCCAATAGCATGCAGACCTGTCTGAATGCCTTTGATGCGTTTATGGGAGAATTAGATCTTGGGGTCAATTTTACTAAATCTTTTGCCATGACTTGCGGTTCAAAAAGTGCCAAAGTCCTCAATTTCAGGGTGAGGGATTTTAACATAGAGAAAGTTGATAACTTCAATTATCTGGGCAACCTTTTTAACAAAAAACTGAACTGGGAACCGTTGTTGTTAACCCGAGTTCAAAAGGTTTCACAGTCAATTGAAGCTCTCTTTCGCTTCGCTAGTAAGTTAGGACAACGACGTATAGCTGAAATGACATCTTTGTACAAAGCTAAATGTGTTTCTGCTATGACCTATGGTGCTGGTGTTTGGGGGTCACAGAATTGTGAAAAGATACAGATTATGGAGAATACATTCCTAAAACGTTTACTATCTGTTCCTTCGGGTACTTCAAATATATTTTGTCATGGTGAGGTTGGAATTGAGTTTGTACGTGATACTATTCATATTGCACCCTTAGTATTATGGTCTAAAGTTTGGCAATCTGATGATTTGAAATTGACAAAAGATATTCTTTTAGATTGTCTCAAACTTGAGCATTATGGGGAAATCCCATGGCTCCGATATGTCAGGGATACTTTCTATAAAATTGGGCTAGACACTATGTTTAGAAATCCTGACATGCTTAATAAGGATACTAAGGAAATTATAAAAAAAAAGCGTATAGCCTTAAATTGGGTTCCTTAAAAAAGAATGAACAGGTATTACGTGTTCAGGGAAGACTAGTGCGACCATTTTACTTAACATACATTATGAATACTCAAGTGCGTTTCTGTCTTACAAGGTTTCGCCTCGGTACCTTACACTTCCTTTTTGCTTTTCCAAAGCAGGGGGGTTGGAGGGAGAAGTTACCTTGTTGCCCCTGCAATAATAAGGTTTCGCAAAATACCCTGCACCTTATTCTTTTTTGCACTTTGTATAAGGACCCAAGAAATTCTTTCATCAGACCATTACTATTATCCCTCGGAACGTGTTATTATAAAGAAGGTTATGAATTTTTGTTATCACTTTCAACTGTAAATATCTGTAATGCTGTATTGAATTTTATTAGATCAGCTCTTGCAATCAGAAACCGCTACTGAATATATTTGTGGAAATCAGAATTATGTAAATATGTATCATGATGTTACTATAGAATTAGATAGAAATGTATTGTGATTTCATTACAGTTCATGTATTTTTTTTTAATTGATGTATACTTTTATGATTTCCTTGAGGAATCGAAATAAAGTTATTTGAATCGAATCGACTGTGGCTGACAATGCCTGGACTGTACGGTGCAGCCCACCCACATCAAAGTGTATGCCCTCCATGAATGCTAGAACCTGGCCTAATTTGTTCTCGTGGGCACTGAAGGCATTGAGCAGGGCGGTCTGGCCCATGCAAAGTTGGCGAAGGAGCTCTACGCACTCTGCGCTGAGGGCAGCAGGGGGGACAGGTGCAGGGGCAGCGGTGCCATGTGTGAATGTTACACGTCCCCTTTTAGTTACACGGATACGGCCAGCACCAGAGGAAGTGGATGGGAGGCTGGGCAGTGGCCGCTGGGTGTCAGATGCTGCAGCAGACTCCCCATCCCCTGTGCCTGCCAACAGGGACGCATCCCCGCTGGCATCAGATGAAGTGATACTCTGTGTCTCAGCCACAGATTCCTCAGGCACACTCCTGTCACCCTCAGGAGCGCTGATGTGCTCAGTGTCACTTGGCTCAGTCTCACTCGCCGCCGCTGCCGCTGTCGTGCTGGTCTCGCCACCACTTGTTTCAGGATCATGTACCGCCGTGGTGTCTTGCGAATCTGCATTAGTGAGAGAAACAGGCTTGTGTAAGTGTCATCATCTGGTCACACGATTTCAGATCAATGCAGCACAGTAGAGGCCTAGAACTACATGGTAACCACCATACCCTGCAATCACTGTGCATCTACACCCTATATAGACCACAACAGTGCCTGTCATGCAGACAAACTGCCATGAGTGAGGCATGTCCATGCCACACAGCACCACACCCTGCCCATGGATGGTGTTCCCCCAGCCCACATTGACCTGCCCCATGGACATGATGTAGCCACAACACACATCACCGCTTACAGCCCTACAGGGAACCAGAGGGGACCACACACACCTGTATTGACTACACATGCCACAATGCCAACTAGGCCATAGCAATCACCATGTGCCAATCAGGGTTCATATTGTTGTCGGATATGTGGGCCTCAACCATCATGGTGCATGCAAAGTAGATAGACATGGTCTAATACTCATTAAGTGGACACTGCAGTCCACCACAATATGGACTCCCCACACCATCACAAAGAAGAGTGACCATGTGTACACAAACAATCTGTCTAGGACTGAGCACTGCATCCATGAGCAGAACAGTAAGGCCATGGTGGCCCAATGCCTCATACAGGCACACATCACAGTCGCCACTCACATCACATATCACAGCATGGCAACACACGCACATCACATGTGTCACCGCTGCCACAGGCCCGGTACACATGCATCCACTCCCAGACAAACTCTCCCTCCCCAGATACTCACCATCTCTGTCTTGCTGCTGATGCCCCTTCAGACGTGCATCCAGGTCTGGATTGGTCACTGCCAGTATGCGTCCCATCAGCGGAGTCATGGTGCGCCGTGCCAAACGCCCTGTGCGTGGTACCATCCCCAAGGTCATCTCTGCCACTTGCTTAGCCAGCCGGCTGATGTCGTCCCACCTCTTGTGACAGTGTGTGTGTCGTCTGTTTGATACCCCCAGGGCTCGCACCTTAGCTGCTATGGCCCTCCACACGGCCTTACGTTGGTGTACCTTGAGCTGCAGGTATGAGAGTAAAGAAGGGCAAATGAACAATTACACAATGTCAGATGTCAGTATCTATCAGCCAGACACAGCCTCAGGACTCACAGTGACCTCCCTCCCTCCAGAACTGGGGGTACCCTCACAAGGGCACTCTGCATGGCATAAACATTAGTGAATGCATGCACACATTGTGGTTCAGAGTCCCCATGATATTCACACAAATGCATGATGCCTCAACACAAAAGTATCGACAGCAGTGTGTAATTCAGAAATTATACAGGGCACTCATGGGGCATATCTACTAATCAGTGTGAAGCAACTGTAGCATGTAAGTTGGCTGATGTTCAACATTTGGCTGTGCAGCCACTGAACCTACTCTGTGGGTCACACTGACTCTGACTAGAGGGGCACCCTGAAATGTCCTCACAAGCGTTCACTGTCCTGGCATCTAAAAGGCTAACAACCGTTGGTTCTGTATGCCCGGGAATGTAACACACCCCACTCACACATATGAGTACAGGCCTAGGAAAGAGTCACATTGCAACACACACACTCCCTCGACCTGGATACAGCTTGTCTGACAGTGTATGACATCACCCCACATCCACAAGCATATACTGCAGCATCACGACTACACGTCTGACACCACCCTGCCCTACAGCTCCCTTCATGGTGACTTACCACAACATTGGGACCACCAAACAGCCGTGGGCACTGTGCCAACACCTCGTCCACAAGGACATCCAGCTCCTCACTCATGAATGGACTGGCACAGATCTTATCTGTTCTTGACATCCCTGTGGATATGGCAGACCTGTGGCGGAAGTGAGTTGTGAGGGGTCCCAGGCAGCAGGCTCTGGAAGCAGCAGGACAGGGTCCCAGGCAGCAGGACAGGGTCCCAGGCAGCAGGAAAGGGTCCCATGCAGCAGGCTCTTGAAGCAGCAGGACAGGGTCCCAGGCAGCAGGACACCGTCCCAGGCAGCAGGGCAGGGTCCCAGGCAGCAGGGCAGGGTCCCAGGCAGCAGGCTCTTGAAGCAGCAGGACAGGGTCCCAGGCAGCAGGACAGGGTCCCAGGCAGCAGGCTCTTGAAGCAGCAGCAGCAGGAGATGTTCCCAGGCAGCAGGCTCTGTGAGCAGTGGAAATGTGAGGCTCACTCCCACCAATTTATAGCCCCCTGGAGTCGTTAGGAAGCTTAAAAGCTGCTACAATTGGTTGTCCGGGTCTGCCTTATTCAAAAGCACACAATGACCGCCTCCGCGGTAGCGGAGCTCACCTTCCGCGATTTTCAAATATGCATCATGCCACCGCGATCATAGCTGCCATTGGCTGTATGCAATGCTCCACGGCGGTGACGCACCGCGGGTGCCCGGGGTGCGCTACCACGATGGTGTATCATTTAAAAGCATCCAATGACCACCTCCGCGGTAGCGGAGCACACCTTCCGCGATTTTCAAATCTGCATCATGCCACCGCAATCATCGATGCCATTGTCTGACTGCAATGCCCCATGGCGGTGATGCACCGCCGGGGCCAGGCGGTAGGTACCGCGACTCATGCGGGGAAGCATACCCACCGCCATATTCACATGTCCATATGCCAATGGCTACCGCACTTGTGAAGGGGGTGGTGCTGGGGTCACACCGCAGGGGACCGGCGGTAGGTACCGCGACTCATGCGGCGGAGCATACCCACCGCCATATACACATGTCCATATGCCAATGGCTACCGTGGCTGGGTAGATGGTGGTGCTGGGATCACACCGCAGGGGACCGGCGGTAGGTACCGTGACTCAGGCGGCAGAGCATACCCACCGCCATATACACATGTCCATATGCCAATGGCTACCGCACTTGTGAAGGGGGTGGTGCTGGGGTCACACCGGTACTGGGACTCATGCGGCGGAGCATACCCACCGCCATATACACATGTCCATATGCCAATGGCTACCGCACTTGTGAAGGGGGTGGTGCTGGGGTCACACCGCAGGGGACCGGCGGTAGGTACCGCGACTCATGCGGCGGAGCATACCCACCGCCCTATATACACATGTCCATATGCCAATGGCTACCGCCCTTGTGAAGGGGGTGGTGCTGGGGTCACACCGCCGGGGACCGGCGGTAGGTACCGCGACTCATGCGGCGGAGCATACCCACCGCCATATACACATGTCCATATGCCAATGGCTACCGCACTTGTGAAGGGGGTGGTGCTGGGGTCACACCGCAGGGGACCGGCGGTAGGTACCGCGACTCATGCGGCGGAGCATACCCACCGCCATATACACATGTCCATATGCCAATGGCTACCGCGGCTGGGTAGATGGTGGTGCTGGGGTCACACCGCCGGGGACCGGCGGTAGGTACCGCGACTCATGCGGCGGAGCATACCCACCGCCATATACACATGTCCATATGCCAATGGCTACCGCACTTGTGAAGGGGGTGGTGCTGGGGTCACACCGCAGGGGACCGGCGGTAGGTACTGCCATTTTCGTACACATTGCTGTGTATGTCAATCAAGGACACTGTATCAGCACCCTGCAGCAACATGGTGAAGGGCACATCATTGTACACACGATGCCACACAGCCATGTCATCCACAGGTGGACGCACATTCAGTGTGAGACACTTTGGCCTGTGGTTCAGCCATTATAGTAAGAAATATGATGGCTGATGATGATTGACAGACTTCAGCTGGTGTAAATGATATTGTGACGTTTAATGTGTTGTGGGTCAGTGCAGACCTTGACCTGGATGGTGTCACTGCATTGTTTCGGACCAGACTTGTGCATTCACAACTGCTCATGCACACACCCGGAAGTGTCCCTGCTACTGTGATCATTGTGTTGATGAATGTGTTCCGACTTTACATGATGCATTGAGGTGTGGCAGGTACAGCAGATGGGTATGATAGACATGGTAAGTCACAATACATTGGCGGCTCTTGCTGCACCTTGTCTGCCCATGTGAATTGTTCATCCATTATATCCGCATTCACTGTCCCAGATGTGTTTGTGGCACTTGTGTATTGTCACTGGAGAGGCGTGACCTCTGTGTGCAGCTATTGGCCAGCCATGTAACCTGATGTGCCATGCATCTCTCTGGAACTCGTTGTTTTCCCATTACATCATTGATGCTTTGTGCTATGCTCATCTCATGATGCTTGTCACTGACATATTTATTTCACTCCTCAACTAGGAGGAGGCCGAATCTACTACGTCACCTGACAGTACTGCAGGACATGGAGAATGAGGCAATCATCAGGAAATTCACGCTGTACAGACCAACACTGAAGATCCTGTGTGATCTATTGGAGCCCCACCTGCAGCCTCGCCGTCACTATCCTACGGCATTCACACCCACCTACAAGATGATGGCAGCACTCCACTTTTTTGCGACTGGTTCCTTCCAGGAGACCGTGGCTAACGCTGGGGGGATGTCGCAGCCCATGTTCAGCATGGTGCTGATGGATGTTCTTGCGGCCATGATGCTATATTGCAATCGCTACATACATTTCCCCAGGGGACGTGAATTGGCTGCTGTGAAGGGTGACTTCTATCCCCTTGGGCGCATCCCACATGTAGTCGGTGCCATCGATTGCACCCATGTAGGTCTGGTGCCACCGCAGGCAACGGAGCACATTTTTCGGAACCGCAAACACTACCACTCCATGAATGTGCAGGTGGTGTGCCTTGCGGACATGACCATATCACATGTGTGTGCAAAGTATCCCGGTTTGGCACATGATTCGTACATCATGAGGAACAGCATGGTGCCACGGATGATGGAGAATCTGCATCCCGAACGTACCTGGATTGTGGGTGAGTTTCACTACTGCTATGGTGTGCTGTGTGTCACTTGCTGCACTCTGGCTGTACAACATTGCAATGTGTGTTTGTCATTCACAGGTGACTCAGCAAATCCCAGTCGGCCATGGCTGTTGAGCCCACTCCGGAATCCCCGAACACCAGCAGACATCCGCTACAATGAGGCACATGGCAGGACCCGACGGGTAATTGAGCGGACTTTCGGCCTGCTGAAGTTAAGGTTCCGGTGCCTTGACAGGACCGGAGGAGCACTGGCATACTCGCCTGGGAAGGTGTGCAAGATCGTTATGGCATGTTGTATGCTGCACAACCTGGCCATCCACAAGGGGATCCCCCTGCTCCTGGACGATGGTGAGGAACCAAGGCCACAACCTGCTCAAGGACCTGAATCCAGTGATGAGGACAGTGGAGAGGAGGAAGGAGTTGACCTGCGCCAGCAGCTCATCGAACGCTACTTCACTTGAAGGTGGGTGACGAGGTACATCGTGTACATTGTCTGGTGTGGTTGCTTTTGTTGTGAATGGCTATGCGCGGATGTAACCGATGAGCACATGTTCTGTCACCTATGTGTGATATTGGTGAAATTGATGTTCCGTACCGAGATGTATGCTGGACCGTATTTGTGCACATCTGCTAGACATTGGGTAGTATGCCTGTGAAGTCTTGGATATTTTTTGTGCAGTGATCTGTGTGTGTTGCCACAATGAGACCAGTGACTGTTGTTCTGTTGTGTCTCCCTAGGTGCTACAGAGTGTTCCTGCCCTGCATACTGTACATCATTTTTCCAAATCATGGACATTATCAACAATGTAAATACTGCACTAAAGAATTCACTACACAAATTCTGGAGTGTCAGGTATTTTATTTTTGGAGTGGACATGTGAATTGTGCGTGAATATTTACAGGAAGGTGGGGAATGAGCAGTGAGTTGACAGTCATGGTCGCAGAGATGCAAGAGTAGACACCACATGGATGTGGTGACCCAGTCCAACAGAGAGGTGCCATTGCCAAGGCAATGTGGGGAAAGACAGTCCAAAAAGTGATTTCAGTTGGGGAGAGGGTTGTCTTCACGGCTGGCTCCGTGACTGGCGTGTGGCAGGTGCTTTGCCTCCAGAGACTCCCAGGCTCTTCTTTGGATGCCCCCTAGATCTTTTTGGCGGGGGGGGCCTGCTGAATGGCCAGCGGCGTCAGAGGAATCGCCCCTCTCTGTTGGCGCAGGGGAGGATGGTGCACTGTCATCCTGCGGCACAACAGGAGGGGACGGAGGTGGTGGTTGGAACACAGGTCTGTCCCTCTGCAACGCAACTAGCTGGCCCATGAGGTCCACCATCTGTCCCAGGCGGTTATCGATGGACCTCATCAGCAGGATGAGCTCCCTTAATAGTTCATCAGACCGGCCACTTTGTTCCTGGACCTCTTGATAGGCCTGCACAACTCTGGTGAAGTCGTCCAGGGATGATGTCCACTCCTCCCGAGGTCTGGTGGTGTCCCTGGCCCTCCCACCTGCTCTGGTGCCACAGACATCTTCCCTCACCACTGGGGGGCCACGCACTGTCTCCCTGCCCTCCACAGGTGTTGCTGTGGGATGGTCATCCCATAGGTTCAGGGAGGGTGCTGCAGGTGGTACTGATGGTACTGGTGGTGTTGGTGGCAGTGCCAGTGGCGGTGGTGGCGGTGGTGGTTGTGGTGGAGGCAGAGGCCGTGACAGCAGGGGTCTGCTGCGTTGTTCTTGCAGCAGAGGTGGTGGTGGGGAGGATGGGGGCCTGGGACCTCTGGCACTGTGGCACACCAGATGGGCCGGGCTGGAGCTCATCATCCAAACTGTCCTGGGAGTCCACATCTGAGAGTCCATGTGCCGGGGGTGGAGACTGGCTCTGCTGGTCGTTGGTGTGGTCCTCAGCAGTGAGTTCTTCATCACCTGTGGAGTAGATGGGGAGTGGTCAGTGTTTATGTCATCTGCATGTCATCATCTGTCTGTACACTAGTTATATATGCAGTCATCAGTAGTACAATTTATGGCAACACCGTGTAACATTTCATAGTGCAGAGGGACCACATGGAGTCATACATGTTGAAAGTCGATGCATTGCATGCAGTTGTTGTTGGTTTTCTAGATGCAGGTCCCCAACACACACTTCATGTAGAATTACGGTAGGTACGTACCTGTTAGGTGAGTGTGCAGAGTGGAATGGTTGACAGTTGCTCCTGGGTGGGGGAGGCCTCCATGCTGCTGGGGTGTGGGCCAGGGGTTATGCTGGGAGTTGTGATACAACCCTCCCACCCCCCAACAGTGCTCCAATACAAGATGGCTACCAACCTGTAAGTCTGTTTGTCAAACAGTGCAATGGCTGACACATGCTCCGGGGTGGGGGAGACCTCCATGCTGCTGGGGTGTGGGCCAGGGGGAATGGTGGTAGTAGTAGTGCAGGCCTCCCTCCCTCCCTCCCACACACACCCTCCCAGTGAAGATGGCTACCAACCTGTAGGTCTGTTTGTTAAACAGTGCAATGGCTGACACGTGCTCCTGGGGGGGGAGACCTCCATGCTGCTGGGGTGTGGACCGGGGGAATGGTGGTAGTAGTGCAGGCCTCCCACCCTCCCAGTGAAGATGGCTACCAACCTGTAGGTCTGTTTGTTAAACAGTGCAATGTCTGACAAATGCTCCTGGGTGGGGGAAACCTCCATGCTGCTGGGGTGTGGGCCAGGGGGAATGGTGGTAGTAGTAGTGCAGGCCTCCCTTCCTCCCTCCCTCCCACACACACCCTCCCAGTGAAGATGGCTACCAACCTGTAAGTCTGTTTGTCAAACAGTGCAATGGCTGACACATGCTCCTGGGTGGGGGAGACCTCCATGCTGCTGGGGTGTGGCCCAGGGGGAATGGTGGGAGTAGTGATACAACCCTCCCACCCCCAAACAGTGCTCCAATACAAGATGGCTACCAACCTGTAAGTCTGTTTGTCAAACAGTGCAATGGCTGACACATGCTCCTGGGTGGGGGAGACCTCCAAGCTGCTGGAGTGTGGGACAGGGAGTATTTTGGGAGTTGTGATACAACCCTCCCACCCCCAAACACTGCTCCAATACAAGATGGCTACCAATCTGTAAGTCTGTTTGTCAAACAGTGCAATGGCTGACACATGCTCCTGGGTGGGGGAGACCTCCATGCTGCTGGTGTGTGGGCCAGGGGGAATGGTTGTAGTAGTAGTGCAGGCCTTCCTCCCTCCCTCCCTCCCACACACACCCTCCCAGTGAAGATGGCTACCAACCTGTAAGTCTGTTTGTTAAACAGTTCAATGGCTGACACATACTCCTGGGTGGGGGAGACCTCCATGCTGCTGGGGTGTGGGCCAGGGGGAATGGTGGGAATAGTGATACAACCCTCCCACCCCAAAACAGTGCTCCAATAAAAGATGGCTACCAACCTGTAAGTCTGTTTGTCAAACAGTGCAATGGCTGACACATGCTCCTGGGTGGGGGAGACCTCCATGCTGCTGGGGTATGGGCCAGGGGGAATGGTGGGAGTAGTGATACAACGCTCCCACCCCAAAACAATGCTCCAATACAAGATGGCTACCAACCTGTAAGTCTGTTTGTCAAACATTGCAATGGCTGACACATGCTCCTGGGTGGGGGAGACCTCCATGCTGCTGGGGTGTGGGCCAGGGGGAATGGTGGGAGTAGTGATACAACCCTCCCACCCCCAAACAGTGCTCCAATACAAGATGGCTACCAACCTGTAAGTCTGTTTGTCAAACAGTGCAATGGCTGACACATGCTCCTGGGTGGGGGAGACCTCCATGCTGCTGGGGTATGGGCCAGGGGGAATGGTGGGAGTAGTGATACAACCCTCCCACCCCCAAACAGTGCTCCAATACAAGATGGCTACCAACCTGTAACTCTGTTTGTCAAACAGTGCAATGGCTGACAAATGCTCCTGGGTGGGGGAGACCTCCATGCTGCTGGGGTGTGGGCCAGGGGGAATGGTGGTAATAGTAGTGTAGGCCTCCCTCCCTCCCTCCCACATACACCCTCCCAGTGAAGATGGCTACCAACCTGTAGGTCTGTTTGTTAAACAGTGCAATGCCTGACACATGCTCCTGGGTGGGGGCAACCTCCATGCAGCTGGGGTGTGGGCCAGGGAGTATGCTGGGAGTAGTGATACAACCCTCCCACCCCCAAACAGTGCTCCAATACAAGATGGCTACCAACCTGTAAGTCTGTTTGTCAAACAGTGCAATGGCTGACACGTGCTCCTGGGTGGGGGCAACCTCCATGCTGCTGGGGTGTGGCCCAGGGGGAATGGTGGGAGTAGTGATACAACCCTCCCACCCCCAAACAGTGCTCCAATACAAGATGGCTACCAACCTGTAAGTCTGTTTGTCAAACAGTGCAATGGCTGACACATGCTCCTGGGTGGGGGAGACCTCCATGCTGCTGGGGTGTGGGCCAGGGGGAATGGTGGGAGTAGTGATACAACTCTCCCACCCCCAAACAGTGCTCCAATACAAGATGGCTACCAATCTGTAAGTCTGTTTGTCAAACAGTGCAATGGCTGACACATGCTCCTGGGTGGGGGAGACCTCCATGCTGCTGGGGTGTGGGCCAGAGAGTATGCTTGGAGTAGTGATACAACCCTCCCACCCCCAAACAGTGCTCCAATACAAGATGGCTACCAACCTGTAAGTCTGTTTGTCAAACAGTGCAATGGCTGACACATGCTCCTGGGTGGGGGAGACCTCCATGCTGCTGGGGTGTGGGTCAGGTGGAATGGTGGTAGTAGTAGTGCAGGCCTCCCTCCCTCTCTCCCACCCTCCCAGTGAAGATAGCTACCAACCTGTAGGTCTGTTTGTTAAACAGTGCAATGGCTGACATATGCTCCTGGGTGGGGGAGACCTCCATGCTGCTGGGGCGTGGGACAGGGAGTATGATGGGAGTAGTGATACAACCCTCCCACCCCCAAACAGTGCTCCAATACAAGATGGCTACCAACCTGTAAGTCTGTTTGTCAAACAGTGCAATGGCTGACACATGCTCCTGGGTGGGGGAGACCTCCATGCTGCTGGGGTATGGGCCAGGGGGAATGGTGGGAGTAGTGATACAACGCTCCCACCCCAAAACAATGCTCCAATACAAGATGGCTACTTACCTGTAAGTCTGTTTGTCAAACATTGCAATGGCTGACACATGCTCCTGGGTGGGGGAGACCTCCATGCTGCTGGGGTGTGGGCCAGGGGGAATGGTGGGAGTAGTGATACAACCCTCCCACCCCCAAACAGTGCTCCAATACAAGATGGCTACCAACCTGTAAGTCTGTTTGTCAAACAGTGCAATGCCTGACACATGCTCCTGGGTGGGGGAGACCTCCATGCTGCTGGGGTATGGGCCAGGGGGAATGGTGGGAGAAGTGATACAACCCTCCCACCCCCAAACAGTGCTCCAATACAAGATGGCTACCAACCTGTAAGTCTGTTTGTCAAACAGTGCAATGGCTGACAAATGCTCCTGGGTGGGGGAGACCTCCATGCTGCTGGGGTGTGGGCCAGGGGGAATGGTGGTAATAGTAGTGTAGGCCTCCCTACCTCCCTCCCTCCCACATACACCCTCCCAGTGAAGATGGCTACCAACCTGTAGGTCTGTTTGTTAAACAGTGCAATGCCTGACACATGCTCCTGGGTGGGGGCGACCTCCATGCTGCTGGGGTGTGGGCCAGGGAGTATGCTGGGAGTAGTGATACAACCCTCCCACCCCCAAACAGTGCTCCAATACAAGATGGCTACCAACCTGTAAGTCTGTTTGTCAAACAGTGCAATGGCTGACACATGCTCCTGGGTGGGGGAGACCTCCATGCTGCTGGGGTGTGGCCCAGGGGGAATGGTGGGAGTAGTGATACAACCCTCCCACCCCCAAACAGTGCTCCAATACAAGATGGCTACCAACCTGTAAGTCTGTTTGTCAAACAGTGCAATGGCTGACACATGCTCCTGGGTGGGGGAGACCTCCATGCTGCTGGGGTGTGGGCCAGGGGGAATGGTGGTAGTAGTAGTGCAGGCCTCCCTCCCTCCCTCCCACACACACACCCTCCCAGTGAAGATGGCTACCAACCTGTAGGTCTGTTTGTTAAACAGAGCAATGGCTGACACATGCTCCTGGGTGGGGGAGACCTCCATGCTGCTGGGGTGTGGGCCAGAGAGTATGCTGGGAGTAGTGATACAACCCTCCCACCCCCAAACAGTGCTCCAATACAAGATGGCTACCAACCTGTAAGTCTGTTTGTCAAACAGTGCAATGGCTGACACATGCTCCTGGGTGGGGGAGACCTCCATGCTGCTGGGGTGTGGGTCAGGTGGAATGGTGGTAGT
Source organism: Lissotriton helveticus (assembly GCF_964261635.1). NCBI lineage: Eukaryota > Metazoa > Chordata > Amphibia > Caudata > Salamandridae > Lissotriton > Lissotriton helveticus. The sequence goes on along the minus strand of NC_136058.1, from coordinate 194,615,637 downwards.
AGTAGTGCAGGCCTCCCTCCCTCTCTCCCACCCTCCCACACACACCCTCCCAGTGAAGATAGCTACCAACCTGTAGGTCTGTTTGTTAAACAGTGCAATGGCTGACATATGCTCCTGGGTGGGGGAGACCTCCATGCTGCTGGGGTGTGGGACAGGGAGTATGATGGGAGTAGTGATACAACCCTCCCCCCCCCAAACAGTGCTCCAATACAAGATGGCTACCAACCTGTAAGTCTGTTTGTCAAACAGTGCAATGGCTGACAAATGCTCCTGGGTGGGGGGGGCCTCCATGTTGCTGGGGTGTGGGCCAGGGGGAATGGTGGGAGTAGTGATACAACGCTCCCACCCCAAAACAGTGCTCCAATACAAGATGGCTACCAACCTGTAAGTCTGTTTGTCAAACAGTGCAATGGCTGACACATGCTCCTGGGTGGGGGAGACCTCCATGCTGCTGGGGTGTGGGCCAGGGGAAATGGTGGGAGTAGTGATACAACCCTCCCACCCCCAAACAGTGCTCCAATACAAGATGACAACCAACCTGTAAGTCTGTTTGTCAAACAGTGCAATGGCTGACACATGCTCCTGGGTGGGGGAGACCTCCATGCTGCTGGGGTGTGGGCCAAGGGGAATTGTGGGAGTAGTGATACAACGCTCCCACCCCAAAACAGTGCTCCAATACAAGATGGCTACCAACCTGTAAGTCTGTTTGTTAAACAGTGCAATGGCTGACACATGCTCCTGGGTGGGGGAGGCCTCCATGATGCTCAGCTGTGGTACAGGGGCTATGGTGTGAGTTGTTGCACAGACCTCCCTCCCCCATACAGGCCTCCTGAGCAGGGTGGCTGGCTACATGTTGGGTGGGGATGGACAGTGTAATGGTGTTTGGGTATTGCAAGGAGGTAATTCTCATTGTGATGTTAAACATTTGTCTGTACTTACCAGCCTCTGCTCCACCGGCTACTCCTGTGAGACTCTCAGAAAGCAGTATGGCAAGCACCTTCTCCTCCCATGGTGTGAATGTCTTCTGTGGGATGGGAGGGCCACTGCCAGTCACGTTTGCCAGCGTACAGTTCTTGCTCCTCCTCTCCTTCTCTCCTTGACAACCCTCTTGAGATAATGTCACTGCTTAATGATCTCCTTCTTGGATCTTGGGGTGGCCCCTACTGCATTCACCCTTTGGACTATCCTTTCCCACATTTGTGTCCAGGTGGCTAATGGTGTCTGTTGGACCGGGCTACCAAATATTTGTGGCTCTACTCTTACAATCTCGTTGACCATGACTGTCAACTCACTCTCGGTGAATTTGGGCATTTTTTGTGATGTCATGGTGTGTGGGGGTTGAGGTGTTAGTGGGTGCAGGGGTGTGTGGGTGCAGGGGTGTGTGGGTGCAGGGGTGTGGTGATGATGTGTGAGGTGTGTTGTGTGGTGGGGGTTTGTTTGTGATGGTGTGATGGTGGTATTGATGGTGGTGGTGGGTGTTTGTGCTGTGCTCTCTTGCCAGATGTGGTGTATGGCCTGCTCTTCTGGAATGATGCAAAGGATTGTGGTCAGTGCAGGGGGTGGCTTTGTACTCAGCTGTGTGGGTGTGTCCAATTGGATTTAGGTTGTCAGGTGTGTTGTGGGAGTGGTTCTGTGGGTCTGTATATTTATTTTCGTTATTTATATTTATGTGTATGTGTGTTGTATATTTTGGGTGCAGGGCTACTTTGTTTATGCAGTGTTAGGCATCACTGCGGTGTTTTCACATCGACCGCCATGTTTTTCATGTTCGTCCGCAGCGGTGGCTTTGCTGCTGCTTGACCGCCATTTCTCCCATTCACTCCTGGGTGCGACCGCGGCGGTCGGTGTCGGCGGTTCCGGCGCGACACCCTCGGGGATATCGTAATTTCCCGTGCGGTGTCTCCGCTGTACCTGTTGACGGTTTTGTCTTTTCCGCTGCTTCTCCGGCCGCCGCGGTCGGAGTTTTGGCATCACCGCACACGTCGGGTCGTTTTTTTGTGGCGGTTGATCCTAATTCGACCGCCGGGATTTCCGCAGTCATGGCGGGCGGTTGTTTTCCGCCTCCATGGCAGTCGGGGTGGTTTTCCACCCGCTATCCTAATGGGGCCCCTAGTGTTTGAGTGTATATTAGAGGTTTGTAGTGCTATTGTGTGTATGTAGTCGTTGTTTTGCTATGTTTTAGGTGAAAAATCCTTTTGACGGAGGTGTTGTGAGTGTTTGAGGCATAGTGTAGTTTAATGCTTTGGATATTATCATATGTGTATTTAAATGCTTTACATTACTGTTTATGTATATTTGGAAATGTATGGGCGTTTGTGTGGGCGGGTTTGTTTTCTGTATGCTTTTTTACAGGTTCCGGTATTTCGCTGTTTATTTCCGGAGAAGGAAGCGTTTTTTTTTGGAGAAAAGATTGTATTACTTTTAAATGTAATATTTAAAACTCTCTCTCCTCTTTTCGTGCTTTCATGGAGCGATTTTTACATTTATTTAATATTTTTCGGGTTTTTATGGCTATCCGTTTGGAATGGACTTGGAGAACATTATGCGTTTTTTAAGTGTGTGTATGTTCATTTGTTTTAATAAAGTCAACACACTTTGTTTAGTTCCGTGTTGCTGGAGCCATTTCTATATTTTTTACCTGTTTTTCGACTTTTGAGGGTATCGCATTGGATTGGGAGAAGAATATGCGTTTTAATTTTTAACAACGTGTGTGTATAACACTTTAAATAATAAAGTTACCACACTTCTTTTATCGGGATTTCCTGGAGCGTTTTGTTCTATTTTTATTTGTTTTCGGGTTTTTTAGTTTTTCCAAAATTGGATTTGTAATGGATTGCCAAGGGATTGGATGCATTATCAGTGGCTGTATTACGTCTTCTTCTGTGACATAAATTGTACGTTTTTTAATTCTATATTATTAGGGTGGGAAATGTAATTTTTAATGTTA